>NW_025999798.1:10537661-11748522 GCF_019419815.1 Pyrus x bretschneideri
TCTCTGGAAATGTGGTTGAGACTCACTCCTGTTGCTATTGCCGCCATTTCTTTCTTCTTTCTTTGGCAAGCGGTTTGGGGGACCTTATATAACGGCTGATTTTATTGGCTAGGCTTCTAAGGGTGATGTGAATACGACGTCGTGAAACGTCATTGCTTTGTGAATTGTGATTACGGACTAACATTTTTGGCAAAGTCAAAAATGGAAAATTTAGTTATTTAAGGATGAATAGGGATTCCTGCTAAAAATTCTTTCGGTTCGAATTACAGAGTTTTAGAGTTTTATGGTTATTATTAGAACTGTTCAAATAATGAATCACTATGCTTGTCTACAAATTAATGAATTAAAACTAAGGTTGTTTAGTCAAATTACTATAGTAAATGTATAGTAATGCTTTTATCAATTTTATTCATCTGTTTTAAAAAAAAAAAAAAAATTAAACGATCTTAATTTTAATAATTTTTTACAAAAACGTTCTTTATAAATTAATTTATAAAAACATAAAATTTTATAAAACGACAAAAAATAATTTTGGATAAGAACTTCTATATATTTTTTGAGATGTAGCCAGAGTACCAATTAAGCATTGTAATTTACAACATGTAAATAGTAGTTGAGCAAAGCACTAGTATAATAGACCGCCACAGTTCACAAACAAACCCGTGAAGAAATTTCACTACAGCTCCGATGCACTACTAACTTCCCTCCCTACCCCTCAATCATGACCCTAATTACTAACAATGCCATTCCTCGCTCCCAACACGCTCGCCTCCCTGGTCGAATCCGCCGTGTCGACGCATTCCCCTCTGCTGGGCCGGGCGGCGCATGCCCACATGATCAGAACCCTCGGAGCGTCTCTCCCCTCCTTCCTCTCCAACCACCTCGTCAACATGTACTCCAAACTCGACCTCCCTGACTCAGCCCAACTCATCCTCCGACTCAGCCCATCTCGCTCAGTCGTCACCTGGACCTCCCTTATCGCCGGTGCTGTCCAAAATGGCCATTTCGCCTCCGCTATCCTCCACTTCTCTAACATGCGCCGCGAGTCCATCCAGCCCAACGATTTCACCTTCCCTTGCGCCTTCAAGGCCTCGGGTTTGCTGCGGTTGCCTGTCACCGGAAAACAGCTCCATGCGCTAGCTGTCAAGGCCGGGCAGATATGCGATGTCTTTGTTGGGTGCAGCGCTTTTGATATGTACTGCAAGACGGGTCTCCGAGACGAGGCTCGGAATGTGTTTGATGAAATGCCCGAGAGAAACCTTGCGACGTGGAATGCGTACATGTCGAATGCGGTGCTTGACGGGCGGCCGCTAAATGCGGTTTACAAGTTTATTGAGTTTCTGCGGGCGGGTGGGGAGCCTAATTCGATTACGTTCTGTGCGTTTCTCAATGCATGTTCGGATACATCGAGTCTGGAGCTCGGGAAACAGTTACATGGGTTTGTGATGCGATGTGGGTTTGGCAAAGATGTGTCGGTTTTAAATGGGCTTATTGACTTTTATGGGAAGTGCCGGGAGGTCGGGTGTTCAATGACGGTTTTTGATGGAATTGGTCAGCGGAATGATGTTTCTTGGTGCTCTATGGTGGCTGCGTGCGTGCAGAATGATGAGGAGGAGAATGCATGCGAGTTCTTTTTACGGGCGATGAAAGAAGGGGTTAAGCCGACTGACTTCATGGTTTCGAGTGTTCTAAGTGCTTGTGCTGGAGTTGCGTGGCTTGAACAGGGTAGGTCAGTTCACTCGGTTGCAGTGAAGGCGTGTGTGGACGGAAATGTATTTGTTGGGAGTGCACTTGTTGACATGTATGGAAAATGTGGCTGCATAGAAGATGCCAAGCGTGCCTTTGATGAGATGCCTTCGAGGAACTTGATCACTTGGAACGCAATGGTAGGTGCGTACGCACATCAAGGGCTTGCCGATATGGCTTTGGCATTTTTCAAGGAAATGTGCACCCGAAGTCACGAGTTTAAACCAAATTATGTTACATTGGTGTGTGTATTATCGGCATGTAGTAGGGCAGGGGCTGTGCAAATGGGGATGCAGATCTTTGAGTCAATGAAAGCAAAGTATGCAATTGAACCAGGGGCAGAGCATTATGCATGTGTTGTGGACTTGCTAGGGCGAGCTGGGATGATAGAGCGAGCTTACGAGTTTATTACAAAGATGCCAATTCGGCCAACGATTTCCATTTGGGGGGCACTTCTTGGGGCTTGTAAAATGTATAGGAGTACAGAATTGGGGAAGATTGCAGCTGACAAGTTATTTGAACTCGATCCTAAAGACTCTGGCAACCACGTGGTGCTTTCTAACATGTTTGCAGCTGCTGGCAGGTAAATATCCCATTGTAGTGTTGCTATCTAGAATCCTACACGCTTTGTGGCGTTTAAACAAACTGATTTCTGTTTGGCAATTCTCAATGCAGGTGGGAAGAAGCAACGCTTGTGAGAAAGGGAATGAAAGATGTTGGGATCAAAAAGGGTGCAGGCTACAGTTGGATCGCAGTTAAGAATGCAGTCCACATCTTCCAAGCAAAGGACACCTCCCACGAAAGGAATTCGGAGATTCAGACAATGCTAAGTGAGTTAAGGAGGAAAATGGACGAGGCTGGCTATATTGCCGACACCAATTTTGCGCTGTTTGATATAGAGGAAGAAGAGAAAGTGTCGGAAGTTTGGTACCACAGCGAGAAGATTGCGCTGGCGTTTGGACTCATATCCCTCCCTCCCGGGGTGCCTATAAGGATAACAAAGAACCTTAGGATCTGTGGGGATTGCCATGGTGCAATCAAGTTCATTTCTGGAATTGTAGGTAGAGAAATTATTGTGAGAGATAACAATCGGTTTCATCGCTTTAGAGATGGTCATTGCTCGTGTAGAGATTATTGGTGATAATTTAAAATTGTTCTAATCATTTAAAAAAAAAATTCTACCGATAAATTATTGAGCTACGCACACAGCACATCTTGTACATAACAGTAACGCTACTACGGCCACTAACTTTATCTCAACTTTTTAAAATCAATTTACATGAACATAGCACAATTGGCACATTGACTCATCAGGTAGGACCTTTGTTATGATAAAAGTTGGCGATTCAACTTTTTAAAATTGGGAAGTGCTGTTCACATACATTTTTTAGCCTCTTACTTATTTAAGTCTGACCGTTGATTCCGTTTGATTTATTTAGTCTGATGGTCATAAATAAAAGAGTGTGAGAAGTTAAAAATAGTGTAAAAATCACCTTTTTTAAAAATTAAAAAAAAAAAAAAATCGTTTAGCTCAATTCAGAACGTCTCTTGACGCGGAGGAATTTTGGTTGGAAAAAGCTCAAGACTTTCTTTTGGATTCTTTATTGATGATTGTAACTTCACAATTATTTGCTAGCGGAAGACTTAGCACTAAAGACCGTATTTGACAATTCACTCTGTCTATGGATCCTTTATGTGTCTTTTTGCATGATGAAGATGTAGATCATTTTGTATTGTTCGTTTGCCAAGGCTATTTGGAGTGGTACTGTTTCTTCTCGTCCTTCCTCCTTCTTACACACATGTGGTCAGCTATCTCTCTATAAATACTTCATTCTCCACCAAATTCTAGTAAGCTTTGGTATGTAATTAAGCCCTAAATTCTCTCTCTTTTTAGAGAAACTGACTTAGGCATCGGATATCATTGGCCAAACCCCCCATATCTGCTTCACTGTCTCCAATCTCCCATCCTTAGCCCAAACCCTCAAGGTATATATGCAATGCAATGCATGTTTTATTGTTGCTGGATGATTTTTGATAATGAAAACCCTTTTATGGACTAGCCTTTGTTGCCGGTTATTTATATTTTTCTTCCTCTATTCGACGCAATCGCGAGTTGTCAGAACAAATTTGGTCGTGCAGGAAAAGGGAATTCAGACTTCTGAGAGGTGCGTAAATGATGGTACGCTCCAGCAAGTCTTCTTCTTTGATATAGACGGTAAGATTTTCGTATCACGATTATTTTTATATATACAGATATATTCTGACTATGAATTTGAATAAGTTTCGCCATTATCATACTAGGAGTCTTTGTCATTCATCCTTTCAGTTAAGATTTTAGTTTTAATTCTTCAATTCTTCGATGCTTTCCTTTGTTTTTCTCAATCAGTCTTTACTGGTGCAGGGAATGGCCTGGAGGTTGGAGCACCTCAATGAATTCCGCAACAGCACCTAGGGCAGCTTTCGAATGGTCGAGTGGGATTGATATGAAGCAGACGATCACTAAATTTTAATTACATATATATAACAAGTTGCAAACTTACAATGTATGCAGCTGTTTCTCAAGTGTTGTTATATATATATATATATATATATGTTTGCTTTTATGATTGTCTTCAATAATTACCTGATCTATAGCATGAACCAATTCGGATTGAATTTATAATCTATAACGTCAAATATGTTGTATCATTTCGACCAGTCGATTCTATGAGTTGTGGCTCATGTTCTTGGCTCGATCAGCATTTCTTGCATCGCAAGCAATTGAGGTCTGCATTATCGCCTTTTATTGCACTGCCACTGCTAGGATGTGATTTAAAGATAGAGGAGTGTTCTTGATTGGAGGACAAGATTTGGTTCACTATTAGCTCTCTAACAAAATCACCAACATATGTTTTACTGTTCTAAAAACTAGTGCATATGTTACTTAAAATTTTAAATTTAACAAACACATATCATCTTTTGATTGGACAAAATAAACAAGTTTCCTTATTTAAATAAAAATCGACTTAATAATTAAGCTCTATTATTACAAAGCATCACATATGAAGAATCCATGTGAATTATATGCTCACCAAATATTGAGACAAAAAAGCCAACTAATTAAGTTGTTCCGTTTCCGATATCTCACACACTTTTACCGAGTCTCTCTTTCTCTGTCTATTCACTCCACGCATTTCGTGCTTTCTCAAAATCAATTACAACTCTCTTCCTCTTTTTCTCTATTTGCACTCCTCGATCATCTTCCACGCCGAGAGAGAGAGAGAGAGAGAGAGAGAGAGAGAGAGAGAGAGAGAGGAGAGAGAGAGAGAGAGAGAGAGAGAGAGAGAGAGAGAGAGAGAGAGAGAGAGAGAGAGAGAGAGAGAGAGAGAGAGAGAGAGAGAGTTTCTTTAGGGCATTTCGGTCGCACAAGGTGGCGACAGCTTAGTACCTAATGCCATGGGATCCATCAACGGTGGACGTGTGATGGCAGCTTCATAATCGTCTACCGTAGACAGGTTCTTTGACCATGATCATATGCAAGAGGCCAATGCCCAGGAAATGGCTTTCCAGAACCAGTGGGGTGGCCGAGACTCCACCCACAAAGCTCAACAACTCTCTGTCGATATGCTCTCTTGGTTTCTTCTAAGGGTACGTTGTTCTGTTTAACTTTATTTCAATTCACCACTTACTTATAACTTAATCATTATGCAATCACCTTTAATGTCATTATTTGGCCAGAGAACGTCTTCGTATATATAATAACATGTTGATGTGCAGTGCCACGGTACGTGGAAGATATCGATGTAGAAAATTTTCTCCACGAACGTACGCTACTCTCTTTCGACATTGAGGAATCGAGGAGGTATATATGAATCATACGTGTACATCTATAATACTACTCTCTCATATGATTTATAAACAATTACACTAGTTAATTAGAATGTATATAAGCTTTGATTAATGTTGATATAACCCTAGATTAAAATTAATTAATAGATGTTCCTGTATATTCATGATCAGTTGGGATGTGATTAGTTTTTACGATTGCCACTTATATCTAATTAGACTTAAATCTTGTCCATACATAAATATTTGGTGCAGTTTTTTTTAATCATCACACTTTTTCTGCAATTAATTGACCCAGCAGTTGGCAAAACTGAATCTAGTGATGTTTTAGAATTTATATAGTTGACCTCACTTAATGAGAAAAACTTTGTTATTGTTTTTGTTTTATCAGAGAACAATTGATGATTGTAAATGACGAATACTTGCATCGGAACCATTAGATATCAGCAAATCTAGCTGGAAAATCATTCCAATTTGTTACCAGATTGCACACAGGCAATTAATTTGGATAATATTTTTTTTTTTTTTTTTTTAAACAAACGATATTATCTACACTAACAGAGAGGGGTAAGACTTAGCCTCACTATGGGAGGGGAGTTTGGATAAGCCACACAATGAGCAACCTAATTTGGTATCGAATTTTCCATCCATAAGATTCGAATATAAGACCTCTCACTTCTAAGCGAAAAGGAATGTCACCAGACCGTGGTATTGAGTGACAATTTAGGTAATATTATACCATATGTTTATGCATTTTTGTCTCACCATGTGCTAGCACCACCTAGGGATGGTAATGGGGCGGATTGGGTTCAGATGTGCCATCCCTATAACCGAACCCATTTGTTTTTCCTATACCCGAAACCGTAAAAAACCTGAACGGATATTCCCCATAACCGAATCCATTGGGTAACGGATTCCCCATCGGGTACCGATTTTTCCATTATGAACCGGCCGAGAATTACGCACCAAACTAAGTTTGAAAAATAATCCAACACCACAGTATCAGGCATCCAATTAAGCAGAGCCCCTTATAATTTATGGCAATTATAATGTGATGATAACATCAAGAACCACCAACAAGTAACAAACATTTAATTTAATTTCTGGTCCTTAATTGGTACACCCTCATATCCTTTAACCCTTAAAAGACGCATACAGACACAGAAGAAAGAGAAGGATTAGCTATTAGCTACTGATGCTAAAGCCGTAGTAAATGTCACAACCCACACAAACAAAACCAAAAATAAAAACCAAATTAAAGAAAAATAGAACCTAGCTAAGCTATAAGACAAAGAAGAAATCTCCTTAGATAAAAAAGACTTAATGATGCACCATTGGTCGTTGGAAGATCTGACGACCACGCGGTAAACACCGGGTTCCAGTCACCCATTTCGCCACCGCCAACCACCGCAGCCGAATCCAAAATCGATGACCAACAATGAAACCGTTTTGTTGGTGATGGCTTGGAGGTGGCTGATTTTGGTAGTTATTGTTTTTCCAGAAAGAGCTGCACAGAACAAATAGGTTTCCTTCCCAAAATTGAAGTATTGAACCATTTTTCTAACCTTCGAGTTCTTCTAGATTCCATGATTCATTGAAACTTGAAATCATTAAAATTTTTGGAATAAAGATAAAAACCTTTGAAGTTTGCACTGCACGCTCAAGACCTTTGGAGTGCGTTTGTTGCACCGGACTATCTTGGACTGGACTAGCTTCAGGGGCTAAGTTGGATTGGCTTAGACTAGACTAACCTGGACTACTTTGTGAAACGTTTGTGGCAGTGTCGGACTAAAAAACAGGATAATTAATAAATTATAATATTATATTATTTAATCCCTTTTTATTAATATTTTATTATTAATTATCTCTTCTTTTTTTTTTTTTTTTGTTCTGAAAACTTTCCTCTTCGAAAACCAATTCCATAATTTGAGACCACAATTTGAGATCAGATCAAAACAACTCCAATTCCACAATTGCAGAGTGTCCCGTTGTCGAAATAGTGTCTCAAAACCAACTCTAATTCCGCAAATCAGAGCCTCTCAAACTGTTGCCTCCATCTTCTTCGCCGGTCCCAGCGTCCTAGCATCTTAGTCGGTGACCCCAAGCCGCTTCGCCGTCTTCATCGCCGTTGTGGACACCGACATTCTTGGCTTTTCAAATTCCTCCATCGCAATCATGTTCTTTACCCACTACTGGGTTCACAAAGATCTTGTGATTTGGGTTTCAACGAAACCATCTACAGTGATATGTGCCCACGACGGTCGGAGGCGGTAGAGGTTATGGGTCTTGTCGGAGGAGGAATAGGTGGAAGATTGGCAGAGAAGGAAGACGGAAGAGGGGGCTCTGTGACTTAGACGAGGAGAAGACGACAGAGAAGGAGACGATCTTAGTAGTCCGGCCGAAAATGGGGATCTTCATTAAGAACACCTAGCGAGGTATATAATCCAAGCGAGTCTGACCTCAGCTCATTAAACCTAATCCTTGTCCAGACCAAACAAGGGACTACACTAGCAATTAGTCTAGTCCAGTCCAGTCCTCCCTAATCCGGTCAAACAAACACACCCTTGGAGTCTCCCAAGAAGTATTAAAGTTGTTGGAGAAAAAAAATTAAGGATTTCATTCTTTTATAAAAAAAAAATATATATAAATAATAAACATTTATATTTTTTATTAAAAAATGAAAACAGGACTGGTTCGGGGTGGATACCCCTATAACCATAACCGAACCCGAAATCGAACAATTTACCCAACGGTTACCCGTAACCGTAAAAAAACCCGAAATTTGATCTCCGAAACAAAACTGTTAGAGTCGGTTACTTGCTGGGATCGAATTTGACGGATTAAATTGTCATCCCTCGCACCACGTCATTCCCACAAGGATTTGTATTGAAAAAAAAAAAAAAAAAAAAAAAATCTCACAACGATTAGTTTGTTCATCCTTTAAGAAAAAATTGCGCAAATGGCATCCCATAACTTCATACCTTATACAATTTGGTGGTGTAAAGTTAAGGCTGTTAATTGTTAAAAAGTTTAGTACATATGGTAATCACATAAAATTAGAAAAAGATCGACTGTCATTTATGCACTTTGCATTTAAAAAAAAAAGTTTTTTAGGGTATAATTGGATTTTACTCGACAATCAAATGTAAAGAATGCTCAAATGCGTCGTTGGGGGTGGTTGCAGACTGAGGGTTGTAGAGGTCGGAGATGCAGCGACGGAGAAGAGGGATGAAGATCATGTGGTAGCCAAAAGAAGATGTAGGGAGAGAAGAGTCTTGTTCTGGGTGGTTGGATGGAACCTGGTGGTGGTTGTGGTTCATGGTGGCCGGCAAAGGAATTGGGTTTTGGGATTTGTGGGAATGAGGGGAAAGAACATAGGGAGGGGAAACGAAGAATAACAAGAACAGAGGGAGAGGAAGAACAGAAGGAAGGGAACCTGGGAAGAAGAAGAAAAATGAGAATATGAATTGGGATTCAAACGAAGAAGAAGAAGGCATGAGAAGACTAACCTAGAGCAAAGAGAGTGGCTGCGTCTGGAAAGGAAAGAGAGAGCATCCGACTAAATTGTATTGTGGTTTTGGAGAGGATAAGCAAGTAGGTCTTTTCCGTATAAAGTAGGTGAGCCCCGATTGTTTAATCCGGTGGCTATTTAATACGAACAGACATCAAACACTATACTCCGTATTATTAGTACTATCCGGTGTGCCAAACGAGGCCTTATAGATGAAAAGTTACATCTCTTTAATAAGTAGAAATTGGATTCTATATAAACCCATGAAACCATTGGTATTAAATGATAGAAAATTAGAGTTAATCTTTACTCTTGAGAAATAAGATTTCCCCACTTTGTTTCTCTCATTCTTAGTTTGTCAAATTTCGAGTTGTGTCTTAAGAGTACGGAATATATAAAGTTCACCGGAATTCGAAGACTGAAGTGTTTTTTTACTTTGGATTATAGATTGTTGAATCCTGGGAAACGAATATCTACCGAACTACAAGCACAAGAGTATGGGCGAAATTTTATCTTTAGGACATTGCATTTATGCAAGCCTCAATCTTCAAATTTGTCAGTTTTTATAACTTTATCCCTAGTTGTTTATATTAATTTCATACATGATGTTGTGAATTTCTTTATGATTATTATTATAGGAATTCTTGTGTTATTTTCATATTTTCTAATATTGCTCTAACAAAAAGTTGCATTAAATCAAAACTAAACGTCTTCTGGATGCAAGTAGAGAATCCCACAAGGGTATGACCAATGGAGGATGGGTGCCTCATCAAAATCTGGTTATGTAGCAAAAATCCAGTGGGAAAATGTTCTTAATTGTAGGGAAAAAGAGTACATTTAGATCAAGTGAGTATACTTCTAGATATGGGTGAGATGTTTTGCCAACTTAATGTACCAACCGTACCACACCAAATTTGTGCCAAAACTTACCAATTGGCAATGATACAATATTTGTACCGAACCAAACATTTTCGGTATGGTAGTGGTATTCAAAATCATTACCGGTGATATATCGTACTGAATTGATATTATTAATATTATGTTATATATACAAATCCCCCCAAACAAAAAAGTTCGAAACCAGTTGAAAAGAATGCATAAAAGAATGCAGGGGTAATTTTGTTATAAAAAAGATTTTTTTATTACTTTTTTATAATTAGTATCTCACTATTACGTGGAATATCCACGAGTTTCTTTTAGGCTCTAGCATGATCTAAAATTATTCATTCAGTCCAAATATATGACTTTCTTTTTCTTGGGTAGAGTTGTCTGTTTGCACTTGGAATATTGATTACATGGAACATCCACTGGTTTCTTCTAGTAGATATAATTATTTATGTAATTATTATTAATTATTAATAATAATTATTATGTATATTTCATTTCTTTTTTTAGTGAATTAGATACCATCTTCTGGTTCTCTTCTCTGACTCTCAGACCCCTGTTTGTTTCCCATAGAAAAACCTAAGCTTTCTTGCCATCTTGCAACTTCATCTTTCTCTCATCTTGCCGGCGACTTCATCTTCGTTTCTTCCGTTTCTAGCGACTCTCTCTTCCCAGTCCATCTCATATTCTCTTTCATCAACTTGGGTTATCTTTATCTGCGGGTCCATCTATCAAAGCACAACTTGTGTGCATTGTAGATGATGATTATTGATTTTAGGCTTAAGTGTCTAAGCCAACCAAGACTTATGCTTATGTAAAGGAATATACCCATTCATCTTTTGATACGTCATACTTGTATGTATAAATTGGGCCCAACTCAGCTCGACTCAGCGCAGGTCAACCCGGCCCGTAAAAACACCATAAATAAGCATTACCCCTTCTTTTTGGATAATCACAAGTTGCCCATTTCTTGCTAATTACCCTAATACCCCAATTTTCAGAAATTTGCTTTCTCCCTCTCCCTCTCCCCCTATCTCCGGTGACCCCCGTCGCTTTTTGGCTGCAACTCAATCCGATCTGTACGCCCACAGTGACCCTCTCTCGTTGGTTCGAGGGTCTTCCAAGGGGTTTTCTTCTTTTGTCTTTTTTTTTTTTTTTTCCTTTTGATCTTCCTTCTACCTTTCTTGGCCTCCATTTCCGCAAATGGTTCTCTGAACCCATTGTCTTTTTCGTAATTTAATAATTTATCTATTTCAATTTGTTTAGCTGATTTTCTATGAATTTGATTTGTTGTTGCAGTGACGAGCTGACTTTCTGGAATCCGAAACCCTAATCTATCTGAGGTACAAACATTCTTCCGAGCTATAAGATCTAATCCTATCTTACTTTTTGTTGTTTATTCTTTATCTAATTATTGGGGTTTTGCATATTGTTCATCTCTCTGAGGTACCCATTGTCTGCATATATAACAAGGATTGATATTTCAAGTTAATTTCGGCTCCTTCGTCTCCTATTTTTTTTCGTCCTTTCCTTCTTCCATGAATGCATGTGCAACATTCTCCTATCAAAAAGTTCATCTCATAATTCTTTTTCTTTTTTGTCTTTTCCTTCTTCGTTCCTAATTATTTATTGTCTCAATCGATTAAGGCTTCTTGCGTATAGGCATGGTAATCTGATTAGTGTATTATTTGCCGTGTATGTCTCACTGTCAGCAAGTCGGAATTTGCATATGCATTTCCGTGTCCTTTTTTGTGTTGCATAGGCCTCCATTGGAGGCTTTCACTGTGTGACTATATTGTAAAAAAAAAAAAAAAAAAAAAATGGGGAACCAGTTTTGGCAAAAAACTGAACCGATTGAAACCAAACCCACCCAAGATACAATAACGATAGTAACAAATGGGTTTGGGGCATGGCCACTTTTGACCTAGGCTTGGCTTGCCGCTGCTGATGGCTTAAGCTTTTGGGCTTCTGGCAGTTGTTGAATGGATAGTGGGAGATTCAAATATAAAATTAGTATCAAACAAACTTTGCCCAAAATTTTCCTTGTTTGAAATAAGTGGAATGAAATCTTTGCCTAGTGCCTACATATAGATGTGAAATTACAATCTATTACAATTCTAGGTCAAATACTATGATAGACGGCATAATTACTCATACTGATGACTTAACTAAGGCCTATCCATTCGCGGAGGCTGAAAGTTGGATTAAGTTGGATACCTGTCTGGATTTCAAAGAATTATTGATATTGCAACACCGTAGATATCATGTAGTTATACTATCAAAGAGTTTATTTCTAAGAATAAAATGAATCATTGGCATGTGCTCTGGTCGTTGTTTTTGCATTGTGTTACTTTGTAACTAGAAAAAATAATGTTGGTTCGTAGGTTATCATATTCTTCAATTGCTTGAAAGTACACTACCCTCACCCACATGTCAGCTGATACAGGAATCATGGAGATCGATTTTGATGCTGAAAGTGATAGGACACCAGAGACAAATGAAAATGGTTTTGTTTGTAATCCAGTTTTACCTGATGATTCTGGGGAAGGTTTGCCTTATGCTCCTGTGAATTGGCCTAATCCTGGTGATAATTGGCGCTGGAAGGTGGGGAAGAGAGTTTCTGCTGCTGGACACTTTCTGGATAGGTATCTCTATCTTCCAAAGCGTCTTCGCAATCGTGAACATTCAACTCGTAGGAAATATGGTTTTGCAAGCAGGCTTGCAGTTGAACGATATATCAAAGCAACATTTCCTGGTTTAAATCTTGATGACTTTTTTACAAAATTCTCCTGGAGGATCCCTGCACACCAGTCAGCATTGACAAATGGTCAGCCGTAAGCAAATTTGATTTTTATTTTCTATTTCTCAACTTTTGTGCTTATATATCTTTTGGGCATCTTTATATAAATAAAGTGATAATATCCTTAGACGTCTTTGAAATGATCTGGTGTTTGTGTACCTGTGTTTTCTTTTCCTTTTCATTATCTTTTGTTGGTGATTTGACCCAGAGCAATTTATCTTGGACACTGGTGGCTAAGCTCTTATTTATTGACTTATGTCTTCAATACACGTGTGTTTGGTTGTTTATTTTCTAATTTGTATTTACTGTAGTGAATGGCTGAACTAATGGTGTCAATTTTGGAAAAATAAAAAATAGTGGGGTATTTAAATGCTGTCAGATTCTGATAAACATTCCTATACGTTAAGTTTCATTTTCTATCTACAATCCAAACCGAGTCCTGTTTTTTTTAATTTTTTTTAATCATGATCTTTTCTCCCTGTCTTTATAAGATTCTTGAATTTTTTATGTATAGCAAACAGCGAGCGAAGTGTATACATCATCAAATTCAAGCTGTCATAACTATATATCCCATTTTGGTTTTAAAGCTTTTCACAAATAAAAAATAAATTCCATGTTCAAGAATTTACTAATTTAGTGTACTACGCATCTAATATGTTTTTCACTTCTCAACTTATTGGAGAACCAATAGTGTTATTTTCATGTGGAATTTATGCAGGTAGTGCGAAGCTGAAGCATGTGTCACATGTTCTACCCCCCGAAGAGTGTGCAGAACCTGATTACATGTCTGATACTGAGCGTTGTAAAGCCGGAAATAAAAAGTGCAGCAGTCTGTTGGAACAAGCAGAAAGCCCAGCTTTAGCAGTAATGGAGTGTGATATTTGCTGCACTGAACCTAAGTTCTGCCGTGATTGCTGTTGCATTCTTTGTTGCAAGTCTGTAAACTCGTCCTGTGCAGGTTATGATTACATTCGATGCGAAGCATTGATGCATGATGGTAGCATATGTGGGCATGCTGCCCACATTGATTGTGCTCTGCGATGTTACATGGCTGGCACTGTAGGAGGAAGCATTGGCTTGGATTCTGAATACTATTGCCGGCGCTGTGATGAAAAGACAGATTTGGTTTCACATTTCACAAGGCTTTTACTTGCTTGCGAATCTCTTGATTCTCGGGATGATGTTGAGAAGATTTTAAATTTTGGTATCTGCATTTTGTGTGGTTCACAGAAAACCAGTGCAAAGGACCTGCTGAAACGTATTGAAGTGGCCATTGAAAAGGTAAATATAGTAGCTTTACAGTATTTAGACTCCCACACTTACACTTCCTAAAATTCCAGCAATATAACATTTCTATTTTAAGCAGCTCAAATGTGGGACTAATCTTGAAGATATTTGGAAAGAGGGTGACAATTTTTCAACTATCTCCATTGGTAATCTTCCTTCTCTAAAATTAAGTAATTATGTTATGATAATTACTTGCAACTTTTTGGATGCTGTATAAAAAATATAATTAGTTAATTTGCACAAGGTTTCATCTCTCTCTCTCTCTCTCTCTCTCTCTCTCTCTCTCTCTAAAATGTTTTCATTTGCATACAGATGTCTCTCATCATGGAGATACTGTCATGGAACTTACTGGCTTCCAAGAACCCTTGGATGTCAGGGGCTCACAATTTTATTATCGAACTGAAGCTCAAAAACTTGAGGAAGAGATTGATCAGGTTCTCCATGCACTAAGAAGGTCACAGGAAACTGAATTTAAAATGGCGGAGGAATGCCTTAATGCACAGAAGAACTATCTCTGTAATCTGTATCAGCAACTTGAGAAGGAGAAGTCTGATTTGGTACAGCACGCTTCAACTGACTCGGACGCTTTACTGAGTACTGTAATGAGCAGAGTGAAGCAGATTAAAAGCGAAGTCAAAAAGCTTAAGGATATGGAAGAAGTGGCCAACGGATTTGGAAAGACTTCTAGAGCTGTCCTGAAGGAGCACTTCAGTTTGGCAATTGAGGATTGAAGTAAACCTTACTGGATTATGATGGTTTAATTTCGTTGTTTCATCAACTTTGGTATTGAACTGGCTTCTTTATGGTTTGAATCGATTGCGCATTAGATTTTTGTGCAATCGTGCTGTCACATTTTTGTGTGAGGTTTGTAAGCACAAGGGCATCTAGTAGAATCAGCCCGTGCCTACTGGCAGAAGAAAGGTATGAAGAGCCCGTTGAAGGACTTTCAAGGAACCCTCTTATGTTGTGAATTGTATCCTATGAACTCCCAAAGAATCTGCACCTTCTTGCAGTGATTGCGTTGTTTGATGAAACGGTGCATGAGAAAGGTCGTCGCAGATTCTAGTCTGTTTGAAGCATCAGGCAAGTGTGCTCTCAACCTCCCAATTTCCCCGACTGTGTTTTTTTTCTTCTTTTTATGTTTGTGAAGGCGGTTCGCCTGACTGGGGAATCGGAAATTTTGGCAACTGGAGAACACTTTGGCTGGAGTGCTGCTGCTCTTCGTTCGTGTGAATAGGTTGGTTGCAGATGTAGGCATTTTCATTTCCTGTACAATGTGTGCACAATGCACAAATATAGTTTCTTCGGAATGAAATGGACCTTTCACGTTGTTAAAATGGTTTGGTTATGCTTGCTTATTTGGTTTTCCGATTTATACAAAAACTGAAAATTAAAATAGTTATCAATCGTGGGTTTGTGCTGCCAAAATTCTTAGAACCTGATCTCGCTCAAGCTATACTTTTTGCAAATTACTTGTTTATGCCCCACTAATCAGGTAAAAGGTAGACGGCGTCTTACTATAGTGGCGGAAGTTAATTATGTTTGTGTACCATGGGCCAGGTTTGATCCATACCGATTCTCTTTTTTTACTAAACTTTGTAGTAACCCAAAAAAAGAACAAAAAAAAAATACATTTGGTCAGCGTAAAGGGGCACGCAGCTTCTGTGAGAAGGAGTGAAGTTACAATTTACAGTCCTCGTGCAACTCAGTAGCTTCATAAATTAATGAAGGAAATGACGAATGCGGCCTCCGTAACAGCTGTATATCTTCTTCCACCGTGGGTGAATATGATGCGGAAGTGGGAACAATTGGGCAAACATATCACACAACGCAGAGGCCATGCAACTTTCAGAAGAATGAAAGCTAAAACAACCCAGTTTTCAATCTCCGACCACGGCATCACGTAAAAGAATCAGTTCTGTTCACATTCAGGGAAAACCTCAGCCAGCAAATCCAACCATATTATGCCCAATCAATCCATACTAACTGAGGCGTAGCATGGAGGAGATAAAGAAGCATGGAAGAAAAGGGCGGTAGCATATCAAGCGGGAGAATCCGATGCAATGAAAATTCGACACAAAGAACCGTCTACGCAACTCATCAATTGTACTCAGCCGATGATCGTCAGCAAAATGGGAGAGCTCATCACAAAATAATCATCAGAAAAGCAGAGAGATGTTCATTTGATAGCTAAAAGTGAAAAGTAATGCAAATCACTGCAGCCCAGACTAGAAATGCTTTGGGTTGACTAGCAGTAGTAGACTCAGTGGGCCAGAAAGCATATATTCTTAACCATCAAGTAAAAGTAATTGGCTCTTGGTATTGGAATAAAGGCAGATCGAAAGGGTTTTCCGTGTGAAGAAGTCGTCAACATAAGATGTTGACATGGCTTAATCAAGAGTGCAGAAAATTGAATAGCAGAAAGGGTTTGTGTGCCTTCTTACACACAGCATTTATATAATCCTAGGGGAAAGCAAATAGCTAAGCAAGAACAACAAAAAGAGAAGAGAGAAGAGAAAAGGGATGAGCACAAAAGCCCTGTTTGCCTACATAATGAACTACAACCAATCGTACAACCAATATGATCAGCACAAAAAAAGGAAGGGATTTTCGCACTCCCTTTTCGCTCCTGCACTCTCTTAGTACTAGGATTAATAAATCAAACGAGAATCAAGGAACGGAAACAAGGACAGCAGTGTCAAAAGGAGTAAACGGGAGTGTGAAAATCGCAACGGCGGAAACACCGCATGCAAAAGCAATACCAATAACCTAAATCCAAAAGACCAATCCAATACACAATTGCATCATCATTGCTAAAACCAACATTTCTTTCATTCAACAAGAACAGCAGCATAAAACAACTAGTTCCACCAACAACAACAGCCTCAAAAGCTCAGTTGCACAGCTAAAGCCAACTTAATTGGAACAACTAAAATTATAGCCCAAAGAAGTAGAAAGGTTTAAAAAACAGAGAGATAATTACTGTACAAGCACAAGGCGGTTCCCCATACCTCCTCTGAAACCCCCACCCCCATTCCCGTCGCCACCGCCCCAAACCTCTCCGCCACCATCACCACCGTCCGCATTCTCCACTCCCACATCCTTCGGCACCGTCACGATAAGCTCCCCGTCCACGAAAACCGCGCTGGCCAACTCGGGTCGAGTCGATTCCGGCAGCCGAAACCTCCACATGTCGAGCTCGAGCTCGTCCAACGTCAATTCCGCCGATCCACTTTCGCGAACCACGATTTTTGTCACCCCGGGATGGATTTCGATGGTGTGGGTCCTCACGCCGTCGCCGATATTATCGGCTTCGGCGACGAATCGGAAGCAATCGGGATTCTCCTGGACCAGAACGTCAGCGTCGGACCGAAAGGGGAGCTCCAGGATCCGGCTGAAGACATGGGGGAGACGGCGGAGCTTCTTATGGGTCAGACCCAAAAGTGCCTGCGCTTCAGAAAGTGGGTTTCTTGATCTGTATTGGACGGTGATGTTGCGCTTCCTGGGCATGGGGTGGACCTTCATGGTTGGCGGCTTCAGTGGCAGCTGCTGGGGAGGCGATGGCGGAGGTAGTGGAGCTGCAGAAGAAATAGAGGGATTGCGACAAGATTAATAGAAAGATGCCCTTCTTGTGAAAAAGGCACGCCAATCTTGGGTGGGAATCAAAATCCTGATTGGGTTGTTTTTACCAAAAGAAGGAATCATAAAGGATTGGTGGGAAAATTGATTTGGGTATTTTTTGGGAAAATGCCCTAACCCTAGAAATTGGTTTGGATTGAAATTGAAATGGATTGGATTGGATTGAATTGAATTTTCCCAATTTCTTTCTGATAATTTAGAAATTGGGGAGAATGAAAGAAATG
Source organism: Pyrus x bretschneideri (assembly GCF_019419815.1). Lineage (NCBI taxonomy): Eukaryota > Viridiplantae > Streptophyta > Magnoliopsida > Rosales > Rosaceae > Pyrus > Pyrus x bretschneideri. The sequence goes on from NW_025999798.1 coordinate 10,555,579, forward strand.
TTGGCTGCAATTTGAAAAGGGCGTTAAGGAAAGCTCCCTTTCTGGGTAAGCATAGTGGCTAGCGAGCCCATGGGAGGAATCACAGCAGAATATATAAAGGGCAAAGATCGTTTAGGTTTCATCCTTGGACTTTACTATAATTACAATTTTGGCCATATTTTAATTTTTTGGACCATCCAAAATGTTTATAGCTTTTTTGGTGTCAAGGAAATCTCACAGGACAAGGAGAAAAAAGGTCATTCCTTGTGCAATTATATAATAATAAAGATATATAGGGTGCAATTTCTTAGTAATTGTAAGTCACCTTCCAAGCTCATGTCTCGTGACACAATTTAGGTTGTCGTTTTGAAATTCATTTTCGTTTGATTATGTGACAACTTTGTCAACGTGTTTTGGGACTTCCTTTGACGTGTTTTTTACGGCGAATGAGTGATCAACGCTTAAGGACGCGTCCTTGTGAGAAGAACAACACATGGAAATGACTACTTACTAATATTTCTAGGTTGAGGAGCAAAATGATGAATTCACCAAAAGAGGGGAAGTAATTGATATGAAATGAGTATATTATCACTATGACATCCCGTGCTAATGATATAACAGGATGTGAAGAAAAACTTATGCATGACATTGCATCATAGCACATAAGGCCACGATGGCCGTAAGGGAGGAAGGAAGCAAGGGACATTCCGTTACCAAAAAAGAAGAAAGGGACATTCCGTCTCCTATACTCATTGGCAACTTCTTCGAAGTTACATTCCCTCCTGCACCCTTGTCTAATATGGCATTTTACAAAACTAACATCGATCGACTTTGCATGAGCTCTTTTATCACAGAATTTAGAATATACAAGAAATTTTAGATGTGTGCATATTCTATCTAGTTATACAACAGCAATTTTTTTCTCAGCAGCATAAAACGATGCTCACCGGTGTAATTATTGTCGATTAAGATAAGTTTGGTTTAGTCTATCTTCTATACAAATTTCAAGATTTAAACTTAAAAAAAAAAAGATTTAAACTTAAAAAAAAAAACGAGACGGTGAGCAAAACTATTCGCATTATATAAACTATAAAGACAGAGAATGAAGGTTCCCCCACCCTTCGCAGAAGGGGTGACCAGCTAAAACAAAACAATTTTAATTTATTATCCCTACAAAATTTTGGATTAAGTGCAGATAGAGACAGTGCTTGCTGTAGTTTTCATATAGGAATACATGGGGTGCTCCGTGACAAACAACCATTGTCTATTGAAACTACTCTAAACCAGCACCACCCATAGATTTGTTTTTTTGTTTTTTTTAATATCTTTGAAATTAATCCAAAGATTAGAGGGTGATTTTTCCTAATTGGGGACATTTGGTGACCATAAAATTCCAAAATCTGCTTGCTAGATTTCAGATTAAGATTTTCACGTTTGGATTGTGGACAGACCTTTCAAACTGGGTTGTGTAATCTTGTGGAGCTTCTTTCGTTTTTGATAAAAAACGTCTTTCCAACCGAATGATTAAACGGGAAAAATAATACGTGCATATCCAAACTAACCACTTATTTTAATATCGCTTGTATTACAAAAAAAAACCGATTATTGTTGTTGCTCATTGAAGGAGCACTCTGCTTCTTCAAATGCATAATGAGCCCAAATGGAACTTTAACTATTGATTCAGCAATAATTACACAGCGGTGAAAAGTAAATGACAGTAACTTGCCTGATACTGTGGTAAATTGAGACAGAGATGCTCCTCTTCCTGGAGGTCTGACAAACACAAGGCAATTGAAAGGGCAATTTGTACTTCCCTTAAGCTCTCCCCTTTGATCTTCTCGTATGCTCAACCACATTCGACTCTGTTACGTATGTTGCATTTTTGGTACGTCTTCCTCATGGTGCATATGACGCCTACGGTGAGATCTTCTATGTTTACGAGTCTGTACTTTTGGGGGATTGACAGTGCTAGAGGTACTTGGAGGAAGAATCTCCTCGCTTGTATTACCAAACACGCAATCAAAAGGGTCGACCATTACATCAACAGCAGAGTTCACCTAAGATAAGAAATAGATGAGTCAGAATACAAGAGACCCTTATCATATGCCATGAGAAGTAAGTGTAGTTTCCTCATCATTATTCAGATATGTACATAGGCAACAGGGAAGAGTGAGAACCCCTTCTGAACATGCAGAGTACAAATGATCCTACTATAGTACTATTGCTGTTGATTTCATCATGTAACTTATCTGAAGACACACTTGTGAAAAAGATTGAAATATATATACCTAAGCAGTTAGGTTTGCTACTGGCATAGGCCCAGGGCATGATACTTTCTTTGGCATGCAAATTTGATCGGGGTATGATTTTCGGTACCATGTAATGGGGTTCACATGCATTTGGTGGGTATAATGTTCAACTATATGAATAGTAAAGGCTACAAACTATCTTACGTACACATTCCTCGACAGTGACAAGTTTATGCTACATCTATTTTCCAAATTCTTCTTCTGCACTACTATCGCTACTTATAAAACTTAACTCATAAGCAGTGTAATGCAACCATTTCTAAGAAAAAAAATTACTAGATAAGTTTCTTACAGGAACTTGTTTGGGAGCAAAACGTATTTTGTGGGAGTCATTCTGGGTGTTCCGGGAATCACTGTCAGAGGAACTCTGATGGTCACCATGGGAAGCCTGGTCCGGATCACCTTGAGAATCGCTGTAATCTGTTCTTCGACCATGGCTAATGTTATCACTAAAATAATTCCGATAACGCCACCTCAGTGTTGGCTGATCTGAGTTCGCATCATCAAAAACTTTCTCAGAATAGAACTGTTTAGAGATAAGCCCCATCATAGAAGGATCATTCTGATACTTATTCACCATTCTGTTATTTGAATCACAGTTCACAGTTCAATAATTCAAGAATTTCAATTGAAGTTAGTAAACAAGTAGATATTGGTCATATACTACAATGCATTTCTTTTCCGGATAAATACATGTACAGTAATGTCTCATATATACTCAGATAATTACATACAAAACCAAGTAAGCAACGGGTTGACAGAGATGTGATGGAAGGGCAGACATTAGTCATATACCGAAAACGAAGATTTTGTGAATGAATAAATGTATCAGAAGGACTTCAATTCCATAAGTGTAAGAAGGACAATGAACTCAAAATTTTCAACTCCTAATTACAACTCAGGAAGAATAGATCCACACCAAGATGGCTAAAGATCCACACCAAGACAGCTAACATGACTATTCATGCATACCAGAAGAAAACCAGTGTTTCTAGCCAATTGCACAAAAGTGAATCATCAAACATCCTAAAAATAAAAATGGTGACATACATAGTTGCTAACTCCGCCTGCATACGACTTCCATCCTGAGAAAGAATATGGTTAACACATGAATTTAAGGACCTAGACAAGCTCCATAGTCCAAATAGAGCAGCAGCTCCTGCAGAAGCATAAAACTTGTTCAAATGAGAAAGTGATAGTAGGTAGCTATGATTCATATATATATATATATATATATAGAGAGAGAGAGAGAGAGAGAGAGAGGGAGAGAGAGTTTAACCCACCTCCTGAAAGGTTAAGTCGAATAAACGTATTCAGCTTCTTTGATGCTGCAATAAATAAACTGAGATCGTTAAAAGAATGAAACATATAAATAAACAACAATTATGATAACGAAGTAATAATAATCCAAACTTACAATAAAAAAACGTGAATCATTATTGGACCCCAAAAGAAGAACCTTTACTTGTAAATTAAATGGAACAAAAAAATTAACATAATTGTTTATTAAAGAATCCTATAACTTTTCACCAGCTCACTCCCTCGAATGATTATAAATGAGTATAAAAGTGATATGCAGACGGTAAATATTCATAAAAGCCCCACGAAATGTGTAAGATTACAATTCTATGAACCATATAATATCAATTGCAATTTGCAAGCTGATATCCTTTCCCTTGTACTGTTTCAAAAAGTGCAGAATTAAGAAAAGAAGAAAAGAGAACAGGATACTAAAATGTATAAACTCTAATGCAATGAATTATTATTCCAAGCAGCGAAACCAACGTACTTCAATACATTTTACGAAGTACATATTCTTTTTCACTTGAACATAAGTGTGGGACTGGCAATCAGTAAACATCTCTTGATAACTACCTCAAAACCATGTGGCACTGGTAATCGGTAAACATCTCTTGATAACTACCTCAAAACCATGGAACAACAAAAACTTGAAATACTGGAGAACCAATGTTTCTCTATCCAAAACTAATGCACACTGCTGTAATCGAAAATGGCCTAATGCAAACTCTCCATCCAAATAATGAGAAATCGAACCCTCATTTCTCTATCCGAAACCAATGCAAACTCTCGTAACAGAAAATGACCAAATCAAAACTGGGTTTTGCAGCTTTTGGCGAATGAGAAACAAAATGTGTGCCAAATTAGCTAATATCGAAAACAGTCGTTCGCTTGTACCACTACCGCTATCATGCAACTGGAAACTCCGACCTCCCAATGAATTGAAATATACAGAAATACATAGTTGGAAGATAAAAATTCACAAAACACACAGGAACCCTGAACAAGAAAACTGCCAAACGAGAGAGAGACCTGTCCAGGCAACAGTGCAAGCAGCAAGACCTCCGAATGTAAACTCCCTGACAGCTTTGGACTTGCAAGTAAGAAGAATCTTAGTTTCTTCAGGCGTCAGTTTTACCTGCATAAATACACACATTTGGTACAGCAAGGTTAGCAACTAATGGGTGATTCTTGGGTAAACCTGAATTGGGATTAGGGTTTCGAGGAATTTGGTGACTGAAATTGGGGAAATTTGTGAAATGGGAGTGGAAATTTTTACCTGTTTGTACCTTAGATGTTGCTCCAGCTCGAACAAAGCTTCTCCCATTGCTTTTTGGGGACTTCAGATCCTGGAACGTTTCCTCCTTGTACTTACAAAGGAGAGACGCATATAAACGACATGTCGTGTGTTCTATAGTTGTATGGTCTTTTTTTCTTTCCGAAAAAAAAAAAAAAAACTAAAGTGGTCAGATTTGCAGCAATGGTTGTGTAGTTGTATGATCAAATTTTGACCACTTAGTAGTACGATTTAGTAGTATTCTTTTTTCATTAGAAGTGAGGTTTTAGATTCAATTTACGTAAAAAAATAATTTGAACCGTACTAATGCTAACCCATTGTAAGATTATCGTTTATTAAAAAAAAATATAAAATCCCTATATAAAAAGTATCCTCAGTTTTCCAAAAAAAAAAAAAAAAAGAAAAAAGAGAAAAAAAAAAGTGACCTCTTGCAACACCTCTGCACCGAATGTTGTCGTTTGGGGATATTTGATGGCTGCTTGTCAGATTCATGGTGAGAATGAATTAGGAGAATATGCTGCAAGACAGCTTCTTGAGGTAGAATCACATGATGATGGAGCCCTTGTGGCGTTATCAAACATTTACTCAAAACAAAGAAGATGGAAAGAGGAAGAAAAGAAGGAAGCGATTCTCTTGCACAGTGAGAAGTTGGCTCTTTCTTACTGTTCAAGCATTCGCATAGTTAAGAATCTCCGGATATGCAAAGAGTGGCTTACTTTGATGAAGTTGGCTTCAACGGTGTATGAGAGAGAGAGATTATTGTCAGAGATAGGACTAGGTTTCACCACTACAAACATGGTTTTTCTTCTTGTAAAGACTATTGGTAAACTCTATTCTCCGTTTGAGATTAAATCTCATTCTACTTGCTAAAACGTGAACGCGAAATTCATTCAATTCAATCAATTAGAAAACTATCCCAATGATCTGGTCTGATGTTCTTGCTGATGACTAACTTTTGATTGACTAACGCTTACGTGGCCTCTAATATTTACAGACGCTTCCCAAGAATTGGATTCCTAACTCCAAACAGAACCTAGTTTGTTGCTAGTTACTCATAATCAGGAAAGCAACAATTTCCCGATTACATTACACCGTTAGGGAACATATACAGTTCGAGATCAGATCAACAATTAAGCTCAACCGGTTCCGCAATACAACATAACAAGGGGACATTTTTTCGAAGCTTCTCACAAGATATGACGTCCGGATATCTGCTGAGAGAAAACATTGCACCTCCGATGATGTCCGCTGAGCTCTTTAGGTTGGGATTTCGATATTGTAATTTGCACTAGTTTCAAGGTACTGGTTGTTGCCAAAAGTAGATAAGAGCCAAAATTTCTGCTGCATCTTTCCAAGCATTCTTGAGATCATATTCTTCAAAAACGCTAGTGCTGCTGAAACCAATCTTTGGTTATCGCATATCGTGCTCCACCGGTACTCAAGAATCCATGTATTGGGATCTAGCTGCACAGCTGAGGCACCCCAACTTCTCCGCACCCACGAAGTGTTTGGCTTCCGAATCACATAGCTACCGACCTTTCCATCCGACCACTTCTCGACAACAACAATGTGGTAAGAAAATAGTATATGTTTGTACATCATGACACAAAACTCAAAACATCTCAAGGCTGACCATACAACACTAACATAAACAATCTAGTAAAAACGTTTTCAGCTTTACCTCTGTGACTCTGCCGGATAAGATTGTGAAAGACCGGGAAGAAAACCCACTCGTGAGCAACCCGGCAGTCTGCAATGGCCATCCCCATATCCGCACCTCCTCAATTGCAGATTTATACAATGTGCAATGTGAGCTTAGAAGCAAACCATCCTAACATTTCATCATTAACAAGTTTGTGAATTTTGGAACAGACATTTCAAGTTTATCACCGAATAATGCTGAATTGCTATTAAACTTGTAAAGCAGAAGTTTGATTACCAAGTACCTGACTAATGTCCCATATAGAACTAGGATAGCTGCAATTCGAAACCCTCCTAGGAACAAGACCCTGCATGTCTTTCTGCAAGAACCTCAGCCTGCCATTCATATCATCCACAACCCAAGATTTTTCACTAACATTTCTTACCATCTCCGGCGACAGAATTGGTTTCAATGCACCCGAAACCATCTTATAAAATCCGCACATCGCCAGATAAACCAAGATTAAACCCAAAATCAATCCCCAAAACTCACACCCAAAACCCCATTTTCTCTCCATCTTCTTAGTCTTCTTCTTCGATTTCAATCTTGCAGCCGGTTTAAGCTCCGGGGACACAGGAATCGGGGGAGAGCCCGACGTGGGTGTGGACAAAATCGAAGCATCGAAAGAGATGGGGGTGCGTTCAACACTTGGGTTGTTCTTAGGCCTTGAAGATGAGAATTTGGTGAGCGGGCTTTTCTGGATGCTAAAAGGCATGAGATCGAGAGTGGCATTGATGCTGGCCAAGCACATTTCGCAGTTGCAGTTGGCATCTTTCCGGCATCCTGGGTAGTAGCAGCTGTCGCGGTTTTCAGATCTGTCGTCGTCCATGGCGGTGGTGGTGCTCGATTTCACTGAGGATGATGTCGTTGTCATCGACGGCGACGATGAGAGGGCGCATTTCATGGCTGCTTGAGCGTTTCCGGGTTTAGGAGAGAGGCTTTGTTTTGTGGACATGGTCTTTGAAGCGTTCACAACTATGCTGTGTAGGGAAAGATGTGGTTTTTAAAATTCGAATCCCCAACGGTCATATATGGAATGATCTGGTGGGAGTTGTTTTTGAATCCAGTGATTGGGTAACAAATCTCTACATGATCTTAGTATGGATAAGGGCCTTTCCAATTCAGGACTCCCAGTTTTTTTGTTTTGTTTTTTTTTTGTTTTTTGAACAAACGATATTATATTTATACTAGGGGAGTGGGTGACTTGGTCTCACAATGGGCTAGTAATAATGTGGTTCAAACTCGACTTTGGCAAGAATCGAATCTAAAACTTCGCACTTACAAGTGAAGAGGAATACCACTAGACTGTAGTACTAAGTGGTTCCAATTCAGAACTCTTAATGGCAAATACTTGTCATGTCTCCCAAAGTTTAACGGCTAATTAACTTGATGAGTGGGATAATGGGTCTCAAACTAACCAATCATAGCACGCCCCGCATACTCTAATAAAATCATTTTCAAGTTCAACCCTACTAATATATAATAACACAACCTTTAACCTTGAGAAGGTTCCTTTGTTAGAAAACTCGAACTCTTGAATTCAGATTCATTAAGTTTAACTCAGGCATCGAAGAGATGTTTGTTTATTTGAGCATTAGTCAAAGAAAGTCTAGTAATAACACAGCCGTTTAGTGATTGCGAGTTGAAAAAAATGCCTATAAAAACAAGCCCTGATATCAAATCGCAATATTACAAAGAGAAACTGTAAACACGAATTTTCCTGAAACAATAACACTTGTACAAAATATATTTTGTATTGATTTTAGGGTTACACTCTCTTTTACAATATGATCCTTTGATTTTATCTTCATAAGTGTAGATCTGTGGATGGGCTGTTGATACAAAGGGTCGTTAGGGCTTGATTTAGGGATGAACAATTGTGTGGATTTGTTGATGTTGTTGATCCAAAAGGCCGTTGGGGCTTGATCTTAGGATGAATGGATCTTCAAGGGCCTTCAGGGCTTGATCTTGATGAATAGTTGATGAACGGATCTTCAAGGGCTTTTGGGCTTGATCTTGAAGAACGGGTGTGTGGATTTGTTAATGTCGTTGATCCAAAGGGTCGTTGGGGCTTGATCTTAGGATGAACGGATGATAAACGATGAACACTTTCTTCAAGGGCCGTTGGGGGCTTGATCTTAAAGGTTGAGGGAAGTTTCTTCAAGGGTCGTCAGGGCTTGATCTTGAAGGAGGATTTGACGAAGAACAAAGAGGGCTTTCTTGATCCTTCGGGATTTGCTTGAGAGTTTTAGAGCTTCAAAGCTTCAAGGTTTTGGTGTGATGTGAATTGGTGAAGTGAAATGAATGGAATTGGCTTCTATTTATAGACTTTTTCAAGGCCTAATTTTAAATATAATAATCAGATTAAATAAATCATTTCTGCCAGGTGTTGACACATGTCCTATTTGATGACTTTTTTTATTTTGTTCAATTTTTTGTTGAGTTACATGATACGTGTAAAATTTATGTGATACGTGAGTGTTGAAATTTTAATTATTGGTCAGTATTTATTTCACCGAAATTTCGATGTCTACAAATGCCCCCATTTCAAGGCGCGTTGTATACATGTGTTTGTCACGTGTAGGAGATGCGTTTTGAAGTCCCTTAATGCAGATGTCGATCCAAAGGCCTTTAGGGCTTGATCTTGAAATGGACTAGAAATTTCTTCAAGGGCCGCTGAGGCTTGATCTTGAACTGGGCTGAAAGTTTTCTTCAAGTGCTGTTGAGGCTTGTTCTTGAATTTTGTTTGAAATTTCTTCAAGGGCTGTCAAGGCTTAATCTTGAATGAAATTGGACCACAAGGAGCTTCACGTGGTAGATGATCTTTGGCTTTGGTAGTGGATGAATCAACACGTATTTTGTTGTGCTTGTTGACTTTCCACAACTTTGATCTTGAATTGGGTTGGAAGTTTCTTCTGCCAGACTTGCGCCAAATGTCTGAATTTACTCATTTTATATGGAGTTGAATTTGATTCAAGGGTGGTGGACACTTGATTTTGAATCGAACTTGGGATTTCTTCAAGGGCCGTTGGGGCTTGACCTTGAATTTAAATAGGACCATGAGCGATTTCAAGATTCAGACACATGGCAAGCAGGCACGAGGTGAAGGTGATGGTCTGTTTCTTTGTTCAATCTTTCCAACTTATACCTGAGCAGTTTGGTTAACGGTATGATCTTCAAGGGTGGTAGACACTTGATCTTGGATCGAACTTGTGATTTCTTCAAGGGCCATCGAGGCTTCTCGAACTCTTCGATTAGAGCAACGATATCGAGCTTGGATTTGACTTAAACTCCTCCGTCTGGATTATGCGGTTCTGCAGAGAAGGGCATCGTGTTATAGTGATTTGTTACAGCTCATCATGCTGCATTCTTCTCTGATTATTTCTTTTACATAGCAGAAGTGGTGCGCAACCTTTTGCCTTTAAATGGTCATTCAGAGCATCATCTCCCGACGACTCATCCATGCTTGGCAGCTTCAGTGTAAAGAGCCAACATCATATTAATTGTCCTGAAGTATTCGCTGAGGAAATTCAAGGCCTATCAACAGTTGAAGACGAGCACTCGAGAGCAATGCTAGGTAAGCAACCAGTCAAAGGTTCCAGGCAATCAGTTCCAGATTGGAAGTTTGATTTCAGGTTCTGACTGATTGCTTTAATTCCCCTCATCTTGAGGTAAGAGCAAAGGCAAAGAAAAGCCAGGGAAAAAAGCATGGTATGAGATACCTTTGCTTTTGACCCTGATGATATGAGATACTTTTGCTTTTGAAGAAGTAGCGGATGAATCAACACATGTATTTGTTGCGCTTGTCTTCGCATGCTTAGGTTTACCGCTTCCACTTGCCCCATCCGTTCTCCAGGCATCTGGTATCTTCTTTGGAAGTACATCAATAGTGAAAGATGAGTACTTGAGAACAGTTCTGGGTAAGTAATCAGGGAAAGGGTTCCAGGCAGTCGGTTCCTGATGGGAAGCTTGATTCCAAGTGTCAACTGATCGCTCTCTTTCTCCTTGTCCTGTAAGGAAGAACAAGAACAAAGAAAAGGACATGGAGAAGGCATGGTATGAGATACTCTTGCTTTCGACCCTGATGATATGAGATACTTTTGCTTTGGTGTGACCTGGTTAAAAAGGTGTTTTCAAGGGGGAAGAAACTGAGTATGTTGAGAGGTTTGGTTGCAGATGTATTCTTGGCAAGCAAGAAGAATCAGGCGTTTTGGAAGTGTGTCTTGCCATGGAGGATGAAGGTCGACATATATAGGGATTTTAGAACAACGGGTAGTGGTGCAAGTGTGGCCTTGTCACCCACGCTTGTTAGCAAAAGTGTGGTAGTTGGAATAGTGAACTCCATGCATTTTCAACTTTGTCAGAGATCTTTGACAAAGTTGCATGTGTTATCTAACAAGTTGAGTTTGCGTCTGAAAAGTCTTGACGGATTTTATGCAGGAAAATCTGGCTTTTGAAATTCGGAGAGTGGTGCCTCTTCGATTTTTGGATTAGTGGATGCATTGCCTCTCCTTTTATAGAGGTATCGATCACATCCAACATGCACACTTTGAAGATTGACTGCTCGTGAAAATTGTCTCTGGTGTATTTATGAAATTTTACTTTATCTAACCCTTTTCTTTTACCATTTTTTTTTTTTTGAAAATGGCATACCCGTCTAACATCTGCTCAGATTTGAGCCTCGGGAGCTATACAGGCGTGCCACGGAAATGTATGGCGTTCATCCTTCTTATCTTCAAATGGCCTTCTTACAGTTGAAGAATCCGTGATAAAGGATGCAACAACGGCTCAGGTAGTAGCTAGGAACCTCTTTACTCCTATAAATGATAGGTTACTTTCAAGATGGACCGATGAGTTGGCTGTCCAAGACTCCTTAGCTTTCAGTGTTCAGTGCGCAGTCTCTGTGTCTAATATGGGCCAACGTCTGATTGCTCGAACTCGCCAAGTTGAATCATTGACAGCCGAGGTAGCAAATCTTAAATAAGAGATCAGACAGCTCAAGCGCAAGAATAAAGATTGGCACCTGCTTGCAAATAATTATTCGACGAGCATGAAGAGGAAGCTCGATCAGCTGCAGGACTCTGAAGGTCGGATTCAAAGTGACCATTAGAGGTTTGTGGCTGTATTCTAAAGGCACTTTTTGCCTTTGTCATCTAAAGCTCGACTAAATATTGAGGCTCCGAATAATCAACCTCTGGTGCCTCTTCTCCCCGGAGTTCCGCCAAGTACTGAGGCTTCACATAAGTGACATTTGTTTTTCTTTCTTTTTTTTTTTATTTTTTATTTTTTTTATTTTTATTTATATATATATATATATGTAATTTATCGGAGATATCAATAAACATGCTTTATTTCATTTAGTGCATTGTGCTAAGTACAAACAAAACATATAACTCACTAAGATGTGTTACTTCTCTTTTTTTCTTTCTTTTTTTTTTTTAAATGATGCCGTGCACCATCCCATAACCTTTCTTTGCTCTCTCTCTCTCTCTTTTTAAATGGTGTCTGATGCACCATCATCCCTATTTTTTTGTTTCTATCTTTCAATGATTTTGTCACCACCACATTTATTCTTTTCTTTCCTTTTGACTTGCTAATAGTAGCATGCACTTGTCAGTAGTGGCTTGAAGATGGCATGGCTGGGTTCCTCAGTGGGCTTCCTCGTTGTACTACACTCTCCGCATGCGGACCATTTTCATTTGCTTCTCTGGAGACCATCATTTGCATAGTCACTGCACTAATAGTTTTTTTTATTTTTTTATTTTTTATTTTTTATTATGATATATATATATATGTGTGTGTGTGTGTGTTGCATATGATGAAAGATAGCCACCTACAGCGGGAGAGCTGTGGCTATGTGTCGCAGAGACGGCGGAGTACCAATCATGGTGAAGCAGGGGAATCAAACAACAAGCTGAAGCTCCACTACTCGATGCTGTGAATCTCAGTGCTTCCTGAGTCAACCAGGAAAACCCAACGTACACGAAACTGCTTACGTGCTGGCCCAGATCGAGAGAGGATGATAGAACCGGGTCTTTGGGTTTCAGATTGGAGTATGAAACCGAGACGTTGATGACCCCACTAGACCCATCGTACTCGATCCACGAGCTCACCAGATCGCTGCTTTTGAGATTGATGTCGACGGAGCGCAGATCATTGACATGCGTTGACACCATGGAGTTCAGATCCAATCCGATGTGGTTTCTGTTGATGTCTTTGAATCTGGAGGGTGTTAGAGAGCGCTGGGTTCAGCTTGGAACTTACATAGTTAGAGATGCAGCCCAACAATATCGCATCATTGATGAACATCACTGGGAAGGACGTGAGGAACCCATATAACGACGCAAGAGAGACTTCGATGATGTACACTAGAGCAATCATGAAGGTGTAATTGGTGGCGAATCCCGTGAGGAAAGCTTCGGCGAGGAAGATGAGCCATATGCACTGGCAAGTTCTGATGTATGGCAGATTAGAGTAGCCATCATGGCCTTCCCGAGTACGTCACTTCGAACCTCGCAAGGAGAAGCTTCTGTTCGGGGACGATCTTGCAGTCGTGGATGATGATGGCGCCAATCTCGTGCTTGAACTACCTTCCAAAAACGGTGATGAATGCTCGGGAAAGCAGGAGGTACTCATTGTCGGAGGAGGTGAAGGGCATAGCAGACCCAATGGGAATAGGAGTCTGGGTTGCGGTTTTGAAGGTCTGAGGAGGAAAGAGGACGAGTAGGCTGACGAGTGCTCAGTCAAGCCCAATGCCCATTGAGGGAATTATATGCGGCTTGAGAGAGAGTAGGGCCCAATTCTTTTGGGTATATGAGCCTTCGTCCTCAACACAACAATCTAGCCCACTATTTCGGGTTTGTCAACATTTTGCCTTTTTTTTTTTTTTTTTTTTTTTTTTTAATTTAATTGGGAATAAACTATAATTAAATTTTTTTTTTATACAAAGAAAATTGCAATTTTTTTTTCTACAGGTGCAACTGTGCTCTTTGCTTGGTGCTTGTGGTGCTGTGCAAAAGACTGCAGAGGGATTTCGTTATGTAGTGCCTTTTGGTACCGTTTGGTACGTGGGACGGGACGGAACAGAGTGGGACAAGGCGTTCCGTCCCATGTTTGGTGCGCCTAAAATGGGTGGAACGAGCTGTTCCACGGGATGAATTTTGGGTGAATTTTCGTTTCACCTCACTCTCCTGGAACGACTCGTTCCACATCTGTGGAACACAAAATTATAACCTCTCCGTCTCCTTCTTCTTCCTCCTTGTTTCCATTCGAGGGCATCTTTGCTCCCGCTCCGTTCCGTTCTGTCCTGTCCTGTCTCGTCCCGTCCCGTCCCGTCTCATTCCGTTCCGTCCTGTCCCGTCTCGTCTGCATACCAAACGATACCTTTGGTCACGGTTTTCCCTCGGTGGTGACGTTGTTGTGCACATTGACCTTACTGCTTGCCGTGGACTCTTTGTCGCTGCTGCTTGAAGCTTGTTCCAGTGCGTCACTTTTATCATGTGGGGTTGTGCAAAAGACTGCAACGAATTTATGCTGTGTAGTGCCTTTTGGTCACAACTTTCCTCGGTGGTGACGTTACCGTGCACACTGACCTTGCTGTTTGCCGTGGGCTCTTTGCAGCTGCTGCTTGGAGCTTGTTCCAGTGTGTCACCTTTACCATGTGGGGTTGTGCAAAAGACTGCAGTGAGTTTATGTTGTGTAGTGCCTTTTGGTCACAACTTTCCTCGGTGGTGACGTTGGTGTGATGCTCATCTTTGTAATACGGCTTTGTAACAAAATCATTCCTTTAAAGAAATAAAGTATTCATATTTTGAATTTGCTTTTTATTCTTCAAAGTGTTTGTGTTTTTGTTGATGATGTGATTGTACTCGAAGTTTTGAAGTTTCAAGTTGCCAACGTACCCTCGGTTAAGGATGGATCAAGTCATGACGTAGTTCAAAAGAATGATGGTTTTTTTTTTTTTTGTTTTGTTTTGCCGTACACAGTTTATGCTCTTGTGGGCCAGGAGCATTTTTGGTGTTGTTTTCAGTTTCAGCTCGTGCAGGCAATGAGCGTTTTGGTGCCGTTTGCAGTTTCAGCTCGTGCAGGCAATGCACGTCTTGGTGCCATTTGCAGTTTCGACTCGTGCATGCAATGAGCATTTGTTGTCGCCTTTTAGGCTCGTGCAAATGAGGAGCTCTGTGAATTTGTCAAACGATCTTGAAGAGGCATTCTTTGCAATTTTCATAGCAATGAGTCTTGACCGAGTGATTGAAGAAGTCTTTAGGAAAGAATTTGCGCATCGTGATGGCAACGGACGATCTTCATGTCACAATTTCATCATCCTCAACACTTTCATGTAATTTTGGAGGTTGATGAGAGTTGCTTTGCTCATTTTCCGATTGGTGAACTTGTGGAGGAGATGTATGCTTCTTGTGCATTTTCTTTGGAGTGACATGAGTCCATCCTTCAACTTCACTTGACTTGACTGACATGGTTTTGGAACATGCCCTCAGTGGTTTAGGTGAAGATTTTGAGTCGAATGAGACAAAAGTGACGGTGGTATAGTTTAACTTCACCATATCGTCAAGATCTAGCTTGATGATTCATTTCTGAGCCAGCTTCATGATGAGATCTTTCAGCACGAAGCATTTTTCTGTCGGATGATTGATGAAGCGGTGGAATTTACAGTACCTTGGAGTGTCAGTATGATTCATCTCTTCCGACCGTTTGCACTCAGGTAGGTCGATCACCTTTTTGTCAAACAAGTTTTTCAACATGGCAACCACATCAAAGTCAGGGAATAGATAAGTCTTCTCCTCAAGCTCCTTCAAAGTGTGTCTACGCATCTCTTGATCACGAAAAGCTTCGGTTTGAATAACTTTGCCTCGTGTAGAGATTTTGAATGGAGTTGTGTTGATCGTCATTGCTTCCTTGGTGGGTTTCCATGCAGCCTTATCCACCTTTGGCCCCAAAACTTTGTTGTTCTTGTAGTCGGCGATCGTTTCTTTCTTCCCATGATGGGCGATGCTTAACTCCATATCATGGGTACGGGTGGCTAACTCTTCAAAGGTTCGTGGTTTGATTCCTTGAAGGATGTAGTGTAGTCCTCACTGCATGCCTTAAACGCATATCTCAATGGCGGAGGTTTCAGAAAGCTGATCTTTGCAATCCAGACTTAATGAACGCCATATATTGATGTAGTCGACGACAGATTCATCCTTTCACTGTTTCATATTTGTCAGCTTCAGCATGCTTACAATGCGGCGAGTGCTGTAGAAGCGGTTGAGGAATTCCCTTTCTAGCTGATCCCAATTGTTGATAGACTCGGGCTAGAGGTCGGTGTACCAGTCAAAGGCGTTACCTTTTAACGAGTGCAAGAACTGCTTGACAAGGTAGTCTCCCTTCATCCCAGTATTGTTACAAGTTTCAATGAAATGGGCGACATGTTGCTTTGGGTTTTCCTTTTTATTGAATTGTATGAATTTTGGCGGCTGATAACCCATCGGTATCCGCAAGCTATCAACCCTCTTGGTGTATGGCTTTGAGTACAGCAGTGCATCCTGCGAAGTGTCTCCCACCTGTGTTCTGATGGTGTTGGCAATTATGTCTTGGATATGTTGTATGGAAAGTGAGCTTATAAGTGTCGTTGCTTGGTCTGGCTTCTCTTCAACTTTCTCCACTAGAGGTTTCTCTTTTTCGTTGGTTTCTCTCTTTAGTGGATCAACTTTGGGTCAAGGTTAACTTTTTTGTCATGCTACGCCTTCAATCGGTTGATGAGTGCGGTGATTTGCAAATCTTTCTTCTCTAAGGTCCTTCTGAGCCTTGCAATTACTTCACTTATTTGAGCTAGTTGTTTTTCAATGGAGGTAACGCCAATGGTCATGACTTGTGCAACCAATAGACACGACTTTCCTTCAGACATCCAGGGTGCTAACGAAGAGCCTCGTTGGTCATTTTGGGATCATCTTGTGCGCCTCAGCAACATGCTTTGGTGCCCCTAACGAGGTCAGGTTGATGATGGACTCGCACCTTTGATGCTCCTCTTGCTCCCTTAGTGGCACCAACTTTGAAGCGGCATGTTGAGGAGCGGTTGTGGAGCCAATGGATTGTCCATTCTCGTCGGAAGTGCTCAAGATCCTTCCCTTGGTGGTTGCTAGAATGGCTTGTCCCTTGCTTGATGCCATGAATTTTGAGGTGTGTTCGGATTCCTTAAGGGAGAAAGAGATGAGAAGTAGAGATTGTCCCACCGGGCGTGCTAAATTTGTAAATACAAATTTTCCTGAAACAAGAACACGTGTACAAAATATATTTTTCATTGATTTTAGGGTTACAATCTCTTTTACAATTTGATCCTCTGATTTAATCTTTGTAAGTGTAGATTTGTGGATGAGTTGTTGATCAAAAGGGCCGTTGAGGCTTGATCTTAGGATGAACAGTTGTGTGGATTTGTTGATGTTGTTGATCCAAAGGGCCGTTGGGGCTTGATCTTAGGATGAACGGATCTTCAAGGGCTTTTGGGCTTGATCTTGAAGAACGGGTGTGTGGATTTGTTAATGTCGTTGATCCAAAGGGCCGTTGGGGCTTGATCTTAGGATGAACGGATGATAAACGATGAATACTTTCTTCAAGGGCCGTTGGGGGCTTGATCTTGAAGGTTGAGGGAAGTTTCTTCAAGGACCGTCGGGGCTTGATCTTGAAGGAGGATTTGACGAAGAACGAAGAACGTTTTCTTGATCCTTCGGGATTTGCTTGAGAGCTTTAGAGCTTCAAAGCTTCAAGGTTTTGGTGTGATGTGAATTGATGAAGTGAAATGAATGGAATTGGCTTTTATTTATAGACTTTTTCAAGGCCTAATTTTGAATATAATATTCAGATGAAATAAATCATTTCTGCCAGGTGTTAAGACATGTCCTATTTGATGACTTTTTTGATTTTGTTTGATTTTTTGTTGAGTTACATGATACGTGTAAAATTTATGTGATATGTGAACGTTGAAATTTTAATTATTGGCCAACATTTATTTCACCGAAATTTCGATGTCTACAGAAACATCACTAAACCAATAGTTAATTGGTAATTTGTACACATGCGTGTAACATGTACACGTCGTTATGTGTTTTACACATACTATGGGCAGAGAAGCATCCCCATATTCTATTTATAAACCCATTTAATAAATTGAGGAAACAACAAAGGTGCATGTTTGCTAGCTAGGTTTTCGTTCATCCTCCAAAAAGTTGGTGCTACTTGCACAAATTGTTTAAAAAATTAAGGGTTTGTTTGGTATTGTATTAAAAAATTTCACAATTTTTCAAAATATTTTTTACGAACATCTTTTAATAATAATTTTTTTTTAAGATCTAAAAATTTGTTTGGTGTGAGATTCAAAATAATTTTTAAATTTTAATAATTAAAAAGAAAAGAAAAAAATACCCTACAACAACTCGTCGTGGATTTAGGAATTATTACTAAATTTAATTGGACAGAGAGATCCGAAGAGGGTTGGAAGATAGGGAGGTGAGACAGAAGGAGGAGAGAGAGTAGTGAGTGGGAGAGAAATAGGAGAGAGGGATTCGGAAGAGAGGAGATAGAAAGAAATGAGAGTGAGGATCTTATCAAGAAAGGAGAGAGAAAGATAGAGATAGAGACCTAGTAAAGAAAGATTGGAAGTGAGAGTAAAAATGAAAAAAAGTAGTGCATTTGGAGTATAAAAACTCTAAACATTTGGTAATTTTTTTTTTTTTAGTACAACGGTATATTTTTACACTAAGGAATGAGGGAGTTCGGTTAAGCCACACAATGAGCAACATAATTTGGTATCGAATTCGCCATCCATGATATTCGAAACTAAGACTTCTCATTTACAAGTGAATAAGAATATCATCAAACCGTAGTACTGAGTGGCTAAACATTTGGTACTTGAATAAGCACGGTAACAGATATAATAGTGCCACAATTAACCATAATATGTCTCAAGAGACTAGATTAATTAGATCATATGACTTAAGATTCTTTATTAACATGTACATTTTACAGAAATATATACCGTTTCATCATATATGTTACATGTGCATGGCATCGTCGTTCATATAGTATTCATGGTCCTAATCAGCGTAATGTCCCATACAATTCTTCCTCACGCGAGGTTATACAAGGCGGATTATATATGTTCTATTTAAATGGTTGATCAATGACTGTTAATTGGAATCAAGGAATGAGTCCTAATGGAATTCATACGTGCCAAGTGCAGCTTTAGCAACATTATAAGGTACTCTTGATGATAAAAGATTGTTGAAATTCTCTTCCACAACCACTGAATATTATAGAGGGAAAAGTCATGCATTAGGTAATACATGTCGAGTCTCATTTATTAGTTCCTTTCTAGTGGAGTGGGAAGTTGACCCATAATTATTGCAATTAAGTTATACAATATTACAATGGGAACACCAGATATGCTGTTCTTTAGTATTTGCCATTTGGTTTAACAAATTTCGATCCCAATCATTCTGCAATATTATTTCCAAATACTTCATGTTTATTTCTTTTGGAATATTATTTTCAAAGTTATGATTTTCATTCTGCAATATTATTTCCATTAAAATTCTTAATCAAATTCGACCCATAATATATCAAAATGAAGATAAGAAAATGTAGAATAAGATATACCTATTTGGAAGCCCAATGATTACCGGAGATAGTCGAAAAATAGCTTGAAAGGTGACTGGTCCGCGGGAAAACTGGAAAACTTGCCGGAAACTGGGTAAACTTTAAACGTTCATAACTTTTTCAATACTTAACGAAATCGAGTGATTCAAAATGAAAATCATATTTCTCGATGAGAAGAAGAGAATGGTATCTTTATTTACTGCTATCTCGCCATGGTTTGGCCGGAAAACTGCTCGAAAGTGGCTAACTCGAAAATGGTTAGCCACTTTCGAGCCATTGTCAGACCAAACCATGACGAGTTAGCCTTCGAAAAGGTACCATTCTCTTCATCTCATCAAAAAGTATTATTTTCGTTTTTTAATCAGTTGATTTGGTTGAATATGGAAGAAGTTATTAACGTTTAAAGTTTACCCAGTTTCCGGCGAGTTTTCCAGTTTTCTCGCGGACCAGTCACTTTTTAGGCTATTTTCTGGCCATTTCCGGCAACCATTGGGCTTCCAAATATGTATAATCTTATTCTACACTTTCCTATCTTTATTTTGATATATTATGGGTCGAATTTGGTTAAGAAATGATTGAGTTACAAAGCTTTGAAAATTGCCCAAAATCGTTTTTAACGGAAGGATCAAAATCATGAATGAATGGTGGACAATCTCCATGACCATTTCTATTAATCATGCAAAGAGACCATTTTGTATAATAACCCATTTAAAAAATTTAAAGTTAAAGTTAAGATATCCCCTGTCAATTTTGTCCTTCTAACCAAGGAAAGAAAAGTAAAACATATCCCATATCAAATGGAACGTAATAAAGCAAAACTGGGAATAAACCTCCATGAATAAACCTTCCCTGTACTGTATAAGACTAATTAGAATGAGTGAGAGACATAACTAAGAGCCATGAAATTCCACTACCTTCATATATATATCAATTATTCCAACCCAAGAAGTCTGGTTGCAATTAGTACAATGAGAAAGAAGATGAATCGCCCACTTGGGTGCTTGCTGATCTTGTGTACCTTTTTGGTGATGAAGAAGAAGATGACAGGTCTGACCTTCTCCTGAGTATCTGCCTCATCCCATCTGCCACTCTAACTGCAGGGTTGGATTTGAATTTACCACAAAATGACATGTGTGCCCTCACAGCTTCCTCCATGCCAAATGGCTGATTGCTGCCTTTGCCAACCTCATCCCTCACTGCTTCTGAGCACAACCCACACAGCCATTTCCCATCAAATTTTGCCTTCACTTGTGTGATGTAGTCTTGTGTGCAATCTTCTTTTAGTCCACAGCACTCACACCTAACCATCTCAATCTCCATTTGTTTTTTTTTTTTTCTTCCTCTTTTGTTTTCTGCTCTGATAAATTGTGAAGGGATTGAAGACAAAAGTGAGATATTTTTATTTGTTGGATTGGATTGCAATGATGGGGTAGAAAGTGGGGTTTCTTTGCATTTGTTCTCTCTTGAGACGTGGTGATTGTGTTGCTCACTTGGTTGCTTCAGAAAACTTAGAAGTGTTTGATGTATGAGAGCTTTTATGGTTGGGATTTTCTCTGTCTATTGGTTATTAGGAATTTAGGAGATGAGAGAGACAGAGAGGGAGAGGGAGAGGGAGAGAGAGAGAGCTCTTATAAGGCCAGGGTAGGGAAAACTGCCATAATTTCCTCCATGTTCTAAGGGACATGGGGCAGTGGGAAACGGGACAAGTGGTCGGAGGGGTCCTCAAGGCTGGCCCTATCTATCATATTCAAATGCTTACTCAAATACTTACCTCATATCCCCCCATAAATAAACAATGTTTGTAGGTTTTGGGGTAGTAAGTAACTTACATCTCTCTATTCAGAGTACAAATTTCATATCAGAGAAAAAGTAGAACTTGTATGTATTTATAAATAGTTGAGTTATTTTTCATATTGTCAAGTAATTTTATGGTGAAACCTTAACTTCTTTATGGTATTAGAATATATTGTCTCGTGTGTGAAGCCTAACGGTCACACGTGCTACTCCACATCACTCGATTTCTGTTGTCTATGTACTAAGCTTGAAAACTCGCCACATGTGAGAGAACCTGTATCAATACCACTTCAAAAAAAAAAAGGTCTTACATATACTTATAAGTAAGTAATTAAATTAATCTCTATATTATCAATTAATTTTAGGAAACTCTAATGAAAAACTTCCGGCACTTCTAATTTTAACGAAAAATCACATTTTTACACTAAAAAGTCAATCATGGTACTATTCACTTTACCCTTTATTTTTTCTTTATCGTTAAAACTTAAGGTTTTCAAACCCTTTTCATCAGTTTTCCTTTAACTTTATGGTCCTACTCCTACCTCAACTTTTCTCTCTCTCTCAAATTCTCGATTTTGTGAAATATGTTGGTAGCTTTTTGGTAGTTTTAGTGACAGTTACTTTCGGTTGAAATGAGGAAAGATTTTTCAATGTGATCGGTACACGGGATAATATATCATGTGTTACTATATAAATAGTGGAATATATGTGCTAAAAAGTTAATAACTCAAAAAATAAAATTTTCCACCACTTCTATTAAAACATATGGTGTACCACTTATATTTTCGTCACAATAAGTTAGAATAATTGGCTTGTATTGGATATGGCTGCACTTGGCTCTAAACTTTTAGCTGACGAGTGAGGCTTGGGATTCTTAATTTTGGTAGTTTGGTTATCTTGGTTCCATGAACGTGTTGACTGCCGACCATCTGACTTTCATGTGTGAATTTAGAGCTTGCTATATAGCAATGAGGCCAACATCAATGCTTTGTTGACCAAGAGGCCTTGGGTGGTTCAACGGCCAATGATTGATGAAGATGTGCATTATTAGGGTTTATGATCACTGCATGCATACTGCCTTCTTCTCAGATGAGGTGATATTTTGGATAAGACTTGCGCATGAAAAAGTACTTTCACAACGACTCTCTCTAACAACAATATAAGACATCATCTCTACGCGACAGCCACAAAGAATTTTACCATCATATTACCATCAAGAGTTTTGTGAGCCTCTCACCAAAAGTTTTGAGCAACAAAGTTAGAAATTTCTTCCCATCGTAATAAAGGAGGTTCACAAGTTTTAATCCATTTGTTAAAATCAAATGATACACCTACTTGGAGACTGCTTTCAACGATATCTGATATTTGAAGATTGCTAGGAAATTTTTTGTTCAACAGGTATAACATGAATTTCGTGAAGCTAACATAGTAGTAGAAGAACTTGCAAATTAAGGTTATTAGCTACATTCAAAATTCATGTATTTGGTTTTGTAATTTTCTACATAATGTGGCTCGTAAAGTGTTATATGATGTAAGGCAGGTAGAGATCCCAAAAGATCTCACCTTGTAGTTTGTTTGTTTGTTTGTTTTAGTTATAAAAAAGAGTGAGATCTATATTAGTGGTCGCACCTAGCCTGTTGTGATTAGAGGTGGGCAAACGAGTATAGGAATCGCGGGTAGGGACGGGTAATTTAGGTTCGGGGGGGGGGGGGGGGGCAATTTGTGTAGACGAAATTAATGGGGCGGGGCAGATCTTAAAATAGGAAGGAACGAGCCTCCGGCCCGGCTAGTTTTTTCCTCATCCTAGTCTTCTCAGTCTCTGGGTCTCCTCCTCGATTCCTCTCATTTCACTGAGAGTCTCAGACCTTGATCTTTCCTCCTATCTCGCTCCCACTGTCCCAACTCCATATGCCACCACCATCATTATCAGACCTCGAACTTGATTCTCTCTCGCCACCATCATTATCTGTACGCACCACCCATCTTCTCGATTTTGCGATTTCGTCGAATCTCCAATGCGATGACCAGTTGAGTTTTTTCTGCTTTTCACTTCTCAAGCGTTTTGACCTTGGCTCGCTCGTTGAGCTTCTTGCGCTCTCGGAGGAGCTCCGCTGCAAAATGACAAGAATGCCATTGCTATTATTGAGCTATGTGCCCATGGAAGTCGTCTCGATGTTCTTCAACTAGTGCGACGAGATCAATGAGTCATACCGGTGGCAGGACGACATCTTCTACGCTCTCTGCGCCACCTACGCTTTCATCTCCTCTGTCACTCTGGTCTCTCTCTATCTAACTTCATATATTTAGTGCATATGATTCGATTTCATGCTCTTTATCAAAGATTTAAGTAAGAGAAGAAGCAGATCTGAGTTGGGCAGCATCAAATCTCACTATGGGTGGCGATTTGGAACTAGGTTTGGTGGGTTTGGATCTAATGGTGAGGTGGGCATGGCAGGAGACGGCCTTGAGTGGCGGTGGTTCAGGCGGTGTCGATTAAATTGTATGCCAAAAAAGAAAAATTAAAATAGGACCTGGCCTATTTCAACCAGGTCGGATTAGGTTCGATTCCTTTATTAAAATATGTTGTACCCACCTCAGTCCAATTTGTTTATTTAAAATCTAGGTCCGGACCAGTCCCTTCAAAATTGGGCCTAGCCCAGCTTGTGCCTAGCCCTAGTTGTGATACGTGGTACCCCCTGGTAAAAGACTTTCTCCTCGCACCAATGAGTAAACCTCCTACTATATTTTATATAGATCCTATCATACTTTATGACAAACGTACATATCATACAACAAGTTACTCAAAAAATTCATAGTCCATTTCTAATCCTAGTCCATTTCTAGTTCGTCTATGAGAGGATTCGCTACTATAAATAAAGAAGGGAGTGCATCATTTAGGTCCCCCTCCAATTCAACACACAAATTGCCCTGTGCAAAACTTCTCAACAACCCTGAGATTTTCTTATCTCATTCTTTCTTCCCGCTAACACATCTTCAATTTGGATAAACAACATTGTGAAGGCAACCGGCGACATCTTCAGTTTGGATAAACAGCACTGGAGCTATAGAATCAGTCGATCGAGAAGCACTTTTAGTTTGGATAGACAACATTGCTTCGAGGCTGACTGGTTATTTATCCAAGACTCGGTCAAAAAGGATTTCTGAATCCTTGTTGGTAGAGGTCATCTCATTAGCATTCTCAGCGAAGTGAGGTGTTACAGGTTATTAAGCTCGGCACATTGAAAGCCGAGTTTTGTCTTATGAAGTATCTTTTAGGGTTAGCCATTCCAGCAGTCGAACCGCATTTACAATCAAGTTGTATATCTCTTTTGAGTACTTGTGTCCATATAGTTTGGTACCAGTTCAGCGTGCTTTTACTCTCACGAATATAATCACTATGATTGAACTTCATAGAACTAACAGCTTTGTCATCAGGCTTTAGAACCCAAAGGCCAAGATGTGTTTCTTCCTCGGCCGCAATCGCAAGATCGAGAAGTTAGCAACTCGCCCAACGCGACATCAACACATACTACTCCCCGACCGAGTTTAGCCAACGAGTTGGCACGCCTCGCACATAATCGAAGGACGTAGTTAGCTTATTAGTTACTAGGCCTGTGCGCCACGTAGGCTTGGTAGTTTTTAAGGTCAACATTTTTGCACGCCCAGTGAGACCGAGTGCTAAAGTTACAAAGTTCATGACCATTGAGACATGGTCAATAAAAAATAAAACAGTCAACGACTAATCTTCCAGTCCAAAACCTAGGACAAGATGTCTTGTCACAGGCACATAATCCTTCTGCTGCCGTGACACCTGAAGCCACAATTGCAACACACCGAGAAAAAGAAACTAATATCGGAGGTCAGGCTCGTGATGTAGAAATCCCCACCAAAACGACAAAAGGCATTTTTGTTGAAGTATTAGTGGAGGATTGTAACGAGGACGGTGGTGAGGCTTTTGATCCATCAACTAGATTGTTTCTTTAACGATGACTTGAAGAGCAATCTTAGCAATTTGAGCAAATGTTCAGTTGAGAAGTAAAAAAACATACTTGAAGAAATGTGTGATAATAGCGTTGTACACAATAGATTGCTCGAAGTTTCGGTTAGTAAAGTCCATGACATTGGACCCGCTGATCGATCCAGACAGCTTTTTTTAAGGAATAATCCTCTGCCAACTATACAGGCTGAACAAGGTCTGCTCGACTTAAAATCATCGACTTGGAAAAAAAGGTGGATTAAGTAGTAAATCAGATAGATTTGACCAAGGAGCAGAAACAACATTTGTTAATATGGTCGAGGTCCAGAGAATGATTGATTCGACCTTGAGAAATGGGCCAAAGTTTCCAAAATTCATTCACTCGTATCCAACCTTTGTAGAAAGGTTCGAGTATCCCAAGGGATTCAAAATTCTGGACTTCAGCCTTTTCGCTAAAGAGTCATCCTTGTCGTCGTTAAAACACGTGGTTCAATTCACTACTCAATGTAAAGACGTCAATAGTGATTTCCATAAGCTACACTGTTCAATTTCTAGTTAATCGACTCAGCATTCGCATGGTATATCAATCTCTCACCCAACTCCATCTAAAGTTGGGAAGAACTAGTTGAGAAATTTCATGAGCAATTCTATCGACCAAGGATGGACATGTCAGTATCTTCTTTGGCCAGGATGGCTTAAGCCTCTGACGAGTCACCAATGGAATATCTTACAAGGTTTAAGTTGGCCAGAAACTGGTGTCGAGTACCTCTCCCTGAAGTCGAGTTCATTAAGCATGCCTTAAACAGCTTGGATGTGAAGTATAAAAAGAACTTCTTGGCGGAAAACTTCCGAGATATGTACGAACTGGCTCAACATGTCGAGCAATATGATTATTTGCTCTGAGAATAAAAGATCTCAAAGTCCTCATCCCGAGGAACGATCTACAAAAACCCTACAGTCAGTTATGTATCAATCGAAAGAGAAGAGTCCCAGTATGCCATCATAGATACATCCGAGATAGTAATTGACAAACCGTACATATGCAAAGCATTGGCTCATGCTAACTCTAAAGATGCCAAAACCCACTTGGCCTTTGAGGAAGCTGCCTTTAAAACATCAAAAGTCTACATTTTCGACATCACTAAGGCCGATGCCATGTTCGACCAGTTATGACTTGCAAAAATCGTCAAGCTTCGCCCAGGGCACAATATTACCAAGGTCGAAGATCTGAAAGAAAATATGTATTGCAAGTACCACAATTCAAACAAGCATACGACAAACAATTGCGTCGTATTTCAGGACGGCATCCAAAGTTAGATCGACAATGGTAAACTTAAGTTTCCTAAGAAACAAATGATCGATGACGCCGATCCTTTCCCTACGGCGACAGTAAGCATGATAGATGTTTATTTACCTAGGGATAAAGGAAAAGGGAAGGCCGGGTTCGTCCCAACACAATCCATCCTTAAGTGGAACTCTTAGCCACGATTGAAGATTGATTTATCTACAAATGAGCCACCTAAATACTTTTCGAACCTGGCTTATGTCAAGTTAATATTAGACTCAAGCGCAGAGGAAATTGACGGGCTGATTGTTTTATGTAGTCGGTGTAAATCAAACGTCATATTAACTGGGCCGAAGGAAAGCCACCATGGGCTGAAATACCGCAACAGGCGCCCACAACTGCGGTAACATCCCAAAAAGTGCTTGGTGCAGGCCAACGCCAATAATTTTTTGATAAGCTTGGCCCTCAGGTACATGATAACAAGACGTTTATAGCCAGACAACACCTTGATTTCAATGCGCCGTTTTACAATGAGCAGCACAACTCTAGCAGCTTAAGTTCACCAGCGAACCAGTGCACCTTCAAACCACCTGAGCCACGCAACCAGCGTTGGTACAATTATAACTCCCCTATCGGTATGTATACTGCGTTGTCCAAATCACAGAAACGTCGACGACGAGCAACTCAGGCTACCTTGGCAACCAAATGGCAGTTGAAAGAAACAATCGACAGCGAAGATGACCCACAACCTCCGACAATCATGACCGAATTACTTCAAGGGAAGAAGGTAATTGATCACTATTTTGAAACTACAATTAAAGAATCCGAGAAGTGAATCAAACTCCTTGGCGAAATAAAAACATGCCTTAAGCATTTCCGGAAGGAAGCCGAAATCAAACTTCCCTCGCTACCTCCACAAGAACCGTTAATTAAAGTCAGAAAGAATATCCATCCACCATTTCTCGGTGAAGCTTTGGAGTACATCCGAGAAGTTCACAAGAAGCATTCGACGAAAAAATTGTACAGCCTGCCAAAAACATGCTAAGAGGCTCTTGATCTGGCGCTAACTTGCCCCGATGTCGAACAGATCATTCAAAAGACCACGAATCTAGCAATGAAGGCTATTTCCAGCATATACGTGAGGCTCGAGTTCTCAGCTTTGAGGTAGACCCATATACTAATATCGATCATACCGACTTTCCCTTCTCCCTTGAAGACCTCCAATATTTATGGTATCATTTTGAAGTTTTCTCGGCCGTTGCCCTCTTTGGTCTTACGGTTGATGAGAAAGAACGCGTGGTGCGATTGGATGCTTACCTGGACATGAAAGATGTCTGCATCGCATATTAGGAACGAACTCGCAAAGCTTCACAAGAGCAACACTAAGTCCCCACGTCGAGCGAGCCCGAGGTCGACAGTCAGAATGAAAAGGGTCTGGTGGATGCACCGCATGAGCGTATTCTCGTAGCGACTGAAGAAGATCAGGCAGATAATACCCATGAGCAAGATACTTCGCTCAAAAATCCAAAATACGAAGATCACGACCCGATGGGCCCTTTAGTCCTCGACAGCATGAAAATCAGCATGGTCCACGTCTTACCTGCCGAGTTCCAACCAACCCTATCCTAGCCAAATTTCCTGGATGGCGACGTGGTTGCCGATGAGGATATGCAAGTCAATTTTATGGCCACTGAAGAGATTGAACAATTAAGCAAGGAAGATAAACTTAAAGTAGTTCTTGCCAAATTGTTTCCCTGTTCCTCATCAATTAATCTTCATCATTTGAAGCCGTTGTATGTTACGACTCATATTGAAAGATACTCAGTTTCTAAGATTTTTGTCCACTATGGAGCAACGGTCAATATTATGCCCATTTCCATCTTGAAGGAATTACGCCGCTCTAACGACGAACTCATTCCATCAGGGATGACCATGAGCAGTTTCATCGGTGACAAATCTCAGACCAAGGGAGTGTTTCCTTTAAAGGTGACGATTGCAGGTCAAAATCATATAACTGAATTCTTTATAGCGGATTCAAATATCGAGTATAATGCGTTGCTTGGTCGGGATTGGATTCACCAAACCGGTTGTATCCTCTCCTTAGTGTATCAAGTACTCATCTTCTGGGACGGCAAGTTGGTCGTGGTTCATCCAGCCGACAATCAATCGTTCAAAGCCAATATTATTCAAGCTCGTTATTACGATGATCATGTCGGCTACATCACCCTACAAAGTTTCAACGAACAAGGACGGCCGACTCGAATTTCAATTCAGAAAGCCATCGAAGTTGGCGCCAAGACTGTTCAACAGGATTCGATGAGACTCGGGTTGGTTAACCTAATAGATGATTCCGATGTCTGATACTAAACAGGATAGATGCCAAGCCGCAAGTCCATCTACCATGGAATACCTACTAGCCCATTGGTATGTTATTTTCAAGCAACCAAATTCTGGCGTGAACTTAGTAGAGTTCCTCGTCGAATGAGACAACGGTTCAGTGATGTTCCTTGATAAAGTTCAAGTTGCCCCAACCAAGCTCGAAGACAATCGACCCCAAGTCAAAGATCTGTTAGAAGAAATACATGTTGGAACAACCGATGACCCACGCCTTTTATTTATTAGTGCCTGGTTACCCCAACCTATGAAAACCTAGCTTTGTAAATTACTCAAAAAATTTAAAGATTGTTTTGCTTGGAGTTACCATGAGATGCCTGGTTTAGATTGAACACTCGTTGAACACAAATTACGCATCAAGGCTGGTTGTAAACCTTTCCGCCAACCCCCCATCGACGGTTCTCAACTGTAGTACAACTCAACATAAAAGATGAACTCATTCGACTTTTAAACGCCTAGTTTATTCGGACGGCTCGATACGTCGAATGGTTGGCGAATAGCGTCCCGGTTTTAAAGAAGAATAGTGATCTACGTATTTGCATCGATTTTCATAATTTGAATTTAGCAACCCCTAAAGATGAATGTACAATGCTAATTTCATATTTATTAATCGACGCAGCAGCAAACCACGAGATGTTATCTTTCATGGATGGCCATGTTGGTTACAACCAGATTTTCATTGCTGAGGCCAATGTTCTCAAAATTTCTTTTCGTTGTCCGGGGGCACTCGAGACTTACGAATGGGTCATCATGCCGTTAGGCCTTAAAAACGCCGGTGCCACATACCAGCGTGTTATGAATACTATTTGTCATGACTTAATTGGCACCGTCGTCAAGGTATTTATCGATGATGTTGTGGTCAAATCAAAGTGTTGTCAAACACATTTGGATGATCTTCAGCAAGCTTTCCTTCGTATGCGCCAACATAACCTTAAAATGAACCCTGCCAAATGAGCCTTTGGTGTATCAGCATGCAACTTCTCAGGTTTCCTCATACATCTTTGTGACATTGAGGTGAATGCAAATAAAGTTCGAGCAATCATTAATGCTCCACCCTAGACTCTTCAATCATTACTCGGTAAAATCAATTTCCTCCTTCATTTCATTTCTAATTTGGTAAGGAAGATGAAAGATTTCTCCACGTTTTTAAAACTAAAGGATTTTGACAAATTCGAATGACGCGAGGAACACCAAGATGCTTTTACGCAAATCAAGGTCTCCCTCACTACACCACTTATCCTCGTGCCATTTTTGTGCAACAAACCCCTTAAGCTATATATCTCGGTGGCCGAGGAATCCATTTGCTGTCTTCTTGCACAAGACAATGACACAAGGCGGGAGCAGGCCATTTTTTACCTTAGCCAAAATCTTATCCCAGTTGAGATAAATTATCCACCCATCGAGAAACTCTATTTAGCTTTGTTTTTTGCTGTGTCTAAGCTCAGGCATTACATGCTCCATTCTGTTACGTAGGTCATAGCCCAGATAGATGTTATTCGCTATATGATCACTCGGTCGATAGTAAAAGGCCGAATAGGGAAATGGACAATGGCATTGTCCGAATTTAGCTTGCAATACGTGTCCCAAAAAATTGTCAAAGGATAGGCGCTAGCCAATTTCTTAATTTAATACCCTTCTCCATACGGTTTTGGGGGCAACGACGTCGAAATTGGCATGTGGAAACACGTGATAATTATTGGACAATGTATTTTGATGGCTCTGGTACCTCAACCTCGGCTGGCGTTGGGATCGTCATCCACTCCCTTGATCACTACCGATGGTGTTTTTCTCTCAAGCTAGATTTTGACTGTACAAATATTCAGGCCGAATACGAAACCCTTATCATCGACCTTAACTTCCTTCACGACTTGAAGGCAGCCCGTGTGCTCTTCTTTGGTGATTCAGAACTTGTGATTAACCAACTTAATGAGACTTTTCGTTGCATGAGTTGTACTCTAGCGCCCTATCACATGGTTCCCAGTTATTTAGCCGAATCGTTTGCATGAATTACATTTAAGCACATCTCACAAGCATGAAATACTGATGCAGACGAATTGGCTCAAATAACCTCTGGAGCACAACTCCTGGGGGGCAAACTAGGCCGGGTCATACCAGTAGTGCGACGTCTATACCCGAACTTGGTTAATCAGCAAGTTCTCCAAAATGATCACGTGATCCATACACGAGTTATGTCCCTACCTTCGTTGTTGGAACGAGAGGATCCTATAGATAATTATGCGGTAGAGACATTACTAGACGACTGAAGAAAGCCAATTATGCAGTATCTTGATAATCCCAATGGCAATCACGATTGCAAGGCAAGGGTACATGCTACAAATGACGTAATGTACTAGAATGAGCTATATCAACAAAGTGAAGACGGTTTGTTGCTATTGTGCCTGGGCCCGAAAGAGGACGCCCAAGCTATTACAAAGGTACAAGAAGGGATATGCAGGGCTCATCAATACGGATGCAAAACACGGTGGTTTCTCCACCGATATGGTTATTTCTGGCTAAGTATGTTGAAAGGATTACATTAAATACGTGCAAGGTTGTGTACAATGTCAAATCCATATGCCCGTACAGAGAATCCAGGTTGAATTACTTCATTCGGTCACCAAACTATGGTCGTTCAGAGGATGGGCCATCGATGTAATTGGAAAAATTACACCATCTTCCGATTCAGCAAAGCATGCATGGATACTCGTTGCGACGGATTATTTCACCAAGTGGGTCGAAGCAAAGTTATACGTCGAGTTAACTTCCAAAAAGGTATGTAATTTTGTATAAGAAAACGTCGTGACAAGATTCGGCATATCGGAAACAATTATCACAGACAATGTCACAATTTTTACAGTCGACAGGTTTAAAGAATACGCGGCGAATTTGAAAATTCAGCTCAATCAGTCTACGCCGTATTACCCACAAGCAAACAGACAGGCCGAAGCAAGTAATAATGTTTTAATCGGTATCTTTGAGAAAATGATAAAAGAAAAACCTGGTCTGTGGCAATTGAAGTTAAATGAGACATTATGGGCATACCGAACTTCACTCCGAACAGTAATAGGGACGACCCTATATGCGTTGACTTATGGACACGATGCGATGTTACCGGTCGAGTTAAGCATAAACTCGTTACGAGTTATTGAACAAAGCAGTTTGTTCAAGGCCGAGTATAGTCAGGCCATGAGGTAAGAGTTGGAAGACTTGGAGGAAGCTCGGCTCGATGCCTATAACTTATTAGTGGCGTAAAAAAAGATTGATGAACAAGCTTATAATCGACGAGTTAGGCACAAGATATTTAGCGAAGGTGAATTAGTATGGCAAACCGTGTTGCCAGTGGGGATTAAAGACCCTAGATTTAGGAAATGGTCGCCGAATTGGGAAGGACCATTCGTTGTCCACAAATTTCTCGGCAAGGGGGCATACCACCTTGAGGATCAAACTGGTTTGGTTCATAAATTACCGATCAATGGAAAATTCTTAAAGAAATATTATCTGGTCACTTGGGAAATGCAAGAATAAAAGATTTTATTGATTTTCAAAGGGCGTACAAGTAAAGTTACAAAAGTCAATCGACATACAAGCCATCATAAAATGTCTTAGGGAGTCGAAAGAAGAAAAGCTTCAAGAGCAGGTTTTAGTTCCAGCCACTTCACTTCGCCCATCATGACATTAGCCTGCCATGTTTTTTTATCAAGCTTTAGTTGCTGTCCGCTTCACGCCAACAGCGTACTCAACCAGTCGAGGTTTGTTCAACTCAAAATCCTTTTCAAGCTCAGAAGCAACGGCCGACCTCTAACGTTGAAGTTCGATCATTTAAGGGTCAAGGTCGGCCAATCTTTCCTTCTTTGCTTTTATTGCTTCGAGCTCTGGTCGGATAGCTTCTTGAGCGAACATTGCAGCCTTGAGGTCATCCTCTACTTGAAGAGCCTTCTCGAAAATAGTGAAATATTGTCGAGTTCATTCCAGGATAAATGACAAGTAAACAACATATTCGTTGCTCAGCAAGCCATCAGATGCAAGGTCATTCAAGCACTCACCCACAGAGTTGAGACCTTTGCATTGTAGGATTTACGAGGCCAAGATAGACAAACATTCCTGCAGCTTGGCGAGGGCACCAGACTAGGCCATAATGCTAGAAGGCTCGGTTGCGATCACAAAATGCCCAACCGTCCCCAAAGCGCTGGAGAGAAGGAAGTTTAGCTCGATTTCCTATGAAGGCTGTATAGAAAAGAGTTGTTAGAAAAAAAGAGAATTCAAAAGGATGACAGAGAAGAAAGTTATTTTAGACTTGCCGAAAAGAAACTTCGGCCATGTCTGCTGGTTCGTTGGTTGAACCCAGAGAGCTTAATGGATGAGCCTAGTGTTTAAGATAGCTTTTCAATTCATACGGCTGATAAAGGTTATCTACGTTTGATGGCCACTGAAGTGGCTAGGAAATATAAATAACGTCTTTTGGCGCATAGAATTTTCGGTGAAACTAGCGATTGGGCACCTGGCATTTAATGTTTTTTCTTGGTTTAGAATTCTAAGGTAGAACTTAATAAAAGACAATGATGATGAGTCTTACAAAGGTCAAAGTAACCTCCTGATGTGGGATGCTGAGGTCCTAGTCCTGGGGATGAGTTGGCGTCTCTACTATCATTTCTGGTTCGACAAGAGGCACCGCCTCATGTCCTGGACCTACTTCGGCCGCTTGGGGGTCGACCTGGCCAGCCCCCCCTCCCGGACCGCCGGTTGAGAATCACCTTGTGGGGATGCAACACATTTGCCTGTGTCCAGGGGCAAGGGGCTTATCTTCGGTGGTTCAACCCGTCGATGGTGCCTCATCAGCAAGGACACCTCGCCTTTGTTTTCCTGATTATGAAAGAATATCGTTTGTTAGTAAGGAAACTCAACCAATATGAAAGAAGACATTATTAAAGGAAAACATTATTAAAAGAAATTATCATACTTCTTCTTCCAGGACGATCATTGGATTGAGGGAAAGGTTTTGTTCGACCATGGCTGCCTCCTCCAAAGTAGTAGATATTAGGCCTACGTCGACAGAGGCAACGATCAGCTTTGGGGGTGCAAGTTCTTTGACCATAGGTGCAAAAATCGGTTCAACTTCGACCGTGGCTTGCGTGGTAGGTCGAGTTGCGATTGCCTAGCTCATGGATGAGATCAAAGGGTCCAGCGATACAGCTGCTGAGGCCTGGATGACGAGAGAATGAAGATGAGTACTAGGAGTGGTTGCTTCTATGGTCTAGCTAGAAATAATGTGAATTTTTCGTTCTCTTCTTTGCCAATTTCTTGACGCGCTTTTAGGGCCGAGTAATGTTATCAGTCGTCTCGGCCTTCGGGCGAGGCTGCTTGCTTGGTGTTGTTGGCACAAGGGTTGCAGCCTTATTTGGATGAGGGCCGAGCCTTTTCTTGGCTGCGACTATTGCAACCACATTAGCCCACCTTATCGAACGACCATCTAGAAATGCTAAACTTGAGTTAGATTGAAGTTTGAATAGGTGAGCAAAGAAATAATAGAAGTAAAAGATATATATACCTTGAGCCGTTTCTTTGGATTTTGGAGCAAGTGTCTTCTTTGGCCGGTCGCCAAAAAGTTTCTTTGAAACTTCCTCGGTCAAAGTACCAAAGAAATCCTTGATGTAGGCATCTCACCAATTGATGAAGGTGCTGGTATATTGGGTTTCTAGAGTAGTCGACCGAAGACGGAATTTGGTGCACTGCTCCTAAAATTCCTTCTCGACTTCCTTGTGTTCCCTCTCCGAGGAGTTGGAGAGGTGTTCTCGGCTTAAGAGTGAGCGAGAAGTGAGGAGTTGCACTGGGCAGCCCTGAAGATAACCCAATTGATGAGCCAGGAAATAAGGATGATAAACTTCCCAGCTTCCTCGTCGAGCTTCGCAAACGTATAAGAGGTCACGAGCTAGGGTGAACGATCCCCAAGATCATCGAAAGTCAGCGTCTTCCACTTCTTCCTATGATGACAATGGAAGGTTGTGGAAGATGGGTATGTCTGACGACGGCAGATCAGGAACTCGTTATCTGACAGGTTCTCAAGGCCGAAGAAATATTTGAAGATCTCTTTGGCCGAGTAAGTAGGAATTGGGTGTGAGGCCAGTTGAAGACATCTCGCTTCAGAATAATTAGAGCTTGGGATTTCTGGTCTCAGCATTGATAAGTAGACCTACAGCCAGAGTTAGAAGACCCAAATCAGGCCGTTCTGATAGGGTCGATCTTCCCGATAGAGGCCTCATCCAAGCATTGAGTCAGGTTGGCATAGATGGCCAGGCTAAAGGCTAGGACATGGCCACTGGCTAGAGCTTTGGGCACCGACATATTCTCGGATAAACACTTGTTCGACTTGGTATAAAAAAATGTATTTATTGTACTCGTAAAACAAAAATGCCTCATGTTCTCCTTTCTTAAGCTTTTCTTCCTCGGAACTAGCAAAGTGGTTGATGAGGGTGTTGTAGTTAAAGAAGTTCTTATGCAATTTCCTTTGATCTTTCTTTATCAAGACTTCAATGACACTCGTCGAAGAATGTCTTCAGGTCCAGTCAAATTAGTACCCGGAAAGAGCAATATCGACTGGGAGACCGGAGGGAGAGATGCTAAGTATGGCCGTGATGTATAGTATAGTTAGACCGATGGGGCCGAGGGGAAGGACCATATTGTTGGTGGCCAAGCACCAGAAACTCAAGACGACCATCACGAGCTATCGGTCCATGTTTATCTCGATGGTCGAGAGTTTAATGACATCAAAAATGCGGAGAGTTCTTCACTCATCGTCGAAATGAGGTTCCATTCGATTAACTCAAGCAACCCAGGTCACAGTGGTCGAGGGCTAGGCTCTTTGGGGTTTGGTCGACTCCCACTTCGACCAATCATACCCTTGGAACAAGGGTTTTAGACAGTTGGCTTTCAGCATCTCGGTGATGACTTCTGGGACGTCATCCTTGAAAAGTGGGCCGAGGATTTGGTGGGAAGCACTCGAATCACTATCAAATCGGAAGGTTTTGATCGTATTCCGATCAATAAAGTCTCAACACTTATCGCATTCCTCAGCGAGCTTGGTGATGAAGGTGTTGGCGGTCATTGATGAAGACTTGAAGGTTTTTTGGGTTTCAAAATTTGGTTTCTTTTCTGGATTAAAAGCAAATGGCAAGAAATCCTAGAGATTTGAAAGCGTAAAAGGTTAAGTGAATTTAGGCTGGGTATTTGAAAAGAATGAGGGGTAAATTCGACCAAAGAGTTTTGTAATCATGATAGATATTTGAAAATCCCGGTGAGGAGACCGAAAAGCTCTCGAATTGAGGATGAACAATTGCGTGTGATGGCAAGGTATATGGCGAATGGACGTTTCAATACCTGCACGCTTCGAACGTCATTATTAAAAAAGGACAGGCGGGCTGAAGAACTACCACGTGGCAGGGAATCTAACAGGTTTAAGAGATCGTGTAATCGGTCTAATAAATGCGCATGGGTGGTTGGAGTATTCGAGGCTTGTCGTCCGGTTTACTAGAAGGAATATGCTAGAGGTTTATTGCATTTCTTCAAGGTCGAGGTTTGGCCAAGACTTGTAGGCCGAAGACCTCAGAAGTGAGGGGGCAATGTTTGGGCCAAAAATGTTATTTTGGGTCGAGCTTAGAGTCATTCTCGGCCCAGTGGCATTCATCTAGAATCTTGTTATGGGCCATCCAGTTAAGGTAGGCCAAATCCTTTTACAAAGAAGTTTGGTTTGGATAAAGGTGAGTTGGTCAAATCTTAGTGCAACAAGGATTCTTAAGGCTAAGGATGCTGAGAATTAGGGGATGAATCTGTTTTGTTAAGACGCTTAGTTCAAAGTCCTATAAGAATTAGGATTGGCTGAAACCTGATCAGATTGGGTTGAGGAGTTTTAATCCTAGTCTATTTCTAGTTCGGCCATGAGAGGATTTGCTACTATAAATAGAGAAGGGAGTGCATCATTCAAGTCTCTTTCCAATTCAACACATAAATTGCCCTACTCAAAACTTCTCAACAACCCTGAGATTTTCTCCTCCCTTTTTCTTCCAGCCAACACATCTTCAGTTTGGATAAACAACATTGTGAAGGCAACTGGCGACGTCTTCAATTTGGATAAACAGCACTGGAGCCCTAGAATCAGCCGATCGAGGAGCACCTTCAGTTTAAATAGACAGCACTGCTTCGAGGCTGACTAGTTATTTATCCAAGACTCATTCGACAAGGATTTCTAAATCCTTGTTGGTAGAGGTCATCTCATTAGCCTTCTTGGCGAAGTGAGGTGTTACAGGTTACTAGGCTCGGCACATTGAAAGCCGAATTTTGTTTTATGATTGGATATTCACAAGTATCTTTTAGGGTTTGACATTCCAACGGCCGAACGACATTTACAATCAAGACGTATATCTCTTTTGAGTGCTTGTGTCTCTCATGAATATAATCGCTATGATTGAACCCGGTGCCGACGATTTGTGAACTTCGCAGAACTAGCAGCCTTGTCTTTAGGCTCTAGAACTCAAAGGCTAAGACGTGTTCCTTCTTCGGCCGCAGTCGCAAGATCGAGAAGTCAGCAGCACGCCCAACGCGACATCAACACATTCTACTCCCTGACTGAGTTCGGCCGACGAATTGGCATGCCTCGCACATAATTGAAGGACGTAGTTAGCTTATTAGTTACACGGCTTGCGCGTCACGTAAGCTTAATAGTTTTTAAAGTCAACAGAAACATATAGCATTAGAGCCGGACCTCCTCTCTTTCTTTCTTGTTCCTAATATTTTTCAGTATTCATGACAAAAATTTACCTTCATCCTTTGGTCATCAGAATTGGATGTGACCATGACATGAAACTTGATCACTCTTGATCAGTATGCAGCCATTATTGCGATTATTCAAATACCCTTTTAATATTTTTATTTTTTATTTTTTTATTTTTTATGTTTCTTCAAGAGAGAAGGAAATGATCATATTCCAAAGTTTACAAATGCGGTTGTGTTCCTCCAACAAATCCCACCTAAAGATATTGTTAAGTATAACATTTGAGATGCTTGTTGACATGCTCATTGGCCAATTGCACTGCAAATCTTTGTCAACAATTTATTTTTAATTTTAATTTTTTCTTGGGTTGGTGATGCAATGCCATTGTGTCATGTCATCATTGAGAAGGAAGCAATCTACGATCAAGATTTGTTCATGTCGTATTCTGGTGGTTTTCAAGGTACGTTCTTGGCATGCCCATCACTTGTCAACAATTTATTTTTAATTTTAATTTTTTCTTGGGTTGGTGATGCAATGCCATTGTGTCATGTCATCATTGAGAAGGGAAGCAATCTATGATCAAGATTTGTTCACGTCGTATTCTGGTGGTTTTCAAGGTACGTTCTTGGCATGCCCATCACTTGTATGGTAGACTAGATTTTTGTCACGTCGAGTAATGTGGACTTGATTTGGCTTTAGGGTTCACTAACTCATCCACGTAGTGGATTATAATTGGTCAATTGATCAATTATAAATTACAAAAGGAAGTAAGTGATGCTAAGATTGTTTTAACTGGAGATCATACATAAACATGAAAACAAATATGTATTACTGATGCATTGCATACCTCATATGTTTAAACATTTATCTTTATTATGAAAATTTGCGAATCAAAACGAAGATTTTTATAGATTAAAACTGAGCTTTAAACCTTAAGAGTTGGATCAAATGTTTTGCAACTTAAAAATTAGAGATATAAGTCAAGTTACAATTTAAACCTACATCCCCAATAAGATAAAACCACGAAAATAATAATGAAATAACCAATTAAAAAGTCAAGTACATTTTGCACTCTTTTGGAAAATTTGGAAATAGTCATTTTAAAGAGCATTTATTGAAATATAACCTACTTTTTGCAATTCTTATGAAAATAACCAAATTTGATGATCAGAAGACTTAATTACCCTTAGGCTAAAACTCTCTTCCTCCCAACATTGTAATTTTCTTTACTCTCAACCTCATTCCCTTTGTTGAACCACTAGGCATTGCTCTGTTATCTCTATTCCATTCAATAATTAAAATGAAGATCACCAATTTTCCATGACTAACATCAAAGTTAACTAACAAAAAGAAGAATAAGAGCTAAGAACTAGCTAATCAGTTAATTAGTGATGTAATACTAATTAGTGAAGAGCGGAACATAAGTAGTTAGGTTTACTGCTAAAAGCGAGGCCA
Source organism: Pyrus x bretschneideri (assembly GCF_019419815.1). Lineage (NCBI taxonomy): Eukaryota > Viridiplantae > Streptophyta > Magnoliopsida > Rosales > Rosaceae > Pyrus > Pyrus x bretschneideri. Next base: position 10,594,478 of record NW_025999798.1, read on the forward strand.
TAGCAAGGCAACGATGCAGGTTTGGTTGAAGTTGTTCTCCTGCATGGTAAACTCGGTCGACTTTCATTTTGTCGTTGGAATCGTGAAGCAACGACTCTGATAACTCCACGGACGTTGCTGATGATTCAGTCCCATGACTGTGAGAGATAATCAGACGCTGCTGAAGAGAAAGTTTTAGTTCTAGGGCAATTTAGTTTTTTGAACATCTATTTTGGTTAGTTTTACAAGAGTTAAAATAATGTAGGTTGTATTTCAATACGTGGTCTCTAAAATGGTTATATTTCTAAATTTCTCCACTCTTTTTGGTAAATAGACTTAATGAAATTTTCATTTTCTTGAAAAGTATCGACAAAAGCAACCATAAAGTTACGGAATCATTACTCAATATATAATTACTCATTTGGTTGTCAAACTATGGAGGCAGACACTCTTTTTCGCATCTAGCTCGTGGTGGGTACATAATTTACTATATGAGCATCATATAAACGTCACATGGAACCACAAAAATCATAGAAAAAACAAATTTTTTTTTTTTTTTTGAGACTTTCTTTAATGTCAAATTCTTCAAGAGTATAAAAATGAAGGGATTAATAATGTAATCTGTAGCTTTAAGATTGTTTTTGGTTAATTTCATAAACTATAACGGCCAAATGATACGGGTCTCAAATTATACAAGGTGAAAAATGTGAGAGACCTTAGAGGGAATACTCAGCCAACCTAGGTGCTAGTTTCGTTTGCCCTCACAAGAATACAAGAGATTCTCTTATATCACCATCTCATCACATTATAATCGTTCATTTGATAGACAGTGCATTTTTTAATACATGATCATCCATAATTTTAGTGATACATATCAATGTGAAAAACTGAAGCAAATAGTTCGTCATTACATAAATTTGAATGAAAAATAGTATGACAAACGTTTCTTAGAAAGTAACGTGGATAAACAAAACTCGATTGCCTGACATAACCTCCCCAAGAACCAAGTCATGCTTGCAAGTTTGCATATTCTACCCTTAATCCTTATCCATACTGAATTACTAGTCACATGCAAAAGACTGCTATACTGAATTGACATAATCGTGATGAAACGTTACTTTCATCATTCTGTCCAATGAAAGAAAACCTTTTCAAAAGGGTTTTCTTTTGTTATTCTCACACACCAAATGTTGCGTTTGTGCATCTAATAAAGACATAAATGGTCAAATCAGATGCTTATTGTTCTTATTTTATTATCATATTCTGATTTATTTGAGTGATTGTAAGGTAAGGATAATAATTAAGTACTGAAACAGAACCCTCTTTATGTGAAAATCCAAAACAGATAGGTGATAATTTCCAGTGTTAATCATATATGATCAACCTATGCTCTAATTATTTGCTAAATCTTTAGATTTAGATATATATCAAGTGATATGGACCACCTACCACTAATCAATTGGATTTAGATCGTAATCATAGTCCACAAAAAAAGCATCATATCAATAATTGGAATCATTGAATAAAAACACATACGTACGTGCAAGTGCCTGCCCAGAGAATCTTACGACTTAATCATGGATTAACGCATCTTAATTAAGCAATGTTAGCAATAAGCACACTGAACCGCCACGCAACTAAAGATTTGAATGATGAGCCAAATGGGTTTTCATATAGATTAGCTAGCTAATAGCATAAACCACCACTTAGTACTACAGTCTAGTAGTATTTATCTTCATTTGTAAATGAGAGGTCTTATGTTTGATTATTCCCAAAGGCGAATTTGAATCACATAATTACTAGTTCATTGTGAGGTTAAGCCTATCCCCTCCCCGTTAGTGTAGATAATATCGTTTGTTAAAAAAAAAAATAGCATAAACCAAACTAGAAGGCTAGAATGTGCACATGTTTTAATTATAAAGGTAAACTTCACAATTAGTAAATTTTGGCTTGTACATTTCTACAGTATAATGATCACAATCTCGGTGACATGTACGTTTATGTCTTGTCTTTCAAATGATGAATACGTCATACATGACCTATCTGGACTTTTATATTACGTCTTTCACAAGAGTTCGTTCGGACATGTGCATAGGTACAAGAGAGAGTAACTATTAATCCATTAAAGTGTTATATGTGGTAAGTCAACTAAAAGAAATAACTCAATACAATATTTGCGCCAAACCGTGGAAGAAAATGACTGCATTCAATATAGAGCCAAGTATTCTCTGCCTATATATATAATAGGTCCCATGGTCCTACAAACCGAAGGTGCATGGGCAAGCCATGGCCTAGCAGGTGGGGTTGCCCAAATGAAGAGCTTCAGTTGCCCTAAAACCGTGGCCATGTAAACACTAGTCCTAGTCATGAAACCCGACGTTTGAGTACTTGTCTGGTAGATGTCCGGCAATTCTAGTGGCCACCATAGTTTTTCCAATTTCAACTAATATTATTGTGGGGTTGATCGGATGATATGACCCAAATACCAAAATCCTGCAACTGTTGCTTGAGCAGGAAGGAACTAGTGGGTATATGTATGTGTGTGTGTATATATATATATATATGTGTGTGTATGTATATATACGCACGCGCGTGTCCACACACACACTACGCATTTGGATTATAACTGACTCCTTCTTTATATGTATGACCAACTGATCACTTCAACCATGAGTTTCAGATTAGTTGAATGTGACCTTTATATGGTTTAATTAGGTAATAACAAATATGTGGAGTGACTCAAGCTAATGACTAAGAGCATTCACTCAAACTAAGTGTTGCTTAAGAGCATTTGCTTGAATTAAGTTCTCTTTTTCTTGCCAATGACCGGAAAAATCTTTTTTTTTTTTTTTTTTTTTTATGAATATAGGATTGATTTTAATAATATGTCATCAAACAATATTCCTTAACTTTGAAAAAGAGTCGAAGGAAGTGGTTGGCATGGGGTACTGTGACAAATTCGAGTATATATTTGGAGTTATGAAGGCGTGACTGAATGTTATATTGTGTATTTAGATCGGTCCATTGATTTTATTTTTCAAACCGAACGATCCCTAAATTAGGAAATATGCGGTTCTACGAGCACTTCATCAATTAATATACAAGAATGCTAGCCTCGATTCTTCATAAGGTTTCATTTTAGTATTGATATCCTAATATAAGTTACGGCTTCTCGGCTAAGTGTAAGCTTAAGAAAGTAGACAAGCTACTCAGGAGTGGAGGATGTTTTACCTTGATCAATTTGTCTTGTTTATCTTAAGGCATAACCTTAATAATGTCATTTGTATTGGGGTTTAGATACCCTTAATACATTGTTTAAAAAAGTGTATTAACTTTTTGTGCCATAAATATTCCCACTTAATTAGGGATTATATATGCCTATATACATTGTTCTGAGGTCAATGATTAATCACATGGTTCTTGTTTGGTTTCCAATTATCATATGAAGTGTGTGTGTGTGTGTGTGTGTGTGTTTGTATGTGTGTGTAAGTTAAGTATTTGATAGGAGACGGTGGAGTTTGGTTCAAAAAGTTAATTTGCTTCACATGGCATTCACATGTGTGTGTGTGTGTGTGTGTGTGTGTGTGTGTGTGTAAGTTAAATATTTGATAGGAGAAGGTGGAGTTTGGTTCAAGAAGTTAATTTGCTTCACATGGCATTCACATGCTTTATATCTAGAATTCTTGTCTTCCACTCAGCCAATGCCTAATCAAATCAATCATTTGGCAATTGCAACTATTTTTCTGGTAAGGGCACTTGCAGCTCTGGTTTTAGGCCAAACAACCTACTTCTTATCCTTCCATTTTATGGGAACAATCCAAATGCAGGCCATCCGTACATCTTCATACTTATCCATTATATAGTCATAATTATTTTTGAGTACATCGATATTTTTACACTAAGGAGAGAAGGAGTTCAGTTAAACCACACAACAGGTAACCAAATTTGGATGTATAACCTTGGCCTTGGATGTAGCACTTCACATGTATTTTTCTATAATTTAATAGCATTATATTTCCCTGCATTTTCCTATTTTATAAAACAAGATAATAAATAACGTACAATTCATAAGGATTAAAAGAGGACAAATTATGATCAATGATTGATTCATGAGGGAAAAAAAATTGAGAAAGAAAACCCAGGAGCAATAACTGTGGGCTGAACATTGGTTATGAACCTGTGCGTCTTTTGCAGCACATTGTTTTATTTGGGCGAAAGAAATTTCATTAAGAATAAACCTGTTTCTTAGAATATTCATAAGACTATACATGTAAAAAAATATTACAATTTTACTGTAAACACGGAAATTTTTATAATCAATGAAATAAGAACACATATGTAGAATAATATTTGTATTACATAAATGTTTAAGCTTACAATCTTTGTAGTTTATATTTTACAAGAATATTCCTCTAATGTCCAGTGTTCCAAAGGTGGCAAGCACTTAATCTTAAATCGGGAAGAGATTTATTCAAGGTCCGTCGATGCTTGATCTTGAACAAAATAGGACCATGAGCATTTTCACGTGGTGGGTGGTCTTCAATTTTCGTGTGGATGAACCAACATGTGTATTAGTTGAGCTTGTTCATTCTCCACAAGATTGATGTAGAACATGAGTGTTTGGGCGTTTGGTGTTTGCTTTTGGCCAAAGAGCTTTCTGGTTTTCTCCAAAAGTTTGGACTTGCTTCCCTTTCTTTTGAAGTCGAATTTGATTCAAGGGTGGTGAACACTTGATCTTGAATAAGGCTTGTGATTTCTTCAAGAGTTGTTGAGGCTTGATCTTGAACAAATTGGGACCCCAAGTAGTATCACGTGATAGGTGATCTTCAACTTTGATGGTGGATGAATTGGCACGTGCGTATCCATCGTTTTCGGCTAGGACTACTGGGGTATCTTATCCCATTTGATCCCCTAGCTTTCGTCTCTAGTGTCAATGTCAGCCCAACACATTCTATCAGGTTGGATGGGCCTGAGAGGGTTGTCAGAGGTGCATTTTCAGGTACAAAGTTAGCAAAATAGTGTTTCTCATACAATATGATGTGCATGGTGGCACTTTCAGCCAGACTTTATGCTTGTTGATTCTCCACTAGCGTGATAAAAATGCAAAGAGTTCTATCAAGTCATATGAGTTTGTCATGTGTCTTAGAGTTCACATTTTTCTCTTGAAGCCTTGTATTTATAGGTCTTTCAATGATTCTTTTCACTGAATCAATTCATTTGTTGGGCCTTGATTTATTGAGTTTGTCTCCGTGAATCGTCTTGATTAAAGCTTGATTTGAATTTGATTTGGCATTATTTGAACTAAATCAATTAGCTTGATAATTTGACCAAATAATTTAGTTGATAAAAGAACCAAAGCTTGACTTGGACTTGATTTGATATTTGATTTGAACCAAATCAAATAATTTGGTAAACCAAGTGAAAGAACTTGATTTGGTATTAGCTTGATTCGGACTTGATTGGTGTCCAATTTGATTTAATCAAGGGTTTTATCACAAATGGTCCTTAAAATTGACCATCACTATTAAGATGGTCCCTGAAATTGAAAATCAATCAATGTAGTCCCTGAAAATAGGTGTCGCAAATCAATGTGGTCTTTTTGTTACAATTCTGTTTAAAATTATGTTAAGTGCTGATGTGGCACATAAATAGGCCCCCATAAGTCTTCTTTTTTTTTTCTTTTTTTTTTCCTTTGTCCTTGAAATTGACCCACAGCATCAAAATGGTCCCTGAAATTAATCGGTGTCGGCGACATCAAAATGGTCCCTGAAATTGAAAATTGATCAATGTAGTACTTCTGTCACAACTTTATCAAAAATTATGTTATATGCTAATGTGACACATAAATAGGTGACACAAGTCTAATTAAGTTTAAAAAAAAAAAGTACAAATAGGCTTAATAATTTAATAGTTAATAAAAAAATTGTCAACCCAAAAACCCAGTCCTGCAATCACCTCTGATCCCAGTCCACATTTCTCTACCTCTTTCGCTCTCTATTCTCTAAAAAAAAAAAAAACCGATACACGCATCTTTACACACTTCAACACCCCTTACCGGATTAAACTTGGATCGAGATCACCTTTGGTGACGGCTTGGCGCATTGACAAATGGGACATTACCGTTAACATTTAGGTGATCAACATCCTCACAACCTTAATCTTCGAGAGCTTGTTCGACGCCTCCCTTATGGTCTGGTGATGCAAAGAACGGCGAGGTCTGCCTTGGGATAATGAAGTTATAACCGAGGTGCATCTATTGTTGGTTGAAAAATATTCCCACACCCCCTCTTAGGCTTTGGTTAAGCCTTGTGCCTTTGAGAATTTATGGAAGAGATCTCTCTTCGGAGTAGGCCCTACTATAAGAAGAAAAAAATTAATTGTGCAAAAAGGTATTTAGATAATTTTTTTTTTATTAATTATTAAATCAACATCAGCACATAACAAATTTATTTGCAAAATAGTGGTGGAAAAATTATATTGATAGGCGACACCTATTTTCAAGGACTACATTGATTGATTTTCAATTTCAATGACCATTTGTGAGAAAACCCTGTAAATCTTGTGAGGCCTATTTATGTGTCACATCATCACTTAACATAATTGTGATAGAAGGACCACATTGATTTACGACACCTATTTTCAGGGACTACATCGATTGATTTTTAATTTCAGGAATCATCTTGATGGTTAGGATCAATTTCAGGGACCATTTGTGATAAAACCCCTTTAATCAAATGACTTGATTAATCCTACGAATGGAAGAATTTGATATGGAGTCCAATTTGATTTAATCAAATAATTTAACCAAATAATTTAATTGACATGATTTATATCAAAGTCAATTTAAAAGATATTTCGCATTTGTTTCGACCATCAACGTAATCTGGTAATTGTTTTATATTACCAAACGTCGACGCATATCACTTTTGATGACTCGCTCGATATTGATGAATCACATGCTATGTGTAAAAATTGCAACCCATGGACATGGTGCGTGCCACAAAAGCCTGGCAATTCAAAACATTAATTTGTTGACGAGTATTTGTTTCACCAAATTTTACAATGTCTACACCTACAATTACAAACACATAAAAAATAGAATATGATTCTTCAATCATGGAGGACCCTTAGTCCTAAACCCTAGTCACGAGGACTAAAACATTCCATGCTCAAGAGGATCCATAAGGAAAAGACCTCACTAATCTCTGATGATTTCGTAATTATTGGCAAAGAAGTCCTGCTATGAGTCCCCTCCAACAAATATCGAGTTTTTTTCTCATAGTTCTTTACCAAGCCCACAAGCCACAAACACCACGACCTTATATTTAGATAACAATTACCTCTCTAAAATTCGAGATTGAACAAATCATGATCATGACCACAACTACAAAATCTCTTCTTGACAAAGCAAGAAGGTGACCATAACCATAAACAGATGGCTCTCCTTGATAAAGGGAAAGAGAGACTACAACCAAAAAGAAAAAATAGAAAAAAGAAGAGATCAACAAAAATTGCCGCCAACTACAACCTTAAAAGCAAAGATGGACGGCTAGGTTTTTTTCCCGTGCTTTTGTTTTTGTTTGGGGGGGGGGGGGGGGGGGGGGGGGGGCGCGGGGGATATGCAGGACATTATTATGGTGGACATGGTGCTTTTTTTTTTAGCACATTAGTGTATATTCTGATATTTCTGACCTTTTATAGTTAATGATTTAATCAGCCACAATCATTGAGAAACATAGAACTTAGTAAAAACTTTAAAAAATTAAAATAATTTTTGGCCGTTTAATTAAATTTTAAAGGTCTGGATCACTTGATTCGTGAGTTTTGAAGGAAGAGATCCATCATCATATCTCTTTCCATTTGAAACCTCCAATCCATCATCAGTACATTATTATGGTGGACGTGGTGTTTTTTTTTAGTGCATTAGTGTATATCCTGGTATTTCTGACCTTTTATGGTTAATGATTTAATCAGCCACAATCATTGAGAAACATAGAACTTAGTAAAAACTTTTAAAAATTAAAATAATTTTTGACCATTTAATCAAATTTTAAGAGTTCAGATCACTTAATCCGTGAGTTTTGAAAAAAGAGATTCATCATCATATCTCTTTCCATTTGAAACCTCCAATCCATCATCATATCTCTTTCATATGGAAGACTTTTTGGGATGCTGGCCAGGCTGTCTGATGATATGCATGAGCCGTGAAGAATCTCGAAACCAGTCACTTCCAAATACATGTGTATACGTGTGTGTGTATATCTATGCTGTAAAATTAAAATAAAACAGCCCACACGTACCTATCTTCATATATGGAGACAACATAAAAAGCTAGTGTTTTCTAAACCAGGTTTGAAAAATGCAGACAGATCTATCATTATCCAATAAAATATTTGTTTTAAGTGTTATAATAAATCTGATAATATTGCGACTGTAGATCATTCAGACTTGAAATCATTGTGACCCATTATGATGGTACAAATTTACACTAAACGAGTTCTTCGTCATTACAATGTTTAATAAATAATATATCACTATGTACTTTTCCTGCATGACCTTGTATTACTTAGAGGATTTGAACTCCTTGGTTGAATTCAATGAACCCATTCCACCAAGCTATTCTCATCATGATGGTTGTTTTAGAAGATACCAATAATGTACCTTTTAGAATAATGTTATTTTGCTTAAGAGCACTGTTGTTATTTCACAGAACTTACTTCGTAGCAGCAAAAGAGAAACTCTCTCGAAACCAATAAATTATTTTAATGGCATCACCGATGACATAGATGATTGTCATCTATAAATAGTAAACCATTCTTCCGTTATTGCCACCTGATGTCACCGATTGCAAGCCAAAATCTCCCGCGCAACAGAGCCTACACAATGGTGTTTGAGATTGCGTATTCACAATTGAGACTAACTCTAGTCTAGCCATATGAAATCTTACCCCTCCAGAAATGAATTTGTCCGCTGTTATGTGTTGGTATGTTGTCCGATTTAATATGCTCAGGACTACCATTTATCAATTTTTTCAGACATAAAACATGATATAGTCCAGTTTAATTAGTTCGAACCACTGCAGATCCACATGGCTTAAACTGCAGTATTAGTTGAGGACTAGATTAGCCAGATCCCAGGAACAGCCCAGTTTTCTGTTAGTTTTGCTGTGAATAATAGAAAAATGATTCATGATTAGGATAATATATTAGTTTAAATGGTTTTTGCATGCCATTTTTCTCCATTTTGCACACACCGGACTTTTCATTCCCTCGATTCTTCTTTGATTTATTCAATCCAACGAGTCAATGACAGAAAAATAAGGCCAAGGATGCTATCAGTTCATTTCATACACATAGCATATGATATTTACAAAACCCAATTGTTTTCTCTTGTTGATGTGTACGCTACGGTACGAGGTAAAAACTTACAAGTTAGCTTAGGGATCAAGGAGCACGTCAAAGGGGAATGCCCCAAAACTTCGTTGCCTGTGATCAAGGCAATCACAGTACATAACAAAACCACTGACTGGATGAGGTAGGGCCCCTACCGTAGGGCCAAACAACCATAACTCAACTAGATTTCATCTCAATATCTGATTCACTCTCCTCCGGGTTTGCATCAGGATGATCCCGCGGAAGGAGGCCAAGGAGTGGTAAAGGCAACAAGGAGCTGAGATTGCAGATGATGATCAAAAGGGACAAGTTATCATATTGGTCCTTGGTTACACCCAAGAGTTGGGTCAGACCAGCACCCATCAGCCCCCCAAGAACACTCCCAGCATTTGAAATGGACATGAGGGTTGCGAAAAGTGTTGCTTCCACTCCCTCCGGGCATAATCTAGCAGCCAGCACAAGAACAGGCATGAAAGAAGCCTGCAACGAAAATTAGGATTTAGTTTTGCGGTACAGCCGTCCACAGAATCAGTTCTGTGCACAAGCAATAGATATATTTCCTGTCATGCATGTGGTACAATTAGATTCGAAATATCAAAAACGAAACATTGTTACGACAACAGAACCATGAATAGAAGTTGCGAGCTTAGTTTTTCGAAGAGTAATTACATCAGTTAAATTTATCGGTTTATCTATTTCTAAGAAAGGTTTGAAGCTGCATTTGACTAAATTTTCAAAGCACACTCAGAATGCATGCATCCAAGGGAACTACATTCTTTTAACAAATTACAGGGTACAGCAATCAATAGTAATACACCAGTTTTAATAGTGTACCTGACTGAGAACTGTTATGACCAAAGAATCCCCAATTGAAAACCACTCATCGCTTATCCCGAATTTTCTGTTTAATCCAGTAACAAGGAGAACCTGAAACATAAGATCAATAATAATTACAGATGAATTTCTTTTGACACAGTTAAGTCAGGGAGCCTTAAGAAAATAAGTCGTATCACAAACCTGAGTCAACCCAATAGCTGAACCAAAAACAGTTGTTACTACAAAAGTCTTCCGCAATGGAACAGTTTTCAAAAATCCATTATACAGTCCAACCCCAAGCAATGATGCCACAGAGGTAACAAGCTTGACACGTCCTAAGAACTCTGGGGTAAAACCAAGTTTATTTGTGCTGAAAACCAAGGAAATAGAAAAGCCCTAGTTAAGATTGGAAACATTTACTGAAACAAATTGAAAGCGGCCATGTACACCTGTAGCTTTTACAAAGTAAAGGATAATGATCATGCTCATAAATTGCACGTACGTGAAGTAAAACATTGCAGACTCTGAGTGAGGGGTTGCCTGCCACAGGAAAATAAATAACGTGGGAAAAAATACATTGGGTTGCCTAACAGCATCCCATAACTGAAGAACATTCTTTTTCCAGCTATCAAGCAAGTTATGACCAGCCAGAGGAAAATTTGGCCCCTTCGAGGCACCAATCACAGGCTGCTCATTCACAAGAATAGAAACTGCAGATGTCATCAGTGGCAGCAAAGCCGTGAGACCAAAAACAAACCTGAAACATCAACAATTTGAAAAACAAACAAAAGACCACATCAGATGATTATCAGCAATAGGACCCTACATTCTGAACAGCAAACTTTGTGTACCTTACACCGTAAGCATCCACCAAGGAGCCGCTAAAATAGGAACTCACGATTCCACCAAAAGCAGAAGATCCCCAACACAAAGACTGAAGAGAACCTGACATGCTTTGTGACTCACCACGAGCCCTCTCCACAACCATGGAATCTACAACCTAAAACATACTTAGTTTTGACATGGTTTACAAAGTATGTTACAGAACGAAGAAACTGAACAAAAAAGGAGGCAATTCATCGTTTCATACCAGAGGATCTGGATTCTTAAGCTGAACCTTTCTAAATAATGCAAACAAGTAGGCTTAAGTTTTTCCCTAAAATTAAACCAGACACTCGTGAGTCTTGACTCTTTCTTCCTCTGGAATCATTTTAGGGCTTTTCCCCTCCAATTTTTCAATGTTCTCTTATTTGTAATCTCAAAAGGAGAGAACTGAGGATCAGAACTTCCCCATATAAACTCTCTTAGGGATCATTTTGATTTTTTATTTCGTAATATCTCTATATGTATTATATATTTGATCTGATAAGTTCAAAATTAACTATTTAAGTAAACACATCTCATCGCTTGAATCATATACGGTGTTGAGATACACTTTAATTCATAACAAATTTATTTTTTTAAGAGGATTTTCCATGTCGAAAACAATCTAAATAAATGATCTAAATCAAATTCTAGCTGAGAACCAAGTCAACTTCATATTCTGGCTGAAACCTAAGTTAGGCACATATTGTGACACGTAACAAGATATACCTTCCATACCATTCAAACAGAATAACTAATAGATACTTACCACATCTGAAAAGGCAACAGATAGAGATCCAAGAATTATGCAGAAAGCAACACTGAATTTGTTATCAACAACAGTGGCCATCAAACTCCATGACACTGCACCAAGAAGCCCTGACAAAATCAAGTATGACCTTCTTCGGTAACCAAATAGTGGCACAGAATCGCTGCAAGGACCCAAAAAAACTGTTCACAAACAACAATAGCGGAATACAGTAACTGAGAGATACCAAATAGACATGGCAAATAGACTCACACCTAACAAAACCGTATATAGGTTTGATCAGCCATGGCAACGCAGAAAAACCGGTAATCACAGCTGTCTAGTCAAACACATATAAATTTGTCAGAAACCAAGACTACAAACACCAAAGACAAGCAATTCACAACTATCAAAGAAAAAACAATATGTGCCCTCACATTAGTAATTCAAAGCTAGAATCCCATTATCCGTAACCCTGTTAACACCTTTTTCATACTATTCGGAATCCTCAAAGTAAAATTCTTTACCAATCAGTGCACAACAACATCAATTTAAGCTCACAGTTAATCAAGCATGCCACTTTTAACAACTACAGCTACGAAAATGTAAAGCAAACCAGTCCAGAAAAACAACGAAAAAATGTGAATGTAAATGTACCTCAGCCGGGTCGAGATGCAAATCGTCTTTTAAATAAAAACTGACAGCAAGCCTTGCAAGGCCTAGAACACCTTGTACAAAATACACCATGGCAACAGCCACATTGTCAGGGCACAATTCGACCCCAAAAAATTTCACAGTGCTCGTTCTATGTTTGGTCTTGCTTGGAGAAGGCATGCTTTCCTCTTTTTCCCTATCAGTTATCAACACATCCCTTTCTCCTGCACCTTATCGCATTGAACCAAAACTAAGTAAAGCTTCAACCTTTATCACATTTTGCTAAAACCCAATTGTAAAAGCTTGCTTAGATATTCATAGTTACACTTTGACTGCTGAATAATTATTGTAACGTTTCAATAAACGGAAATAGAGAGACATACTAATCCTGGAATCGAGGAACGACTCGTGGTCCAAGTCGAGCCGGCGAGGGGACGATGGCATCGGGACGGCGACTGACATGTCGTTCTCGGGAGGAAGCTTCCGGCGGGCTCTGCGTCGGAGGCGAGTTCTTCTGTGGGCGCCGGATACGAGAGTGCACGGCTTCCGGTGGATCCGAGGGACGAAGCGTGGTGGAGGAGGTGGAGCGAAGGAGGCCGAGGACAAAATTGGATTTCCCGAGGGCAAGATTGAGATTGCACAAAAAGTTTGTGACTCCATTTGACAATTATTTAATACCACAAGCGTACTTGCACGCTTTTTCTTCCGTGTGATGATTCTAAACGTTTCTATATCGCGATAATGGAATGACGTAAGTACCCCTATCGTTTTAGGTTTTTCTGGCCAACAAATGGACACGTTCGGCTTTTGCTTTGCGCCTTGAGTGCTTCAGTAGATCAGCCCATGGCCCAAACAAAGTGCCTTTGGGCCAACTTGACTCAACAATGATTAAAAGTACTGGATCCAGGCCCAATTTAATTTAGATAATTTTTACTTCAATCCCTGGACATAGGTAAAAACAGTGTTCTAAAAATCGGTCTAAGTGGCCCTTAGGCTCTAGGCAATGAAGACCCGCCGCGATTTAGTGCAAATTGTTTTGAAAAATCGGTCTGGAGCTAGGCAAGCCTAGACGGGCTAGGCAGTCCTAGGAGGCTCCTAGGAGGTTTTTTTTATTATTATTATTAATTGTGTGTTTTTTTTTCTTGTTTGGTTTCATGGTGGTATACTTATGGAAATGGTGTGCCTAATTTGCAAATGATGGATTTACTACAAGTTCATCCAATAGTGAAATGAATTGGAGCACTTTTGAAGGGATACATACAGGGGGCGTTTGTTGCGCCGGACTATCTCGGACTGGATTAGCTTCAAGGACTAAGCTGGACTGGCTTAGACTAGACTAAACTGGACTAACTTAGTGAAGCGTTTGATGCAATATTGGACTAAGAAGCTGGATAATAACAAATTCTAATATTATTTTATTTAATATATAAATTATTAATATTTTATTATGATCTTATTTTTTTCTCCATCTTTTCCTACCATTTCCGTCCCACTCTTTTCCTCTTCTCTCATCGTCCCACCCTCTTCCTCTTTTTTTCCTCTCAGACCTCTCAATTCATGTCTTTTTCTCATTCCTGGTCAAACTCCTTATTGATTCCAGTCTCTATTTCTCTGTCCTCCCTCCCTCTCTAGCTATGCATTGTTCGAACGGAACCTCACGTCTCCAATTTTCCCGATGAGTTGCAGGTTTCCCGATGTGTTTTTTGGCCAACCCTCATTAAATTGGATGAAGTTAGCACCGCCAAAAAATTCATCACCATCCCTGGACCGAGATCTTAGCTTTGCATGCTCGAATTTGTCATGGATTTGAAGAAGCCCAAACAGGCCGAGATTTCCAGGCCATTTTCCGGCCACATTCGACCACATTTTGGCCTTGATTCAAGTAAAATCGTAATCTTGTCACTCCCAGCTTCAATTTGGTATATTTTATATGAAAGTTGGTTGTGAAATGGATCTGAAAGAGAGTCGGGAAGTTAATGATTGATCTAGGTGATCGGCGATGACGAGAAGTCTGTCGAGAGTGGTCGTTGAGCATGACAAGGACGAGAAATAGAGGATAGTCTTAGCTAGTCCCATGGTTATTGGGGGGTCTCACTAAGACCTCTTAGTGAAGGGTTTTGTCCATGCTAGTCCCCTTTAGTCTCATTAATGTTAGTCCCAGCATGGAACAAACACAGTATTGGACTAATAGCTAGTCCAGTCCAGTCCAGTCCGAGTTAGTGAGGGCAAACAAACACCCCCACAAAGAAAAGAAATAAACTAGATACAACAAGGTTAAATAATTTAGTCTATATCCAATCCAATGCAAAGATCATGAATAAGAAGAATTTAGTCTATCATCCAAGAATCCTCCTCATTATGATTATATGCTTACTGTTTTTTAAATATTGAACTTTATGGATGTATATACTTTGTGTATTCTTCTACTTCTATTTTTGTATTTTATCAATCCTTTATTATCCATACAAGTAAGGTTTTTTTAGGTGTAAATATGCACTTAGTTACAAGATATATAAATTTACATAAATATGCTTAGGCAGAAGGCTCATGCCTGCTGCTCGACTAGCGCCTAGTATTTTTTAGAATCTTAGGTAAAAACAATGTTATGCCTCGTTTACATTTTTTTTAATGATTCATTTCTTTTATCATTTCTTTTATCATTTATTTTATTAATCTAAAATAAAAAATTCATTTTATCGATTAATAAGAAAAAATAGAAATTCTCTTATCGCGGAGAAAAATTCTACTGTGTCACCGAATGTATCCATCCATTTATGTCTATAAGGAGATGTTGATCTCGATTGACTGGCTTATTAGGTCTTAGGTTGCGAATCACAACTGGCCCTGACATGTAGTTGATTATGATAAGTTTTTCTTCATTTTAAATGTCATTTTCGGACAAAGATGATCATAATAGAGTGTAAAATCACTATATGTGTGATATTAGGTTCAATTGGAGCATGGCAGAGTCAGGATTTTTTTTTTGGATGGGTTACCTGAAATTAGTACCACAAGACTATATATTTATTTTTTTTAATCAATATAAAAGAACAACAATAAAATATAAATAATTCTTGAAATCATAACCCTAATTGACAACTTCAAGGACCATATAAATAATTAACTTGCTAAATAAACCAAGAATAAATAAATAAAGTGATTAAGAACGTATCAAAGGTTGCATTCATTGGAAAATTGCAACGAAAAGTAAGGAATTGCGGAGATAGGAATTTAATTGTGAACTAAAAGAAAATTATTTTTCTTTTCTTGACTAAGAAGTACGGAGGTTAAATCGCATAGGGTAAATGGTGTTTTTCTTTAACGAATAGGATAGAAGAGGGAGGGAAGATAGAACTAGTTTATTACTTGTAGCATAAAAAGTATTATTTATTACCTATCCTCTACTAAATATACATGAAATAATAACCTGTATTGGAATGAGTGAGCTATATAGGCTACATGCATTAACATAAATCATTAAAGCATGAGTTTGAAAAAAGGATGGTCAATTCACACACCCGTATTAATTTTTTGTCATTGATCGTCATCAATTCATTCAATCCGAAGGTTGAAAACTGAGAGAAATGTGTGAGAAAGAAAAATGAGTGTGTAGATAACACTACACTTATAAAAAAACTTCCCTGAGCTACAGTCCGCCTTAGCCTTGTGGGTAGCTCCGCCCGTGATTACAGGGTTTAAAGCCTTAGACGTAAGCGAGAAGCTTGTGCTGGTCGAATATATCCTTGAGAGCTGGGCACCAAATGGATACTTTCATGTCATCAAAAAGAACGAATATGATAACAAACATAATTAGTTATTAGCAACAAGTCTAGGGTAGGTTAAAAAGTGAGCGAGATTAAGTTAATGCTTTTAGCATTATGATAGGCTTTAAGTTCAATTACCTTTAAGGCTCTAACGCAAAAATGAATATACCGACCTTCCTCACATAGTAAAAAATGTTGCAGGAAGGAAAGTATAGCACCCTTTACATGCAAGTTTCTATTTCTTATAAAGATAGGACGTGTAAGTTTCTATCTCTTCTTTTTTGAGAGTCGTTTGCTCTTAAGTCCATTGTCAATAACATGTTAATAAATTTTGTTTTTGTGTGAAATGTCACTCTCGTTTTGTCTGACTTATTATATAATGTATAAAGTATTGGTTCGAGTTGGAGATGTGATGAGTGATGATGCAGGCAAAATTATCGTTTTCAATATATAGCCAACATAGTCTTGGCTTCGCTTCTAGTTTTTCAAACAAGCAAAACATAAGAAATAATGAATTATCTTTATTTATTGTAAACTTGTTTTGGTAGAGAATCTCGAGATTAAAATATGGAATATAATACGCCCACATCCAAATCCTACCTACTTCTATAAGAGAGACCACTTTAATAAGTTTGTAAAGAAATAAGATCATCTTTATTTCTTATTTCCCCCTTTATTTATTTTTAAATTCTTTTTCCTCATAGTAAACATGTCCAAGAGGACATATTTGTCCTCGTTGGATTTGAGGATTAAGCATTACGAGTTTATTTTTTGAGAATTTAAAGGATTGTTCAAAACAAAATTCTTAAACAACATAGTTTAAAATATAAACACGACCAAAGCGCTAAAAACACTAACACAGAATCATAAGCATTACTTAGTGCGTATATCGTGTGATGAAAGGATGTTTAAGATCGAAAGAGGATCCTCGCCAGATCTTCTTTGTGAGGATCTTGGGATCCTCAAATCATATCCGTTCATCGTACATCGTGCGGTCATAAATGATTGTAATTTTTTTTTTAAATTGAATATAAATAATACCTGACAAAAAATGGCCGTACGATGGACGATGAATGAATGTTATTGGAGGGTCCTTGAGATTCTCACAAAGAGAATCCAGCGAGGATACTCTCTATTTAAGATCTTCCATTTATAGGTGTGCTCTAGCTTTACTTAGTTTTAAACATTATTTGGCTTTCTGGCCAAACTGGTCCCTAAAATTGGCATACCTCCTCACTTTGGTCTCTGCAATTTAAAATCGATAAAAGTGGTCAATGAGATTGTCTACTGTCAATTATTTTGGTCATTCCATGAAAAATATCCGCTAAATTGAGGGCAGGTTTATCAAGTCAACTCTTCAACTTGAACTTGTGGTTTTTTGTTCAACTTAAAGGAGATTTTTCATAAAATGATCAAAATGATTGACAATGGACAATCTTAAACACCATTTTTATCGATTTTAAATACCAGAATCTTTTCGCTAAAAGCCAACATTATTTCTACTTTTAGGTTTATACAAATTAATGTTGTTTGTTAAGAAATGTGAAGCAATTGTCATGATTTGGACAACACAACTTCAATTTGATATGAAAAGTGGCTAAAATCAAGACTATTTTGCAAATAAATAAAAAAGTTTTACCAAGAACAGTGGTTGTCTGGCGTCGTATTGTTATGCTTTGAAATTTGGTACTTTAAATAAGTGGGTTTTACAGAGAATTATTCCCTTGAAATCAGTCACATAAACTTTTTCCTTAAAGTATGCTCATTGCACTCTTCCATTAGTGGGCTAATCAAAGCTACCCCAATAATCTAATAATTTTTTTTTTGAAAAAGATTAATAAAAAAAAAAAAGGGAGTAAGTGACTTCGTATAGAAATAAACACTGTTTATAGAAAAAAAGAAAAGGGAAAAAAAAGAATCAACTTCAACCAAAATCATTGACACTTTAGACACGGTAAACAGATATACTGTAGGCTTTAATTAGTCACACATCATGATCCTCACCTACACCAAGCATTGAAATCCAAAAACTGTAGATGAGTTTGATAAGCATTTTTTTTGTACGCACTTTTATTCGCAAGCGTGTATAACAAAATGCTTTTGTATTCTTAAGCGTAGTCAATAAAAGCATTTTTGTTCAAGTCACAATAAAGTAGTCTCAAACGAGATTACGAAAGGTAAAGCACTTGCATTTTTATTAAAAACACCTTCATCTATAGAGCTTTTAATGAAAGCGCTTTTATTTAAGACACAATGAAATGTTTATTTAAAATTCAAGTGCTTTTCGACAATCGGTGTTTAAACGAGCAACATTACAGAAAATCCAACAACAATTATATATTTAACAATCCAACAAAACTCAGCCTTTGATTTCATTCCCTCTACAATTCTACAAGGAGGGGAGGCAGAAAGCAAATTGCAAAAAAGAAAAGAGATACATTCTCCCAGAAAATTCAACTACTATATTGTCGTACATGTATCTTCAATTCATGGACTATATTCATGGCACAAATCACTATCCTTCCTTCCCGATTATTTAGCTCACAAAAAATAGAAAAAAAGAAAAGAAAAGAAAAAGGTGCCCTCTCCCCCTCTCTCTGTTGAAGCTTTTTCAGTCAAGTGTCAGGAACAATTTCCATGGTCCATGCACGTTACAATCAGCTACTCAAGCTTCCAGTTTATCCACTCCCTCCTCCAACATCTCCTGGTAACGGCACTCACGGCTGCAGAATGCCTTCTCACCCCTGCAAAACACAATTTCAACGAATGCTTAAATAACGCAAAATTCCGCGTAGCCAAGTTTGCTAATGCAGAGTGCTCCGTCTGCACCCAAGTTAGAGCAGGCTGTGTGTCTCTTAAACCAAATTCGAGCTACTTTTCTCGTAATTTAGATTAAAATATCGACTGTTATATTTAAGAACCATATTTTGCTGCTGAAAGAACATGAAATGCAGCTAGAAACCAATCACATATGTACAAGTGTCCAGTGATACAATTTCAATTATTCAAACACACGTCTATTTGTTATTGATTTTTCAGCAGCACTTGCTACTCTTTTTTCAACCGCAAAGAAAGACTTTTTTTTTCTAAGGAATACCAAAATGAAATGCATTTGCATGATTGAAGTGAATATAAAATGGAGAAAATTGATTAGTTGGTTGAAAGGGAGTAGATGGGTTTATTTTTTTTATAGTAGAAGATACCCTGCATAATATGGATCTGTAATCCTCTCCTAGTATGAGTAGTAGTTACCTATCCATAATTGTATTATAATATGAATTAATGATTCGAGGTTAAGGTACAAGTCAGTATAATATAAGATTCTAATCATAAATAATTATACAAATAGCAACCATGATCCAAGAATATATATATACACATACATACATACATATATATATATATATATGGAGTTTCATGTAATTGGCAAGAAAATACTATTAACTCAACAAATATGAATCATATGATAAACTCAAAAGAAAAAAAAATCGATTAACAAATGATTAGAAATCAAATTCAAATTATGTTGAAGAATAAAAAATAAAATTGATAACGTATTCATCAAATATTAGCACCGGGGCGATTAAAGATTACAAACTTGGTAATCATGCATCGGATAATGAACACCGATTATTACTGCGATTGAGATTTGAAAAATAATCGTTTTAACCCGGTTTCTCGATAGAGTGACAAAAAAATAACAAGGAACAAAAAATTGAACCAACCTGTACATAAAAATATCTTTGCCCTGGCCAAGATTCGTCTTGCAATTGTCACAGAAGCTGAGAAAACTCTCAGACAGAGAGCTTGACCCGTTTGACTTCCCGCCGGGAGAAAACTCCGGGACGCCATCGGAGCTATCCACGATGCAATTGTCGAAGATGTGCGTGGTTTTCGGGTTCGGCCTATGGGAAATCACACACGTGTAATCCTCAGAGAGCTCCATTTCGCTGACAGAGAGACAGCTCGTGAAAACCCGGGTCGAATTCTTCGTCTCGAGCCCGGAGTACGCGGATTCGAACAGCGATTTCTTCTCCGGCGACTGAGACAAGACGGAGGAGAAAGAACCCAGATGGGAATTCTCCGTCTTGGTGCTGAAATCCGCCGAAGATTTCGGTGATCGGGAAGGGGAGAGAACAGAGGGTTTCAGGGGAGGTATTTGGATCTTGAGCTGCGATCCAAAAATCACCATTCGGGTTTTGGGATTTGACGGTTTCGGGTCGGATTCGTTGAGGGCGTCGACGATGGCGAGGCCGATGCCTTTGCAGTCCAATTTGTCCCAGTGGATGCGTCTGGATTCGGGTTCCGGGGTTCTGGGGGTGTTCGATTCGGACCAGAAGGGGTTTCGGAGGCCCAGAAACGGTTTCGTTTCGAGGATGGAGGTTGGGCTCATTACGGCGTCGGATTCAGAGACGGCTTTTGAGGTAAAGCTGGTGAACAATCTCGGATTCGCGAAGAAAGAGGAAGTGAGTTTTGTGTGTTTTTCTCTGGGAGAGAGAAGAGAGCCGTTTTCCGCCATTGGAGCTCGCTCGCTTGCTTGCTTGCTCTGGTTGTTGAAAAATCCTATAAAAATAAAATCCCTCTGCAAACAAGAAAAATAGCTACTAAATGCACCCAAAATTAAAACTTGAATCTGATTTTGACCCAGTAAGTTACTCACAAGCTTTGAAGCTCTAGAAAATGGCAGAAAGTTGCAGACTTTTAAGCTCTGCGGTGTTAGAGAATGGCAGATGAAAAAACCCAGAAACCAGAAATTGCGGAAACGATTCCATGAAACGATTCTCTCTCTCTCTGCTGCCACAACTCTGTGACCTCCATATCTCTAAGGACAAGACGTGCATGCATCACCGCATCAGAAAACAAAGAAAGCTTGTATTTTTGTTCCTTCTTTTGTTGGTGCTACTCAGCTTTTTATGTCTTTTTATATTTTTGTTGGTATTTTTGGTTCAGCAAAAGTGGTTTTTTCATCAGAAGAAATGATTCAGAATTTAGAAGCAAACGAGAAGCAAACCAGGATTAGAGATTAAAAAGACAGACGAATAAAACCCAGAATTATATGAAACAAAAGGAGTAGCTAGCTCGTCACATGAACTGTGATTTATGCGTCTTCTTTCTCTCTCTATATTTTTCTCTCTCCTCTCTTTATTTCCGCACTAAATCAGTTTCACATCATCAGCCTGAAACATCGAAGTGGAGTTGCAGAGAGAAAGGGAAGTTAGAGAGAGAGAGAGAGAGCTCGTTGGATTTATGGGTTGGTGGGGGTGAATATAAAGAAGCGTGTGGTGTGCATGAGAATCAGTGGGTTTGCTAAAACCACACACCGGGCTCTGTCCAGGTATGGATGGATCCATCAAATCGATGGCGTTTTTTTTTTTTCAGCGTACAATTACTCATCACTCTCTCGCACTCTACAGTCCACTTCCTACATTATTGGTTTTTTTTTACTAGTGGAATTTTGAGCATCAGCGACGCGACGCGCGCAGGATTGACCCACACTCACCAGCTCTTACTTTCCAGCTCCGCTCGGCTTACGTTGAGCTCCCACGTCGTCATGTGATATTACTATTTCACTTACATCTTTGTTATTAAAGTAAAAAATGATGAATACTTGGGTGGCATAAAGGAGAGAGTACATTCTTCTAACTAATTTAGCTAAGCGCATGCTTGCATTTCACTTGTTCTTTGATAAATGTATCTGTTTACTAATGTTACGCCCTAAAATGAAGAATCAATTGTGTTTTAAAACATAACACTATGACATCATAACGCTCTTAAAATTGGGTTTTGAAAGAAACTAATCCAAGTACTGTGACAATTGGGTTACAATATTATGTTTTTTTATATATAATTAAATTCTAGTAGAGAAGAACGAAACACGCACAAGACCAACATGTAAGAATAAATATTTCTGACACGTGGCGTATCAGATTGTGCCAGGTAATAAGGAAAAATCTCTCGGCTGTAATGGTGTGGGAAATTCATGGGCGGTTCTGTGGCGTTGCGAATGTATAATGAGAAGCCGAAGTGTCCCGACTCCTGAGCTAACCCAATGCAGGTCCCACTTAACTCCAGTTAGAAAGTCTCGATTTCTGACTCGTCAAGGGACCCACGAATATGGGCCCACACCTCATCATGTATTATTTATTTTGCAATTTCTTAGTTTATGACTGTGTTAATAAATATTATTGACCATTAAAAATAAGCTCACTAAAAGAAAAAAAAAAAAAAAAAAAAGAAAAAAATGGTTTTACCTTTACCTGCTACATTAAACGGGGGCATAACGAGGCCAGAGGGCCCCTTTGGAATGATGCTGCTTGGTTTAATGAGTACTTATCACTACGTGAAAATTTTCTTCTAAATGAAAGGTATTGTTATAAAAAAATAGAAGTTAATAGGTTTCTATATTTTTGACATTCAAAGTTAAGTGATTAATTTGGACAACCATAAAAGCAAATCCACCCCAGAGAAAAACTCAGGATAATTGGGGCACAAACATTACTCAACAATTGCAAAATCCATCTCCAGCCCACACGAAAAAGTGCGGCGATTGCTTGTGCCGACACTTACGCAAACAACGAATCCTCATAACTTTTGTTCGGAATGTTGAAGAACGTCCTTGGAAGGGAAATTTCTCAAATTCGAGCAAGAAAAAATATGATATGTTTCATAATATCTAATACAAAATCAGCTTCACGACATGATGAAACGAAATAATTTCCTAACAAATAGAAAGTGAATGATCTTGACAAAGGGTTTTGACACAAAAGACAACATTAAATTTCTCACCAATAATCGAGTACTAACATCTTTGAACCATTCATGATCTCATCAACACTTATGCTGCGTTTACATATGGGCCCCATACATGATTATTCATGCGTTTACCAACTCAAGTGGAATACATAGTACTGCGGGCCCCATAAAAAATCAGGATTTTAATTCCTAATATCGATGAAATTGGATTACTTGGACGAAGGTAGTATTTGGATTCCGAGGAGAAGCCTCCATCCAAAATCAAATATTTCTTCCCAAAGCACCCTTTCACCTTCACCTTCAGTACCACTTTCTATCTTCTCATTGTCCTCTGACACCCTCTCCAACAATTCTCTGCTCCTCCACCGCCTCCTCTTGCTCCACCACCTCAAAATCCTCCACTCTTTCCTCCATCAAATTCGGCGAATCGTCACAAGATGATCCGGAGGACTCACTATCACTCATAATGCCTAGATCCCTCTTTGTAACTGTATGCATTACCGTGTCGAACAATTTCGATTTGGGGCTTGGCTTCCATTCAACCCAACAAACCCTACTTCTTGTGCCTCACCTCTATTGTCTGCGCTTCACCTTTCACCTTGCCATGAAGCCATGCCTTACTCCCCTGCCACTGCCTCACAAAAGCCAGCCACATTTCCCCCAAATTGGATTCAAGAATTTATCCCCCAAACCTTAGATAATAAACCCACATATCCAGTGAAGTAATCTCTCAAAACCCCAAAAATCTTGAAATTGAAATACTTGGCAAGGAGAAGGGGTGGTGGTTATTGGGTAGGGTGAGTAGGAAAGGTGCGAGAGGAAAAGGGGAAGGAGTAGTTATCATCTTCTGTTGGGGATGATAGATGAAGGCGTATGTAAATAATGACATTCTAACTCTTCACTTTAATCAAATTAATAAAAGTAACTAATTAAAATGTTAATAAAAATAAATATGGGGATGAATAAAACAAAAAAGAATAAGGGCATTTTAGTGATCGTATTGATTTCTATTCCGATTTAGGTGAATTAGTAAACAACTTATATGAATTATCTTTCATTTTTACTCTGATTACGGAACATTTAAGTAAACAGCTTCAACTTGAATCTAATTATGATTCATCCTCATTCCAATTCCTCTATTTTGATTACAGTTATGTAAACGAGCCATTAAACAAACGACCAACGGCGAAGCTAGCTAGAGGGCTACACTGGGCACTAGGCTAGGGGAGTTTTATACTCTAAGACTAACTCCAACCTTCCCTTCTATCCCCCCCCCCCCCAATCTATTCCAACCCTAGTTCTAATTTGTGCCTAAAACCTAAAACTTGAAGAAGAAAAAAAGCTAGAAACCGGCCAAGATTTAGCCCAGAAAATGGTGTGTGCCCTACCAACGCGAGTGAAACTCGGCACTTGAGCACCAAACGCGTGCACGCGGGCGACGCGCCAACGTAGAGATCAGCATGGCCCCGCCCACGTGGGTATGTTATGGCTCAACAGGCCATTGGTTAATCTAACGGCCTACATTCAATTTTTTTTTTAGTTTTATATTTATATATTTATTGAATCCAACGGCTGAGATTGAATATAATAAAATCTAACAATAAAAAAAAAGATCCAACGTTCCAAATTTAAATTCAACAGCTAAAATAATTAAAAATTTTATTTAAATCAAAATTCACCTAAAAACTCTATAAATACCTATGTATTTGTTCAAGCATCCACACAAAACTCATTTTCTCCTACAATTCTTCCAATTTTTCTTTCTACCATTTCTTACAGTTTCCAAATTTTTTAAGATGGCAAAAGAGTATATTAGAGGTCGTAATTGGACCTTTGAGGAAGATGTTACTTTATGCTTGGCATGAGTTTCTATTAGCGAAGATGGTGTTGTTGGCACGAATCAAAATAAAAAGGTTTTGTGGGGTAAAATCGTTATAAAGTTCAATGAAAACTCAAACGCCGGCCGAAGGGAAGGTGGTGGTGTTTACAATCGGTGAAAGGTTATCAACAAAGCGTGCACTTTAAGTAAGGGAAGCTTAGAAAGAGCCGTGGTTGACATGGCTAGTGGAAGGAGCGCCGCAAAAGTTGTGAGTTTCTTTGTTGATATTTATTTGTCATGCACATAATATTATTTTGCAACTAATTGTTTTTATGTATTTCTTGCATAGGGTGACAAAGCAATGGCAATTTATAAGACAAGGACTACACCAAAAAATCAAGCTTTTAAGCTGCACAGACAAATGATGTCAATGAAGATGTTGATTCATTGACCCCAACTTCTTCTTTTGCAAGGCCCCCGGGAAGAGAAAAGTGTGGAACCAAAAATAATCAAGGAAAATATGGAGGCGACACATGGATTTTTGGGTAAAAAGATAAAATTATCCTTGAGGGACACCAGGATTTTTATGCACAATCAGTGGGCAATCATCCCTCAATCAAGTCAAAAGTGCCCAAAATAGGTATTGATTTCAAACTTATTTCATCCACCCTCATCAAATCTTCTCCCTAAGGTAACCCCCAAATCATTCCTTTTTAATTATATTAATTAGCTAATTAATTGGTTTATTGTTCAATTAATTTATTAATTAGCTACAAATCATGAATCTCACCCAAAAAACATCCAAGTGGCCGGTCCATCTCCTCCCAAAGGGGCTGGCCACACCTTTATATAAACACCCTCATTTTCTCCAAAACCCAAGTTCTACACTTTTACTAAATTCTCAAAATTCTCCAAACACTTCCCCACCCCCCAACCCACCCCACCACCCCCCCCCCCCCAAAAAAAAAATCATTGTGGGCACGTAAGGCTCTTGGCCTTGACCTAAGGTGTTATTTGTATTGTAGGTTCAATTTTGTTGAAGAATAAGGAGGAAGAAATTTGCATCCACAAATTGGTGCTTTCATTGGGAGTTGATTCACACACTCGTAGAAGACTCTCGCATATAAGGTTTTTCATTTTCTTGTTCATTTGTAGATTTTTCATACATTCTTATTCTTAGAATTTTTATTTCTAAAAATTCTTTGGTAAAACGTAAAAGAAAAGTATAATGGCAATGGATTTGGAAACCTCGACGAATGGAAATTCTAATGTTCAAGAATTAAGACAACGAAGATCTACAAGGCTCAACATAACAGTGAGTGGAGCAGCACCACCTCCACGGGGCACCACTGTGGCAACCACCATGGTGGCCACCTTCGGCAAAACTCACGGCACCAAGGTCACAGCTTAAGCCTTGCCACTTCAACCTTCAAGGACCCAAGCCCTATCCGAGTTGGCCCGTGCTGCCAAAACCCAATGTGTTGTCAAGCCCAAGCCTCGCACCCATGTGCACCATATGCCAATCAGCCCACTCCCGTAGCCCAGCCTGCTCCTATGGTTTCCCAAGCAGCCCAAGTCGGCCTAAGATTAGCTCAACCGTCCTGACTTCAAATTTCTAGGTCTACGATTGAACCAGGGGCATTGTCACCACATTTCTCCACGGATTTGACATTTTCCAACTCAAATATCACACCCAGAGTCTACCACACTTCCACTGCTCAAGGAGACGCATTCCTTCCAACCTAAATGGAGAACAATACTTGTCTCGATAAGTCATGGAATTGACGAGCACCCTCGCACAGCAGACAACCTTGGCGAATCAGCTCTTGCAGCGCACCAAGATGCAACGTGCCCCAGATAAGGTGTCTTGAAGTAGGACAAGGGCAAACAAAGAACCTTTCCAGCAGTGTCCCTGAAAGTAGCCACTCAACCAACTACGAATCGAGCGTTCGAGTAGTGTACACTTTTGATTGGGCCCCTGAGATAGCGTAGACTCCCGTCTTAACGTGCGGAGGAGCGGGCACTCTTGACTAGGCCCACGAACAAGCATACATTCATGGTTGGGGCCACATTCCGATAGTCAACATGAGCAAGCTTCCAGGCGAAATGTTCATTCGTGGTTAGGCCCGCAAGGAGCATCCTCCACCTCACATCGGAGTAGGAAGCACGAAGAACGGAGAGAAATAGTCACTCAGTTCAGCTCAAGCTCAACCAACAACCTGCAAAGAATTCCTTCGCCAGTTAGGAACGAACCACATGCATCGCAGTCGTGGCATAGATTGGGGCCAGCTGAGAGCTTTGTTACCCCCTCCCCCCTCCCAAAAAAAACAAAGGCAAATTCAGGAAGAAGTAAAAAGGTTCATGACCGAGCGATTGCATGATTTTCAATGCAACAAGGTCACTAACAAGCCACTACGATGAGACATGACCAACATAAGCATGTCACCCTTCATAGGACGAGATCGAGCAGGCAGAGCCTCCATGCAAGTTCAACATGCCACATTTCACATCTTTCAAAGGAGATGAAGACCCAGAGAGACACCTAAAGCACTACCAAAGCGTAATGATCCTCTATCGAAACAAAAACGATCTCATGTGTAAGATATTCGCCACCACTCTACAAGGCGAGGCGCAAGATTAGTTCTACACCCTACCGCCACAATCCATCTGGAGTTTCGACGAATTTTCTTTGGTTTTCACCAAAGAATATTCATCTTATCGCTTGATCAAGAAAAAGTCCGACCACTTGTTCAACGTCAAGAAGAACCCTAATGAGTCACTTTGTGACTATGTGAAGAGGTTCAAAGCAAAGAAGGCAAAGATAGTCGGATGTAACGACTCGATAGCTAAAGCAGTTTTCCAAAAATGACTCCTAGCAGACCACTCACTATTCGGAGAATTAATCATGAAAGAAGATCTAACTCTGGCTGACTCTTTCGCTCTGGCAGAGAAGCATGCACTTTGGGACAAGCTTTGCCGATGCACATTCAAGACAAATCCGAGCGATCTTGAATATGAAGTCCCCCACTACTCTGAAAGAGATTCAAGGTCTGATTGGACGAGCAGCCGCATCTAAAGCAGCAATAAGCTTTACCATTATACGAGAAAAGTTGGGGGCTCGACTACCTGTATTCCACATTTCAAAAGTTTTCCTCCATGCTACCAGAAATTCAAAACCTAACTTTGGCAATAGTTGTTGCAATCCGGAAGCTCAAGTTTTACTTTCAGACACACACAGTCATCCACATGATGCACTATTCCGCCCAATCCAGACACGCGATGATAAAGGCGTAGACATTGGCGGATGCAAAGTTTTTAGACAAACCCAACAACTCAGCCCAAAAGGCAGGCCAATGGCAGACGGATACTTGAAGGAAACACTCGGAAGTAAGTTTTGTCCTCGTCGTCCCAAAAGATTCTACATATGAGCAACATGTACTGGCAGTTCAACACCACCTCCTGCTACGTGTCACACGGCACCAACCAGCCCTTGCTCCATAATTCAACTCTAGAGCAGCCTGATACCTGTAGTTGAGCATCTCCTTTTATGTGTAACATGGCCCCAACTTCATGGCTCCCTACCGCATTTTCACGCCTAGCCTAGGTGACGCAACAAAGCGACCTAACAATACTCCGGAGGCGGCCGAGCATGCCCTAGCCATGCTTGCTTCGCTCGATGGAGACTTCTGGCATTTTCAAGTCGACGGCGCATCCAACTACAAAGGCTCGAACGCAAGCATGGTCCTTGTCACCCTAAATGGTTCGATGCTCGAGCGGGCGATCACTCTAGGCTTCAAAGCATCCAACAACGAAGTAGAGTACTAGGCCCTACTAGCAGGCCTCCGAATGGCAAAAGACTTGGCAGTGAAAAAGCTCACAATTCATTCTGATTCCCAGCTAATCACTAGCCAGACTACTTGAGGCATTTCAGACTTACACCCTTACTCAAGTTCTGCAGGCAGACAAAGCTTTTGGCCTTGATCTAAGATGTTGTTTGTTTTGTAGGTGCAATTTTGTCCAAGAACAAAGAGGAAAAAATTTGCATCCATAATAAACAAATGGAAGCAAAGAGAAAAGGGAAGTTCCAAGATCCGATTAGTGCACAAATTGCTACCAGTTTGCAAGATTGATCGAAAGCCATAATTGATGCAGGACAGAACCAAGGGTATCGAGGATAGTGGAATAGATAACCTGGGATTCGCTAACCAAGGGTATCGAGGAGAGTAGAATAGATAACCTGGGATTCGCTCAACCAGGGGCAATGGAGCTTGCTCACGTTGCTAATCGTGGATTCACTCACACGACCAAGTCAAATGCTTGATTTTAGAAGGAGAAACAACTCACTTCAAATGCACAAAGCAAATAATATTTTAATTCATTCAAGTCTTCCATTCAAGACTTCCTAGTACAATATTTATAAGGGTTTACAAATTAATTGACCTCAGGTTTCTACAACACCTTTACAACTTCCAAAATAGCTTAACAAATTCCCAAATAATTAAAATACAAAACCTTTGTTATTCCAAAGCATATTAAGGGTTTCAAATTGTTTTCTTCAAGGCTTGCCTCCTGCATCAATAACTCTTGGGAGGAAGAAGTGGCCCAAATGTGTTTGGTCATTACACACAAAGGGAATAGGGATCAAGAAAGGTTCAAAAGTAATTTCATGATGGAGGACCTTAACAAATACACTCCAGAAAGGAAGAAGTTCTTACGTGATAAGCAAAAGGAAATTTTGTGAAGGCATGCCACAAGGAGTATATTTCAAGATGATGGTTCATCTCAAGGCTATATCCTAAGTCCACCACCAAGTTAAGATTGTGGATATCATTATTAAGTTTATGTAGTTTATGAATTATCGATTGTATTAAGTTTATGTGGTTTATTAATTGTCGTTTGTATTAAGTTTCATGTATCAATTTAGTGATTTTTCAATATTTATCGGAATTTAAATATTTTTAGGTTAAAATGTTCATAAAATTAATTTAGGATAGTCTACATAATTTTTTTTTAAAAAGTTAATTTAAAAAAAAAAGCCTAAATTCATTCTTTAATAATCTGGGGCTAAAATTTTAGGCCTGAAGAATTAGAGCAGAAGAGCTGTTTCTAGGTTCAAACCTAAATTTTCTGGACTAAAAATTTTAGGTTTTAGGTCAATGGTTAGAGATGGTCTAATCCATTTTACCTCATGTAACTTTTCAGTTTTTGAAAGAACTATTTTTTTTTTTTTTTTTTGGAAACTAAAACTAAAAAAAAAACTAAATTAATTTAATCACCATTAGCCCACCCATGTTCACATTGAAAAGCTCCATGCCATTAATAATACAACAGACTTCCTTGAACCAGTTGAGTCCAATGTTATATATATATTTGACCATCATAAGTTGGTCCAATACTATTAGTTTTTTTTCCTTCTAAATTGCTTTCTGGTTCTTTTTCTTACTAATTGTACAACAATAATATCTTGTTTGATCATTTAGTCTGTTTATGGAATTTAACTTATGCAATATAAATAAATAAAAAGCTTAGCCCACATAATAAAAGAATCCTAACTCCGTCCTTGCAAACGACGAATAGTTTTTGTTCGTAAAAATATTTAATTCTAAATCAGCTTCACGATACACATGTAAAATCAAATCACTACAAAATAAAATACTGAGAATAAGTAGTCTAAATTACACTTTCTTACTAAGTTTAGGCGAATGATCAAATCTTAAGATAAGATTATATATGCCAGAACATTGTTTAATGGTCAAATGTAAAGATAACATTATATAGGCAAATGATCAAATCTTCAAATTAGCCATAAATAAATCGAAGGCAAAGGCCAACCACATCTCTGAGTGAGTTTGTTAATGATAATAATGGTCCACAAGAAATGATTAATGGAAGATTATTTATATCATAACAGCACTTGTGGCAGTTCCTTAAGAACAGTTTTTTTTATTTTATCATTCAGATTAGGAAGGATTTATTTGACTTTCACTTCAGTAATACTATATATATATGTGACAGTGTCAAGTGTCGATGTAAATTTTCGCTGTCTTCAGTCTTGACGAAAATGAATGTCAATTGATCTCCGATGCTTAAGTTAGTCTCCCTAAAAAGAGTGAGTGTTTAGGGTTTTTTGTGTATAGAAAGGCTCTCCCCTGTTTTTGGTGGAGGAATGAGGTATTTATAGGGAGTATGGCCGACCCTTAGGGTAGGATTTGGTGAGAATATTTCCAAGATAGTGTGTAAATAATATCTTGGAATAATTGTGAAGATATCCCAAATTAAATGTGATTGGGATTACTTACTTAAAAAAGTTCGTTTTCAATTAGGAATGCATTAAAAATAGGATTTAGTAATTAATCTTATCTTCAATGCCTTTGACTTTTTCTTGCCACGAGCAGGGAGCATTCAGCAGTCGTAGTCTGCTGCTTGCATGTCCTAAGATGCTGAACTGCGCATGGGATACCCTGCTCATTTAATAAGGCAATCTTGTCTTTGTTGGCTAAAAGTCCACGTGTCGCCTCCAGGATTTTTGGGATTATTTTTGGCTCAACGTGAAGGTTAAAGGGTTCCACATTGGTGAAAGGAGAAACACTGCAAGAGTTTATAAGTAAGTTGGGCATCACAATATTGCCAATTAACTTTATGGTAGAACCTCAACTTCCTTCATTTGTAATAAAACGCACACACCGGTGCTTAATTAACAATACACTAAATTACAACGGTAATAATTGTACATATAAAGCAAGGTATAGACTTGATATAGCGAAAGAATCAAAGATTGTCAATCATCACAAGGTGACCTAGTTGTTGGGGACAAATTCCAGACCCATATTTTACAAGGCATGTTCTTGGATCAATTTCTGATGATAGTGAATCACACAGTGATGACCAGAAAAGGTTGAAAAGCCTATATGAGTCTTATCAGCCTCCAACAATAGATTACCGTGACGAAACCTCGAGCTGATCCTTTTTTTCATAAAAGAAACAAAGGAATCAAAGATTATATTATGTTTGGATTGATAAGGACATTTAAAGACATAAAAAACTTTTAAATTAATTGTTATAAATGTACTATAACAACAGTACTAATTAACTACCGATCAACTGCTAAAGCACTGCAAATGTTCTACAATAATACTTTCAATGGCATGCATCTAGGCTTAGTTTGTGTATGGAATAGATTATGGGATAGCACCTCTATGCGTTCTTTTGGTTGATATATCAACTTTAATGAACTCTCCTTAATCGTTTTGTCCTTTGTTATCACTCAAATGACCCACCTAGTTATTCATTTTGGTCTCTGAGTTTCAAAATTGATCAATGTAGTTCCCAACTTGTGTTGGAAATTATATATTATAATATGAAATATTGTAATATATAATTTTAATAATTAAATGAAAAATATTGTTAACCAATTTCTTAGAAAGGTTATGTTGTTTAGGTGTATTCCCTTGATAAGTGATGTATATTTATAAATGAAAGGTTACATCTCCTTAATAAGTAGACATTGGATTCTATATAAACCCATGAAACCATTGGTATTAAATATAAAAAAATTAGAGTTAATTTTTACCTTCAGAAATAGGGTTTCCCCACTTTGTTTCTCTCATGTTTCATGTGTCAAGTTCTGAGTCGTATCTTGAGAGTACGGAATATATAAAGTTCGCCAGAGTCTGAAGATTGAAGTGCTTTGACTTTGGATTATAGATTGTTGAATCCTGGGAGATGGATGCCTACCGAACTACAAGCACAAGAGTATGGGCGAAATTCTATCTTTAGGACATTGTATTTATGCAAGCCTCAATCTCCAAGTTTGTCAGTTATTCTAACTTTCTCTCTAGTTGTTTATATTAATCTCATATATAATTGATGTTGTGAATTTCTTTATGATTATTATCATTGAAATTATATTGTTATTTTGTTAGAAACTTAATTGGACTAAACTATCATTTAGTGAAGGACGAAATGTATTTGGTAACAATACAGTTTGACGTAAGTTGCAAACGTGGAAAAAACTACTTCCTATTATTAAGGAAATATGGATATCAATTGTGGAGATAACTACCATCCCACTTATTTGATGAAACTGCTGTTAACTGACAAAAACCAACTCTCCATGATAGAGGGAAGTTGGTGAATGTTAATCTATAAAAGGACTCCCTGCTCGTAAAGAAAAGTTCTGCGTTATTGGGTTCTATCACCTTAAGAACATTGAGTCTTTCAACGAGTAGAAGATATCCTTTTCTTGTTCGGCAATGGCTGCCTCAGGTATCATGTTAACATCTGTTAGTAATCTAGGAAACTTGTTAATATTATATACTCCTAGTTTTCCAACATTTGGTATCAGAGCCAAATTAACATATCCTAGATTCAAATGTACGTGTCGAACTGCATATGTTTTCAAGCATGTGAATTTTTATTTTTAATTATGATGTGTTGATCCAAAGCACATGACAGCACCGAATCGATACTTTCAATGCATCCATGCTTTCCATTATTTCATCCGACAACATATGACAGCACCGATACTTTCAATAAAATGCATGAGGGTGTTTTGCCTCAAAAGTTCTTTTAATGTCATGCAGCACTTACCATAATATTTTGAATTCACCAAAGTGAATGATTTGGATGTATATTCTGGCAAAGAAGGGTATAAAGATTCATTGCATGTTCATACTCTTTTCCAAAGGAAAGAATATATAAAATGCATAAGGTTTGTATGAATCATTCCTTGTATAATCTTGTAATTATCTTGTCCAAAGACTTGATATATCTGTGATAAAAGATGATTGAAGTGGTCAGAATATACATGATGTCTTTTAAGGGGTGTTTATATTTCTGACCAAAAGGGGATATATAAACATGTGTAAGTGATGCATGAAATTAAAAATTGCATTTAATGTTTTATTTGGCTGCCTCAGCAACATTGTCTGCACTTAGCCTTTCATCGATCGAGCCTCTCAACGGAGGAAACTTCAAAAGGTGGAAACAAGACATTGAAATTTTGCTGGGCCTGATGGATCTCGATTTAGCATTGAGAGAGGATGAACGCACTGCTGGCTGACACTTCGATTGCTGAGCAAAGATTGAAGCATGAAAAGTGGCAGAAAGCTAACTTAACAGGCCCTAGATCCATTGTATTGTTAAATTGCATGACAGTGATAACATGGTACTCAACTATTTTGGTTATTGCTGGTTTCTCATTTGTTAATAACTACATCACTTTGGATTCTATGAGAGATACCATTATCCCAGCCTCGAGGGTATAACGGGAGGTCCACAGTGCCAATGTTTTAGTATGCGAAGAGGAATGAAGTAGCCTGCAACGAGAGCTTCCATATAATCCAATTGTTCAACTCCGGACTCAATGAGTTGGTTCGTAATCCGGGTTTGGATCTTTCGCCAACACCATTGAAGCATAAGATTGAGAAGTGGAATAGCATAATCTACCCCAATTTCTCAACAAGAAAACTATACAGCGGTGAACAAGTCGTTCGACACACTAGATACGATCGAAGATCATTTAAGCAGTGGGAGATACCTGTGTGGAGATAAACTCACACTTGCAGATGTTTGCTTGTTCACTACGTTAATCTGGTTCGATCTCATTCACAATTCGGTTCTATTTTTTCTGCTCCTATACTAACAGCTTGGTTTGCAGTAAAATGTTAAGAACAATTAAGAACATTGTTCTGTTACAGTAAAGGTAGAATATTTGCCGTTTAAAACTCATGAAATGTTCACATTCTTTTCCAAAGAAGGGGATGTATAAATTGTTGGTAGTTTTAATCAGTGTATGGTATCATGTAGATCATGCCATATTCTTGTCCAAAGACTTGTAATAAATGCATGATAAGATTCTTGAATGATGGCTATACAATGAAGGTTAATGGCAGTTTTTATCCCTTGCCCAAAGGTGTGATATAAACATGCATTTAACAATCACTAATGGTTGTTTCAAGTTTTTTATGTTTTCCTCAGTCAAATTTTTATTCACTGCAAGAAAAGGAAAGACAAAGGCTCTTCTTGATGGCGGTAGAGGTTGCGTACACCCAAGCACACCAGATTGTGAGTATCACTAAATTTTGATGTATTTATTAATGATTTAATTTGATTGGCATCTGAATTTTGATGGAATCAACCTATCACTATT
The DNA here is from genome assembly GCF_019419815.1 of Pyrus x bretschneideri. NCBI lineage: Eukaryota > Viridiplantae > Streptophyta > Magnoliopsida > Rosales > Rosaceae > Pyrus > Pyrus x bretschneideri. The sequence continues at coordinate 10,629,417 of NW_025999798.1, forward strand.
TTGATTTAATCTGATCCAAAACCCCTTAGTTTTCTTGTTATCAAGTTATCAATTGCTCAAAAAAAATTGTATGTGTGTGAGTAACTGAAAGGAATAATAGAAATACTTGATATCGGTTGGCAGTGCATGTTATTGATTCATCTATGGGAATAAGAATCATACATGTTATTTCTATATGTGATTGATGCCTGACATAACCCTTACATGGTTAAGTCTGTTGCCTTTGATTTCCACTTGAATGGGTAAAGTAAATTCATGTAAATCAATTTCTCAGCCTGTTATGCTCTATGATAATGTATAGCAAATATATATTAACTGAATTGAATAGCCATATTATTGGTTGCTGTGGGAAATAATCAAAATGGATTAAAAATCTCGAGTTCTGCAAACATGAAGCAAAATTGACATATTGTGTGTTTAAATAAGGAATGGGTTGTCCTACATTGCTTAAGCTTGAGATGAGCCAATGCAAAGACACAAATATATGTATAAAGTATAACCTTGTAGTATCAACTTGTGTACATATGTTTTTCACCAAAGTGAAAAGATTTCCGGAACTGGATTGTGTAAATTATGAATTTAAAACTCAACACATGTCAATATTCTTTTCCAAAGAGATGAATGTATAAATGGTTTGCGATCTTTTAGGATATAACAATTTTTACGGCTATTGAAATTTGGGAGTGCATGATAAGGATGCCCACATTGCAAACATGGGTGTGCATGATGGTTTTGAATCAACTGAAATGTGGGAGTAAAGAAAGCGCTGCTGCGTAATTTTGATAGCATCTGGACCTGATGCTTGACTTATCTTATTTTCCCTGTGGTTATTGTAAATAATGCCACGTTGATTCAGTTTATAATATATATTAGTACAATTGACTTATGTTCCAAAGAGCATGTTGGTTTCGTATGAGTATGCAGGAAGCTTGAAAAGCTAGTATCCAGTGATTAAGGTTGAAGGCAACATAAAGCTAGCTTTATAAAGGTACACTGGGTAATTGCATGTATGAATGTGTATTTATATGTATTTGCATGATTGTCAGTATGCCATTACAATTATGAAGTGATGGTTTAAGACTGAGTTGCAGTAATAAATATGCATGTGCTGAATCTTTATGATTATTCTGAGTTATATAGCTTATATAACACAAAGTGGTATATGATTTTCAATTCAGTAAAGGAACTGTGATTATCCAAAGATGATCCATAAAGTTGATTGAATTGATTCATAGAAAAATGAATGTGAAGTTCATTGAAAGTTTGACATCATACAGATTAGACTCAAATGACAGTGATTTTAGAGTGCATGTGCCAATGAGAGCTGCACATGGTTTTCTAGAGTTCGACATTTGAACTAATACTGGTAGATGTGGGGAAGCAAGTTACGTGTAACTGGATGTGATCACTAAGGAGTCAATATTGTAATTGTGATAACATTTCGATGAAATGATTAGTTTACGTCCAAGTGGGAGAATGTTAGAAACTTAATTGGACTAAACTATCATTTAGTGAAGGACGAAATGTATTTGGTAACAATACAGTTTGACGTAAGTTGCAAACGTGGAAAAAACTACTTCCTATTATTAAGGAAATATGGATATCAATTGTGGAGATAACTACCATCCCACTTATTTGATGAAACTGCTGTTAACTGACAAAAACCAACTCTCCATGATAGAGGGAAGTTGGTGAATGTTAATCTATAAAAGGACTCCCTGCTCGTAAAGAAAAGTTTTGCGTTATTGGGTTCTATCACCTTAAGAACATTGAGTCTTTCAACGAGTAGAAGATATCCTTTTCTTGTTCGGCAATGGCTGCCTCAGGTATCATGTTAACATCTGTTAGTAATCTAGGAAACTTGTTAATATTATATACTCCTAGTTTTCCAACATATTTTTCATATTTTCTAATATTGCTTCAACAACTTGCACTGTTGCGCATCATTGTAATCCTTCCGTTTTGTAACTCCATGGACCAAAATGAGGATTTGGCTGGATCTCTCAATGACTTTTTCTTTTAAAAATATAGTTAATGGAGTTAATTTCTAACCGAGTAATAATCTACAAACCAAATCAGCAGTTTATATCATACAACTCAGTGCTAAATCTATGCTTAGTATTGGACATTTTAACTTACCTCTTTCTAAGAAAAAATTTCCCTTAAAAACCATATAAGCACTAAGAGCTTATGGTTAGAGAGAAAACGTACATACAATGTGAATATCACTTTTAGCATAGATTATACACGCACTCATATCCCTTATGAATTATTATGGTTAAGTAGTGGTATTACGTAGTGTAACCATCATAATTTATATCCCTTATGAATTATTATGGTTACACTAAAAGCCTATGGTTAGTTAAGTCATTCTCCCAGTGCTGCCCCTTCCTAACACAATAATTCATCCTCATATTGGTTATGCACACGTCGTCGACTTATTTCCTCTGTTGAATGGCAATTGTAAAATGATAAATAAAAATTACTACGGAATATACGAGTACGTACAAATAAAATACAATCAAACAATGAAGTTCTTATCTTTCAAATGAGCAGTGCATGAATTAACTGATGATAACTTGTTATTCAAACAAACTTAAGCCTTCTAAGTAACAGAACATGTCAACTAGATTTTTTTAAATGAAAAACACGAGGATGATATCTTATAAATATTTAACAACGAAATTTATTGTTTTTTTTTTATCAAACGAAATTTGTTGTTTTAATAAAATTTTGCACATGACACTTGGTTTTTTTTTTTCTTTTGTGCGTTTACCACTCAAACTAGGAAAAGAGGAGTAAATTTAATATAAGTCGAATTTTGTAATTCATTATGTTTTATTCACTATGTTGGGTTATGTCCATTCATTGATTATCCACATAAATTTATTTTCATTAAATTGTGGTAAATGACATCTCTTATTTAATGGATTATTTAGGAACAATTAAGCTAAGGGGAGATGATGGACTTAGCCTCATAATGGGCTAGCAATTAATGTTGTTCAAATTCGCCTTTGGTGAAAATCGAACCTAAGACCTCTCACTTACAAGTAGGTCTGGCAAACGGATCGTGTTTTCGGTGTTTCGTGTCGTTTTTGTGTAAAACATGTTATCTTAACGGGTCGTGTCATGTCACAACCGTTATCTTAACGGGTTAGGTCACTTTACCCAACAGGTAAAATGACCCAACCCGTTATGACCCGTTAAGAAAAACATTTTTTTTCTTCTTAAATTTGCAGATACCATATTACCATATAAATATTATTTCAAAACATAAAAACATATTTGTCGTTAAATACTATATCTACACTCCAAAATAATAGCCTAATAAAAAAGCACCAATACACTAATAGTCTACTATAAAAATATCAAAAGTGCAAGAATACGCTAAATAAAAGAGAAGTTTACTAAAATAATTACGAAAATAAATAAAATAATAGTACTATACCATATCAAAATATATTACCTTCTTTTCCAAACTTTTAAAAGGAAAACTAATGAAAATGACTTGAAAACTTTGAGTTTTAACGGCAATGACAAAATAAAAGGTAAAGTGAATAGTACCAGGATTGACTTTTTAGTGTAAAAATGTGGTTTTTCGTTAAATTAAACAGTACCAGGAACTTTTCGTTTAAGTTCCCATTTTTTAAATTTAGTTTAATATATACATATATATATATATATATATAATTATATGTACATGATTGTATATATAATTAGCCTAAATAGCCAAAATGGTCATTGAGATTTGCATAACACATCAATTTGGTCCATGAGATTGAAAATCAATAGAAATGGTCTCTAAGATTGTCCACCATCCATCATTTTGGTCATTCCGTTAAAAACTCCGTCAATGTCCTGGAGCTCTTGGCTGGAAGTTTGGACAATTTTCAAAGCTTTGTAACTCAATCATTTCTTAATCAAATTTGACCCATAATATATCAAAATGAATATATGAAAGTGTAGAACAAGATTATATCTATTTGGAAGGCCAATGGTTGCCAGAGATGACCATAAAATAGCCTCAAATGTGACTGGTCCGCTGGAAAACTGAAAACTCGCCGAAAACTGGGTAAAATTTAAATGTTCATAATTTCTTCAATACTCAATGAAATCGAGTGATTTAAAAATAAAACTCATACTAATCGACGAGATGAAGAGAATGGTACCTTTCTTGACGGCTAATTCATCGTATTTTGGCCAGAAAATGACTCAAAAATGGCTAACTATTATCGAGTTAGCCACTTTCGCGCTGTTTTCTAGCCAAACCACTGATACATAGCCGTCGACAAAGATACCATTCTCTTCGTCTCGTCGAGAAGTATGATTTTTGTTTTGAGTCACTTTATTTCATTGAGTATTGAAGAAGTTATGAACGTTTAAAGTTTACCCAGTTTTCGACGAGTTTTCCAGTTTTCCCGCGGACCAATCAACTTTGAGGCTATTTTCTGGCCATCTTTGGCAACCATTGGGCTTCCAAATAGGTGTAATCTTGTTTTATACTTTCCTATTTTCATTTTAATATATAATGGGTTGAATTTGGTTAAGAAACGATTGAGTTACGAAGCTTTGAAGATTGCCCAAACTTTCAGCCAAGAGCTCCGTGACACTTAACTGAATTTTTAACGGAATAACCAAAATGATGGATGGTGGACAATCCCAGGGACCATTTCTATTGATTTTCAATCTCAGGGACCAAAGTGATGTGTTATGCAAATCTCAGAGACTATTTTGGCTTTAGCCATATAATTATAATAGTATTTGTGGGGGTACAAAATGATTAAATAAACATTTTGCTTATTGTGCATTACGTTACCCACATGTATACCTGGACCAACTCGTTATCTTAACAGGTGCTTATCGGGTTACCCGATAACCTGTTACTTTTGTGTCGTTTTGTGTCGGACTAACGGGTTGTATCAGAAATTGTCAGGCCTACTTACAAGTGAAGAGGAATACCACTAGACTATAGTACTAAGTAACAAAACTTTTTTTTAGTACATCGATATTTTTACACTATAAGGAAGAAGAGTTTGGCTAAGCCACACAATAGCAAGTGACGTCATGATTTTTTTTTATAATTATCTTTACATTTACAAGTTTACCTTTCTATTATTGAAAAATAAGTCTCTATATTCTTATTTTTCTTTCGTCTACTTTTTCTTCTTGGTCATTTTTTTCTCATTTCCTTCTCCTTCATACCCGTGTCTATCTTTCTCTCTCTCTCTCCTCCTCCTTCTTCGTCATTTTCATTCTCTTTCTCTATCTCCTCCTTCTTCCTACCTTTCTCTCTCACCTCATCCTTCTTCGTCTTTGCCTCTCCTATTTCTTCTTTATCCTTCTTTCTCCCTTCTCTTTTTCTTCTTCATATTGTTCACTAGATTTATGAGTTTTATTAGAACAATTGAGATTTTAGATTTTTTTTTTTATTTTGTATTTTTTTTTAAATGTTTGATTGATTTGGATGTATGAATTTTGAAACTGATCTTGCATAACTGCTGAAAATTTTGAAATTGATCTTGCATAAATGCTGGAATTGTGAAATTAATCTTGTAGAAGTGCTGGAACTTTGACACTGATCTAGCAGAAGTGCTGAAATTTTGAAATTGATCAAACCGAAGTGCAAAAAATTTGAAATTGATCTTACAGAAGTGTTGGAATTTTGAAACTGAACTTACAGAAGTGCATGAATTATGAAACTGATATTGCATAAAATGTTGAAATTGATCTTGCAAAAATTCATTTATACCGATCTAAAATTAGTTTGAAGTTTTTATAGATGATGTCGGTTTGTAGTTTTGTCTTGGTTAAGTAATAAGTCTACTGGATCTTCTCTCTCCTTGAAATGATTCAAAACTAATGAAGTTCTATGAAATGTATTTTGTGTTTTTGTATTTATTGGTAAAGCTCCCTATCATAATTTTACTATTAAAGATAAGAATTAAATTATTTCTCATTCATAACTCTTTCTGCACCCCGTGTGTTGAGGGGTATGAATTATGATATGGGCTTTTACTGCTTGGTGTCTGCATGTCATAAATTTACGATGTACCTTGTGCGCCTTAAACGAGCAAAAATGTACAGGTTCATTGTGTTAAATAATCAATGTTGTAGGAAATACACACACATACACACCCACATAAATATACACAGACTAGTATGAGTTTTGTAAATGTATGAAGATTAAATGTCTTTGAACTATTTTCACGGTTGATAGTTAGATTGAGTTTTATTTATTTTTTCTGTATATTCTATCTCTACCACATGTTGAATGTATTTAATCAAATTATGGTGTAGGTATCATATATGATGACTTAGAAATTTTTATTAACTATTTTTTTAGGAAAGTGGCTAGATCTTCATATTTAAATATTTAAATTAAAAATATGAATAAAGATGCATAAATCCAAAAGTTTAATTAAATTAGATAAATAAAACATTGGACTAAATCCAATATCAGTTCAAATTTAAGACCTAAATCAAAATACCCCTTATGAAAGTTTGACGACGCGTGTTGCATGATATAACATTTTTTAGTCAATCTCATCAATTCACAAGCAGAATGAAAGTGAAAAACAACAATCAACTCATCACTCATTTAAATCATGTTTATCACATACAATTGGATTGGTTGATTAGGGGTTTTTTTTATTTTTTTATTTTTTTTATTTTTTAATTTCTTTCAAAGATTAGGGTTGTTCAATAATTAACGGTACACAAACAAAAACGTAAAACCATTAAGTTGTTTAACTTTAAGTTTTTGTTTCATACATTCTCTTAATTTCTCCCTCCTCCCTCCCTTTACCCACTTTCATCCTTTTTTTCCTTAATATAAACTTGCCTTCTATCTCTAGTTCAAAAAATTGAAGAAGAAATGATTTTCACTCTGAAATTCGTGAAATACTTAGGTTGAACAGTGTGATAAGTCAAAACAAAATGCCATTAACATTAACCAAAGTTGAGGTGATTTACCTTCTGTCAGGTTACTGAAGAGGGGTGAACGCCCAAGAACTGTAATGTCATTTTGGGATCCAGGGACTCCAAAGAAAGTATGCCAAATCCATGTGTTATACGAGGCAACCGCCTCTAACACAATAGTTGGCTTTCTCGACCTTCCGCTAAAGCCTCTTTGCCATCTAGTGGGACAATTCTTTCAATTCCAATGCATCCAGTCTAATGGCCTTACCATGCCCGGAAACCCACGGTCTTCAGCTTTGAGAATGAGACGATCCAGATCTTCTTGATTTGGCTCGCGGAGGTACTTCGCTTTGTAAAGCTGAACAATTGTGTTACAAAATTCAACAAGAGTATCAAGGTATGTAGACTCAAACATACCAAGGGTTTCATCCATCGAATCAGCTGGGGAACCATAGGCCATCATTCTAACCTTCTGATAAGGTGAGAAACCAGGGCGACCTGCTTTGTCCAAATCCTATTGAAAGTATGGATTGACATGTTGGACATCATGAAGTAAACGCTCAAAGACATGACGTCTCATCCGGAAGCGACGCCTGAAATCATCTTTTATGTATATCGAGTTGGCATTGAAGTAGTTGTTCATCAGATTGGCATGCGTCATCGCTCCGTTTCGTGGTTTGTAAGAGCGATTAGCAACAGAGCCACCCCATTAAGGTTGTTCCTTAGTTGGCTGACACACCATGGCCGCAGCTATGGCTGCCACATATTGTGTGTTGCACCATGCTTCATTTTCTTCATCAGACTCCTCATCTTCTTGTCTTATATGTGCCTATTTTTCTTCCAATTTGGAATTGGATGAGAACCCCCAGTTGGAATTCGAAGAGGATCCAAAGTTGGAATCCATTGTAAACTTGAATTGAAAGAGATTGAATTCAAAGGTGTGTGAATTATAGCCCAATATCCACCCTATTTATAGCCAAGAAAAATTCAAATCGTCAGCTACCCATTGGATTTGAATTTGAATTTTTTTCGGCCAAAATTTAAAAAAAATATTAAAAAATTCTCAATTTTTTCCTATAAATTTAAGTCATTGTAGTTTTTAAATTTAATTTGTAGTTTTTAAGTTTAAGTTGTTGTAGTTTTTAAATTTAAGTTGTAGTTTTTAAATTTAAATAATAAATTATGTTTGGCCCTATGGCCCTCGGTTGGAGATGGTAAGAAATATGGCCATGCATTGTTCATTAAGATATTAATTTTTTGGAGAGCTAGAGGGCTAAAATGAGCCCTCTAGCACTCCTTCGGTTGGAGATAGTTTAATGGTGGAACTGTTGTGTCCCACTCAACAAGGTTCAATGTATATTTGTGCGTAAAGAGGAACTTATATGACACATATATTGTTATTGTGTTGTATTGTGTCAATAAGTCAATAATACAACAAGGATAATGCTTCTGTCCCCCTATAAGAGATCTTACTTGTCCTCTCCACTTAAGATTAACGAACTTTTATTGTTGGAACATCATAATTGGAAATGTTTATTCTCTTTATCAAAACATCATCTCATGCAATAGATAATTCAATTTGGAGATTGTTTAGTCATCCATATGTATTAAACTAATCAACAGTTTTATTAACAAGTAGCATCCTCATGATGAATCACCTATTTTGTTTTATACATATGAATGACTAAAAAAAATTCCAAATTGAATAATGTTTTGCATATATCGTTGTTGTTTTAAGGTCAATCTATTCACTTGTCTAGATAATATTTTTCCTTGTTCGCTAATAAATCGACTGATTAAACTCATGTTTCTATAATCAATTCGATCCACCGATTGGATTGAAGGAAAACGCCTACAAAATGTAATCTTTAAATGATCATGTTGAAAATGAATAATGTTCGGACAATAAAAGTTTGTTAATCGTTAGTAAGAGGACAAGTATGTCCCCTCGTAGGGAAACACAATCATTGTCCATACAGAAATATGTGTAAACTTTCTTGTATGTAATAATAGAGTACTGGTGTTATAGAACTCATTAGTATTAGTACGTAAGAAGTGCACTGCTAGCTCTTGAGTCCTGAATGTATATGATCGTCCGTAGAGTGGAGTGGATTGTGTAATAATTATTCAACGAAGTGACCCTAGTCCCCTATTGTTTGTATTCACCTCAGCATCTTTGTGGACGATTTAATTTCATGAAATGATGACATATAGAGGGCCACCTAGCGCAGGGGGTCCATATATATCATTCCATGGAAAAAGGTTAATTTGATAAGGTGAAGATGAGACACCACTCAGGAAAATTTCCGAGTAAGTGATCAAAGCAGGGAATTAAATCAGTGGATTAGCCCCAGTTGAAATTAGTATTACTACTAAATGTCAAAGATTTGCGATTGAGATGTTCAGATAATTACTGATAAGACACAAGAAGCTAATCAGAGAAAAAAATAAAGAAAGATAATGTGAATACATAATTGACCTCTACATATAGAAATGAAAAAAGGACAGAGATATTATATTACGTGGGTACATTATGTATACGATATAATGGCGGAGCCAGAATTTCAAATAATGGGGTCATGATTTCGACCAAAAAAACTTTAATGGACTATTAACAGCTTACCAACATCTGCTAAAGGCTTATGCCAATATATGTCAACAATTGCTATGATACATATGTCGAGACTTGTCAAAGATGACCACAGGAAATTGAAAAGTAATGTGGAAGATTGCCAATGCTTGTCAACTAAGGCATTTCATCGAGTACTTGATGTGCACAATAGAGTTGCAAACAAGAAGAGAGAAAGGAAGACATGATGATATAAAAAATAGAAGAAGAATTAGGAGAATGAGGTAGTTTAGTTTGCTGAAGCTGTTAATAGGGTCAAATACAATACACAAACAAATGTACATAGAATTTTTTTAAGTTATTAGATCGTCGACAATCAATGATTTCATGCTGACTCCACTACTGATACAACAATAATTAATGTACATATCTGCAGAGGAATCGCACGATCAACTCAACTCCTAGGGTTTTATCCCCCTTTCCCTTTCTCTTTGGAAAAGTCTCGTTTGGAAAAGAGCAAAAAATAATGTCCTCGTCTCGCATGTTTCTACCAAAAAACGATAAAATCTAAAATCATGCATGTTTCTACCAAAACAAAATAAAATAAAATGATTCATTTTTGGTTTTCCAGTCCAAAATATTTTTTTCTTATGGTTTCTAATTTTATTTGCATGCATAATGCATTACCCATATGGGTCTGAAGATATAGACAGATTCCTTTACTGAAACCCTAGAATCAAATGAGTAGAAGCAGTTGGTGGCACAGCTTCAATGCCACGTGTGGAAAATCAACCAATTGGGGGCCCACCCTCTCCACTAAGGCCTCGTTTGGTGGGTCGTATAAGAGATCAGATATGACTATACTAATATGGACCCAGTCGTTTGGTATCCTTACATATTAAATAGTCGCCAGATTAATTTAGTCAGTCTGCCTATTTAGTAGGGTATGCATCTGCATAATAAACCTTTTCAAAAGGAGTGGATTATTAGTCTGGTTTCCTTCCCTCTCTCTCGCACTTCGTTCTCCACGACACCTCATCTAGCCATCATCGTTCTTGCCGTCACCATCAACGCCTACAGCTGCCACATCTTCCTCTGCTACAAGAGCCCCAAAGCCTGGCCATCGCGCGTCGAAGGCTCTAAGTCCGATCCGCTTGCTAAGTTCGCATGCGCTCTCAAAGCTCGCAAGAACGACGATGTTGTATTTGACTCCGTTACTCACTTTGTTTCTTTGGAGTTCTGAGCTTCTTCTGCAACTGGGTCTTGCAAAGAAACATGGTGTATTTGCAAAGATGTTCGTGACTGAAATTGCAGTGAAGGAAAACTAAGTCTATGGGTGTTAATTGCAGAGCTTCAGAGTTGGAAATCAGTTGGGGAAGAAGAAGAAGGGAGAGAGAGGGAGGGAGTTTAGGGATGCGGCGGAGAGATATGGGGAACAAAAGAGATGTTTTCAATTTTTTTTTAAGTTTGATTTAAATAAAGGAAGATTTCGTTCTTTTTTTTTTAATTTGACCCATTTGGTGGTCGTGAATGTGTAATTTTTTTTTTTTTCCATTAATCATCAATTTTTATCTTAAAAGTAATAATACTTTGAATTCCTTCTATCCGGTATAGTACTAAACACACTATAAATAATACGATCATTAGTCCGATACTATACCAAACGCCCGACTAATTTAGTCAGTACTATCCGGTGGCTAATTATCCTATCTGACATAAATAGTCAGTACAGTCTGATCTGCCAAACGAGGCCTAAGTATCATGTCCTTTCTTATTGGTCCACCCTTTTTTTCTTAGTTGTTTGTGTAATCAAACCCAATTGCTTGTTAGACCATCTCCAACTCTTAAGTTAAAACTTAAAATTTTTAGATCAGAAAATTTAGGTTTTAACCTAGAAACAAATTTTTTGCTCCAACCCTTCTGGGTTAAAATTTTAGCACCAAATTATTAAAAAATGAATTTAAACTAATTTTTTTTCTTGAAGTAACTTTTTTAAAAGAAAAAGTTATGTAGAGTATCCTAATTTAACTTTATGAACATTTTAACCTAAAAATATTTAGATTCTGACAAATATTGAAAAATCACTAACTGACACCATGAAACTCGTGAAATACTATGAAAGAATAAGAAACACATAAAAGATTTTTTTTTTTATTTTTTTTATTTTTTATTTTAGTGTTGGATTTCATCAAATTAGATCTTAACGGTTGGATTCAATGAATTTATAAATATAAAACTAAAAAAATATACATATATGGTGGACCAACCCCACTAACCCAAAGAATAATCCTAGGCTAAATTTGGCCTATAAATGAGTTTTGAGTTTTAACTCATATTTGCCCCAAGAGTTGAAATTTGAGTTTTACTACAAGGGTTATAGTAGATCTTAGGGTTTGATGGACTTTGAGAAATCTATTGACTCTATAATCTATATGGATGATTTTGACGAAAAAAAGAAAAAAAACTATATCAATAATTAACGATCTATGTAGATGGGTTATATATATATACATACATAATTTCAATTTTAGATTGGGTTTGGACGATAGTTGTAAGATTTGAGTATTAACCGACTTACATTGTGCAGAGCGTGACTTCAATGTTACGTAGCATTTACTGTAACAGTTGTTTTAATTGTTAAATTTGGAAAAAAAAATTTAGGTTTTATATTTTCAAACCCAGTTATTCATTTTCGTATTATTTAATACCATGTAGTATTGAAAAAAAAAATCCTTTCATTTAATTCTACTTCTCTTATAATTATTGTTGGAAGCATTATTAACACTCAAGCTAAGCTTCATGCATTATGAGGGCATCTTCAATGAGGAAATGAAAATTTAAGATCCAAAAATCATGTTTACATTCCATTTCATATTTCTAGTAGATGTAAGTGAAAGTTCTACTCCAATAGTCCAATAGGAGGTTTGTAAATTTGATATCCAATTTAATTTTCTCTAATTACTTAGTGAGGTTGATCACCAAAAGATGCAAAAATAAATACATATTTAAGTTTTATTTACGTCTTCTGACAAAGATGGATAATTACATTTCGCTATTGAGGAATTTTGCAGCAAGAAAAGATATAAAATGCCCATTTCATAGTATTTTGCATCTCGTATTAGAGAAAATCCATCCCACTAAGGCCTAATTACCCCATCAATTGGTTAAGGCAATTATTGCCTTAGTGAATGTTCAAGCGCATCTCCATCCCAAATAATAAATTTCCCCGACAATTAGTATTAAAATTTATTTAAAAAATAAAAAAAATACTAAAAGTATCTTCTTTTCTAAAGGTCCCCTCTCTCTAGAAACCTCCCAAGTTTCTCACTCTCCCCCCCCTTTCTATCCCCTCGTCTTCTTTGCCTCTCCTTTTCTCCCTCACCTTTGTTTTCCCACACCACACCAACCACATAAATTTTAGTCACCCAACACATCCAAGAGACGCCTTGATCCCAATCTATGACTCGTCAGAGAGTAAAGATTTGCTCAAGATCGTTGTGTTGAGTAGGAGGAATCTTCCAACAACTCGTTGTCTTCAGTTGGAAAGAACAACGAGTCGTCTGATGGGTCATCAGAGGGGGAGGAATCCGGCATCGTATTTGAGTTTCCAGAGCTTGGTTCATCTGAAGGATTGTCTTCAGTTGGAAGGAACATCGCCCTAATTGATGGGTCATCAGAGGGGGAGGAATCTAGCGTCAAAAAAAATATATACAACATGACTGATGTCAACTTAACGCTAAATGCACTGAGGCGCTAAGGCGGGATGAAATGGCCCGAGTGCTTGGTCCGTGGGTGTTGAGCCCACTGGATAGCCACTGATATGTATAGGCTAGAGCTCATTTTGTTGTTTTTAGTGGTTTGAATTATCCAATCCTCCTTACAACTGGATGGGGTGAAAATGCTCTTAATGGGCTCATAATTAAGATTTAGAAATGGTTCAAATTAGTTTTACCTAAAAACTTTGGTTTGGAAGTAAATTTATCATCCCCGAGTTTCTTTTAATTATTTTTCGCGAATAATACACGTATTTTGTGCATATTTAACAATGGTACTTGTATTATTAGCTTATCTTATCCATCCGTGTCCTATTGGAAAAGCCTCCATATAGAATAATTAACTAATATTGGAATATTTACGTACATGATGACTAATTATTCACCGTATTTTTATAAATATTCGATGATACACAAGTTTTTCCCGTGATAGACTCATATGTTTTAGCACTCCTTTTTTATCTACAACTACAAGGTCGCATTTGAAATTAAGTAGACTTGTCCAAGATGCAACATTAAACCCAACAAACCCATAAATAAATAAATAGTAAAATGTAATGCATTTTGGCAAAGATTAAGATGATTAATTTCATGATGAAAAGAAAGAAAAACCAACTTAATTCTGAACTAAAAGCTTCCAACCTAATTTCGGATTTGTGCCTTGAAGGATTCCAACTTAATAATTATGTGTCCGATGGCTACATAAAGCTTAATGCGTGCGGATAAAATTCATTCCAATAAAAGAAGAAATTGAGTAGATAAAGAAAAAGGAAAGCAGAATGGGGAAGGGGAAGATGCGCGTAAACTTGTAATAAGAAGGAAAGATGGAGAAAAGATTTTACTTTTATCAAATGTTTTTGGTTCCTTTGAAAAAAGAAAAGGGAAAAGAGAGAAATTATTAGGCAAACAAGAACATCTTTGGTGACAAAAGATTGATAGGGACCCTATGATGACTTAAACAATGGGCATCCTTGAAATTCCGAGGAGATGTGGACCATCTCAATCCCTTATGCATTTACTTTCTTTTATGCTGTTTGGGGGTTTGTTTTGTAACAAAAATACGGTGTGGGGCGCAATATATAGTATCCCATACTATCAAGTTGTGTTTTCCTACAATTCTATCACGTGCATTGGGTATAAGTATCAGAGTATTAAATGCTTATCTCGACTCAAATTTTCAAGTTCTTCTAACCCTTGTTTCTGTATAGTTATTCAATTATTTCAGCGCATTATTTGCATGATTTATTTCATATATTTCTGATACGAATTTATAGCAATATTACACTTATTTTTCCAACAATCTTGGTACGATATTAGTGTGTTGTACTGGTATATTAACTCAAGCTTTGTAACTGTGTTGTATTGCTATAACGTTACTTATAATTATTAAAACTCGTATTTAGAGCATCGTCGTTCAGATGCAAGTTGGGGACCATATTTTCCCCGGCCAAGTCAGACCAAAACCACTTATCATGGCCTTCCGCAATGGATCAACCAATCTCTTGGCATATGTTGCGGGCATCGATCAGCATCAGGATTCAAGACAAATATCGTAAAAGGAAAGGCAATAATTGATGACCTAAGTGGTACCACTCCACATGGGAGATCATAGACACAACAATTTCAGTTGAATCGGACTTCATTAGCATCTGATTGATGTTATCATCCTGAAAACTTACATTCGGCCATCCGTTGGGCTTAACAAAATGATATGACTCGCCTTTCTTTAAATGGGGATCTAAGCCCAGTAATAATAGGCCGTATTGTGCTGCATATGAATTGGGATGATAACTTCAATATTCAGTCTTGTAAAAAGATACATTAATATCTCAAGTAAATTAGTCGTATGTTAAGGTCTGAATGAAATGCTATGTCTCACTAAGTGGAACGGGTTTCGTGCAATATATAACCATTGCAAGTATCTATTACATCACCATATATAAAATATAATCGTTGATATTTCAGAACATTCAGTTGTAAGTACAATATGAAAGAAATCAAAGCATCTCCTTTAACTTATAAAATTACATTAACACTTCATTTATTTCCTCGCCAAATATAAATTTCATGATAATAATAGATTTAACAGATATGTATTATACAACTACAACTGATATTGAGAGATGGATGATTTGAACAAAGGACCTTGGGTGCTAAGGTGAAAATTGTTAACCACTCGAGCCATAAGGGTTTTTTTTTTTTTTTTTTTTTTTTTTATATAACTAAAAACGGGTATGGTTGGTCATTTATCACTACACTTAATATGGGTTGATTCAGTTCGTTGGCTGTTCTTTTTCAGGAGGTTTGATTCAGTTATTAGTTTAACTCATCACAATAAATGCAGGAAGATTCTTAATGCAACACAGTGTTCCTCAAAGTAAGAAACCAAACCATTAAGAGATGTTCTAAGAAAATTTGAACAGATGAATCACATAATCTTGTCAGCTGATAAGAAGCTGTAGATAAACATGTCTCTAATCTCACCTTTACAATAACCATACTTCCTTAACAAACCTTCTTTCACAAACCCAACTTTCTCTAAAACCATTTGGGAAACCTTATTCTCAACCTCCACCAAAGCCTCAACCCTCACCAAACATGGGAACTCTTTGAACACTCTAGACATGGCCATCCTCAGTGCCTGTTTGGCAATCCCTTGTCCCCAGTATTCTGCAGACACGGCATAGCTAACATGGGCTCTACACATGTCATCGCCCGCTTCGGGCTTGACCGAAACATATCCAATCGAATGGTCATCCAGACAGATGGACTGGCGCCATGGGTGTGGTATAGCAACCTTCTCAATGTATGCCAAGGCTTCTTCCCTAGAGGTTATGGTGTTCCATCTCAAATAGCGCGTCACTTTGTCATCACTCGCCCATTTCAAGAAGTCATCAGCATCGGAGACTCTGAAAGGACGCATTGAAATTCTTGAGGACTCCATAACTTTGAGGAAGTTTGAGATGGTTCCAAGCTCAATTGGGATATATAAATAGGGGGTATAAAGTAGTCAGTCATACGATTATGTGTGATCCAAAATCTGTTCAAATAATAGATTTGGATTCAATGAACTTGCCTAGTAGTACTACTAGTAGACAAATTGGTCACTAACATCACCATCTGCAACTAGTCAATTATTAGATAATACCTAGTGATATGTGTTACTGTGACAAAAACAGCTGACCGGTTAAAACATAACATGTGTAGAGAATTTAAATTAATAAAAAATAATAAAAAAATGGTAAGAGTAACACATGCTTATGTTTTAACTAAATGATACTTATTATTAAACCTATCATGTAATAGGAAAGTTCCCACTTAATAAATTGCCTAGCAATAAATATAGTAAAAGCATTTTTTAACTGGTTTAAATCCAGATTTACAGAAATAAAATGGTCAGGTTCATGGCATAAGATCAGTGGATAGAAGACTACATGAAAACATCTTTAACTGTACCTTTGTGAATGGTATACTCCCTCAAGAGACCTTCCATGTGGAAACCAAGTTTCTCCAAGACTCTCTGGGAGGCCTTGTTCTCTATCAAAACCAAAGCTTGCATTCTAACCAAATCAGTGAACTCTTTAAACCCTTCAGTGATGGCCATCTTCACAGCTCTGATTAGTATGCCTTGTCCCCAGTACTCGGCTGCTAACGCATGCCCGATCTCCGCTCGACACTTGTCATCACCATCTTGTGGCTTGACGAAGACCATTCCGATCGAACAGTCATTGATGCAGATGGATCTGCAATAAGGGTGAGGAATACAAACGTCATTGATGTAGGAAAGTACTTCCTCCTTGGATTTGAAGGTGTTCCAACGAGTGAATTGTGTTACCGTTTCATCCCCAGTATACTTCGAGAAGTCCTCAGCATCTGAGAGCCTATAAGGACGTAGTGTGATTTCCAAGGATTTGTTTTCCATTTCCATTTGTGATGGTTACAAGAGATGGTACTAAAAATATTCAATTGTGATGAGTTTTCTAGTTTCTATATTGATTGGATAGCAAATTTCCATAACAAATAGATAAAATGTTTTTTTTTTTTTTCTAATTTTATAGGTTTCGGTATTTGGATGTTGACAACAAAAGAAAGTGTGAAATGTTCACTGATGGTAGGTAAACCAACCATTCACAAATTGTTACATGCTATTCTTTGAATTCAAATCAGGAGATGCTTTACTAACCAGTACTAGAGTTTAATAGTATTATTTTTTATTTGTAGGTAAAAGTTTCAGTTCAACGCACATGGATGCATGAAGATAACGTATAATAATTGTATTGAGTCCTGTACTTAATTATGACTTGTGTGACTTAGCTTAATTTACATCTCATAGAGTAAAATACCGTTGTACATATATAAAACAAATAAAATGCTTAGTACCCAACGTTCTTATCAAACTCCTCTGAACATCAACCTTTCCATTCTGCAAGTCATATAACCACCACTACTAGTATGGTAAGACTGTTATTGTCTCCTAACATTGCATTTCACTCAGCAAAAGTTTGGACAATCTCATCTCGAATTAAGAGAAAGGCTGGAGTTCGGTTTTTAGTCGATGTTAAAATTATTTTCATGTTGCAGATGTTAATTATTATGGGCAAGGGCGAATCCACATAGGGACCTGGGGAGGTCTCAGGATCCGTCAGCGATCCTAAATTACTGCTATAAATTTTTCGAGGACCCCTTGTACTCAAGCATGAGGTTTGTGCAGGTTGTAGGTTGCAGGTTGCAGTGGCTGTCTTCTTCTCGGAGAAGATGACGGCGCACGGACAAGAAAGAAAATAGGGACCCTTCTTGCCTCTCTCCTCCTTGCTTCTGCCATGGTCTCATCCGTCGGTGTCACCCACTTCTCCTCCAACATTTCTCTGTCATCTGGCGGGGGTAGTACATAAGCCCAAATTTCCCCAAATTATTTCAACCATCTTGGTAATTTTTCTTATGGGTGAAATTTCCTTCATAATGTTAGTAAGATGGATATGATCTGTCATGGGTTGGTGAAATTTGGGGGTGGAGCTGCCATGGCTTCAGGTGAAATTTGGGGGTGGAGCTGCCATGACAGCTTTGTTCTTAATGAGAGAGAAGGTGGATGTTTGGAAACTAGTAAAAAAGAAACGTGGTGTGTTTGGTTAGAAAGATAATGAGAGTTTGGGGAGAGTTTTATTTGATCGGTGTTTTAAATTTAATGATTCATATTAGATAATCAATAACTTAGATACTCCCTAGTAACTTATGAAATCTCGTAATGGACGCTTGAATTATGATTTTATAATTTGTAATATTGTTTTGCATATGATTTTTGAATGAAGTGTATTATATTTAAATTTTCAATGTTATTTTTGTTTATAAATTTTTTGACCTTTATAATTGGGACCCCCCGAGTTTAAAATCCTGGATCCGCCACTGATTATGGGTAGTGTCATCCATATCTCACACATCCATTTTTACTTTTTACACACTTCTATCAATTTTTGGTGGAACAGATCAAATAAATTGAAGAAGATTAATAACAAAAAATTAATAAAAATATGTAAAAAATAAAAATAAATGTGTGAATAGCAATATCCATTACTATTCGACTAGTTCCTTAAGAGATTGTGTCTCTCTTACACCCAAACTTCAAACGCAGTTGTACCAAACATGCTAACGTAGTCATACAGTTGACAGTTCTTTCACACAAGAAACATAACCAATTAGTCCAGTTGCACAAAGGCGACGTAATAAAAAATGTAATTAAGTTAGTTCCTCAATAGATGAGGAAGAATTCCTTCTTGATAGATGAGGAGGAATTCCTCCTCAATTCACTATGTAACCGATTTATGGAACTTCATTTTTGTGATTAGAATGTTCATATTATAAAGCATTTTGTAAAAATCATTTGTGTAAAAAATTGATAAAATATGAGATTATTTAGTTATTGAACTATGTAACAATTGATGGACGGATTTGGTAAAAGCATTAAGAACCATCAATATCTATTTACTACAATAGAATTACTAAACAATCTTAGTTGTAATTTATTTTATGTAGAGATGATATTTTACAAAAAGATTAATAATATGAACGACCTCGATTATAAACACGAAGTTCAAATCGATCACTAAGTGAAATAAAGTCACTTTCTCAATTATTCCTTCCAAAAATTTACATTTTTGTTCAACACATTAAGCAATCAAAGATCGAAGGGAAGCAGAGCATCCATTTGTGAATCCCTTTTTTTTTTTTCCTTTTTTTATTCCCATGGAAACTTCCTAGTGGTGCCTTGCCAGTTGGTCAAACAAGGCGGCCAAATGCTCCCATACTATTTGCGGCAGTTTTTCTAATTCTTATTGATCACTCATATCCATTTACTTCTTTCTTCACTTCCAAGTAATTGACCGACGCAAGGAACCCATTTGGACCCAACTCAATTATAATTCAACCTTCTAGGCAAGTTCTTGTGCCTTCACTTTTCGTGCATATATATATAAACTTCAAAGGCCGTTACAACTTCAAACAATGGTATATTTTCATATATTCAAAAGTGAAAATATTGAGAATCGTTCATATGGTGGGAAGTTCTACTATGTCAAATGGAAGAGAATGCAGCGAGATTGACTTGTCCAAGATCACCCTGAGGCCCTTGGATCTCGATGATATTGATGATTTCATGGTGTGGGCCACAGATGAGAAAGTCCCAGTTTTCTGCACTTGGGAACCTTATGCTTCCAAAGAAGAGGGCCTAAACTACATCAAGGATGTTATCATCCCACACCCTTGGTTAAGGGCAATCTGCCTTGACAACATGCCAATCGGTTCCATTTCTGTGACCCCTTTCTCGGGCAATGATCGGTGCAGAGGTGAACTTGGATACGTTTTGGGGTCCAAGTACTGGGGCAAGGGAATTGCAACCCAGGCTGTGAAATTGGTGGCTGATGCTATATTCAAAGAGTGGCCACATTTGGATAGACTTGAAGCTCTTGTTGACGTGGACAATGTGGGATCACAGAGGGTGCTTGAGAAGGTAGGGTTTCAGAGAGAAGGTGTGTTGAGAAAGTATTTTATCTTGAAGGGAAGAAGTAGGGACATGGTGATTTTCAGTCTTCTTTCTACAGATTGGCAAACTTGATGTATTTGTACCCAATAAAAGTAATAGGACAAATAATGCAACTAATGTTCTATCTGATATATATTACTGAAATGTTAGTAATATTTGATATATTATGGCTTTGGTGCAACAATACAACACTGGCTATTGCCTTTCGATTTCTCACTCAGCCCTCACTCTATTACATATAACACACACACACACACACACACACACACACATAGTAAGGTTCCTTATCACTAGCAGTATATATGCCACGCTCGTATTGATTGAACATACACTACTACTACACGCATAAAAGTGCATAGATGGATTACAGTACAACATATAATTTTAGGAGAAACTGTTATTAAATACATTGAAATGATTTCATACATATAATTTTAAGTATTCATCCATGCGTGTATATTTCACTTCCGGGTAAAGCTTTGAAGCTTCTTCTACTCCTTCTCCCTCGATTTCGAAGTTTGTCAGATCGCCTTCATAGAAAATGTGGTAAAAATGCCCCACTCCTACCTGGCCTGCATAGTCCATGCCTGAAGTATAATATTTCAGATCGAGATCAAAATCAACTAGATAAGATGTGTAACTCTCTAATGCTGACTAACCACAAGTAGCTATATATGAATGTTGATTGATCCCCGTAGCGACAGATTAACATCCTATAATTTGAGAACTGAAAGTACCCCACTTTAATTTATTTCTATCATTTTTGTAAGTTTTCTATATGTTATCTTACATGGTTGCCTACTTTAAGGTGTGAAATTTAAGTTTAAAGCTTATGTTAGATTTTAAACAATGGATTCTTAGCACTAATTGGTGTCAGTTAATCCTTAATTGATCGACAAGGAGTTGATTGATCAACAGGATTAACCACATATATATAAATGCAGTTAACTGGGGTTAACCTAGAGCCATTAATTTACTAATGAATATATGTTTGTAATTTTCTTGAACACAACTGATTTCAAATGATTAAATACCTTTCATAGAAGCAAGAAAGTCTTGTTTAGAAATAGTGATCTTTTCTACTTTCTTTCCGAGAAGGTTCTCCCACATTTCGACCAATTGCTTCTGAGAGAGTACGTTTTCAGGTGGACGAAGGTACAATGTTTTGTTCAATGTTCGTGGATCATCTATCGTCTTGATCGTGTATGTTGCGATGTCATCTTCATCCATAAGAGTGACTGCACAAAACATGGAGATCATCAACAAAGACAATTAGTTTCTGCGCGTGTCGTTTAAATTAAACCAAACAAATATAGTAATTGATGTAGAAACATATGTGTACCTTTAGAGTTACCATCTCCATAAAGAAGCACTTTCTCCCTTGGAGGAAGGACAGTCCCCATCTGCGAAAGGTTACCCGCAAAATAACCCCCAAAGGCAGCACCACATACATAAGTGAAGGGGATTTTAGCATCTTGTATTGCCTTTCTCACCACCATTTTCTCGTCAAATGTGACTCTTCCCGGTTCAAGTGCATGTCCCATACGTGCTGGGTCTAGACCGAACTCTGATGGCAAGAAACGCTGCACAGAAAATCAAGGGAAGGAAGAGAAAAGTACATAATTCAACACCCCTACAATAACAATAGGATTTTTTTTTTTAATGATATTTTACACTTATCTATACGAAGGAGAGGGTTTTGATTTTGACGCAGTGAGTTGAAATGAGAGACCCTAATCATCAGGGTAACCCACCATTTGCATTATCAATATGGTTTATGATATTAGAGAAATGTTAAGGAGACTCTTGGGACTCTTCGCCACCTCATATTTTTAAAATAATATTTTATAATATTGACACAAGATATTTTATAATATTGACACAAGATTGTGCCAAAATATGAGGTGGCGTAGAATACCTTGAGAGTTCCACTTTTTGAAAAACTCTCCTTAACATTCCTCATTATAATAAACAAAGAGTAACACCATATTTCATAAAGAAAACCAATGAAAATAACATGAAAATTTTGAGTTTTAACGATAAGGACAAAATAAATGGTAAAGTGAATAGTTAGGATTGACTCTTTAGTGTAAAAATATGATTTTTCGTTAAAATAAATAGTAACGAGATTTTTTCGTTAAAGTTTCATATTTCATATCATCACTATTAAACAATAAATAACCGGCCACAGGACATTGATCTTTTGCCCAATTCCACCTACCACCAAAAAGCTCATTAAAAGATTTTTCTTAATGAAAATAAATGGGTTCTCCTTAAACCTGGTAATTTTTTACATGGTTCGTTAACATATGTAAAAAATACGAAAATAATGAGTTTCAGATCAACACGATAACTAATCGGATTGTTATCGGGTTACATGATAACGACCCGTTAATAACGGATTATTACAGGTTTACACGAGGATGACACGTGAGTAATCCGTTTTGACACATTAAAAAAAAGTTATTTTGATGATTTTATTTTTTAAACTACTAAGGCAGCTTATATATGTATATATACTAAGTATGTATTATTGTAATATTATTCTATATAAATTTAAAAATTTATTTATTTATTTTTATAATATACTATAGGCAAAGAGTGAGATTAAAAAAATTACAAAACACATTAAAAATAAAATTATCAAGTAAAGCGCGCTGCCCGCCTTTCAGGCGGCAAGTGTTTGGTAGGCCAACAGCCCACCAAACACAATAAAAAAATTCATAATAATTAATTTACAATTGCGAAAAATGTGAAAAAAAAAAATGCAAAAGCTCATGAATAGTATTTTTAAAAGAGTTTAAAATAAATTAAATCTATAATCATTAATGTACAAATCTAAAAAATGTGAAAGACAATTTTTTTTTTTAATGTTTTGAAGTAATATTTATGTAACAATATGGTATGCATATACTAATTTAGCATTATGTTTTCCAATTTTTGGGTCAAATTATGTTTTTCATTTTCATTATTTATTGATAAAAAAATATTTTTTCTTTAATGAGTCAGGTCATATTATCTAATAATATTAACGGGTTAATTTTGAGTTGGGTCATATTACCCGTTTACTTTAACGCGTGTTACACGATACGACTTGTTAAAATATCAGATATGTCACGAAAATAACACGAACACGGAAAACACAACACGAATGTCAGGTCTAATTATCCTCTGTAAGGAAGGACCTTTATTAAAGGGAAAGAACATGGGTGTGATATCCACACCCCTTGTTTATTTCTCACACTCTTCTTATTTTCGGCGGTCGGATTGAATGAATTAAAAAAATATCAAATGACAGAATTTAACAAGAGATGTGTGAGCAGTAAAAAGATATGCGTGTAAATAGCACACCCCAAGAACAAAAAGCTGTTGACCTAAAATTGTGAATTTCTTCGTTCACCATTCATGTTGAACACAGCACGCACAACCTGTGTGGTTTTACTCTAGACTTGTAACTCCTGCATGCTGTGTGATGTGTGCTATAAAACATCTAATCAAAACCTACATTTTTAAATCCAAACTTTTGGTGCGGTGATTTGTTCATATATAGTTGTGTAACTTGTGTTCGTTCTGAACCTCTATTTGTTAATTTAAAAAATATGAGGTCATACATCGTAGTTACCATGTCATTTGATAATTAAAGTTACACTGTTCTTTTTTATACAAAGTGGACAAATAAATACTACTACTTCAGTAACTAATTGATGACTGAAGATGGAAATAATATACACATACCTTAATATTTCCGGCTTCTTTGATAGCTTGAACAAGCTTGAGCTGCAACAAAATGTTGTGACTCCTAAAATGCACCCCGGACATGGTACAAATGACAACATCGACAAGCTTGACAGCACGAACAAGGCTTTGGAAATCAGAAAAGGAGCCCTCCACAAGGTGAGCCCCTTGCTTCTTGAAGGACAAGAGCATCTGCAGCTTCTCAATATCAAGACCAATCTCTGGCCTTTGAAGGACATAGGTTGGGTGACCTAGGGCTAGGCTTGCCTTAACAATCCTTCGTCCTACGTACCCAGTACCACCTACCACCAGAACCTTGCTCATTTCCATGTGTACCAAATGTTATTGGGATGCTTCTTTTTGCCTCTTGGTTTGTTTGTTTGTCTTGAAGGCAAGACTAGCTCTATATATAATAGTAGTTGAGAACCCCTGCAGGTTGCAGGTAGACTTTCACATTTCCTTCCCGCATACAATAGTTGACATGCAAGCTAGCTCTATATATAATAGTAGTTGAGGCCCTAGACTTCTGCGTTGTCGTAAAAGTCACTCCATATCATTTCATAAGTTGGTGGGGATCTGGCAAAGACAGAACAATAAAAATTGACAAAAATACAGACCTCATTTCAAACTGGGTCGGCCAAAGCAGTATAAATCCTAATTGATTAAGAATTATAAGTGGTTGTGTTATAGATCATGAAACCTCCAGGTTTTTTTTATTTATTTATTTTTTTTAATTTTAAAAATTTACCTTCGCTAGTACTATAAATAAAAGCACAATGAGGTGAGAAAAAAATCTACCTTAAAGTAACATAAACTCTCTCCTCTCTCTTGTTGCCACGCCTCCTCTCTCTCTGCTCTTTAGTTGTTTAGTTAAATAGGCCTATAACACGTTACCAACACACTCTAACCTGACACTAAGGAACTGAAGGTTCGTGGAGATTATTTTAAAAATTCAAAGGCTCAATTGTTTTTTAGGAAAATTAATGAAAAGGACTTGAAAACTTTGAGTTTTAACGATAAGGACAAAATAAAGGGTAAAGTGAATAGTACTAGTTTGACTTTTTAGTGTAAAAATGTGATTTTTCATTAAAGTGAACAGTATCGTGGGTTTTTCGTTAAAACTCTCTTGTTTTTTACCAATCAAATTCTCCTAAAATCCCTGTTTGATATTTTCAACGACCATGATGCATGAAAACATTCTCTATGATGCATGAACTCCCTACATTTATTTTTACCTTCCTAAATATATATATATAGTATATTTGATAAATTTGTCAATATATTTATGTTCATGCATAACGTAATTATAAATTTGCCATGTGGAATTTGAGTCAAAGAAACAAAAGAAAATAGAAGCAATTTTGGTTTTTTTCTAACCCTAGAATTGAAAGAAAAAATAAAAAAGATCTGGGAAATTCGCGTCAAAGCTGCGGCTCGAAGCCGTGCCGAGCCACGCTGGCTAGCCTGCAGCCCAGCCGCGTTGAGCTAACGACTGGGAGACGTCGGTTTGACGTCTAATGAAGGCAGCTGCTCTCTAGGCTCTTGCTGCACGCGAAACGACCATGCCCGAGGCCTGGGTTCTGATCTCGTTGGGCTTGAAGCTCACCAATCTTTGTCCTAAGCCTCGGCCCGCTACTCTGCTGCATGTGCCTGAGAACCCAAGGCTTGCAACTTTGTTGTAGGGTCGTGTACCGGCAGCCGGAAAATCCTTGTCGGACTGCGATATCTTTCAACCCAAATGCCAATTTTTGGTACCCTCGCTTATCAGCCACACCCAAATATTTTTGGGGTGCTTTAGGTTAAAGTCATGCTAAACCATATTTTCGTAATTGCTTGGCCCGAAGAAACCTTAACTACTATGACTTGAACGTCATTATTTTTCTTCCACGATCAAATTCGATATTGGATTAATTAAAGTGACCAATAGTCCATTAATTCGACAATAATCTAAAATTATTGGCCTGAAGTTCACTTTTTTTCATTAACGATTCATTATTTTATTTCTTTTCTTTGCACCGTTGATATCCTTCCGTAGTCCCGAAGCTACTCACACTTTGGTTTCTAAAGCAAACCCCAAATTCACTATGCTTTAGTTATATATCGTATTCTGTGTTCTTGCAGGTACCCCTACATTCCTAACGAAATTACAACTGAAGCAGGCTATTGTTTTTTTAAGTTTTGTTGACAAGATTAATTTGGTCTTTTATCCTCTTTGGATTGGAAAAGAGAGTTTGCTAATATATAGTTGGGAAGTTTTATTTGAACTCATATAACTTCACTTTACACCCAACTTAAATTTAAAATGTGAATTGTCAGTTTTACTCCATTGTATAATTACCATCAAATACATGATGAAATCAAGAATCAAACTAAAATTTATCAATTAACCCACTAATAATATACCCACTGCCGTTTCCAATGACAACTCAGGCATGAGTTAATTATTATTATTGGTGTACGTGTATATATAAAATGATTTTGAATCCTATAATTCTTGCAGATTTGAATTACTGTGGCTAAAACCCAAGTGATGCCTAAGAATATGGATTTACAGATTACAATTCCACCACCCAAGACACCTAATCCTAAAACAGAGGTAAAAACTTGAGATTAAAGCATTTGCAAAACGCTAATGCATCTGTTTATCAAGCGACAATGGGATAAAAACAATGGGAATGCAATTCAGATAAAGCACACAAGGATTAAAACCAACTCGATTTCTATTGTAAGAGAAATAAGCATATTGGTTTAACATTTCAATCTCAAATAAGCACAATAAGACCATAACATATGAGTTAATTGTTAACAAAGCTTACAGAGAGACTTTAGAGAGAGAAGTAGAGAGGAAAGTTTAGGGAGAAACTGATTGTAATATTTCACTTCATTAACTATCTGAATATTACATCTCTTGTTTATATATAAATAATTTTCCACACATAACTAACTCACCTAATACACTTGTGACACATGGCGCACATCTAATACATAACACTTGGCATAATCCTATGCTAATCTCTACAGCCTAACATTCCCCCCCCCCCCCCCAAAGCTTATGTAGGTGGGAACCGAGCATAAGATTGGAGCAATGCACATGGAACTCTGAAGAACACAACCCTTTTGTAAGAACATCGGCACACTGTTCTGCAGAAGACACAAACTACAACAAAATGGTGCCTTGTTGAACTCGTTCTCTCACAAAGTGATAGTCAATTTCAATATGCTTTGCTTTAGAGTGTAAAACAGGATTAGTGGCCAGTGCCACTGCAGAAATATTATCACAATGTAGAAGTGGAATAGATGAATTAGAAATGTGAAGATCCTTGAGAAGTTGTTGAAGCCACACAACCTCGGCAATAGTAGTAGCTATGGCTCGATATTCCGCCTCTGTAGAAGATCGACTCACTATATGTTGCTTCTTAGAACTCCACGATATGGGATTAGAGCCTAAAAACACAACAAAACCAGTAGTTGAACGCCGATCATTAGGATCACCAACCCAATCAGCATCTTATATGCCTTAATATCCATGGAACCAGGTCTAAAACAGATACCATGTCCAGTTGTGCCTTGAACGTACCTCAAGATCCTTTTAACAGCAACAAAGTGATCTTCAAGAGGTGAATGCATGAACTGACACACTTAGTTAAGTGAATACGCAATATTAGGCCTTGTGAAGGTGAGATACTGTAAAGCCCTAACAATGCTTCTATAGAGACTGGGATCTGCAACAGAGGAACTACCATGATTTAACAGCTTTCGATTAGGATGACAAGGAGTGATGAAAGGTTTGTAATGAAGCATATCAGTTTTATGAAGAAGATTTGTAATATACTTGGACTGATGAACAAAAATACCTTGAGATTGATATTCAATTTGTAAGCCAAGAAAGTAGTGCAACAAACCAAGATCCTTCATATCAAATTTTTTGGTCAATTGACTGATTACAGCTTGAACATGACTCTCAACATTCCCAGTAAGAATGATATCGTCAACATATAAAAGAAGAACCACAAGACAGTGACCATTTGATTTCATAAATAACGAAGGATCAACATAAGATGAAGTAAATCCCAAACCTGGTAAAGTGCTCATTCCAAGCTCTCGGAGTTTGTTTTAAACCATAAAGAGACCTTTGAAGTTTGCAAACATACTCAGGATGATTAACATCCACAAATCCATGTGGTTAAGCCATAAAACTTCTTCTTCGAGAAACCCATGCAAGAAAGCATTTTTGACATCTAGTTGTTTCAGTTTCCACTCATGTGAAGTAGCTAGAGACAACAAAAGCCTCACAGTATTAGGTTTAACTACTGGACTAAACGTCTCATAGTAATCACGACCAGCTTCCTGAGAGAACCCCTTAGCCACTAATCGGGCTTTGTAACGAGCAACTAAACCATAATGATTCTTTTTAACACAATATATCCATTTACACCTGACCACATTTTTATTGGGAGGAAGAGGAACTAAATTCCAAGTTTGATGTTGAATCAAAGCATCCATCTCCTCTTGTATAGTAGCATGCCAGTGAGTAATTTTGGAAGCTGCAGAATAAGACTGAGGTTCCTTGACAAAAGAATCGTCCTGAACATGAGCACTAAAAACTTTCTTTTTCTTTATCATACCAGACTTTGACCTAGTTTGCATAGGATGAATATTAGCTGAAGACAAAGACACTTGTTTTAATTCTGTAGCTTGTGACACAGCAACATTGGGATGCAACTCAGAGTGAGCCAGTTGTAGAGAAATAGAATCTGGAACTGACTGTGAAGCTCGATCAGTAGAAACAATATCACTGTTTGACAAATTGCATGGCTGAGAAACATGTGATGATGTAAAGGATTCTGAAAAAACTTGGGGAAAAGGAATAGGCACTAGTGATGGATGATTAAATGTATTGGGATGCATCACCAAAGGTGGCATAGATGACTTAGGTTTAGATGTCTTAGAAGAAGAGAGTGAATGAAGTTGAGGAAACACAGTTTCATCAAACAAAACATGCTGAGGTACAATGAGGTTATGATCCTTAAGAGCATAACAAATAAACCCCTTGTACTGTGCTGCATACCCCAAAAAAATACAAGTAGTAATTTTTGGATTAAGCTTATTATTTCGATATGGTTGCAAAGAGGGATAACATGCACAGCCAAACACCCTTAAATGATCTAACTTGGGTGCGAAATGATACAATACCTCAAAAGGAGACTTCATCGACAATACTGAGGTTGGCATCCTATTTATGAGATATATAGTTGTGGCACAAGCATGATATCAAAACTGAGAAGATAAACTGGCCTGTTGAAGTAGAGTTATGGTAGTTTCAACAATATGTCAATTTTTTCTTTCAGCGAGGCCATTCTGTGCAGGAGTATAAGGACAAGATCTTTGATGTTGAATACCTTTATCCCTAAGAAAAGCTTGAAATTGAGCACTCACATGCTTACCACCACCATCACTCTGTAAAACTTTGATATTTGCAATAAAAGAAGTCTGAATAAAAGCTTGAAACTGAACAAAAGTTCCAAAAATCACAACTTTATTCATTAATGGGAATATCCATGTATATCTTGTACATTCATCAATATAGGACACATAGTATCTATATCCCTCGATAGACATACTAGGGGTTAGTCCCCATACATCAGAATGAATGACTTCAAAGGGAACAACAAACTTGGAAGCCATTACAGGAAATGGTAGTCTAGTAAACTTGTTGTGCAAGCAATACACGTATGAGGAGTATCATTACAAGAAACATGAATGTTTGCTTTACTAAGGGCTACCTTAGTAACTGAATTTGTAGGATGACTCAATCTGCAATGCCAAAGTGCGAAGTTTATTTTTTGTCCTATAAATGCTGCTGGAGAAGGTTTTGAAGACTTAAGCACATTAAGTGGATATACGGCATTATCACTGAGTCCGTGATAGAGTATTTTCTGAGTGGCCTTGTCCTGTATGCACACACAGAATTCATCAACAATACACCTACAGTTATTGTCTTTGGAACATGTTGAGACAGCTTTGGAACATGTAAAAGGGACTTTAGTTGAAAACTATGTGATGGAAGTGAAAGATTTGATTTGCCAATATGAGCAATATGCAAACCTTCACCATTAGCTCATGTGACTGTGTCGGACGATGGATATAGAGTAGCCATTTGCAGGTTGGACAAATCAGAAGTCATGTGATTTGTAGCACCTGAATCCAGCAACCAATACTCATGTGAAGGAGCAGAGGGATAAGCATTTGTTCTGGCAGTCATTGCAATAGAACGCACAGAGTGAGACACCATCATAGCAGGATTATAAGAAGAATACGCCATCATGTGAGAATTCTGTCCATTAAAAGGTGTTGTAGAGGATGAAGACTGAAACTGCTGAGAATAAGGTGGAAAAGCATGTGGTACAGGCATAGATTGACTGGGAGAATTCGTTTTGTCAAAATAGGTTGCTGCAGTATGGCCAACTCTGTGACATATCTGACATCCTTTTTGAAAACAAGTAAGAGCAGTATGACCTTTTCTGTTGCATATTTGACAAAATTGAAAAGGTTGATATGCTTGTCTTGGTAAAGACTGATGTGATGACTGAGAACCAGTGACTGAAGGTTGCTGAAAAGATGGTTGAGAACTAGAATAAAACTTCTTCCCTTTGCCTTTTGATTTGAAATTAGGACCCCTGAAATTGTCCTTTGCCTTTTGTCCACTCATCTGTGAAAATGGCATTGGTGAGACTTGTTGACTCTGAGAAAATGACATTTGTGGAACTGATGACATTTGTGGAACTGATGACATTTGTTGCAATGCAGGCATTGGATGAAATGAAGAAGCCTGCTGAGGACTACCTTGAGAATAGTACTTTAATCCAGAAAAGTTACCATCTTCAAAATCAGAATTGAGAGAATTAGCAAACATGGCAGTCTTCACAGAAGCTTGCTTAACCTCCAATGTAGACTCTTCAGCTTTTAGTTGAGATCAGAGTTCTTTAATAGTGACAAGATTTTCTCTTCCCCTAATAACAGCTTTGA
The DNA here is from genome assembly GCF_019419815.1 of Pyrus x bretschneideri. Lineage (NCBI taxonomy): Eukaryota > Viridiplantae > Streptophyta > Magnoliopsida > Rosales > Rosaceae > Pyrus > Pyrus x bretschneideri. Next base: position 10,660,471 of record NW_025999798.1, read on the forward strand.
TAGTATTATACTCAAATGGAAGACCTCAAATAGCCACAATAACAATATCTTCATCTGAAATCAGCACTCCCACAACAGCAAGTTGATCTCTACAATCTTTAATGGGATGCAGATACACATCAATAGATTCTGGTCCGTTCTTGATATTCTGTAAGTCAATCTTCATTTGAACAATACTAGTTCTTGTCATATTAAAAAACCTTTCTTTGAGATTAGTCCCCATTTCACGAGAACTTTAACAGCCAATGACACAGGATAAAGCAGCAGTGGATAAGGTAGCAGTTATAAGAGTCATTGAAGCTTTGTCATGAATCTTCCACACCTTATATGCATCATTAAGCACTCGTGGATTGTCAACAGTTTCATCTGCAGAATCAGAATCTACATATTTGTTTGGACAGGGAATGGACCCAGTAACAAACCCAAGAATCCCATTTCCATCTAACAATAGTTCCATTTGAAAATTCCAAGTGACATAGTTGGAATCATCAAGCTTTATAGTCACAGTGTTGCCAACACTAGGAATTAACGAAGAAATTGGTGACTGAGGGAAAGCTAACTGAGTAACCGTAACCATTGTATAGTAGCACAACAAATCAATAGAGTCAACAAATATACGAAATACACAGAGATTTCCAAAGCATAAAGATGAACAAATGTGCCAAAATCAAGAACACACCGACAGTTGAATGTGATTGAATCAAGAATCATTCAACAAGCACAACACAAATCCTTCAAAGAAAACAAGAATCAAGAAGTTAATCACCGACTTCCTGCACCGACATAGCATTGACTGCACACCGACATAGCTTCAATGAGCAAACACCGAAAGACAGAGAAGTATACAAAAGCACCACCACTTACCAATACGAGCGGAAGCACAGGTGCAGAGATCGTTGTCAACGAATGGAGTTACCAGTCGCCAGCGAAGATACCATGTTAACAAAGCTTACAGAGAGACTTTAGAGAGAGAAGTAGAGAGGAAAGTTTAGAGAGAGAAACTGATTGTAATATTTCACTTCATAACTATCTAAATATTACATCTCTTGTTTATATATAAATAATTTTCCACACATAACTAACTCACCTAATACACTTGTGACACATAACACACATCTAATACATAACACTTGGCATAATCCTATGCTAATCTCTACAATCTAACATTAATTACCTCATCTAATCTTGTCTTCCCGATTCTAGATTGCTTGTTTGACCAATTCATCAAACACGACTCCATAGATGCATGGACATTACACTCTCAATCAACGAGTTGTGGAAAACAAATTGTAGAACACTGATTTTGAGTTTTTATTTTCAAAATGAGTGTAAAGATAAATTTACATATTAAATTAAGTTTGTGAGAGTAGTTTAGGTAATAAAATTGGGTTTAAAGAGACATTTGTTGATAGTTCAATCAAAAACTATATAGGTGTAAAGAATAAGTTGGATGTAGAAAGAGGTTATATAGATTCAAATAAAATTTTCCTACGTAGTTTACGTATATTAAGTTGGACTTGAATTTTAAAGAAAAATATTAGGCCAACTAAATATACGTATACTGTCCTATGATAGGCCACAAGTTTAAAATAAATGTATGACACTGTCCCTAGATATATTAAATTATGACATAACTATTGCTCCAGATAGTGTTGGTATATTGTACCTGGAAGTCTAGAACTTTGGTAGAATATTTCCTCTAAGTTGGTATCATTTTACTTTAAATCCAATACGTTGAACTGATGAAGTTTAGATGATCACTAAAATTTGTACGCACGCGTCGCTGCGGGATTGAAAACTATATGAAAGATTATACAATTTCAATCTTCATAAACAATGTTTGCGTCAAAAACTGAGTTACCAATGCCAATACAAATTATACACAACCTCATCATGAATGAAACAAATTTAAATATCAAAAGAGAAACCTATTTCGTCTATTAAAAATATTACGAAGTTCTTTGGATACGAAAAAACACTTCCTATCCAAAAACATTAATGGGAAATGTTGTTTACTGCAACACTAAAAGTTGTGCTCTGCTATGTTGGTCATTAAGGAAGCATCCCAGGCAAGGAAAAAAAATTGAGATAAATTTATAGATTGTAGAATTATATCATGAACAAAATAAGGATGATGCGTGCTTACCTAGTATTTTCGTGTGCAGAAAGAAGTCTGATTTTGCACAAAATGGAGATGACCTTCTCTGGCAATTCTATAGGACGCGATCAAACTTTTTTGCGCTTCCAACTTGCCTTGCAACCAAGTTTCTGCAAAAACAAATTGAATTCAAGAAAGTAATTAGACCAAGGCATAAGAGATTATAAGAAAAAAGTATAGAAAATATAGACCACATATACCACTTATTATATTACTTTGTATTCCAAATACACCTAAAAATATATCGATTTCTAGTGAATGGTTCGGTTCCAATTAATTCCACTTTAGTTTCTTTCAAACCCTTCAACTTATCCTTAACTTTCTTTTTTTTTTTTTTTTTTTTTTTTTTTAACGGCATCATAATTAAGAGATAGCTAATAATAAATATACAAATCTGTTAACCTTTAGTTGACCCTCGACATGTGCTCAGAAGAGGGCTCTTCCAACACCCTGAAATCATGTCAAGAGTTAAAAAGGAGCAAGAAAAAACTAATGTAAGAGCTTTGTAACATTGAGGCAGAGCATATTACCTTATAGGGCCTCTTTAAAATCAGATGGACCAAATTCTATTGCCATGGTTTCATCATCCAATTTGTCAACCATCTGAAAAATGAAGAGAGAGTATTTACATAAGTAAAATCTGAAAAGTAATAGCAAAAAATGAGTCAGTTGTTTAAAACAACGATCTGCTAAGACAACATCCATACCTGCATATAATTCACAACTTTTGAGACAGAATAGTGTAATAAGGAATTTCTACCAAGTTCCTTTTCAAAGATCCACCAGTCCCTCTCAAAAATCCCACTTCAATGAAAAGGAAGTTAGGCCACACTAAAAAATGCACTACTCCAGTTTTTTCAAAAATGATATTCTAAGAAGCTAAATGCTTGAAGAACCTAAGAAGAAGATAATATATAACTTTATACTAAATTTTAATACTAAATCTACATATACTAAAGTAAAGTTATGTTAAATGCCCAAAAATAAATCTAAACAAAAACTTGAAACTAAAAACCAAATGGTTATCAAACGGCTCCTAAAGGAATACACGTTTTGGATTTATTAAATGGAGTTTTTCAAGACCTTCAACTAAGTGAAACTAATATACAAATACTAAAGAATAATATCGCATAGCCTTACCTCAATCTTCTCAAAATTGTTTGATCATGACACTCCCTTTTGTACCGCATGGAATATCCCTTACCTACAATGTTGCTAACAGAAGCTTTCAAAGCTATAATGAAGGGAAAGACAGAATCCTCAATCATCCAAACATGGATTACCAAAGTTACCTGATCAGTCTGTAGGGTCACTTGAACGGGTTCAAAATGGGTGACCAGAGGCAACTTGAGATGAAAACCTGAAATTTGAAATAATGAGAAGCAGGCAAATTTAAGGCCCTATGCAAGCAACTTCTCAATGCACATCACTTGGATCTGTAATTGTCTTCAGAAGAGCGCCTCCTCTCCAATATACCCCACCATGACCTTCTGGGACTTGGTGTAGAATTGATATCAGTCCTTGGTTGATACCCAGGTTCTGGTTCACAACTAAATTTATTAATATTCACATAATCATGAGACACAATTAGATTATTAGGTTCACAACTAAATTAAAAAAAAAAAAAAAAAAAAAACTTTCACATAATCATGAGACATCATTCCAACTCATTTCTTAAACCCAAAAGAAAATCTAAAATGAAACTATGATTTCCACCACAAAGAAGTTGGAATTCTCTACTGTCACCACCCTGTTTTCTCTGCCCAGAAATTGGAAGAATCTAATCTTGGACCCATATTCTCACACTAAATAGGGAAAAAAATAAGTTTTAAGAAATTGGGAGCCAAAATTCCATAATTAACCAAAACAAAGAAAAATATCTAAAACCCAGATTTGAAAACATAGAAATAAACATATATGCCACTCGCCATTTCAGTGGCTTCTGGTTCTGTAAGGTTATTTATTTGACTGCTGTAGGGTATATGAAACCAAGCATAAATTAATGGAGCATGTTCAGAAAATAACCCAGATGAAAACCCAAAAAATAAGAAGAAAGAAGACCAAAAAACAAAATGCACGTTCCTAAATTTCTTTTTGAGGTTTTATCAGAAATTTGTAAATCAAAATTAAATTCCAATCCAAACTCAAATTGCAAAACAATCAGAGCATACAAATTTAATAACCCAAAAGGTTAATGAAACCAAACCTATACTTGAGTACCTCACTCAATGTTTCAGTTGGGTGTGCTGCATATGCTTCCCTGTAAGAAACCAAGAGCTGCTTCTTTCTCACTTTGATATTTTCCCATTTACAAATCCAACAAAATGCAAATAAGTCCTTAATAAATCAAGAAAATGGGAGATGGAAAGCACTTCGTACACAGGAAACTCATCAGAAACATTAAAGAACTCAACCTCCCCTAAAATTCAAACGCCAATTTCATCAGTTCCTCCAATTTCCAGAAATCAATCTGAAGCACGCAGCAATCCTTAAAATTGTTGGAGAGAGCGAGAGAGTAGGAGAAGCAGCGATCTTTTTCTTTATTTTTTTTGGATGAGGGAAAGCAGAATAAAGCAGAAGAGTCGAGAAGCGGAAGTCGAAGCAGAAGGTGCATCGATGATGGACGCGTGGGCTTGGAGGGCAAACCCGTCCTTTTGCTGTGTAAAATGGAAAAAAAGGACTGATATCAAAGGAATTAGAAGGCATTTTTGTCCTCACACTGTTAAGGAACAGTGTTTTGGATGAGTTTTAAGTATATGTATAATATCCTGGCTGGTGACCGTTCTTCTGACTTGTGTGGTAAGCTGTTAAACTAACCTTCGATCACAATGGAATCTATTCATACTGTGTAGATCTTGTTCAAGAGAGCATGCAAATAATTAAGAATCCCGTTGAAATATACAGTTTTAATGTATTGTATTTGCATGTTGGATCGGCTTTCTTTGAAAATTAAAAAAAAAAATTTAATAAAGGAAAAATAATGTCTTTGGTTTGGTATTCTATGATAAGTGACTACCTCATAAATTCTCTCTTGCGTGTGGATTTCACATAACCCCGATTGACAACGTATTCTTTTATATAAATAGTAATCTCAAGGTCCTGTGTGCGGAAGGGAATTAAAAGCCCTAAAAGTTGCAAATTTTTCATTGTATCCGGAACATAAGGTGGTACGGCATATGTTATTATATATAAGTGGAAGAAATATTTTTTTTTTCCAAGTGTTCCTCCACTTGTATAATGACATACGGTATATGTATCTTGTGTTCCGAGCACACTGAAAAATCTCTCCCCTTCATCATGCTACCTAGTCGCTAGGTGTGAGGAATTTGATAGTTTCTTCATCTGCTTACTCGCTAGTGGCCTGGATCGCATTCGTCGCTTAATTCCCTCTCTTCATGGTCTGAGGTTTAAGCCACACTCTTTATGGTCTGAGGTTTTAGCCCTATTTTTAAGTGTCTTTCTACTTATATTATGATAGATGATGTATCTACTGTCTTCCAAATATACTAAAAAAATCTCTCCTTTATGACTCGATAACTATTGCTTACATTTTAACAATGTGCACTAGATTAAATTCACAGCACCACCATATGTCAAGGCCCAATGTACAAACCCACTTTACACAGAAGCCCTATAAATGCGAGGGAACCCCATTCCAAAAGAAAGGAGGATTCTCATCCCTTATTTTTTTTATTTTCTTTCCTTTTATTTGAACAGTGATATTTAAATTACGTCGATCTCTTATATTAAATTTTTATAAAAAATATGTATATCTATATATATAAAGTGAGAAGGATTAAAAGGTGAAACATTCAAAATACCAAAAATTATCCTTCAAGAATTCTTAAAATTACAATTGAACCATAAGAATTTAAAGTAATAGAGAAGGTGAGAAGAGGAGGTGAAAGGAGATGGAAAGAGGAGGTGAAATAATCATATTCCTCCCTAAGCGAGCCAAACCCTGAGCCAGATACGTGCCGTTTACTCTCCGCACGTAATCAGAGTGTTTCAGTGATCACTCGGATCACTTTCCACAGTTGAAGCAACAGCATCATCCTCCATGGACCCGCTCTCCGCCCTCCGCGACTTCACAATCCGCGGCGAGCTCGACAAGATCGTCCGGGTCAACGATGAGTTCCGGTTCGGTTCCGACTACAGCTTCCCCTGCTACGCCGAGACCGCCTACCGCTCCAAGCAAGGCAATCTCTACACCCTCGAAACCCTCCTTTATTACGTCAACAACCACCAAATCAAGCACACAGACTACATCCAGTGCGCCCGCACCCAGGGGATCCCCTCCGTCACTTTCCCCGACCGCAAGCCCCTCCTCGACTACCTCACCGGAAAGATCTCTTCCTCCGACTCCATCGAGTTCATCCTCCCTCCCCAGAACGACGCCATACACCACCCCAAAATCCCTGCCGCCCTCGATTCCGCCAGCAACGGTAACCACATCAGCAACGACAACGGCGATTACGCCGCTTTGGATTCTAGGGTTTTCACTCAAATTGAGACGCCGGTGGACTACATGTCTTTGATTTGCTCCAGCGAGAGGCCGTTGAAGGACCGCGAGGGGTTGCTGGAGTGTAAAGGCAGGAACTTTTACGCCGTTTTGACTTCGGCGACGAAGAGGGAAGAGGAACGGCAGCGTATCGAGTCGCAGCAGAGGAAAGACGGGCTGGTGGCGAAAAGCAGGCTAATGGGTTCCGACGAGAGGGGCTTGACCGGGTTCGGAGATGAATCGGGTTACGACCCGAATACGAAGCCCAAATTGCACTTGAAAGGAGGTAAAGTTGGGGAAGGGGTGCCCATAATTTTGGTGCCCAGTGCGTTTCAGACGCTGATTACGATTTACAATGTGAAGGAGTTTTTGGAAGATGGGGTTTATATACCCACTGATGTGAAGGTGAAGCAGATGAATGGGGCGAAGCCAGACTGCGTGACGGTGCAGAAGAAGTTTAGTAGGGATAGGGACCGGGTGGTGACGGCTTATGAGGTTAGGGATAAGCCCTCAGCATTGAAGGCGGAGGATTGGGACCGTGTTGTGGCGGTTTTCGTGTTGGGGAAGGAATGGCAGTTCAAGGATTGGCCTTTCAAGGACCATGTTGAGATTTTCAATAAGAGTAAGTGGAAATTTTCAGTTCTGAGGTTTTAATTGCATTGAAAAATAGTTTTCTGGTTCGTTGAGATTTAGCTTTCTGACTTTGTTTTATGTGGCTTTTGAAACTTCATTGTATTTGTAGCTGATATGATTTGGCTTATTTTGTATCTGTCTGATTGTAATACAGTTATGGGTTTCTTCATGCGGTTCGAAGATGATAGCGTGGAGTCGGCAAAAATTGTGAAGCAGTGGAATGTGAAGATCATCTCAGTAAGAATTTTCACCATCTTGAGCTAGTTAGGGACTTGGTTTTGTAATTGAAATCATTGTCACTTCATGTTTGTTATTTATTTGTTCTGTTCTCGAACGATATTGAACTGTGTTCTAAATGTGCAGATTAGCAAGAATAAACGACATCAAGATAGAGCTGCAGCATTAGAGGTGTGGGACAGATTAGAAGAATTTGTGCGGTCAAGATCACATTCTTGATGTGCATCAAGGTGCGGAAGAAAGAGATTACAGCAGTCATGTTGGTGCGGCTTGCGCTTTTGTGCTCCTTTAAATTTTAAGTTTTGTTATCAAAATTTTGATGATTTTTTAGGATAATGTAACATTACAATTTTTCTGAGTGACGATACTATATCAATCTAAGAGTACATGGAGATGCTTGGCTGAATATTCAGGGTTGGCAAGGAGAATGCCTGAGGATGTATACTTGAAGATGGACTGGTCGTTTTACATATTTGCAAACCCTTGCCTGCTCATTGCAGATATGCAGAGGGTTTCCCAGTTAATCTAAAACTGACTGAGAAACAGCGGTCGGTGCCCTTGAACCATCTTCTCCGGAGATTCAGCAAGACATTGTTGAGGTTCATCTGAGTGTAGGATCTCTGCATATGTGCAAACTAGGCTGAAGTTAATACTGTTCCTACATCTCCAGCCGCCTGTAGGGAGACAAACCTTTGCACAGGAAGTGCAATGTGGCTATCCGGGAGGACGGAGATTGGAAAGCTTGTATTACAATAAGTGTAAGTTTTCTACCGAAGTTGTTATATATTGTGATTGATGTTTATTATCATAATTCTAATTCAATTGATAATTTTGTCACCCAAAAGCTAGAAAAAGTTTATTATAACAAAAAAGGGAAGGGAGCAGGATTGCCTCTTTCAATAGTACAAAAACCATATTAACCTCTCTGAGTGCAAAAATAAAGTACAAAAACTATATCAACCTCTCTGAGGTCACAAGGAATATATCAATAATCTAACAACTGAATTCAAAATAATAATCGAATACGTTAACAATCACAAACAGTATTATGCGTAACTCGAAATGTTTGGCCGACAGAAAAGAAAAATTAGCACATTGTAAAGATAGCATATGCCGCAGCCAAGAGAAGAAAGAGTTGAGTCGTGGTAGACATCTTGACGGAGTTGCCGGCCGACGAGCCACCTTGAGTCGATGGTACATTTTTTGATCCGGTTCCTGCACGATATGAACACCAATACAGCGTCAACCTTGTAGAAATTGCTATAGATTCATTCACAGCTAAAATAATCATATGAACTGTTTTGTGTACCTGAAGGACTATTTGGAGAGTCCGCTGCTCCTGTTGGTGAGTCAGCTGGAGAACCGGCTGCGCAAATATAACGGTATACAAGTTATTAGAAGAAGATTAAGACGATCATTAGAATGTGAGCATCCACCCGAAACCAATAAATAGGGTGGAAAGGCCTAAGATCATTTATACTATTAGGCAAGGCTTCAATTCCCTGATGTGAGAGTCACTCTAAACACCGACAGAAGGCATTGAGCATGTGCAGGCTTACCGTTACACTGGCTGAGTGGTGGAGTCTGGACATTGCAAGCACCAGGCAATGCCAGAGCCTGAGTCCGATTCACGTTGACCCCCAGGGATGATCCACCGCCGTTAAGAACCTCACACAAGCACTGTGGGGAGGAAGCAACAACGCTAGCTAGCTGCGAGCAGCATTGGGAAGAAGGGGTTGAGGAGTTTCCAGTGATGTAACTTAGGCAGGGTGACATGCTGATGATCACGTTTGTGCAACTGGACTGTGCTGCTGCCCTTGCCAAGAACATGGTCGCTAGGACAAGGACTAGAGACATCTCAAACTTTCGTGCCATTGGAAATTTGGAATAAAAGTTGTTTGGATTTGTGTGAGAAGTGATTGGGAAGTAGTGATATCCGAAGTGGGATACGACTGTTTTGATTGATTTGGTGAAGTTAGAGGAGAAATATGTGGCTTTTTGTAGCGGGGGAGATGAAGAAAGAGGACAAAAATGTTGGATTAATTGGTAACCTAACTATTCCTACTTGTATTATGTCACAACGGGTTCTTCATTTAGTTAGAAGCTAAGATTTATTAAATTGTCAATTGTTGTGTGGTTTAGCTGGCTGTGGAATAGTATGAAGGTCGGTTTTTGGGTTACCAACTTCTATTGTTTTTGGCATAGATTAGATCACAACTTAAAACATTTTGGATGTCTAAAAATGGGTCGCTTCATATTTATGATTGGATTAAATGATTCATTATATTTAAAGTATGTTGAATGAAGAAATGTTTTTTTAATTCCATTTTGAGCAACTTAAAGAAATAGTATGTTGAATGAAAAGTTATTTACTACTACGTTCAAATAGACCTCAAATTATGAGTTATTCAATGCAATTTAATAGGCACCAAACGAGCTCCATAAAACCTTACAAACTAATTTATCTTTTATTTCTGGCTATGAATAATAATAATATTAAGAGAGTGAAGAAGAAATAATAATAAGAGTTACCCTAAACACCATCTCAAATTTAAGAGTTAAGATGCAAGTGGCCATTTACCACAGTAATGGAAATGAATTGAGCTCTTGTATGATGGCGTGAGTTCAAACCCTGTCGGTGACTAATCTAACATCTAATACATAAACTTGTTAAGGCACGTCTTCTTAAATTCCTAGATGCTATGTATGTTGGAAGAGATTTTGGGGAGAAGGTTACCGTTCTTTTATTTTCAGAATAATGCACACGATTTGTTTGACGGCGATATTCTTGGTAGTTTCTAGAAGGAAAGTTGACTTGAGTTTATGATTGTGAACAATGAGGCATGTTTTAACACCTGTTCATGAGATGAGGTATGGTGAACTACTTTTATCTTGTATTTCCATGTTGGTCAGCAAAATGTTCGAGTTGTCAAATGATTATTGAAACCCTAAGTTTGGAGAGCAAATTATACGGAATCAGTTTACTGCAACTGTGATGTCATGCATTGTCATGTTGAGAGAAATTTAGACATGACAATAGGTTATGAACTTATTAGACAGAAATGTTACGTAATAGTGAAATCATTTTATGTAAATTCTTCTCTAAGTCTATAACAAAAAGGAAAATGATTATTGAAACAATTTTTTTTTCCTTTTCTTTTTAGAACTAAAGAATTATTCTCTTTTCATGAAAAGTGAAAAATCTGACAACTCGAACATTATCGTTAAGCTTTTGGAAACTCAACGATAATGCTCCTTGTACATAATTCTTTTGCTAATTCCTAATTGTGTACAAGAAGCATTATCGTTATGTTTTGGTTCTCAATTTTAGGAGTCCTTGTATTAGAGAAGTCAAATAACAAGGATCAAAATTGAGGCAAAATCTTAAATGTAATTGATTTACTAACATCTGTTTATCTCACACATCATATGATTGAATTAGAAGAAAATAATGACGAAATCATATGACATGTAAAACACATTAACAAACCATCGGATACACGGAAGAATCTCTCACACCTTTTTCACTTGGTGTTACTTCATTTTGGTCACATTTTCATTCTTTATGTTCCTATTAGTATGATTCTAAACAAATGATATGAACCAACCATATGAAGCCACATAATAAAAACCAGGGTTGGACGTTTCTTACTCACCAAAGTCTCAGCGAAAATGCAAATCAAAAGATGGTGCATAAATCTGTTACGCCATGCTAATCCCACCGCTAACAAAAGTGACAAAACACCCTATTTTTTTCCACATAGGTTCGTTAAGGTAGTTGAGCTCCAAAAACCAACTCAGAAAATTCACCTTTTCTTGTTCCCTCCACTTCCCTTCATGTATAAATTCTCTCACCCTTCTCACTTCCAAACGCAACTCAAACAACTCAGAATTCATCATAAGTTTGTACGCATTTCCAACTCCTACATAACCACAGATTTCCTTCCAAGTTCCACCAAAAGATTCAGATACTATGGAGATTTTCGTGTCGTTTCCCCGCCTAGTTATGGCAATGGCAGTGACTCTTGTCCTGGCTCTGGCAGTCTCCGCGCAAGTTCGTTCCCCTTGTACTGCCAACACGATTGCTAGCTTTTCCTCTTGCATGAGTTTTCTCACTAACAGCAGCGCCAATGGTACAGCACCAACCGCAGACTGCTGCAATTCGCTAAAATCCATCACAAGTACTAGCAGGGACTGTTTTTGCCTCCTTGCGACTGGAGGCGTTCCCTTCCAGTTGCCAATCAACCGGACTCTAGCCATCTCTCTTCCTCGTGCCTGCAACCTCCCTGGCGTCCCTCTCCAATGCCCAGGTTAATTTAAAACTTTAGTAATTTTGACATGGTTTTTCAGTATTATAAACATGATTAATTATGTGTACTTTATGATATGATTACTAACATGAACACATGATCAACGTGCAGCCGCTGGTGCACCTATTCCTGCTCCAGGTACCATTTTACCTGAAGTACTGTAATTTTAGGTTAATGTTCCCTTGTCAGACAGTCGAATATGTTATATTACGATAATAATTGATATTGACAATCTAATATCATAACATGTCGGACTGCCTGACGAGTAAACATTTTCTTATACTGTATGGTTGTTAGTTGGTGAACTAATGCTGTCTAATTGAATTTGGCAGGTCCTAGCTCCCTGTCGCCAGCTCTTTCTCCTGGAGCTTCACCATCTGCTCCAACAGGTAACTTCTTAAATTAGTACATTTTCATCGAAGCTGTTTAATGCTAAAAGCGCTCGAAATGGCGATGGTTCTTGATATTGATTGCCTCATAACATGTTTTCTGTTGAACAGCTTCCTCTGTCCCAGCACCCACCTCCTCTGCTGAGTCACCAGAATCCGACAACACACCGGATTTAACTCCGCCATCTACAACAGGGGGTTCTGCAGCTCCAAACGCAATTCCTGGGAGCCGCCCGGTTCTGACTCCTTCGGCTGCCACACTCTCTTACTCGCCTTCCCTTCTGCTATTGGCATCCGGCACTCTAGCTATGAAGTTTTTCTAGGCTGATTGTATATGTTTGCCTCTACACATTTTTCGTACATTGTTTGAGAAATATTATTTATAATTGAGTGTGATTATTGTATTTCATTACTTCAGATCATTGTAAACCATATTTAGGTGGTTATTGATAGAATCAGTGAAAATAAATATTTGTTTCATTTTAATTTGGGACCTTTCACAAATTCAGTTTCAGTAAATTACTTCAAGACTCCTACGAATGGCTGACACAATTTTCTTTCTTCGTGAGACGTTGCATCGATCACTTCACTACTCACTCCACCCTAGATGCAAGAATGTTGGGGTCAAACACTCAATTTTGCGCAGAGATGTAATTGATTATGACATTCTTGAAGTTTTGTGTGGACGGAGGAGTGAAGTGTTTGATGAAATGACTCATAAGGTTATCATTTGTCTGCAATGAAAAATGATTTTGGTTTCTATCTGTTGACTTTGAGTAGATATTTGGATTCAAAATTCGAATTTGTAACCATATGACGTGGTTATCTTCAAATTTGAGAATTTGCAAACTTTTATATAAAAGCTGAGGAAAAACAGACTCATCATCTCATTTCACACAATGTTTGTGCTTAACTTGTGGCTCAAGTCACAAATTAAAAACCTCCTCTGCAGTTGAGAATTCATGAATAATACTCCTCACAATCCATGTGAAAGGGTTGTATTTTATCAACCCACCATGCAGGGCGAATTGCATGATTTTTTTTTACGATAAAAAGACGAAAGGAGTGATACGTTTCAACTCATTTTGTTCTGCCTGTCACAATATGAATTTGTTCCTATACAAAGATGACAGAGCATTTGCTTGACAAAAAAGATAGCAGACATAATCGATAATGTTTCAAATTGTAATACAAACCAATTAATAAAATGGCTTTTCAACTTTAACTTGCATTTTGGTGCGGTCGCCTGGGAATTAAGACAGTTAAATTTCAGTAAATAGTTTCGTTATCAAAATGCTGGAATGCTGTAAACTAACAAATGTATCAATAGAGCAATATTTCTAAAATGAAATGAAATAAATTGAAGGAAAATAAGGCATAAAATCAAAGTGTCAGTTGAAGTTAATAAACATGCAGGAAAAAGACATAAGTAATACTTCTTGAGCATTGCTGGAAACCCAGTAATGTTGGGATTATTTCCGTGGATGATTCTGAAACTTGTTTCACTGCCCTTAATCAAATTCTCCAAGCTGGGTATGAATGCTTGTGCTCTGATAGGAGAATCCTTCCCACCCCTACCTTCTTCCGGCATCTCGCTGTCATTGCCATTATCAAAGTCTAACATATCTGCACCTCCTTTAACTCACTGTCCAGGTATAACTGTGCCATGTCTATCTTCTACTACAACTGATCCAGGAACCGTCCTGTTGGCCCCGGTTGAAGCACTGACGACGCTACAATAGAAGCACATCAGTCACAGGCCCTCAAGTAACCAAAACCAACGACGATACTCCCAAGAGGAAATCAAACAGAGAGGACAAGACCAAGGTTAATCCACTACCAATGCTGCTACTGCCATTTGCTCTTCAAGCTTGTAAAGCATTGTATTAGCTTTAATGAATTCTCTATTTCTTGTGCCACAGTAAATTGACCAATAATGTAATTTTTTCGAATAACGATTATGTTGAGGCTTCTATCATTTTCTTGTTGAGCAATGCTAAAAGGATCGCGTTACTAAATGTAAGTCGGTTGGCCTAGGCAATGTTTCCGCGTTATGCACCCAAAGTCGATTCCTTCCAGTAGATTGGAGTAGTTTGGCTACAAAATTTGTTAGAAGCAAATTCTAACCGCTTCCATAAGGTTAAGCTTGGGCAGTTAAAATTACACTCTTCGTTATTAACTGCAGACCTGAAAAGGGCACTTCTGGAATTATCAAAACTCTTCTGTTTCCCGCCATTTCTCTCTCAAACTCTCGAGCATGATAACCACTGCCACCGCTCCTCCGCCCCTCATGGCCATCCTCCTCGCCTTGACGCTCGCCATTATCAGCACCGAAGCAGCAGAACCGCCTTCGCCGCTACCCAGTTGTGGTGACGAGCTCGTGAGATTCTCGCCGTGCCTGCCGTACGTGTCGTCTCCGCCGAACAACCTCTCCGACTCGCGCCCACCCAAGTGCTGCGACGCTTTCTCGCTGTCGCTGGAGTCCGGTGGCGCTCTGTGCCTCTGCTACCTGGTCCAGGATCCTCCTATGCTCGGGTTTCCCGTGAACGGGAGTCGCGTTCTGTTTCTGTCTTCCACTTGCCCTCTCGGAGACATTTCCACAAACACAAGCAGTGCAGAGTCTTTGGAATCGCTCTGCTCAGGTTCTTGAGCCCAATTTATGGTTTTATATATCGATTCATAAATTACCAATCTTTTAACTTCTTGACGCCATGAATGCGAATTTTCAAGAAACTTTGGTTCTGAAAATTCTGATTGTATTGTGTAACTGCAACAGGATCGCCAGAACTCCCTCCTCTCCTCAGCTCAACAATTTCAGAGATTTCTCCTCCTTCTGGTAATTAGTCCCAATTACTCCACGATTTTCTTGGATTTTTACTTTCAAAAATGCATTTATTATTTAATAATTATTGTTAATTGTCTTTGAAGTGCATTGAGATTCAAGAGGGATGCTACATGCTAATCTTGGCTAATTAAGAAAAACCCTAAAAACCCCATTTGTCACTTTTCTAATCTCACTTCTAAAATGCCATGCAGAAAACTTCGATTTTGTAAAAACCCTAAAAATCCCATTTTTATTATTATCTTGCAGGTTTTGAGTCTGTTGGCAATGCTTCATCTCCTCTCATGAGCTTAGCACCAGAATCAGCAAACACTACAAGCATTCCACCGGGAAACAGATCTCCGACTCCACCAAGCTCAGCGGTATATCCGGCTAGGGTTTCAGCAGCAGTGAAGCAAATTCACACAAGCAACACTTGGTTTCTACCTGCACTACTGAGTTGTTTCCATGTCCAGCTGATGCTTCCTATATTCATTGAGATTGTAGATGAAAATTCCACCGCCCTTTCGGCATTTCTCGTACTGACTTCATCAGGAAAGCTTGTGTAGTTACCCTGTCACATTGGCATTCATGAAAAATTATACATTCACATATAAATTTCTGCCTAATTTTGAGATGACAACCTGTGATAGTTGAGCAATGAAGTATAATGAAATTCACCCACAAATATGTTTCATCTGCATAACTTATAAAATCAACTTTCGTCTTTCACACAAACACAACGAGCTGAATGTAGTCCTACATGAAATTGGCATGTCAAATCATGCTGGAATAGTGCCGTAGATTCATGGCACGTAAAATAAAATAAAAAGTAAAGTAAATTATAGTTCTGGCTAGCATCCATGGATTCATAGTATATGAAGAAAATAAACTTCTGTTCCAATTTATATGTTCCAATCAGACCATTCAGCTTCACCAACCCCAGCAGGCTGGGGGACTTCTGTTTGCAAGAATTCTTCCGGCTGCCCATCATCTATAGAGAAAGATGTGTCTTCATCATCTTCCTGTCTCTCAGGGGGACTACAACCCTGATAGGATGAGTTGTCAGCACAACGCCAAAGCAGCTTGTTCCAGTTCCGGTCCTGCCAAAACCAATCAACTGAAATCATAAGAAAATAATCCTAGGATTGCACGCACGCGCACACACACCAGTAGACACCAGTAGTCGAAAGATAATGTCCTGTAACCTGCTGTAAGACAAAGGAACATACCTTGGTGATGATGTGCGGGTTACCAATTACAATTAGCAAAGCTTTAGCACGAGTAATAGCCACATTAAACCTTTTTGGGTTGCTCAAAAATCCCAAGCAGTACGTTTTGTCAAACTCATTGTGTTTGATTGTTGATCGGACAGTTGATATTATGATAACTTGCCTCTCTTGTCCCTGGAATTGCTCAACACTTCCAATCTTGATATTAGGCATGTTCTCATTCTCGAAAGCTTTCTTCAGTTTTAGCACTTGCTGCCGATAAGGTGTTATGATCCCAATATCTTCCTCGCTCAAATTCTTTCGTGCAGTCAACCGTTTAGTGATCTCTACTACCTTACTTGCCTCAGTCCGATTAAACCATGATGGATTACACCCTTCCCTCTCATCACAGCCTTGGATGCCAAAGAAAAGAACAGGGAAATCCTTGTTAGGAAGAAGGTCCACCCTTGCCATGAAGGAAACTGGGTCATCCTTGCAAGCAATCAACTCTCGTCCATAGAACAGCTCATTAGGGAGATGCAAAATTTCCGGGTGAGATCGATAGTTTTTAATCAACTTTGTAACATAATTTCTGTCCCCATTTCTATAAAAATCACATTCGTAAATCCTCTCTAAGTATGATTTCCCCAAACCAAAGGTTTCTGCTTCTCTGGAGTTTATGATTGGACCTAATTGCATCGGGTCACCAGCAAGAACAACTACTGTATTCTGTTTATAGAGACTCGATATCGGGATCATGGTCTCTGGTTCTGAAGCTTGGCCTGCCTCATCCAAGATAATATGAGAGAAGTGGCCTCGACGGACACCTTCTGCATAAATCAAGGAGGCACTCGTATAGGTGCATATAATGATCCGATAGCTCAACAGGGCATGGAGTTCAGGACAGGTGAAGGCATCATCATCATAGAAGCAGTAGTCAATAAGGTCGGGATTGACATCTTCATAAGGGCGGGTAGATGCATTGAGCCTCAATATATCAAACTCTTGAACTACAACATCAGCATTTGCATTGAGCAGTTTCTCCAGAATGTGGTCTGCTGCGCTATTTGAAGGAGCACAAACAAGGATTCGATCTCTCTTCCGGGTTGTGTAGAGTTGCAGGATTGTTTCAACTAATGTCATAGTCTTACCTGTTCCAGGAGGGCCGTAAATTACATAAGGTGGCCCTCCTTTGCAGCCAAGGATCATCTCAACCGAGCGCCTCTGCTCCTCATTAAGGGTACACGATATAGGCACCATTCGCATGGCTCTAATCATCCTTCTTTGAGTGGACTCAGATGGAAAAAGGAACCCTACATCTAAATCTTCTGTAGCATCAACAGCTTGATATAACCTTCTCATGCCGATTCGATTATATGTGAATTGTACCTTATAAAGGTTACCGTCTCTATGATGTGAATGAAATTCTGGGGCAAACTTCAAGTAAACATCATCGGCCTCGACACGGTAGATATGACCCTGAACAGAACACATTAAATATTTTGAAAGATAAGCTACATATTCTGGATATTAAAATAACACGGAAACATTTTAGCAACGACTAAAAAAATCCCTAACACATGAATTAGTCAACAGCTTATGAAACACAAGGCATACGCATGGATGAAATTCTCTTTCTTCATGGATGAACCCACCAATTGGTTTAGGACATAGTCATGAATGACCAACTTCTGCCAGACGCTAAACATTTCAATTATTTGGTTTGGCCAAAAATCACTCTAGATGACAACTTTAAGAACATGAAACAATTATTAAATGTACCTTGGTAGAACTAAGCATTTACAAATAGATAGATGATTACATAAATAATTCGAATAGCCACTCAATTCATCATACTAAATATTAACAATCATTGAATTTAGTAACGGATTGGAGGTTTGGTCTTGAAGATAAGTTTTTGGTTTAGGAAACAACCTTATATGGAAGGCTTCTCTCATCTTCATACTCAAGCTTGGCAAAAACATAATCTCCTTGAACAAGTGAAGGCCTTCTCTCAGCAAGCCCTGGCACTTCAAGGGACAAATACTGCTGTCCCCTCTTCCTCAAAGGAACGCCTTCCATATCATAACTTCTCATGCTGTCCTGAAGGAATCACAAAATTAAGCACAAATCACAAACAACTTCATAAAGTGTTGTTTCAAAATGAAGAGCTTACCTCTAGTGCTATTTCCTCCATGATGAGTAAATTTTTGAAGAAATGTTGATAGTTCCCTCTTGTAAGACCTTCAGTCACAACAGAGGGAATCTGCCCACTCTCAATCAAGCTTCTGATGTCCTTTGGAATGTCATATCGAGGAAGCCTATTTTTGTACATTCGATATGTTTTTCTACTTGGACGTACAGACCCAATATGAGATTCCACATTAAGAGGTTTCTTTTTAATGCCTCTTGTGTATGGCTTTGTAGAGGCTAAAGACTGGGATATCTTATCTTCTGCCAATAGAAAGACAACACGTTCAATCACGTCCGCCTCAAGATCAAAATGCACAATTGAGGTGTGCACTCCAATTTCCTTGGGTTTGCATGATAGCCATACAGTCAGAGTATCTCCAGGATGCAGCGCTCTGTCCTCCAGGGAAGTACACTCAAGGAAGGCTTGGATGGTTTCCAAATCAGAGTTGTCTGTTGGAGGTTCCATCAGAGAAAGCTTGAATGAGTCCTCTGGATTCGATGCATAAATTGTAACACCCCACTGCATGGGATCAGTGGTGGTGTTCTTAAGAGTTATCTTATCCACAGCTGTTTCTCCTACAACTACTGATTGAGGCTTTCCACCTTGCTTTCCATCCACAAAAGGGAAAGGAACTGAAACAATAATTGGACCCTCTTCATTAGGATTGTAATTACGCACCGATTTATCATGATCGAAATCTATGTATCGGACTTCTCCCTTGTCTCCGATTACAGAGCGTTCTTCATCATCCCACTTATCACCAACTGAATCCATCACCAAACACAGACTGACAAGAACAACAGTCTGTAAGTTTCAAATAGGAAACTACATTACAGGTAGATAAATGAGAACTACCACAACTCCAATTCGCTACAAAGTAATTGTTTTTAGTTTATTGGAAACCGAAAACCAAATTTTGAAAATTCACATGAGTAGCATTCGGATTTTGGTTTTCGTTGAAAACTTGTTTGGTAAAAAGGTGTAAACAGAAACTGAAAACGAAATGGTTCTCAAACGTCCGTTAGTAAACCTACATTGAAGCAAAGAAGTGGGGAAAAAGGGGACAACGAACAATGGCATACAAGCTCCACCAACAAAAACCAGCACAACCACAATCAGAGAAAACACAGAATACAAATTACCAACAAAATCAATAAAATCAGACATCAATATCCAAAACCCATACGCGAATTAAAGTCCAAAATTCGACATAAATTAAGCAGAATCGGGCAGAAATCGTTAAAAATAAGATTTAAAAAAAAAAAAAAAAGGAATTTGGTTAAGAGACGAACCTGTGAAGAGATATGAGGAGGCGGCCAACAAGAGAGATGATTGCCCAGAACCCACCGCCGATCAAACGAAAACAACCCAAAATATTAGATTTTTTAGAGAGAAACGAAGAATCTGGAAAAGGGTTCAATGCAGTTCCATCCAATTTTGAACCGAGAAAAGAGAAAAAAAAGGTCGGAACCTGGAAACAAGTGTGCACGGAAGAGTGAGAGAGTGAATGGTCACGGAAAAAACCAAGTACTAATCCTCTTAAACTTCCTAGTTAAGTTTACTATAATGATTACTTATGACCCACATTGTCTACTGATTTTAGTATGATGATTCCCCTTTCTCGTCCAATAATGCACTGCCGTCTGGATAAATACTTTTACATGGCATTATTTGATTATAACGTTGTGTGATAGTAAACGTGTTTCATTTAAGTCCTTCACATAATCGTTTGAAGATTTCTATATACTAAATTTTTTTCTATTAGATTATTGATCGAGAATTTATTGACCAAATTTAATAGCTGAAATTTTGATATATTGGATACGTTGAAGCATAATATGTTCAATGTATCAATTACATCGAGTGTGGATAAAAAGACAAAGAAAGTAGTTTTTGGTGACAAAGAACAAAACAAATTAACCTGCACTAATGATTCGTGATAACTTAAGTGGCATTTTCATTTTGGGATTAATCTTCTTAAGCTTCCCCATTATCACTAAAGTGGTTACTTTGTGACCCATTCCCCTATGGACTATTAAGTATTATATTTTGAATGTTTTAACAGTTATTTTAATTTTTATATTTTAAACAAAAATTTAACATTTAAAATATTTGGAGTAAATATAATCCCGAGTAAACAAAAAAGTCCCCTATGCCTATGGTCATTGGATTCCACTGCTGCCCAATAGCGGCTTCCCGTCCTGTCCTGCCAAAAGTCATTGTTTCCAGGTCAAGTCGTACAAATCAAAACGGATGGTGATATAAATATCTAGTTCTACTTTCATGCAAGTTTTGTGGGTGGACTCAGAGGCCCGCGGGATTCGATATCTTCCTTGCTATAAAAGCAATGAGCAACTCATTGCCTCTTAAATACAATATCATTTTTTTTTTTTTTGGTCAATTTTATATGATGCTTTCGTACAAGTTTTGCTTGCATAAAATATAAAACGGAAATGTTAAAAGTGACCGTGTCACAAACCACACATAACCATATAAAAAACTTAAAACACAACAATCGCTATTCACTTTAGAGTGCCGCCATCTTAGAATTCCTATTTCATGCGAGTCTCAATCTAATTTGAGGGTTTGCGATTTATCTTCATGAAAGATATATGAAAATATAGTTTTAGGGTTTGGAATTAATCTTCCAAACGGTAAATGTTGGTTCCTTTGACATGAGGGTAAATGCAAGTATGGTTGTTAACAGATTTCTTGGATAACAAATAACGAGTCATTTGCTTCCTCCAAAATACAAGTATTCCAGCAGCTTTCGTATCATAAGTGCAAACAAGAAGGGAGCTACTGTGAGTATTTTAGGTGGGTTCTGGAAGGCCTTCAAATTCACTTACTAGAGCATAGTCAAATGTAGCCAACAAGCGTTTAAAAGTAACAAAAACACGAGTCTTGTGATACTTTGAAAGGATCGATCATGCAGCAGCAACGTTGATATCCCTGATGGACTCCCGCCATGCATACACCCTCGCCCCGTCCTTGTCGACAATCTTGATCACAAAGTTTGGGGGAGCCACCACTAGTCTTGACCGGATCTCGATGATGCACTTGTCAACCAAGTCAATTGCTTCCTCCACGGACATGCCACTGTGGTAGTGCCTGTCCATCAGTGAGAGCGCAAAGTACGACCCATATCCGAAGGCTCCCTTCTCAACCTTGTGAAGAGAGGCAATGTAATCGATGTAGTAAAGGGATGCCCCCGCCTCCTTGTCAAAACCAGCCATCAAGATGTTCACCATGTACGGATTCTGCAAAATCAAATTTTTAAAAACCAGCCATCATTCGTAACAACTGAACTCTCTCTGAAGTTAAAAGCATCCCTCTAAACTCAACTGTACATGGTTTTTTGTTTTTCTCACATGAAAATTTAAAGCGGATAAAGAAAAATTTTGCAACTCAAAAAGGAAAATCATAGAACAATATAATCCCCTTTGAGATTTTAACCACAACCCCCCTTATTTCAGGTTAGAGCCATATTACTTTGAACCATACCCATGAGAAGTGAACTGGTAGTGCCTATAACACTGGTGCAGCCAGCATGAGGAATACAAGTTGACTACATAAAATTTTAGGAATACCATTTAAGCATATTCACTTTTTCCTCAATAATTCTTTCGCCTAGGAACAGCCTCAAAAATGAGAAGCATACATAATTACTTGAGACTTGCCACATTTGCCCTCAACATTCCAAGCATTTGACGAAAAGGTACAAACATCCATGAGATTGTGTTCTAGAATGTAGATGCCATATTGTTTGAAGATGCCATATTGTTTGAATTCATACGTTTAAGCAGTAATTCAAAACGAGGTTTAATGTACAAATACAAATGGGAAGAAGGATTGGTAGGATACTCTGAAGACTACTAGGGTTGGACTTGAAGACAAGAAGTCACTAGAATTTTATCATTGATTCTGGAATTTAGAGCAGCAACTACTCCATAATTTTAGGTGCCGTGGCGATTAAGCTAAAGGCGGCTATCAACAAAAATTGGGGAAGAGTAAACTTAGGCTATCAGAATATTTGAGTGAATGGTTTTTGGTTTTGAAGATAGAACAAAAATCTGGAAATACCTAATCAGACCACACAAGAAGGAAGCCCAAAAATGCCTCAAAAGGCACAAATGGGGCTGAAAATTGTGCATCCAATGTTAAACACATGCTACGTTAGAAATTATGTTATAATATGGTGGCATAAACATATAAGACAAAGACTTCAATAAAAATGAAAACTGAAATAAAAAGAGTTTGATAAGTTAGCTTGCAAACTTTCAGACAAACACTTTGAAGCTCAAGCGTCTAGGAAACTTACCAAGGGGCCTCATTTCTATTAAAATGTTTGACTAGTTAACTAACTTTCAAATTTGGTTTTTTAGATACATTCTGGAAGTTTGGATTTCGTAGAAACATTATATGCAAGTTATACACGTCTAAAACAAAATTTAGATCAAAATTAGATTTCCTTAGTATTCCTAATTAGAGTCATCACTCTTGTCAACCCAGATTGTAAACGAAGTATAACTAGCATCTACAGAACCTGCATACATCCCTATCAGATTATTTGATACACGAATTCAATCTTTCAGTCTCTGATCACTTAACTTTGCAATACAACTTTAAATCGCTAAATTAACTCATATGGGGCTGTCAATTAAAGCATACCGTTGAGAGATTTAGTCAATGTATAAGGTCAAGAACCAAACAGTCTTACTCAAAAGAACATTACAACTGCATTTGTTCAAACCAAAACAACGTGCACAACATAAAGTATTTACCCGACTCACATTGTTAATCTTTTTTCCGCTTGAAGCCCACTTCATGTAGTTAATTTCGACATGCTTCATTCTAACTAAACCCCAATCACCATACCTCAACAAAAACCCTAAACTTGCAGGAGAAGAAAACCCCTCACAATAATAAGACTATTAACCTTAACACCAGATCCCTAATGCTGGGCAAAAATCCAATCAACCAAACAATGAAACCACAAATTATATCTAACGTATCAAGAAAAAGCCCATACCTTTCGCAAGGCGGTGGCAAGCTCGCCGCGGGTGAAATTGGCGGCAGCAGCGGTGGTCAACGGAATCCCATTCCGGAACTGGTACAAAGCCACGTTCTTCTGTATGTACTCCGTAAACTGAACCCTAATTTCCCCAAAATATTCCAAAAAAAAATTCAATCAGATTCCATACCACAGTGATCGACAATCAAACCGAAAACTAGAAAGAAAAGATTTTGAACCGGTCGCCTGGCTCGCCGCTGGCGGCGACGAGCTTGTGGGAGTCGAGCACCATGATCTTGTCCTCGTTGGACTTGTGCACCAGTATGCTATGCACGGCTGAAGTGTCCGCCGCCACGACCGCAAAGCCATCGCCTACCAAGCCGAAGATGGACTCCATTGCTTGTTGATCTGGTGGGTTTTGGAGGTTCGATCTCTGGGATTTTGATTGCTTTGGAGCTGGGACGCAATGTTGTTCGGTGCCTTTGGGCTACGAAATTGGAGTTACATTTACTTATTATTTTTTGTGTTAATATTAGGGGACTTTACTTGCAAGTTGGGCCCGGACTGTTTTTTCTTCCTTTCAAACTGATTTTTATTTGTCAAAGACCACTTAGGATTTGTAGCATTCTAATGAGAAACGATAATTGCAATTTTTTAAGTAGAATGACAGTATTAGCAGATTGTTATAAATAAGTCAAAGTTAGAGGAATAATCTTTTTAATTGTAGGTGCAAGGTAGATGCAAAATGCCACACTAAAACTATAGCACAAGAGGATAACAAATAAAAGGAAGAAGATAACAAATAAAAGGCAGAGGAATAGATGATGTTACTGATATTTTTCTCACGTTCTCTTCTTCTTATATTTTCTGTTCCTTAAAAACATGCGGAGTGCTCTATTTATAGAGCAACTCCAAACTGATGCAGTTAATGCATTTTGAAATTTGCAACACTTCGTCTGACTATACAATCTCTATGTATTCAACTTTTACTTTGCATGGGCATTGAAAACTTCTGCCCATGCTGAAGACTTTTGCTAACATACTGTGGGCATTCATTGCCATCAGACTTTTCAACACTCCCCCTTGGATGCCCACATATCAACATGAGTTGCCTCGTTAAAACCTTGCTTGGAAAAACCCAGCGGGAAAAAACCATAGCGAAGGAAAAAGAGTACAACTTTTCCTGGATCGTTGATATAGTGTCAAGTATGCTTATGTTGCCTCGTTAAAACCTTGATAGGAAAAACCCAGTGAGAAAAATCCTAATCGAAGGAAAAAGAGTACAACAAGCATGTATCATGGATACTCTTCCTGATATGTATCTTCCCCTGATTCCGCATTCTCCAAATTTAGCTGTTTGGTAAGTCGACGTAATCCGATGCCTTGCACTAACTTCTGAAATGTGCACTTTGGTAAAGATTTGGTGAACAAGTCTGCCAGATTTTCATTTGAACGGATTTGTCTGACTTCAATAACTTTAGCCTTTTGAAGCTCATGAGCACTGAAAAACTTTGGAGATATGTGTTTAGTCTTATCGCCCTTGATGAATCCTTCCTTCATTTGGGCAACACAGACTGCATTATCTTCATGGATGACAGTTGGGTTGTCTATCTTCGAAGCTAGACCGCATGAATTCCGAATATGATGGATCATTGATCTTAACCAAGAACATTCATGACTTGCTTCATGTAAAGCAAGTATTTCTGAATGATTTGAAGATGTAGCAACTAATGTTTGCTTGGTTGAGCGCCATGAGATTGCTGTATCTCTATTCTTAAACACATATCCAGTTTGTGAGCGGGCTTTATGCGGATCAGAGAGGAAGCTAGCATCTGCATATCCAACAAGGGCCTGGTCATCTGTGGAGTTCTTTGAGTAGAAGAGACCCATGTCTGTTGTCCCACGAAGGTATCGCAATACATCTTTGATACCCTTCCAATGGCGAATTGTTGGAGTATAGCTATACCTTGCTAACAAGTTAACTGAAAAAGCTATATCTGGTTTAGTACATTGTGCTAAATACAACAAAACACCTACTGCACTCAGATATGGTACTTCTGGACCAAGGACCAGTTCATCATCTTCTTTTGGACGAAATAGATCTTTCTTAATGTCCAAAGAACGAATGACCATTGGCGTGCCTAGTGGATAAGCCTTGTCCATACCAAATCGCTTCAGAATTTTTTCAATGTAAGCTGATTGGTGGACCAAAATTCCACTAATACAATGCTTGATCTGCAGGCCGAGACAATATTTTTTTTTTCCAAGGTCTTTCATTTCAAATTCGCTTTTCAGATATTCAGCAGTTTTATTGAGCTCTTCAGGAGTTCCAACTAGATTCATCTCATCAACATATACTGCCATTATAGCGAATCCATAATTGGATTTCTTAATGAACACACAAGGGCAAATAACATTGTTGATATACCCTTCTTTGATCAAATACTCACTGAGACGATTATACCACATTCGTCCAGATTGTTTCAGACCATACAATGATCGCCTTAATTTGATCGAGAGCATACCTCGTGGTTTGTTACTTGTTTCAGGCAACTTAAGTCCTTCTGGGACTTTCATATAGATGTCAGTATCTAATTCTCCATATAGATACGCAGTGATGACATCCATAAGTCGCATGTCAAGTCTTTCTGAAACCACTAAACTTATTAAGTAATGGAACGTAATTGCGTCTATTACAGGAGAGTATGTCTCCTCATAATCAATTCCAGGTCTTTGAAAAAAACCTTGTGCAACGAGTCATGCTTTATATCTTGCGATCTCGTTTTTCTCATTGCGTTTCCTTGTGAATACCCATTTGTAACCCAGAGGGTTTACACTAGGCGGGGTTTGGACTACTAGTCCAAAAACATTCCGCCTTTCCAAGGAATTTAATTCTGCCTGGATTGCATCTTTCCACTTAGGTCAATCGTGTCTCTGTTTGCATTCATCAACAGAGCGGAGCTCAATATCATCACTTAAGATGATTTCAGTGGCTACTGCGAATGCAAACATATCATCGATGATTATTTCATTCCGATCCCACAATTTATAGAGATTTCTTTGCTTTCATGTACTTCTGTCTCTTCAGGGACATATGTCTCATCAAGGACATTTTTTTTTTCTGGAAGTCCAGAATCATGAATTGTGGATGTGTCATTCATTTTCTCTTCTTGAATGATTTCATTTGGATTCAGTTGTGCCCTCGACTTTCTCTTTCGAATGGCTGAATCTTTTGAACCTTGGAATCTACCACGCTTCAGGCGTGCACCAGGTGAATCATTCGCTGCCTCTTTATTTTATCCAACAGGGACATCAATTCTTGCAGGTGCATTTGCAGCTGGTATATATGATTTTGTCACTTTCATAGCATCATTAAATGCATCCGGCATTTGATTGGCAATGCTTTGAAGATGAACGATCATTCTCACTTCATTTTCACATTGAATGCTGCGAGGATCAAAATGAGACAAGGTGGGAACAACCCATGTCAGCTCTTTCCATTCTTCTGGAACGGTCTTATCTCCCCCTAACAACGGGAAAATTGTCTCATCAAAGTGACAATCAGCAAAACGAGCTGTAAACATATCACCTGTCAAGGGTTCCAAATATCTAATGATAGATGGTGAATCAAAACCCACATAAATTCTCAATCTACGCTGAGGTCTCATTTTAGTGCGTTGCAGCGGTGCAATAGGCACATAAACAGCACAACCAAAAACTCGTAAATGGGAAATGTTTGGCTGATGTCCAAACACGAGTTGTACTGAAGAGTATTGCTGGTTAGTTATAGGTCTCAATCAAACCAATGATGCAGCATGTAAGATGGTATGTCCCCATACAGAGACTGGTAATTTGGTTTTCATAAGTAGAGTGCGAACTATTAACTGGAGTCGCTTGATCAATGCTTCTGCTAAACCATTTTGAGTATAGACATGAGGAACAGAGTGTTCAACATCAATGCCCAATGTTATGCAATAATCATCAAAGGTTTGAGATGTAAATTCACCAGTATTATCAAGTCGGATTGACTTAATGGGATAATCTGGGAACTGTGCTCGTAACTTAATTATCTGAGCAAGAAGTCTCGCAAAGGCTACATTCCAAGTAGACAAGAGACAAACATATGACCATCGGGTAGATGCATCAACCAAAACCATAAAAATATCGAAATGGTCCATATGATGGTTGAATAGGCCCACAAATATCCCCTTGAATTCTTTGCAGAAATGATGGGGATTCAGCATCAACCTTTAGTTGTGATGGTCTAATTACCAACTTCCCTTGAGAACAAGCTTTGCAAGGGTTATAATTTAAGGCAGCAATGTGTCTGCTCACTAATGGATGTCCATTAGAGTTGGTAATGATCCTACGCATCATGGTAGATCCTGGATGACCCAGACGGTCATGCCAAAGCATGTAAACTTTTGAATCAATGAACTTCTGGTTCATGACAGTATGTGATTCAATTGTCCTTATGTATGTATAATACAATCCACTCGACATACCACGCAACTTCTCCAATATACACTTCTGGGTATCATTGAAGGTAAGGCATATATACTCCACATTTTCTGTACTTTTTGTTTCAATGTGGTATCCATTTAAACGTATGTCTTTGAAACTCAATAAATTTCGAGTAGTTTGAGTGGCATACAATGCATTCTGTATGGACAATATTGTTCCATTTGGTAACATAATCTGGGCTTGCCCTGAACCTTGAATTACATCTGAAGGTCCTGATATTGTTGTTACCCCTACTTTTGTAGGTATTAAGCTTGAGAAATACTTTCGATCAAGAAGTATTGTATATGTGGTTGCACTATCTGCAAGACAAATATCTCCGCCATTTCTCATGTTCTGAGAATAACCACAGTTTTTATCCATGCTCTCTGAGTAAGAGAATCAGAGTTAAAAGCAAGTTATAACAAGAAAATTTACATGTCACTTTTATTGAATCTGAAATACTACAAGTTCAGCATAATAAAAGTACATCAATGTTTTAATCGGACCGGTATACTTCATTTCCCATTTCCACAATAAAGTCTGGAACATCTAGATGAGTTGTGTTCAACTGCCCTGATAAGTCAAACACCGGATCAGGTATATCCATTGGTCTAGCCTGGTCGAGAAAATTGGTCTCGACACCTTTCTCCTTGAGGGATGCTTGATACAGATCCACTAAATGTTTTGGGGTATGACAAGTACGTGCCCAATGCCCATTGCCACCACACCTATGGCAGGCTCCTTCAGAGTTTCTAGGAGCATTGTTCATATGAGCTTTGCCTTTGTGGAGATTCGCATTTTTGAAGCTCCGACCTGAATTATGCCTCGGAACCTGGTTGTGAAACTGAACTCCATGGTTCTTGCCTTTCCTATTCCATCGACCTCGTTTGTGGTCACGTCCTCGTTTATGATTATCACCACCAGAGGATGTAGCGTTCACCTCGAGGAAAGCAGCATTCACTTATGGGAATGGTGCAGATCCAGTAGGTCGGGAATGATGGTTTTTCATCAGGAGCTCATTATTCTGTTCAGCTACTAAGAGCACAGATATCAGCTGGTTATACTCAGTGTAGCCTCGCGCTCTATACTGCTGCTACAGGAGCACGTTGGAGGCATGAAATGTACTGAGAGTCTTTTCCAGCATATGCTCCTCAGTAATCATATCCCCACAGAGCTTCATCTGAGAGGTAATTCTGAACAATGCAGAATTGTATTCTGCCACTGACTTGAAGTCTTGGATCCTCAAATGAGTCCACTCATAGTGGGCCTTTGGAAGAATCACCGTTGTCTAGTGATTGTATCTGTTTCTCAAGGTATTCCAGAGAGCTAACGGATCTTCAACCGTTAAGTACTCGTTTTTTAGCGCCTCATCAAGATGGCGGCGAATGAAAATCATGGCTTTTGCCCGATCTTGAGAGGATGTGTTGCTTTCTTCCCTGATGGTATCTCCAAGATTCCCTGCTTCCAGATGGATCTTGGTATCCAGTACCCAGGTCAGGTAATTCTTCCCGGTAATATCCAGGGCAGCAAATTCAAGCTTCGCCAATTTCGCCATTTTCTTTTCTGAAAGAAAATGAGATGTGTAAGAAATTGTAATAATATGTATTTCTAGAGGAATATAATGTTAGAACTTCTGGTTCTTACAAATTTTTCATTTTGATCTTCAGGCCAAAATAATAAGCACTCGAAACTTCTAGCTCGAGATTTTCAGGGTGAATGAGGAGGGCGATTGTACCGCACCATTCTCATTGAAATAATGTAATATAGAATGGGCGATTATTCCGCACCACTCAAGTAACAGGAAAATTAAATATGCAGAGCAGTGTGGGCGATTATACCGCACCACCTAAAATTGCAATGAAATTAAACAGCAGGTAAATTTATATATGCAAGGTAGGGTGGGCGATTATACCGCTCCACCTAAAATTTGCAGTAAAATTAAATCTGCAATCCAAGATAGGCGATGATACCGCACCGTCTTGGATCGCAGTAAGAATAAATTTGCAGTTCAAGATGGGCGATTGTACCACACCATCTTGGATTACAGTAGAATTAACATGAATAAATATTGGGATAGTAATCAATCTCTACACCAAACAAGTAATCAAAGATGTATGTAACCGTTAGATTGAGAACTAAGAGCAGACATGGAGCAAACAGTTCATCGCGAGGGTATACGGCGCAGTTGAGGCAGAGGAAGAAGATGAACAATAAAAACCTTAAAGGAAACATTCTTTCTTTCTTTCGTTCGTTCGGCGAAGAGAGATGAGAGAATAATTATATTTAGAGACTCGTGCTGATAACGTGTTATAAATAGGTCAAAGTTAAAGGAATAACCTTTTTAATTGTAGGTGCAAGGTAGATGTAAAATGCCACACTAAAACTATAGAATAAGAGGATAACAAATAAAAGGCAGAGGAATAGATGATGTTACTGATATTTTTCTCTCGTTCTCTTCTTCTTATATTTTCTGTTCCTTGAAAACATGCGGAGTGCTCTATTTATAGAGCAACTCCAAACTGATGCAGTAAATGCATTTTGAAATTTGGACACTTCGTCTGACTATACAATCTCTATGTATTCAACTTTTACTTTGCATGGGCATTGAAAACTTCTACCCATGCTGAAGACTTTTGCTAACATACTGTGGGCATTCATTGCCATCAGACTTTTCAACACAGATTAAATAATTAGTGGATAAGAGAGAGGAGAATCGATGAGAATCAAACATATACTATAGTGCATGATTATTTATTTTCTGCTATTGTGTAGAACGTTAACACTTTTTTGTTTATTCATTTTATGATCTTTTATTTATGTGATTGATATATGTATGTTTTTATTTCCTTTTTGTTTTGTAAATAGAATTGCATATAGCACAGATTTTATTCTTGTAGTAGGGGATGTGCAATAAAACTTGGGACTTATACGATAATGAAAAAAGTAATTTGACTAAACACGAATACGATCTCTTAAAGTATTCTTCCATAAAAGGAATAAACAACTCTTTGAAGACAACTTCACAATGCGGCAATCTACGGCTGCAAAAGAATGGTATGGTGCCTCAAATCGTGTATGCGTGGGATCCACCTATTGGAGAGAAGGTGAAGCTTAATGTGGACGGTTCTCAGATCAATACTATCAGAAATATAGGTGCAGCAGTTCTTAGAGACAACATTGGTGATTGGCTTGGCGGATTCTCGGTCAACTTGGGCAAAGGTCAGGTAGCTGATGCTGAAATTTGGGGGCTATATTTTGGATTGAAACTTACAGTAGACGAGTATTTCACGATTATGTGTGGAGATGGATTCGGCTCTTGTGGTT
This sequence comes from Pyrus x bretschneideri, assembly GCF_019419815.1. Taxonomy (NCBI): domain Eukaryota; kingdom Viridiplantae; phylum Streptophyta; class Magnoliopsida; order Rosales; family Rosaceae; genus Pyrus; species Pyrus x bretschneideri. The sequence goes on from NW_025999798.1 coordinate 10,691,766, forward strand.
AAGTTAATCAATAATATGACTGATACCAGTTTTCATCCTCTTGGCAACATACCAACAATGCTCAACCCAAAAAACCAACTAACCATACCAACAATGCTCCAAAAAATTAACAACTTGACGATCCAAAGGAAAGATAATTTTTATTGATGATTTGGTACATTAACTAAAATGTGGGGTGGCTCCCTTTATTTGCATTACAAAGAGGTGACTTTACATATTAACTCATGATTTCAATAAGATTGGTTGAAGAATGAGGTCGAGGCCAGTTTGGACACTTGGGCGGACCAGAAGGACTGCATGGAGCACCGTCCGACATCGCACAAACACAACTATCATATGGAAACCCTCCACCACCAGCTCTGCAATATGATGCGACCTTGCCAACGCCGCGGTAACAAGTACTGCATGTCAGGGCACACTGGTACTCATCAGGACAACCCCCGCCGATCGTCGCCAAATAACACACTTTGTTGGCCTTGACAATTGTCGCCATTGTTTTCACTGCACCAAAAAACACATTTCTAGAGTTTCATATTCATAATAATTTTATGATACATGTTCAATACATCTATCAATTACGAAGAAGCTAGGTGCTAAAATATTGAACAAACCTGAGAAGAATGCAAAGAGGACGGCGAGAAAATAAAAGGAAGCTGAGGTGGCCATTTTAATGGTTTGCAAGTTGCAAGAACGATGAGACAGTGGAGTTGGAATATGGATGATGGCGATATTGCTGAGATTGGTGGGTTTTTATAGGTAAAGATAGTTCGTATATGCTTCTTACCTCAGGGTAATCATACACATTATTACTAGATGCAATTTTCTATGGAAGATATGGTTACCAATTATATGATTCGTGTATTGATATATTACCAATTTTGTTTAATAATCTGTTGCACCTGGTCAACGCAAATTCTATGCGATTAACTCAAATATTGGATACCATTTTTTTAATATTTTTTTTTTTTGAAAATCGTGGGGTACAATGGAAATTTATTGATATATAAAAAAAAAATTACATCTAGTCAGAAGAGACATAAACCTACCTTACAAAATACAAGAAAAAGAAGGAGAAAAGGGGGAGGGGGGGGGGGACATACACCTTGTCCCTCTTGAAAAAGAGGGGTGAACATAGGACCAAACCCATTTAAAATAAAACCTAAACTGTAAGAATCTGCAAGACAAGTTACAAAACAAAAAAGAAAAATTCAAAAAGATTACGTAAAAATGAAAAATCACACATCAAGAAGAGGAGACAAACATGTAGGCTGGCATGCTGAAGAAATCTGAATGTAGAAAAGGAAGAATCTCTATAAGAGGAGTGACATGCCAGTCAAGTGAAGGTGAGAGAAGCCCTAAATTGGCTAATTTGTTAGCAACGACATTTCCTTCTCGAAATGTATGAGATAACAAAATAACATGTGTTGTAATCGAGAAATACAGTTTTGCCAACGAGTCTGGAGCAACCAAGGAGGAGAAAAAGAACCAAAAGCATAGCAAGATATCACGCTAGAAGAGTCACTTTCTAGTTATAAATTTTGCCAACCCGCCACGTAAGCTAACTCTACAGCAAGGATGGCAGCATGGAACTTTGCATAGAAAGAAGTACGATGCCCCAAGCTCAGGAAGAAAACACCAAGAAAATAACTTTAGTAAGTCCATACGTGTTCAATTTGACACAAAAAATTGGAGAGGGGATGCCAAAAGATATGAACTATAGAAGGAGCTTTATAGTACTTAGCCGAGATTCCATGAGGTACTAAAAGTTGCTCATCCAAAATACCACGCACATGACCAGGAGTGAAAACTCCAACCTGCCTAATCCAGGCCAAAGCGGATCGACAAATGGGTGAAAGGCAAGGAGATGCTTAGTTTCAAACTTCATTTTATTACGCATCTTCCAAATAGATATTAGTAAGAAAAACCTTGATGCTAGCCAGACATTGCGAAATTGTGGAGAAAACTGCTTTGGCACACCAAACACATTGTGAAGAAGAATAGTGCCAAATTGACTAGCAAGCCAACACCAAACACGTTGTGCAAATTCACAACTAAAAAATTAGTGCCCAATAAGTAAATTCACAATGTGTGATACCAATTTATTCTCTCACCTCTAAATGTAAATATATCGTTCTATAAAAATATCAAAATGATTAGGATGTCCTTTAATTGAGCTAAAATTTTAATTATTATGTTGAGACCCAAAAATTTTGAATAATAAAAGTTTAAGGTTAAAACAAATTTAAACAAAAAAAATTAAAAATATATGCTTCTAATGTGTTTGTGCCTAAATTTATATATCTAAATTTTTAATTTGAATCAATTATAAGGCCAAATCATGGCTTATAGTGCGATTTATTAGAAAATAGGCCTATTGAACTATATTTTCTAATGATCTTTGAATTTAGGTCAAATGAATATTCACAATATTATGGATATATCAAGCATATTTAACTTATATAACAAGAAGTGAATGAATTTTCCTAAGATATGCATCTGAACCAAACAAAAATTACAAATACGCATCTAATATGTCAACCTGACTTCAGATTTCTCTATTGCAATAGGTATTCAGACTATGTTGTATTTTTTATTTTATTATAATCAAATTAATCACAACTTATATTGGATTTCTTTTTTTTTTTTATTATTATAATCAAATTAATCACAACTTATATTGGATTTTAGTACGATTATTGGCTTCAAATTCCTTTTTACTTTTTTTTTTTTTTTTTTTTAATTTTCATTTTCAACCCGAACATATTTTTCACCAAATTAATTGCTTTAATTTTGTCTTAAGGTTTAGCTTTCAGGTTTTGGTGTCGAAAACACGAGACCTAACCCACCACTTGAAAATCATATACGACCGAGGTACATCGCATTTGAATCTCTAGATCTGAAAAGGCTGCTTTGATTATAGATTTATGGAACGATGATGAAATCTAGATCAATAGAGATGAAGCCTTCGCCATGTGCTTTGTTCATCGAGAGTAGGAATTAAAACAGTGAAAGCCTGAGAGTGGGATTTGCAAAGTAACGTTAATGTTGGCATCATTTATATGAAGGATTTGTCCCCGTGTTTGAATGAACATCAACTTGGGGAAACTGAAAGCTCATCAACTTAGCCTCTGAATGAATGAATCCCGTGCAGGCATCACAAGTTCAATCAAATCTCCAATACAAATACCACATTTAGGTCCTTGCTTTACACTTTTTATTCAAAATTCATACTGAGAATCAAATATACCTTTTATTGACAGTTTATTTTATTCGGCAACTTTAATTAATTAAGAGTTCTATTGACATTATTTGTGTGATTGCTACTTAAAGCATCTTGCAGTTGTGGGGGACGACAACCATCAAATGGTGGACATGGTGCACCCTTGCTGAAGCTACAAATACATCGCCAAAATGGCGCAAAATCCTGGTAGCACCACGCCACAACCTTTCCGATACCGACCTAGCAAGGGCGGCATGTTTCGAGGCACTTTTTTGAATCCGGACATCCACCACCACTCCAAGAGATCTCGCAGTCTTTTGCTTCCACTTTAGGTACCAGCATTTTCACTGCACTTTCAGCAAGCACCAAGGCAATTAATTACATATACAGTTTGATTTTCTTAGTAAATAAGTGAGCAAGTTATTAGAAATATTAATAAGAACTTAAGAACAAAACCTGAACAGAAAGCAACCAGGACCAAAAGCAAGTGAAAGAAGGTGGTAAAGCTTGCCTTCCCCATTTTTTCCAGCAGAGGATTAAAGAGGGGCCAAATGTGGACGGAAAGCTGCGGGGAAAGGTTGTTTTTATAGAAATATAAGCTCTACCGGTGGATATGTAATCATTAATTAGAATAGATAACCTTCCATAATGTTTCAATATATTTCTCTTTCCGTAAAAAACTTGTTATTAGCATTTAAAAATGTCATCTTGCACATTTTTAGAGATCGTTTGATAATCATTTTGTTTTCAATTTTTACTTTTTTGAAAATTGAAAACACTTTATGAGTTTTTGGAATTTGATTTTGAGTTTTCACTTTTTTTATTTTTAAAACGAAATGATTATCAAACGGTCCCTTATAAAAACATAAGAAAGAAGTTGCACTTTGAGAAGTGCACCTTTTTGGAGTGTCATAAGCCTGTAACAACTTTATTTATGAAATTCATTAATAATTAAAATTGAAATTTAATATGGAAACTATGACACTCCTAAAATCTCATTGTTGCACTCCTCATAAGTGTTTTTTTCTTTCTAAATATAAAATGATTGAAGTGCACATTGAGAATATTAGAGTGTTAGTAACAACTCCCTTTAATGTCGTGAATACTAGTAGTCATTCGTGTTTTTTTTATGCTAGCTTGTGAGCTAGTCACATTAATTGAGTTATTTATGGGGTTTTATTGCAATGGTCCCCGAAATTGAGCCACTTGATCAAGATAATCATTTAAATTGAAAATCAATCAACGTAGTCCTTGAAAAATGGGTGGCATAAATCAATATAGTTCTTCCGTTACAATTCCGTCAAAAATTGTGTTATGTGTTGATGTGGCACATAAGTGAGTCCTACAAATCAAATTAAATATTTATTTTTATATAATTAAAAACAAAAAATAAAAAAGAAATTTTTTGTTATTTTTTTCCTTTTTCCTTAAAAAAAAAAAAAAAAAAAAAAACAAATTCTGAGTCTGCTTTAAACACGATGGTCAATGATTGTGGCAGGCGGAATCAAATTTGTGTTTAGGGGCATGAACGGTTAATCAGGCGTGGAGGTCCGGGAATCATGGTGGTCTGGTGTGAGATGGTTCGGGGCAACGGTGGGATGGGATTTAAGAGCAGTGGTTTCACAAGAACGTGAGTCGGTCTGGGTTGTAGGTTAGGCATGTGCAGGCTGGTGGTTTGTGTGTTGGGCGGAACTAAACAGAGTGGTGGATGAGGATTGGGCTTCGTGGAAGCAACCCACTGCCTCGCAGCCACCGCATTGAGTCTCAAATCGGCCCAATTCCCCATTCTTTTCTTCCTAGCTTTTTGTTAGGTTCTCATCCAAAAAACAAAACCCAAAAAATAAGGGAGTTTTAACGAAAAGGGCCTAGCACTATTCTTTCTTAATCAAAAGGACATTTTGTGTATGAAAAATCTATAATGGATTAAGCTCTTTTCTTTATTTACTTTTATGTCATTATTTTATTATTGTAGCTGGGTCCACAATGATGTTGACATTTCTTCTATTTCTTCTTTGAAATTTTGAGGCTTCCAATAGGGTTGATGATTGATCTTTGTCTTGCTGTAAATATACATTTCTTCTTTTGCTGCTACTAATATCATATCATACATAAAATCTTCAAACTCATCTAAGGCTAACATTTGGATCCCTCAAAATTTTAGAATATTTTTGTATGAATGAGTCCACGTATGTGAGGATATAGGGGATAGTCTAAAGGACTCTTCATTAATCATGGCTATATGCCTAGCTTTCTCCTTATGCATATGTACATATCAATCTGGATGACTACTAATAAAACTTAGGCAAATTTCTTTCCATTTTTCCAGATAATCTTCTGCTACTTTTATAAGTTTTTCAGGAAATAATTTCAATTGGGAAATATGGTTAATGAATATTTTATCAAAATAGTCAAACTCTAATAGTAAGGTTGGGGTAACTTCTACCACATTATGCTTTTTCTGATGCTCATAACTAAAATGCCATGGTCTAAATCTCTCATATTAATCCTGGCCACAGCTATGCTAACCTCTAGTTTACAAATACAATTCTTTGTACTATCACAAAGACATGGTGGATACATGTTTGTAATAATATACATCCCTATTTTTGTATCAAAGATGGACTGATACAAAGCACATTGTAATTGTAATTGGAACTTTTTCATGGACTGTGATGCTTTACTCATGATCTCATTTTGCATATCTGATGGCATTATTCTTAATTTTGTTTTTGAAATTTCTTCTAATAGGATATCATCTATTATTGAGTCTAAAGGCATATTTCTAAGAAAACTTTCATATTTTTCTTGTTTTTCTTTGTTACTCAGATGCTGATGCTGCTCATTATTTTGATGCTGCTTCATTTCAATATCTTCTTCTAAGAGCTTAATCTTAATCTCTTCTATGGGCTTATTAGCCTTTTGTTCTATGAGTTCAATAACCTCATTTTCTTTATTCTTATGCTAATCAGTTTCTAAACCTATTTTCAATTCTCTTTTTAGGGTGTGACTTGCCTTTTGCTGCATTAGAAGAGATTGGAGTTCTTGGTTTATTTTGGTAAACTTACTAAGTAATGACTCATGTTCCCTATAAATGACTTGAAGGTTGTGCTCAAGAGAATGAATATGATACTGGTTTTGATGGATACTAAAGCTAAAACTATCAAACTCTTACTCTAAGGCTCTAATTAATTTTTCATGACTTAACCTCATGATTGGCTGTTTAATTTGGATATTCTAAAAATTATCTAAGAGAACTTGTTACCTATTAGAAAGCCCCGGTACTATTGACCTATACCTCAGAGTTGGATTTCTGATTCTTTCAACAATATTTCCGTTAAAATTGAAAGTTGGTACTGGTGGTGATGCTAGTCTGCTTATGCTATTTTGGAATCCATTGAATGGTGGAGGTCCATGGTGCATCATTATGCTATTGAAATGTGCTCTTCTGCCTTGTGGTCTTGTGCTATATGGGGATGATGGTCCACGATATTCAATTCCTGTTCAACAAATTAATCTTGATAAGATATCAGCTAATGTATTGTCATTACCTTTTATATGTTCAAAAATTGGTTTAAAACTATTTCCTGTAATTGAATCAACAAAATTAACCCATCTTCGGGCTGCCCGTTTATTAGCATATATTTTGTTATAATGAGAAACTATATTTTGACAATCTGTTCTAATCGTGAATACTTCATTATGTAAGAATAAAGAAAATGCCTCAAGTTAGTTAATTATCCTTGAAATTTCTAAATTTGTTGACGGTAATCTTGACTGTACATCATTAAATTTAGTTGGGAATTTGATTTAAGAGAAGAATTTGGTTATAAATTATGAAAATTTAATCGTATGTTTTGGTAAATTAATTATGGTTATAGTTTTTGTGAGGGATTAAGAAAATTAAAAAAAGAATCGTGATTATTGGTAGTAATGTAAACAAGAATTTAATTTGGACCTATCATCGAAATTAATTCCCGAAAATAAATATTTCGCCGGGGGGGGGGGGGCAGGGCGTTACAAATGGTATCAGAGCAAATGATCCTACTTTACATTAAGAGATATTATTGAGTTTGTGGATGTGAATTATGAATTGCATTGATATTGCATTATTCCATAAGTTCTATAAATAATGAGGAATTTTAGTGGAAAGTGTATGTTGTAAATCATCATGAAATGAATTGAATTGAATGGGAGTATTTTAAAATGTATATTTCATGTAATAGCCTTAATGATGAGCGCTTGATTAAAGTTTCGGATTAACCTTAAATTAGGGTTGAACTTATGTTATGCATTATGGAAATTTGAATGTTAAAGTGATTGTGAAATTGTGACAAGTAGATGGAAAAGTCGTAATATACCTATGCAATTTGAGAAATGTTGATTTGGGTGGAAAAAGGCCCGTGGATGTTGAATTGGGTGAAAAAGGCCCGTGGATGTCGATTTGGGCGTGATAGCCCATGGAATGGGAGGATGTGTGATTTGGGCAAAAAGGCCCGAGGATGTGTGATTGGGCAAAGTGGTCCCGTGAATGATGAATTGGGCAAAATGACCCGTGAAATGTGAAGGAATGATTGAATGGGCACAAAGACCCAGTGTTTTCAGGAGAAAAGCTCCATGTGTGGGCTGCGAGAATGAGTTATCAAAGTGATAAATACGTGTGATATGTATGTTGACCAGGTATATTACGATTCCTTCCAGACTGCTAGTTACTGGTTTGGATGAAAAGAAAGTTGTGGAAAAATCTTTGTTTGGTCAATGATGATTATGTTTAGAAATTCTTTGTATTTGTATGGCCAATGATAATGATGGTTTGAAATTTTATTATTTATGAAAGTCATGGTGATTCATCGAACTAGAATGCAATCATAAACTGAGATTATGATTTGCCCATTAGAAATGAAATGGTGGAAAGACCATGAATATTTCTTCATTGATCACTGGAGGACATGAATAAAATTATGGAATGAGACTTTGAGTTCGTTTAATATAAACGATTTTCTAGTTGTGTTTTTTTTTCGTTTGATGAAAAGAATTGATGGACAAAGTTGTAATTACAATTTTGATTGGTTTGGTTGCCTTAGTCATGAGTTGTCATTGTTGGATTTGATACTGTGAACAGAACTGATGAAGCACACATATTCTCATGGTTATGTGATTAATAAGGGTTAATTTCGTTGACTATTAGAGTCGTGATATATAAATTTCTCTCCTTTGGTTGATGGAATGTGAATAGTGTTCTGGAAGTGTGAGCCACTAATTTATTTGATATGTGGCTCTACTTTGAAACAATTTAAAAGAAAAACAATTGAAAGAAAGATTTAAGAGGCTTTTAAATTTACTATGGGTAATTTAGTTTAATTGTGGATATGAATGAAATCATAGAAAGAGATTTTGATTTCGTTCAATGTTAACGGGTATTTCGGATTCGGTTTTAAACTTCTTTCCATTACCCAGTGAGTGTGATTGGAAATTTCAATGATTTTGGTTGAAATTTTTTATATTTGATTTGCCAATTATAAAGGTTTGTCTTGAAATTTTGACATAACTTAGCCACTGATGATTATGGCTTGAACTTCTGATATCTATTTGGCCAAAGATAGTTATGGCTGGAATTTATGATATTTGTTTTTGCCATTATTGAGTATGGCAAAAAAATTTCTGATGTTGGTATCGGTCGTATGTGTGGTTAGAAATTTGGAGGAAGGACCGTTGTAATGATGGCGTATAACCAGTGATGGTACGTAGTTACCAATGATTGTGGTTATTATGCTAGTATTTATCTAGTCAGTGGTAGATGAGATTTAAAATCTGGTATTATTTAGCCAATAGTAAATGTGGCTTGATGTTTGACATTATTTTTGCCAATATGTATAGCTAGAAATTATGATATTTATTCTACCAATGAAGGTGGTAGGAAATCAGAATATAGTTGATTGCTTCGTGGAATTATTTTAGTACGAGGTAGATGCGGTAGAACTTGGCCGTTACGTATTCTTTGTCTCTTTCAATTTCTTGCAATATATGAAATTATTATGTTATATCGTTTCAGGTTTTTGTTTGTAAGTACTCTCCTATGGGGTTATATTTCATTTCAGGGGTCTTTGTTCTACAATTGGTTTGGAGCTATTCGGTGTGGTTGTAGAGGTTTAAGGGCAGTTTGGGAAATAGTGGGTGTTGATGGCATGCTAGATAAATTCTAGTTGATGAACGAATCAGACAATATATATCTTTCATGAACAAAATTACCAGGTAAAATATCTCTGATAGATTGTGCAGGATTTTTCTCATTAATTAGTGTTTAAAATTACGCACTTTACATTAATATGGGCGGATCTTCTCATTGGTGGTCTACTTATAAAAACCCACCAAAGTAGCACCAATTCAATAAGCAATGTCTTCCTTCTTCTTCCAATCCTGATCTTTCTAGTTGCTGTACAGTCGCAAGCATAGAAATGGCCAAGTTCCATGCTTTCTTCTACTTGCTTCTGGTCCTTCTCCTATTCACCTCAGGTATTTGTGTACTTCTTTTTTGTTTTACTTTTATAAGTAATAAACGTGATTATAGATGAATGAGAGAACATAATTTGTATTATCAATGGATCCTCATTGATCATAGATCGTAATTAGTCGACTTTATAAATATTCTATTATATCATATATAATGCTCTCATGATACGCTAAAAATTAATGACCCGGTAAAGTCACGTAGTTTGTACGTGGGTTTAATTCTAATTCATAGGTTTGCATGTTATATATCTAATATATCATTCGCACCTACGTATAAGTTGTGCCATATTAATTTGTTATTGTTTATATATTTTGGCTCAATTAATTAAGTTTAATTTGTTTCATTTAAATGGAGTAGTGAATGCCAAGGTCTGTAGACTAGCTACTATTGGTGGTGGTTGTCCCGACGTCAACGAGTGCAACTTGACATGCAGTCCTTGTTACCGGAATGTTGGGCGTGTCACCTCCTACTGTGACCCCGGTGGTGAAGGATTTCCATTTGGTTCATGTGTTTGCGTCATGTCCGATGGTGCTCCCTGTAATCCTAGAGATCCACCAAAGTGCCCGAACTGGCCTCGATCGGTAGCTGCTACTGCTACTAATTTCACAGCAAATTTTAATTAAATATAAACCAGGCATATTAATTTAATCAATGTAATATTGAATAAGAGTAAAGCTTGTCCAAATTGCCGTTTATCTTTACTATTTTTGTTGAGAGTAATAATAGGTAGATTAAATTTGCAAATTAAATTATGTGTCACTAATAAGAAATAGGGAATTACCCAAAAATGGGACAATTTCTTAATCTTGGGACAAAATAGGACATTTCGAATATGCACATGCCATGCACAACAAGTGGATAGAAATAAGATTTTTCCTACACCTTGAAATGTCGAAATTGTCCTCCCATATGAATAGGTTATCCAGAAATTCCAGCTTTCATTTCTCATTTTGTAGAGAGAGAAACAAAGAGGAGAGAGAGAGAGAGAGAGAAAATCTCTCTCGCCCAATTCCAATTTGAAGAACTCTAACCCACCCATCTTAATCAAAGAGCTCTCTCTCTAACCCACCCATCTTCTTCATCCAAGCTCTGTCTCCTTCTTTCTTTCTCTCTCCCCTCTCTACATTTCGAATATGCACAAGAGCTCTCTCTCTAACCCACCCATCTTCTTCGATTTTTACCTTTTCATTTGTAGGTTTTGTGAATTGGGTTTGCTTAATTTGCTTTTTGATAGATGGATTTTTGGAGTTGAAGTAATTGGTTTGGTGTTTCTTGGACAAGACCCAAATCCTTCAATTTTGATTTTTGATTTTTTATCATTTCTCTGATTTATATGTGGGTTTTCATTTCTTCTGTCTTCTCCCTCCCTCTGCTCCCTCTCTCGATCCAAATTTACAAACACTAAAATAGGGTTTGGCTTTTGCTGCAATTAAATGAAAAAAACGTATTAAAGATTAGTTGCCTTTTGGAGAAGAGATAAATTTGAGGGAAAATAGAGAAATCAAAGTGGAAAGAAGGAAGACAGAAGGACATGGATGAAATTGTTTCATGTACTCGTTCACTCTCTTCGTATTGAGCTCACTCATACATTGTATGTACATGACATGCACATCTTATACTCACAGATCTGAGCTCAATCCAAAAAATCATAGCTCACAGCTCTCTTTTTGAAATCAGAAAAATAACCCTAAACTTTATATGAGGAATCGAAGATTCATTAGTTTGAATTTGGTATCAAATTTGATTGGGTTTAAATATTTCAAGGATTTGAAGATTGCAGTTTGAATTGGCATGAAAGAACCCAACTGAATCAAAGGAAATTGTTTTTTTTTTTCATATTAGCAGGGCCTGCCTTTGAATCAAAGGAAAAAATAGTAAACTATGTTAATGCGAACAGTATCAAAGATATCAATATGCACCATATACATTATATGCACACCACATGTACATAATATGTACAGTAAATGCACATGATATGCACAGGACGGGAGAAACTTTAACGGCAACATATTGGTATAGTAGATACAATTAAAACATAATTATTACGTACATAAGGTTACAATGACGGTTTGAAAAGTCTTGTTACGTATATCTACCACCACTTAACCGTGCAAGTGGAAAACATGATACTCGTTGTTGTTATTTTATAGACACGCATGACCCTTAACATCCTCTAAGCTTTTCTTGTTTTATTCTTTTTTTTATTTTTTTGAAATGTTGTTTTTCACGGAGGCCAACTAGGTTGTGGTCATACTCAATAAATTCCGAGGCACAACATACGTGCATCATAATGCACGCTATATGCACATTACGGAAAAAATTTCACAAATTTCTAGAATTGGACACTTGAACCATAAATTGTTTAATCCCAGTTTTCTAGCACATCAAAACTTGAAATTTATTCTACAACCCCTATAACCCAACATGAAACACAAACCCTATGTAACTTCTAAGTATTAATTCATCTTACAAACAACCCATTTATTCCATAAATAATTGATGAAGGAACTTGGAACTAAACACCCTACCTTACTATGCCTGCCAAAGCTTTAGTCATCGAAAAAATGGAACCTTTCAGTCAAAACAGAAAATATGGTGCAAAACCCAGCTCACTCTTCTCACCACTCTCACGCATCCCTTTGTTCAAAATAAGAGGTATGAGGTCAAACCAAAACCCAGCTCACTGTTCTTGCCTCTCTTTGGACTTCCATCTCTTCGAAATCAGAGCTTAGAGATCTAAGTTCAACCCAAAAACCCATAACTCACTAAGCTCTCTCGACAACCCTCTTTTCCAAATGAGAAGAGTGATGCAATGGGCTAATGATGTTTAGTATTTATATGTGGGTATCTTAGTAATTTCAATTATGTGCATGGGGTGCATGCCCAATTTGTTCTATTTTTGTCCCAAGATTAAGAAATTATCCCATTTTGGGTTATTTCCCTAAAAAATAAACACATTAATCAATACTTCAGTAATAATTCAATTATCAACTTCTATGTCATTTAGTTTAAAAAATTTAGGGTAAATTACATAAAACTACCTCAACTATTGGTCACATCATAATCTCATGCATTATATTTTAAACATTGTAATGTCATACATCGGCTTACAAATTGATTGCAATGTCAGTTTTCCGTTAAACAATCCGTCAAATTGCCTGTTAAGTGATGACTTGGCAGTCAATTGTGCCACTTAAGAAAAAAATAAATTATAAAATAATTCAAAATAAAAATAAACTTTTATGCAAAAATATTAAATAAGAAAGTGATCCCACCCCTTCAGTACCACCACCCAGGTGCACGCCGGTTCCAAACCACCATCTCTTCCCCACCCCTTCGCCGCCGTATGATTCTCCAGCGGCTCTCCCAATGGGGGCCATAAAGTCGCCTCTCTGTTTCTCTTTCTCATCGCCATCACCATCGATAAAGAAATCAAAGAAAACCTCCACAATCGGACCCAAACAAGTTGAAATTTTTTTCAGAGCCTCAATGGCCATGGAAACCCAGAAAACCTATTCCCCAGTTCCAAACCAAATAATTCGAAACCCAAACCCATACCACCTTAACCAAACCTAGAAAATCATAACCCAAACTAAACCCAGAAATAATATTTCCAAAGCCACAAAATCATACCATCCTATCCCAAACCCATAAATCTATTCCAAAAAATTCCAACAAAAATATCAAATCATACCACACCCCACCGTTCCTCATCTCCTCCACTGATTCTCTCTACCAATTCCGCCATCCTCACCTCACTCCCTTCCCGGCCATCGCTTACAGATGCGATAAACCCAAACATCTTGGTCGACGGCTTCGTTTCATGGCAAGCAGTGGACTTTCTCCCTCCCAATTTTGCAACCATTTGCGCCTCCTTCCCTGCAAAATCAGAATTCCTAAATCCTACATTTACCCTGCTATTTCTTTCCTTGGCTCTCCCATTGTGGAGCTGAGGCAGGCGGCGTGTTGGGGTTGTTTGGGTTTCAGTGATGGTGGAGACTAAGAGAAGGAAGAAGAAGGCGTGGGGGAGCCCGAGTTGGTGGGGATCGTGGGTGGCGGAGGACAGTGGAGACAAAGGTGGGGATGTACGGCCCAAATTGAAAGTATATAATTTTTTAATTCTTTTTAGTTTAAAGATTATAAATAATAATTTTGTTTTTGTTAGTTTTTCGTGCACTTGGCTCAAACTTGATACTCATATCAGCAAAAATATGGGCTTATAATTGTCACGTCAATATGTAACAGAAAAATTGACAGACAAACTAACAGATGATTTTGCAACAAATTTGTAAGATAAGATGTGACATTGTAATTTTGAAAACATAAAGTATGTAATTTTGTAACATAAGGGATATTATTCCCGAACCTTAACCCTGCAGAATCTACTTCCATCTGGATGGAATAGATCATTGATTATGCACATGTTCGAGCCCCTACCAATGTCATTGAGGAGTACCATTCTCGTAGTTAATTTGTGAGACTAATTTTGCTCCACCAAACATCGTTGGAAGAGTAGAATTTTGATATGGATAACCTTGTTGGCCGAATCCCCTTAGTAAACCACTTACTTTGTGAACTTTTATTCCATGTTCCTGGGTTCCAGCTTGGTGTTTGTTTTTAGTTATGGATAATTTTATTGATATTGTCCTCGATTACGAGTTAATTGAATCATGTTTCTTGTATACATGTGACCGAATTCAATTAAACCGGTGATTAGGTACGAATGTGGGAAAGTTAGGTGTCTGGATGAATGCGATATTATGCACACTAACTTTATACCTAAATCACATCTCTAGCAATTATTTTAGGTCTATCCAACCTAATTAAGAGCATTGGCACACTCCCCATTGTATGAATGGTATTGAATTATCATGTCAGAGACCTTATATTATCCCTGTTTTGGAAGAACGTCGTTGAGTTTTAAAGGATATTCGAGATGACCATGATCATGAATGAAACCACTGAAGAAAATAGAGTGAAATATCTTTGCACCACCTCCAAAAATAAGCCTAAAGCTTTACTTTAGGGTCAATGGGCTGTCTCCCAACTAGGGAACATACCCCATGTGGTTGGCCTAGAGCTAGGTGAATGAGCAGTTTACTTGCTTTGGCACAACCCTTTGGGACACTTAGTTCGAACAATGATGCTATGACGCATCTCCTTACCCAAAGTAAGGATTTTGTGCCTACAAGCACACTTTGCCAAGCCTGCTCATTAGGAAAATTGATTTTCTGAATCATCCTTTGCAAATATACGAAATCACCTTTTTTCACAGTGGATTCAAGGGAATATATATGGACTAATCCAATCCAAATGCGAACCATATAAATACTTATGGTTTTGGTTGATGAATCAACAAACTGGTCACATGTTATCCACACACATTGCTGCTAAACCTTCTGGCCTATTTTAAGGGTTCACCACCCTACTTGTCCAAATACATTGCTGCTAAACCTTCGATAAAGTATTGCATGTCTTTTGGATTTATAATTGAACATCGAATTCTCATGTTTACCCCAAATAGCATTGCCTAGTGATCATAAAGTGCAATTTAAATGATCGCCCGAACCTTGGTGAACATACCAAGTTTTTCGGTTTCTGCCTAGGGTTATGCAGTCTTGTACACAATTATGTTTGTCCGCCTTGAGGCCCATTCCCACCCAACCTATTTGATGTTATAGTTACTGGGTACGAACCTGACCTTTTTTGGATTTACACATTTAGGTGTGCATTTCATGTGCCAAGTTGCGTCACTGTAACGTACCAATATGGGTCCTCAAAGAAGGATGTGAATCTTTCTCGATTATGATTCTCCTTCACACTAGCTCTCTTAGAGCCCTTGCATGTGATTTCTTTACCGCTCATTTGCGGGTTGTCACTTCAATAAGACAGTCTTCCCGCTGTTAGGGGGAGGTAAGAACGTCAACGTTCCTGTAGAATGGCGCAAAGTTGCGTGGACGGTGCCCACTATGCCTTATCTCAATCCCCGTACCGCATAAGTGTGATAAGCAAGTGCAATGTATTCTAGCTTTCAGAATGTTGCTCCAGACGCATTCCTTTGATCTAGCTAAAGTGATGAGATCATATACCAACTACAAACATGCCTACAAGGATAGACATACTTAACGTACTTCGAGTCAACATCCCCGAAAGGTGTGCCGCCCTTGTTGGATGGTTTGAACGCCTCTGTTGAACGGTCTGGTACACCAACGGATAGCCAATCAATCTATCTTAGCCTGAAGCATGATAGATCACTTGGTTCATAGGATTCACTTCCCTAGAAGAGGAAGACACGATACAACAATGAATCTATACTTGATCGTTGTCTCAAATCATTTCTATCTTATGAGATTAATCCAGATTACTCCTGAGACTTGAAGTTCTTGGTCCAGTATACTAGTTTGGATGAGTTAATAGAATTGAAATGAGATTACCATCAATGATGTTTTCACTTATATGGTAACTACCGACACAAATGAAAAACGACGATATCGAACCATGTTCCGTTGATTAAGTGATAACGTAGAATTGATTGGACAACCAAAATTACCAGGTCAAATTCCTTACCAATGTGTGTTTTGGGCCTATCATTCCTACATTGCCCAAGGTAACCCTGTTATGTTACAAGTAGCAAAGGAAACATAATGAGATGAATGAAATAGTATGATATGATGCATGCCTTACGGCGCAAAGTATTTCTCAAACATCCTGTGATTGATAGCAACATTATGAAATGTGGTTAGTGTTTTCTCCATGGGGATATAGATACGGAGATTTACATGTAAGTTCCCGAATAATTACATGGACTGGTTCAAATAGTTCAAAATCACGGAACACCCTCTTAACTTGTTTGAGGCGTTCACTTACAGATTGAAACAATATGACGGATATGGTATACTCATCTAAGTGATTATTTGATCAATCACGGATATGAATGAATGCCCTTGCGTGTTAAACTATGAAGTCTTATTCTAAATTGCTAGAGTTACAGTTTATGTTGTTGACACGAATCTCACTAAGACTCTGGAAGAGCTTGAGAAAACTGATTTGCACATGAATATGGAATTTGAGATGAAGCATTTTGGGAAAACTCGTTTATGCCTTGACCTGAAGTTGAAGTATTTTTCTAACGATACTTTGGTCTACCAGTCGAACTACACTCCGAAGGTGTTACCTTTGAGTATACCTATGATTGTCCATACGTTATATGTAAATAAGACCCTTGAAGAGGTTATGGAATCTGAAATTCCATATTTGAGTTCAACTTTGCACTTTGTTGTACTTAGATCATTGTATTAGACATGACATCTCCTTCGCTGTTGGTCTATTGGTAAAGATGCAACACCGTGCCTACACGTAACCACTGAATTGGTATTAAAGATGTACCCTGAAAGTACTACGAATTTGGGCAAATCCCAACGCATCTCGAGCGGATCCAACCCCCTTGATTGTCGGAATGATGCTTGTTCGGTTTGTTATGCTGACGTTGGTTACTTATCAAACCCGCATAAGGCAAAATCCCTAAATGGTTATGTCTTTGTTGTTAGGGATTTCGCAATATCTTAGAGGTCCATTGATAGGAGCATATTTATGCGACTTAAATGGCTTGTTCTCGTACATTTACGTTATGTTTCTTTAGTTATTTTAGTTCTTTATGCTTCTTTTGTGTGTTTTCAGGTTCTAAGGGCAAAGTATGCAAAAGGATGCCTTTTGGAGCCTTTTGGAGCAAATTAGAGATTGGAATGGATATCATATGCTTGGAGCCAAAAGGATGGACGAAATTGAAGACTTGAAGTAGGAAAGTTAAATCCTAAAAAGACCTCATGTTTGAGCATCATTGAAAACTCCTACGCATTTTAGAACACAAAAACAACATTCCTAGCAACCTTAGGACATTGTCGTGTGTTTCCTTGTGTCTCCCTTCCTTGCCATGCAAGGAAGGGCTTTGTTCCCTATTTTAAATACTTAAACATCCACCACTTATCATTCACCACATATCATTCACCACTTATCATATCATACATTCATTTATCACTTATCATAATCATTCACTTATCACTTATCACTCATAATCACCTACAACATCCACCTACTTCACCTACAACATCCACCTACTTCACCTACAAATGACATAGCCATATGTTCCCTCCACTACTCCTATAAATACCCTTGCATTCATTCACTCCCCATCTCAATTTCCATTATACATACCACAACACAAACACACACCATCTTCACATCCTGAAATTCCCTTCCTTGCCGTAGGTTTCTTTCCATTTTCTATCTTTCCTCATCCATTTCCATAATTCCCCAATCCATTCAACACACCAACAACATCCCTTAGACCTTGTGCCATAATAACGAAGAAGAGAAGAGTGCCTAAACGTTCATACAATTCAAGTTTGAGTTGTTGGAATGTTTAGGTGTTTCTTTGATTTCAATGTTTAAATTCAATTTTCTTTGTTTTGTAATGGAAGAGAAGAGTGCCTAAACGTTCATACAATTCAAGTTTGAGTTGTTGGAATGTTTAGGTGTTTCTTTGATTTCAAAGTTATGAGGAACTAAACCCCCCCTTTAGCTAGGGGGTGATTCAAATTACATGTTTATGCTTGCAATATGAATTGATTACTTTTGGTTGGAATTTCATAAGTTGTGGATTCAATTTGTTTAACCGTTTGAATGAATATGACGCTAGAATATAAGTGAGTTTCACTTAATAGTTACGAACTTATGTTCACAAGTAGTGGAGGTTGCTTATAAACAATCGCGTTAAACGAATTCTTGGCATAAGTTTCATGCATATTCCATAGTAACGAATGCCTCGTCAATGTTTATGATTTCCGTTGAACTTAATGATCTTTGTTGAATGTCTCTATCATGCGTATTCCATGGTTAGGGACTTTGATTAAGAATAATTTGGTTGTAATGCGTATTCCATTCAATCCAACGAATCTAGGGAAATCTGAAAGTTAATTTAAGCGGACCTAATTAACTTGGAGCATTGAGTTTCATAATTTATCGAAAGACCAACCGAAAATCAATCTTGTATGCAAATGTAACATGTGTGGAGAAGAACCCCTTAGCTATTTCATCATCCATCTTTTCATCACATTCATCTTTACTATCTGTTTTAAATTATAATCTGTCCGTTTAATTTAATCTCGTCCAACCACAATCCCCCCTATTTTGTTAAGTCTTAATCATTTGATTTGTCTTATTTTATGTTTTTAAGTATTTGGAGTCTTTTGAACTTGTTTTGAGTCTTTTAGTTTGTCTTAGTGTTTTAAAAGTTAGTTTTATTTATTTGAGTCAAGTGTTTAGCATCCCTAGTTAATCCCCGGTTAGAACGATCCCTACTTACATCATTACTACAATTGTCACAAATAGGGTTTAGTTTGTGTGCGTATAAATCACGCATCAAATTTTGGCGCCGTTGCCGGGGATTAGCAACTTTGCTAATCTCTTGGATTGTTTTATTTTCGTTTGTGTATATATATATTTTTAGTTTTATTTTAGACGCAAGACATGGCACTTGATAGTGTTTCTCTTTTGTCATAGCTTATGGAAGAGTACCAAACGCAAAGAGTTGGTACATTTGATCATAATCAATCAAGGAACGACGTGTTTTCCAATACTTACAATTCCGATTGGAGTGATCATTCAAACTCTATATGGTGGGAACCTCAACATGTTCAAGAAAAAGGATATTGGCAGCCATATGAGGAGTTCTATTCAAGACCTATGCACCCACCACAACCTCATATTCAATATGCCCAACCAAATTTAAGTTCGTCAATAGATTATAATCAAAAGCTTGATGAATTAATTTGTTTGGTGCAGGGCTTACAAAATCAAGACAATGAGGCTCAACAAGAAGGATATTGGCAGCTGTATGAGGAGTTCTATTCAACGCCTATGCAGCCACCACAACCTGCCCAAAGTAATGTAGGTAATTCAAATGATAATGATACGATTTTTCAATTACTTACTACTCTGGAAAAGCAAATTGGGCAGATAGCGGAGTTCGAAGGACAATTTTGCGACCAAGGTGAACTCCCTAGTTCAACCATTGCAAATCAGAAGGGAGAATTTGAAACCACCAATGCTATCATGTTGAGAAGTGACAAGGAGGTTGGAACGGACCCTCAACCATCAAAATCAAATCACAAGGAAGAGGAATACACCCAACCCACGGAAAGGGTGGAAACACCTTTACCGCAGGCACCTATCGCTCCTACGCCATCCAATTCAGGTAAGGTTGTTCCAAAGTTAATTATTTCTAACCCCGTTCCACTGAATGTCCCTATTCCTTGCAGGATTATGCAATCCAAGGAAGAAGAGGGTGAGAAAGGCATCTTCGAATCCTTTCCAAAGAATCAAGAGCAAGATGTGACTGGGGAATGTCTAGAAAAGGATATACTTGAGGCAAACAACCCCAAAGAAATTGAATTTTATGACACAAGACAAGGACCAATACTCACATGCAATCTGGCCAAGTCCAATATCCCTGAAACTTTCTAGGGAGTGGTGTTTATTCTTGAGTTTATGTCGGAGCACACAGGTAAGCCGCCTCCCCGAATTTCAATTTTCTTTTATACTAATATGTTGTTAATGATCCAGGCACCCACTTTAGAATTTGAACCAATGCCGGTTCACTTCAAGTATCACCTTCCATTCAAGGACCAATTCCATGCCGTTTGATTTTATTTATGTAAAATAAAAAAAAAAAATAAATAAATAAAAAATAAAAAATAATAATAATAATAATAATAACAACATGGCAAAATAATGTAACTTTCACAAAGGTTGTTTGCTTGAAGCCCCACTCCTTGGCAAAACTCTAGAAGCGGGAGGCATCGGAGCAGAAGGCATCGAGGCGGAAGGCATCGGAGCGGAAGGCATCGGAGATAGAGCATTCGAGGCCTCAATACTTGGCCAAACGCTGGACGAGCCAGGAAAAATGTGCCTCTGGAAGTAAGCCGCAAGCCTTTGACGGTCACTTTGACGGTCACTTTGCATGCGACCATTGGATTCTTGCAGCTCATCAAGCTTCCTCTTCATGCCCGTCGAATAGTTGTTTGCAAGCACATGCAAACTTTTATTCTCGTACTTAAGCAGTTTGATCTCTTGCTTAAGACTTTCCACCTCCGCCATCAATGATTCCACCTGACGGGAGCGGGCAAGCAGGCGTTGGCCCATGTTGGACACAGAACTCGCACACTGAACACTAAGTGCGAGGGACTCTTGAACGGCCAACTCATCGGACCGTCCTGACAGCAGCCTACTATCTTTTGGAGTGAGGAGGTTCCTAGCTACTATTGTAGCTGTTGTGGCGTCCTGCATCACTGAGTCTTCACCTAAAAGAGGACCGTTAGAAGATAAGAAAGAAGGGCGCCATACGTTACCTTGACGCGGCGCGCCCGTATCACTGCTAAGGCTCAATTCCAAGCTAAGGTTCGATGGGTTTGCCATTTTTCAAAAGTGTTCAAAGAGAAGGGGTGGATGAAGTTAAATTTCAAAGGGCCGGAGACGATGTTCAAAAATGGGAATTCTTCAGAGTGTGTTTGTTGTGGTGATCGATACCTCTATAAGAAGCCAAGGCGACGCGTCCACCGATTCAAAACGCCGGAATTTCAGGCGTAAGTTAAGCGAAGCTTTCTCAGCTTTTCAGAAGACGCGTTCAACTTTGTCAAAAGATTTCTTCTTTTCAGACAACACGTGGAGGCCATCATCGCAACTACACATCTTTAGCCGACAAGCGCAAAGTTCGGCGACGCTTTCTCTGCTTTTCAGAAACCGCGTGCAGCTTTGTCAAAAGGAGCCGCATCCGCACTACTACGTGTCGTTCAGAAAGCAAAGGGGCGTCGTTCAGAAATCGAAGGGGCGTCGCTCAGAAATCGAAGAGGCGCCACTATTTCAAAAAGCTGGATTTGCGGGATCAAAACGTTTGTCGACAAGGGTAAAAGAACAATACTACCACTTGATATTATCTCTATATATGTCGACCTTCGTCTTTTATGGCAAGGCAAACCTGAAGAAAATGCCCAACTCTCCCTCACCTCTGAGGGTGCACTCCCAGCAAAGCCTCTTGAAATACTCAATTTTTTCTCCCCCAAAGATGATACCAGATGCCTGGAGTATAGATGACCCAGGAGGAAACGGTGGATTGGAGTGTGCTGATTCATTCACCGCTTCTTCAAAAGCAAAGGTATCTCATATCATTAAGGTCAAAAGCAAAAGTATCTCATATCATGCTCTTTCCCTGTCTTTTTCTTTGTCCTTGTTCTTACTCGCATGGCAAAGTAAAAGAAGCAATCAGCCGGCACTTGGAGTCAGTCTTCCGATCTGGAGCCAACTGCCTGGAATCTATTCCTGATTGCTTACCTAGCGTTGCTCTCGAGTAGTCATCTTCAACGGTTGATACACTTCCAGAGAAGGGACCACTCCTGCAAAGATTGAACAAAGAAACAGATAAAAGGGGAAAGCTCAGACCTCCGGGGGAGACCAAAAGAATCATGCTGCCCAGTTGAAGAGTAGCACAAAGGAAAATCAACGATGGGAGGAACCCCTGTGGAATCAACAACATCAAGCCTCAATGAAATCAACAAGGAGAAGATGGAATTTACATTCCACAACCAGATTTGCGTCTCTAAACTCTTCTCTTTGTTATTTACATTCTGCCATGTTTAGTATGTTTAGTTGCTGTTTTTATGTTTACTTTTGTTTGGTGTGATTTTAAGCTTAAAACATTGAGGACAGTGTTTGATTTAAGTGTGGGGGGGGGGGTAACTAATGTTGTTGATACAAATTCGTGAGATTTTATCACCCATAACTTCAAATGTTGTTCCTTACTGTTTTAAGGCGTTTTTAAGTTGTTTTAGAGTATTTTAGTATGTTTTGTTTTTATAACTCCGAAAATACCATAAAAATTTGAAAAAAAAATTGTTTTGAAAAGCCTAAAAAGAGTGTTTTGAGTCGTTTTTGTGTGTTTGTGTCTTAGGATACCTTCCAACACAATGACAAGGATTTGGTTTATAATTGCATGACGGTTAGAAAGAGTTATAAACATAGAGAAAAGTATGATTTACTCTTGGTATATGCTTGGTTATGGTTATAATGTATGACTTCACATGCAATCATAAAAGAAAAAAAAATTCGTTTTTGTAACATGCTTGAAGGAAGGAACTCAAACAAACGCTACAACCCTGAGAGACTTGAGCCTATAACGTTCTTTGGAGAGTTTAATCTGTGATTTCTTGTTTTCTAAAGTCGTTGCATGATCTCATTATTCTTTGCTTGGTTACTACTTAGAAGGCGTTTCATCATATAGTTCCAAATGCTATAACTCATGCCCATTTCATTCAAAGCATGTTATTGATTTGCATAACACATATTCAAGAAGAAGTTGTGTAGTGACCACCACCATAGCCAAATAGCCTTACTTCCCATACTTCGTATATGTTGTAAGTTTTAACCCCGTTGAGCCTTGTTTAGCCTTTATTCTTTGTTTACCCACATTTTCCTCACCTAGCCTAGTTTAGGACAATCCCCACCCTTGTTCTTAAAAGATAGTGAGCATGACTTAATTGAATTCCTTTTGAGTTACATTATGAAAGAAAATAAGTGTGGGGGAGAGAATGTTTAAGTGTTGATGTTTTGAGATTCAAAAGAAAAGAAAAAAAAAAAAAAAAAAAAGAGAAAAGAAAAAAATGAAAGAATAAGTGATTGAAGAAAGGTTCCAAAACACCAATTCTGGGTGTAAATTGTCTAAACTCTCCCTTTTTGTTCAAAAGTTGAGTTTTCATTCAAAAGTGAATTCTAAGTTGATTCAAATGCTTTGCTCACTATTTCTTTAAAAACCTTTGTTTTCCATATCCCTTCTTTGTTATCCACATACCCCAAGCCCCGTTACAACCCTTGACTTCTATCTTGAGTGTTATGTATTTCAATTTGTGGAGTTTGAACTTGGTATGAGCTTATGGTGTCACTGGTTCTCGCGTCTAAGTAGTAGCATTCCATTCATGAGATCATATCTAAACATGCTTATTAACTCCAGAAAATGCTTTCCTTATTATAACATATGTGAATGTTCGTCTACATGTTTACATCAATCTTCTCACATATACCTAGTGTAGGGTGTGTAGTCAGAAAATCTGTGTGAAAAACGAGAGTACATCTAGTAAGAAATTGAGGGAATTCTCTAAGGCATGTTACTACATTCAAAACATGGTTTTAAATGCTTAATTGTGAACTAGTATGTGGTGACTATGAGTAAGAATGTACTTAAGTGTAAAGATGGCTCAAATCTGTGAGAATAATGATTTTTAATTTGTCATGTGCATTGGAAGTCCCTGATACGATTGTTGGAAGGTGTAGGTTGTGTTTTGTTCTTTTTGTTTTGTTTTTCTGTTTTGCTCGAGGACTAGCAAAAGCTAAGTGTGAGGGTATTTGATAGGAGCATATTTATGCGACTTAAATGGCTTGTTCTCGTACATTTACGTTATGTTTCTTTAGTTATTTTAGTTCTTTATGCTTCTTTTGTGTGTTTTCAGGTTCTAAGGGCAAAGTATGCAAAAGGATGCCTTTTGGAGCCTTTTGGAGCAAATTAGAGATTGGAATGGATATCATATGCTTGGAGCCAAAAGGATGGACGAAATTGAAGACTTGAAGTAGGAAAGTTAAATCCTAAAAAGACCTCATGTTTGAGCATTATTGAAAACTCCTACGCATTTTAGAACACAAAAACAACATTCCTAGCAACCTTAGGACATTGTCGTGTGTTTCCTTGTGTCTCCCTTCCTTGCCATGCAAGGAAGGGCTTTGTTCCCTATTTTAAATACTTAAACATCCACCACTTATCATTCACCACATATCATTCATCACTTATCATATCATACATTCATTTATCACTTATCATAATCATTCACTTATCACTTATCACTCATAATCACCTACAACATCCACCTACTTCACCTACAAATGACATAGCCATATGTTCCCTCCACTACTCCTATAAATACCCTTGCATTCATTCACTCCCCATCTCAATTTCCATTATACATACCACAACACAAACACACACCATCTTCACATCCTGAAATTCCCTTCCTTGCCGTAGGTTTCTTTCCATTTTCTATCTTTCCTCATCCATTTCCATAATTCCCCAATCCATTCAACACACCAACAACATCCCTTAGACCTTGTGCCATAATAACGAAGAAGAGAAGAGTGCCTAAACGTTCATACAATTCAAGTTTGAGTTGTTGGAATGTTTAGGTGTTTCTTTGATTTCAATGTTTAAATTCAATTTTCTTTGTTTTGTAATGGAAGAGAAGAGTGCCTAAACGTTCATACAATTCAAGTTTGAGTTGTTGGAATGTTTAGGTGTTTCTTTGATTTCAAAGTTATGAGGAACTAAACCCCCCCTTTAGCTAGGGGGTGATTGATAGGAGCATATTCATGCGACTTAAATGGCTTGTTCTCGTACATTTACGTTATGTTTCTTTAGTTATTTTAGTTCTTTATGCTTCTTTTGTGTGTTTTCAGGTTCTAAGGGCTTAGGGAGCAAGAAAGTGCATTTTGAGGCTATTTGGAGCATTTTTGGGCATGGATTGGATAGCTTATCCATGGAGCCAAAGTTTGGACGAATTTGAAGGCCTTATTTTCACTTTGGACATAAAACAAAGGGCCTAGCCCATTCTCTCTTAAACCAACCCCAAGGCCATGCATTTCCTTCCAATTCCAAAACCCACAATCACTTCAAAGGCCATGCAAATCCATATTCAACACCTTAAACTACAACCATGCATCATTACACCACCTTCTCCATCTTTATTCCACATATCATTCACCACTTATCATATCATACATTCATTTATCACTTATCATAATCATTCACTTATCACTTAACATATCATACATCACTCATAATCACCTACAACATCCACCTACTTCACCTACAACCTCCACCTACTTCACCTACAACCTCCACTTACTTCACCAACCTCACACACTTACTTCACCTACAAATGACATAGCCATATGTTCCCTCCACTACTCCTATAAATACCCTTGCATTCATTCATTCCCCATTCAATTCACATCTCATTTCATACACAACACACCACTCCTCATCCATTTCCATAATTCCCCAATCCATTCAACACATCAACAACATCCCTTAGACCTTATGCTACAACGAAGAGGAGGAGAAGAGTGCCTAAACGTTCATACAATTCAAGTTTGAGTTGTTGGAATGTTTAGGTGTTTCTTTTCCTCGATTATAATGTTTAATTTTGATTCTCTTTGTTTTGTAATCATGAGGAACTAAACCCCCCTTTAGCTGGGGGGGATTCGAAATATATGTTTATGCTTGCATTTTGATTTGATTACTTCTAATTGCGTTTCATAAGTTGTGGATTCAATTTGTTTAACCGTTTGATTGATAACTTATTTATGTATGTTTATTTAGAATGCGCGCTTAATTTTCATGCATAAATATGACGCTAGAATATAAGTGAGTTTCACCTAATAGTTACGAACTTATATTCACAAGTAGTGGAGGTTGCTTATAAACAATCGCGTTAAATGAATTCTTGGCACTAGTTTCATGCGTATTCCATAGTAACGAAGGCCTCGTCAACACTTATAGTTTTCATGATGCTTAATGATCTTTGATTGTATCTTTATTGTGCTGTTCACATAAAGGACTTTTGGAGAATGTTGTGAATTGCGTTGCGCTAACCCATCCAATTCATTAACTTAAGGAGAACTTGACGGTTAATTTAAGCGGACCTAATTAACCCGGGGTGTTGAGTTTCATAATTTATCGAAAGACCAATTGGAAATCATTTTATTATGCAAGTGTAACATATGTGGAGATGAACCCCTTAGCTAGCATTCATCCATATTTTCATCATATTCATATTTACATTCTGCTTAAATTACAATTTGTTTATTTAGTTTAATTTCGTTCAAAACTCAATCCCCCTTTACTTTCTTATTCTTTAGTGCTTAGAATCTGTTTAGTTTATGTTTTAAAGCATTTTGAGTTTTTGGTTTGTCTTAGTGTTTTAAAACTTTAGTTTTGCATTCTTTGAGTCTAGGATAGCGTTTTATATTGTTTTTACGTTTTTGTGTCAGTTTCCAAGAGATTTGCAATCCCTCCTAATCCCCGGTCCAGAACGATCCCTACTTGCATACTTACTACAATTGACAAAAAGAGGGTTTAATTTGTGTGCGTATAAATATCGCATCAAATTTTGGCGCCGTTGCCGGGGATTAGCAACTTTGCTAATCTCTTGGATTGTTTTATTTTCGTTTGTGTATATATATTTTTTTTAGTTTTATTTTAGACGCAAGACATGGCACTTGATAGTGTTTCTCTTTTGTCACAGCTTATGGAAGAGTACCAAACGCAAAGAGTTGGTACATTTGATCATAATCAATCAAGGAACGACGTGTTTTCCAATACTTACAATTCCGATTGGAGTGATCATTCAAACTCTATATGGTGGGAACCTCAACATGTTCAAGAAAAAGGATATTGGCAGCCATATGAGGAGTTCTATTCAAGACCTATGCACCCACCACAACCTCATATTCAATATGCCCAACCAAATTTAAGTTCGTCAATAGATTATAATCAAAAGCTTGATGAATTAATTTGTTTGGTGCAGGGCTTACAAAATCAAGACAATGAGGCTCAACAAGAAGGATATTGGCAGCCGTATGAGGAGTTCTATTCAACGCCTATGCAGCCACCACAACCTGCCCAAAGTAATGTAGGTAATTCAAATGATAATGATACGATTTTTCAATTACTTACTACTCTGGAAAAGCAAATTGGGCAGATAGCGGAGTTCGAAGGACAATTTTGCGACCAAGGCGAACTCCCTAGTTCAACCATTGCAAATCAGAAGGGAGAATTTGAAACCACCAATGCTATCATGTTGAGAAGTGACAAGGAGGTTGGAACGGACCCTCAACCATCAAAATCAAATCACAAGGAAGAGGAATACACCCAACCCACGGAAAGGGTGGAAACACCTTTACCGGAGGCACCTATTGCTCCTATGCCATCTAATACAGGTATGGTTGTTCCAAATTTCATTATTTTTAATCCCGTTCCAACAAGTATCCCTATTCCTTGCAGATTCATGACTTCCAAGGAAGAAGAAGGTGAGAAAGACATCTTGGAAGTCCTTCCAAAGGTGACAAGTAAGGAATGTCATGAATTCATCAAAGAGGACGTTCTTAAAACCAAAAAATCCAAAGAAGTTAAATTTGATGACATTGGACAAGTCATAACCATCATTTGCAATCTGGCCAAGTCCAATATCCCTGAAACTTTCCAGCGAGTGGTGTTTATTCTTGAGTTTATGTCGGAGCACACAGGTAAGCCGCCTCCCCGAATTTCAATTTTCTTTTATACTAATATGTTGTTAATGATCCAGGCACCCACTTTAGAATTTGAACCAATGCCGGTTCATTTCAAGTATCACCTTCCATTCAAGGACCAATTCCATGCCGTTTGATTTTATTTATGTAAAAAAAAAAAAAAAAAAAAAAAAAATGGCAGAATGATGGAGCTTCACAAAGGGCGTTTACTTGAAGCCCCACTACTGGGCAAAACTCTAGAAGCAGGAGGCATAGATGCGGAAGGCATCGGAGCAGAAGGCATCGAGGCGGAAGGCATCGGGGCGGAAGGTATCGCAGCGGGAGGCATCAAAGAAGAGGCCTCAATACTTGGCCAAACGCTGGATGAGCCCGGAAAAATGTGCCTCTGGAAGTAAGCCGCAAGCCTTTGACGGTCAGTTTGACGGTCACTTTGCATCCGACCATTGGATTCTTGTAGCTCATCAAGCTTCCTCTTCATACCCGTCGAATAGTTGTTGGCAAGCACGTGCAAACTTCTATTCTCGTGCTTAAGCAGTTTGATCTCCTGCTTGAGACTTTCCACCTCTGCCATCAATGATTCCACCTGACGGGAGCGGGCAAGCAGGCGTTGGCCCATGTTGGACACAGAACTCGCACACTGAACACTAAGTGCGAGGGATTCTTGAACGGCCAACTCATCGGACCGTCCTGACAGCAGCCTACTATCTTTTGGAGTAAGGAGGTTCCTAGCTACTATTGTAGCTGTTGTGGCGTCCTGCATCACAGAGTCTTCACCTGAAAGAGGACCGTTAGAAGATAAGAAAGAAGGGCGCCATACGTTACCTTGACGCGGCGCGCCCGTATCACTGCTAAGGCTCAATTCCAAGCTAAGGTTCGATGGGTTTGCCATTTTTCAAAAGTGTTCAAAGAGAAGGGGTGGATGGAGTTAAATTTCAAAGGGCCGGAGACGATGTTCAAGAATGGGAATTCTTCAGAGTGTGTGTGTTGGCGATGATGGATAACTCTATAAAAAGCCAAGGCGACGCGTCCACCGATTCAAAAAGCCGGAATTTCCGACGTAAGTTAGGCGACGCGTTCTCGGCTTTTCAGAAACGCGTTCAACTTTGTCAAAAGTTCACGTGGAGGTCATCATCGCAGCTACACTTTTGCCGACAAACGTAAATTTCGGCGACGCTTTCTCTGCTTTTCAGAAAACACGTGCGACTTTGTCAAAAGAGCTCTGACAGAGCCGCATACGCACTACTACGTGTCGTTCAGAAATCGAAGGGGCGTCGTGCAGAAATCGAAGAGGCGTCCGTTCAGAAATCGAAGAGACGTTTGTCGACACGGGTAAAAGAACAATACCACCACTTGATATTATCTCTATATATGTCGACTTCGTCTTTTATGGCAAGGTAAACATGAAGAAAATGCCCAACTCTTCCTCACCTCTGAGGTCGCACTCCCAGCAAAGCCTTTCGAAATACTCAATTCTTCCTTCTTCCCCAATGATGATACCAGATGCCTGGAGTACATATGACCCAGGTGGAAACAGCACAACAAATATATGTGCTGATTCATTCACCGCTTCTTCAAAAGCAAAGGTATCTCATATCATCAAGGTCTAAAGCAAAAGTATCTCATATCATGCTCTTTCCCTATCTTTTCCTTTGCCCTTGTTATTACTCGCATGGCAAAGTAAACAAAAGCAATCAGAGGCACTTGGAGTCAGTCTTCTGTTTTGGAACCGACTGCCTGGAATCCATTCCTGATTGCTTACCTAGAGTTGCTCTCGAGTAGTCATCTTCAACGGTTGACACACTTCCGGAGAAGGGACCACTTCTGCAAGGGGAGCAAGCAAGGCAAGTGAAAATGATACATTGAAGCATGTGGAGACAAACATAGGCTGAGTTATCCTCCAACCCTTTTCAATACGAATTGGAAAGATTGAACAAAGAAACAGACCAAAGGAGTAAGCTCAGACCTTCGGGGGAGACCAAAAGAAGCCTGCTGCCCAGTTCAAGAGTAGCACAAAGGAAAATCAACGATGGGAGCAGCGCAGTTCAAGAGTAAGCCTGTGGAATCACAAAGATCAAAGCCTCAATGCAATCACCAAGGAGAAGAGGGAATTTACACTCCATAACCAGATTTGCGTCCCTAAACTCTTCTCTTTGTTAATTACATTCTGCCATGTTTAATATGTTTAAGTGCTTTTTGTGTGTTTACTTATGTTTTGTGTGAATCTATGCTTAAAACATTAAGGACAATGTTTGATTTAAGTGTGGGGGGGGTAACTAATGTTGTTAATGCAAATGCGTGGGATTTTATCACCCATAACTTTAAATGTTGTTCCTTGCTGTTTTAAGGTGTTTTTAAGATGTTTTAGAGTGTTTTATTATGTTTTGTTTTTATAACTCCGAAAAACCCATAAAAATTGAAAAAAAAAAAATTGTTTTGAAAACCCAAAAAGAGTTGTTTTTAAGTTGTTTTTGTGTGTCTTAGGGTACCTTCCAACACAATGATAAGGATTGGGTTTGTAATTGCATGACTATTAAAAAGAGTTATAAACATAGAGAAAAGTTTGATTTACTCTTGGTATATGCTTGGTTATGGTTATAATATATGACTTCACATGCAATTATAAAAGAAGAATTCGTTTTTGTAACATGCTTGAAGGAAGGAACTCAAACAAACGCTACAACCCTGTGAGACTCGAGCCATTACCTTCTTTGGAGAGTTATTTTCTGTGATTTCTTGTTTTCTAAAGTCGTTGCATGATCTCATTATTCTTGCTTGGTTGCTAATTAGAAGGCGTTTCATCACTTAGTTCCAAATGCTAGAACTTGCATCCATTCCATTCAAAGCATGATTGCATAATATATATCAAGATGAAGTGTGTAGTGAAGCCATCAACCAAATAGCCAACCCATGCACTATATATTGTAGGTCATAATCCCCATTGAGCCATTGTTAGCCTTTGTTATTTGTTTATCCATATCATCCCTACCTAGCCTAGATTAGGACCACCCATACCCTTGTTCTTGAAGCATAGTAAGCATGATTTAGAGGGAATCCTTTCGATTATGCAAAACAACAAGTGTGGGGGAATTTGTGTGTGTGTGTTGATATGCCACAAAAAAAAAAAGAAATAAGGCATGAGTGAGAATAAAAAGAAAAAAAAAAAATTCGTGGAAAAAGAAAAAGAAAAGAAAAAGTTGTGAAAAGAAAGAAAAAAAAGAGTATGAAATAAGTGAAAATAAGCTCACATGTTTGTGGTAGTTGAAGAAAGGGTCCAAAACGTTGAATATGGCCCTAAGAGTTGTGTGAATTTTCCCCTTGTGTGTCTAAGTGAGTTTCTGCAATCACGAGTGATTCTAAGTGTCAAATTTCATTACTTTGCTTGTTATTGCCTAAAGAACGTTTGTTATCCTTACCTTTCATTGTTAGCCAATCACCCTTAACCCGTTACAACCCTTATGCTTCATTCTTGATCATTATGTTTTCAATAATGTGGAGTTTGGAATTGATGTAAGCATATGGTGTCCCTGGTTCTCGCATCTAATTAGTAGCATTCCTTTCATGAGATCATATTCATATACATTCCAGAAAATGCTTTCTTTGATATAACATATGTGAGTGTTAGAATTCATATTTACATCAATCTTCTCACATATAACTAGTGTAGGGAGTATAGTCAGAAAATCTGTGTGAAAAACGAGTACATCGAGTAAGAAATTGGGGGAATTCTCTAAGGCATGTTACTACATTCGAAATGTGTTTTAAATGCTTAATTGTGAACTAGTATGTGGTGACTATGATTAAGAATGTACTTAAGTGTGAAGATGACTAAAATCTGTGGGAATGATGATTTTTAACGTGTCATGTGCATTGGAAATCCCTAAGACGGTTGTTGGAAGGTTTAGGTTGTGTTTTACTTGTTTTGTTTCGTTTGGTTTTGTTTTGTTTTTCTTTCTGTTTTGCTCGAGGACTAGCAAAAGATAAGTATGGGGGTATTTGATAGGAGCATATTCATGCGACTTAAATGGCTTGTTCTCGTACATTTACGTTATGTTTCTTTAGTTATTTTAGTTCTTTATGTTTCTTTTGTGTGTTTTCAGGTTCTAAGGGCTTAGGGAGCAAGAAAGTGCATTTTGAGGCTATTTGGAGCATTTTTGGGCATGGATTGGATAGCTTATCCATGGAGCCAAAGTTTGGACGAATTTGAAGGCCTTATTTTCACTTTGGACATAAAACAAAGGGCCTAGCCCATTCTCTCTTAAACCAACCCCAAGGCCATGCATTTCCTTCCAATTCCAAAACCCACAATCACTTCAAAGGCCATGCAAATCCATATTCAACACCTTAAACTACAACCATGCATCATTACACCACCTTCTCCATCTTTATTCCACATATCATTCACCACTTATCATATCATACATTCATTTATCACTTATCATAATCATTCACTTATCACTTAACATATCATACATCACTCATAATCACCTACAACATCCACCTACTTCACCTACAACATCCACCTACTTCACCTACAACCTCCACCTACTTCACCTACAACCTCCACTTACTTCACCAACCTCACACACTTACTTCACCTACAAATGACATAGCCATATGTTCCCTCCACTACTCCTATAAATACCCTTGCATTCATTCATTCCCCATTCAATTCACATCTCATTTCATACACAACACACCACTCCTCATCCATTTCCATAATTCCCCAATCCATTCAACACATCAACAACATCCCTTAGACCTTATGCTACAACGAAGAGGAGGAGAAGAGTGCCTAAACGTTCATACAATTCAAGTTTGAGTTGTTGGAATGTTTAGGTGTTTCTTTTCCTCGATTATAATGTTTAATTTTGATTCTCTTTGTTTTGTAATCATGAGGAACTAAACCCCCCTTTAGCTGGGGGGGATTCGAAATATATGTTTATGCTTGCATTTTGATTTGATTACTTCTAATTGCGTTTCATAAGTTGTGGATTCAATTTGTTTAACCGTTTGATTGATAACTTATTTATGTATGTTTATTGAGAATGCGCGCTTAATTTTCATGCATAAATATGACGCTAGAATATAAGTGAGTTTCACCTAATAGTTACGAACTTATATTCACAAGTAGTGGAGGTTGCTTATAAACAATCGCGTTAAATGAATTCTTGGCACTAGTTTCATGCGTATTCCATAGTAACGAAGGCCTCGTCAACACTTATAGTTTTCATGATGCTTAATGATCTTTGATTGTATCTTTATTGTGCTGTTCACGTAAAGGACTTTTGGAGAATGTTGTGAATTGCGTTGCGCTAACCCATCCAATTCATTAACTTAAGGAGAACTTGACGGTTAATTTAAGCGGACCTAATTAACCCGGGGTGTTGAGTTTCATAATTTATCGAAAGACCAATTGGAAATCATTTTATTATGCAAGTGTAACATATGTGGAGATGAACCCCTTAGCTAGCATTCATCCATATTTTCATCATATTCATATTTACATTCTGCTTAAATTACAATTTGTTTATTTAGTTTAATTTCGTTCAAAACTCAATCCCCCTTTACTTTCTTATTCTTTAGTGCTTAGAATCTGTTTAGTTTATGTTTTAAAGCATTTTGAGTTTTTGGTTTGTCTTAGTGTTTTAAAACTTTAGTTTTGCATTCTTTGAGTCTAGGATAGCGTTTTATATTGTTTTAACGTTTTTGTGTCAGTTTCCAAGAGATTTGCAATCCCTCCTAATCCCCGGTCCAGAACGATCCCTACTTGCATACTTACTACAATTGACAAAAAGAGGGTTTAATTTGTGTGCGTATAAATATCGCATCAGTGATTCAAAATACATGTTTATGCTTGCAATATGAATTGATTACTTTTGGTTGGAATTTCATAAGTTGTGGATTCAATTTGTTTAACCGTTTGAATGAATATGACGCTAGAATATAAGTGAGTTTCACTTAATAGTTACGAACTTATGTTCACAAGTAGTGGAGGTTGCTTATAAACAATCGCGTTAAACGAATTCTTGGCATAAGTTTCATGCATATTCCATAGTAACGAATGCCTCGTCAATGTTTATGATTTCCGTTGAACTTAATGATCTTTGTTGAATGTCTCTATCATGCGTATTCCATGGTTAGAGACTTTGATTAAGAATAATTTGGTTGTAATGCGTATTCCATTCAATCCAACGAATCTAGGGAAATCTGAAAGTTAATTTAAGCGGACCTAATTAACTTGGAGCATTGAGTTTCATAATTTATCGAAAGACCAACCGAAAATCAATCTTGTATGCAAATGTAACATGTGTGGAGAAGAACCCCTTAGCTATTTCATCATCCATCTTTTCATCACATTCATCTTTACTATCTGTTTTAAATTATAATCTGTCCGTTTAATTTAATCTCGTCCAACCACAATCCCCCCCTATTTTGTTAAGTCTTAATCATTTGATTTGTCTTATTTTATGTTTTTAAGTATTTGGAGTCTTTTGAACTTGTTTTGAGTCTTTTAGTTTGTCTTAGTGTTTTAAAAGTTAGTTTTATTTATTTGAGTCAAGTGTTTAGCATCCCTAGTTAATCCCCGGTTAGAACGATCCCTACTTACATCATTACTACAATTGTCACAAATAGGGTTTAGTTTGTGTGCGTATAAATCACGCATCATCCATGATATGACCTTAGTTGCAAAATCTTTGAATCGTTCCAAGACTTACCTCTTCGAATCGTTCCAAGACTCACCTCACTTCACTACGCCATATGTGAGACATGGTTAGGAGTCCTTGTTAAACATATTTGAAGCACTTATTATGTCTTCATCCACCGTTGAGTCTCGACGACGTTCCATGAAAACTATGCCGCATGTATTAATCCGACCAAGACATGATACATCAACGAAGTCAACGCCAAGACATATTGCGTCTACATCACATCAACAAAGCATTAGGAGATTGAAGTCATGCAAGCTGATCCCAGACAACCTTGCCGACCTCTACACGACGTCATTGCCAAAGTCAACCTTCCAGAAGCTTGTCCGTGGAATTGGTATGCCTAATTATTCATATGCAATGATTGTAGTTCTCATTTGGAAGTTCTGTCAAACTCAGGGGGAGTATCCAGAATTATACTCACTTGATCTTAATGCACTCTTTTTCCCTACGATTTGGAGCATTTTTCCCACTGGTTTTTGCTACCTAACTAGATTTTAATGAGGCACCAATCCTGGGCTAGTCATACCATTGTGAGCTATTCTACTTGCGTCCAGAAGACATATAGTTTTGACTTAATGCAACTTCTTACTTTTCTTCTTAATCTATGGGTTTTTCTCCTACCTTAGGTTTTACCATAATGAGGTTTTGTGAGTTATACCTTTTTATGCAGTCTTCCGTTGATTTGAGAGTTGCAGTCACTCATTGTGTCAATGACTTCATCAACTGTACTTACTTCATTGCTGAAGACCTGATGCGCCATTTAGTTGAGTATTTACACACTCAAAAGGTAGTGTTGCAGTCCTATTAGAATAGGAATGTGATTATGTAAATCCTAATGTATCTAGCGATATCTTTGAATATTCTCTTTAATAGTTAATATCCTATTACAGTTGTACTCCTAAAAGGGTACGGAATTAACATTCCCTACTACTATAAATAAAGGCACAATGGGGTGGAATAGAATACACTTCACAATTACATATTTCTCTCATTCTCTCTATTATTGCCGCACCCCTTTCTATGGCCTTCATAATTGTTCAATAAATTATGCCTACAACAAAAACTTTGTTTTCATTTTTTTTTCAATTATTCTCCAAAACCTAGATTTGACCTCTAATTTTCCTGCTGTTGTCTTCCTTGAACCACCACCCCTTCTTTTTCCCGTTTACCTGTATTGAAAAAACTTTCAATCTAGATTTTGTTGCTCTAGCAAACCCCCATCAAAACAAAAGTTTTCCAAAACCTCTATCTCACCAAGGTTTTCAAACCTAACAACAAAGAAGCAAAGATCTTTTTCTCCTGCAAACTGAGATTTTGGTTTATGGGTTCAATCTACCAGCAAGATTTCTTACTCTTTCCCTAAATAAATAAATAAATACACACACACACACACTAAGAACCCAACTGCAATCCAGAGTTAATAAATCTAGGTTCAATTTGTTTAAATGTAAATGTTGATAAATCTGTTAAGAGTTGTTTCATGGTTACAATAGATCTCTTATAAACTTTGTATTATTTATACGGTGAAAGGAATGAAGGAAATCATCACTTTCACAATACTATTTTTCCTGCATCACTTACTTTTCTAAAGGTTTCCCTTTATTTTTTTGGAAAACTAACCCTCCCCCCCGCCCCCCCAAAAAAAAAAACTTTCCTTTTAATCATAAGGACAAAAGAATTTTATAATACCCAAAATGGGCATGTAAAAGAAGACAAAGGAGAGAGCATTTTAGGGGTATCACGTGCAAAAGTTGGGCACCAGGAGACAAACCAACCAGCAAATTCACATGCAAAAGGAGACAAGCAAGTTCACATGCAAGACAAAAATCAGGCCATGCTTCAGAAACAGTGCTGCCAATTTCATCAACAGTAGAAGCATAGTGACAAATGACAAGTACCAAAGAGATGTCCACACCATTTATTTATACATAATTTTAATACCATTGTATCCTCATTCAGTCTATATAAGTAGAGTTTCATTCATTGTAAAAACATACCCCTCAACTTCTCAACATCTCAACACCTAAACACCCTGCTTTCACCATATACTCACATTATCTTCATACTCTCAAGCATCCGTAGTCTTCATAGCATCCTTTCAGTCTATATAAGTGGAGTTTCATTCATTGTAAAAACTTACCTCTCAACTTCTCAACATCTCAACACCTGAACACCTACTCTTACCATATACTCACACTATCTTCATACTCTCAAGCATTCGTAGTCTTCATAGCATCCTTGTAAACACTTTCTTGTAAATAACTATCTTTGTAAACATTCCATATATCAATAAAAGTTCAATTGTACATATTCAAGCAATCTCCAAGTCTTAAGTAAGCTTTATTTTCTCTCTTTAGCGTGTCTTGTTTAATTAGACTTCTAGTCCAAAATAGGGAAACACTATTGTAGTTATATTATTAACCTGCTAAACTGACGACCATACAAATAACTGGACATTAACCAGGGTACCTCTGAGTTCAGCCGTTAAGGCCTTATACTTATACTATGAGTGGCCGTTATGCTGAAATATGTCTAGTTCCATGTACAAGGTTTTATGTCTAGTTGTTATAATGGCCATTTGACTATTTAACCGGGTCTGATGTGCGAATCTTGTATCAGAGACAAGTTTAGCATTTTAATAGTATAATTATAATAGTAAAGTACCTTGAGGACGGAAGTCATTGATACAACTGATATCACACTTGTTTATTTTGTATGAACAACATATATTATTGTACTTGTAGACCTTGTAAACCACAACTACATGCATTTATTGGGTGTCTAGGAACCCAACTATAAATAGCATAAAGAGAAGATAACCCAACTATAATTTGCATAAAAGAGAAGATTAGCATACATATCCAAAATTACTGAAGAAACAAAAGTTTTATCTTGGTTATCTTGAACATCCTTCATTTATTTGTAAATATAATAACACAGAAGTGCATCATAAAGTTTTAGAAGCAAAAAGAGCAACATATCAAGTTTTAGAGACCTTGAGAGAAGAAATAGAGTTTCTAAGAAGCCAGTTAGCAGTAACTTTAGAGAAAGGTAGACTGTAGTTTATGATAGATTATCTTAATTTAGAAATTAGCGAACCTCAAAAAAGAAAAATAACCTTAGACCAAAATAGTTTAGTTTGTTATTTTCCATTGAGAAAGCATAATCATATTTCGCATAGTGAAGAAAATCTACAAGCCAATGGTATTGTAGATCTTATTATTAGTCAAGCAGAAAAAATAAAATTAGAAAATCATAAGCATAATTGTTTGTTAAACAAGTTGTTAGAGCATTTTCAGAAAAATTCCATAAAAACAATTAAACAAAATTTAGACTACATTACATCTCAGTTAAAAGATAATAATGAAAAATTTCATAGATTCCCTAGCAGAAGAGAGATAAAAGAGCTTATTGAACTTATAGATAATAAGCCTAAACAAGTAGAACTCAGATCATTAAAAATAGTTGAGCAGTTAAAATTAGAAGTTCAAAAAATTCAATTAGTTCAAAAGGAGTTAAGTGAACAAGTACATAAGCTGCATAATAAAATAGATAAATTATTAGTTTAATGACCGATTCTAGAACTAACAGAAAATATATCCAAGCTTTGAGAGAAATTAGTAAGGTAGATAAAGTACCAATAGATTTAACAAATTTTTCAACACAAGTAACCAGTAGTAATATTCCCATTAGGCAAAATAATTTAATTATTCAATTAATTCTAAGTTTGGCTGAAAAATTAGATCAAGTTGAAGAACAAATAGCAGAAATAAACCAAGTTTTACATAACGCATCTTCATCACTTCCACCATCTTTGCTTATATCATATTTACATGTTTACTACCAAAAATAGCCAAAGCAAACACACTTCAGGCCCTATGCCAACACCAAATCGTCGCCCGGGACGGACCAGATCTATCCCTACGTCTCGTAGCGGAAAGGACCACTGGGTAAGTACAAAACCAATGAACATACATATATTGAAAAGAAACTTCATAGTATAAAGTCATCCATCATCTATACTATAAAGAGGTGTTCTAAACATGTTCTAAATATTATATCGTCATCCATCGAATATTCTATAAGAACACGGGTTATAGGAAAAATAGTAATAATTCAAACTAGACTCAGTAAGCATGTTATCTTATCAAATGTTTCATAAAACATTGTCATCAAATCATGCTTTTCATGTATGCATTTCTACTATCAAAACATGCATTTTTTAGAAGGGGTCCAATCACTGTACACCGCTGGTGCAAAGTCGTACCAAAAATGAATAATGGAATCACTGCTATTAATTACACCTATTCACACAATGGGTACCTTCAGTCAAACTATACTCAAACGATTGAATTTGGGAAAATGAACTTCAAAAACAGGTCCAGGACGTCGAAATTAGTCTAGAAGAGGTCCTGGACGAAAATCGAAAAAGTCATCCCGAAGCTCAA
This sequence comes from Pyrus x bretschneideri, assembly GCF_019419815.1. Taxonomy (NCBI): domain Eukaryota; kingdom Viridiplantae; phylum Streptophyta; class Magnoliopsida; order Rosales; family Rosaceae; genus Pyrus; species Pyrus x bretschneideri. The sequence continues at coordinate 10,731,051 of NW_025999798.1, forward strand.
AGTCAACGGTCAACGGTCAAAGTCAACGGGTCAAAGTCAACCCGTCAGAGTCAACCTTGGTCAACCCGGTTTAGGGTTTGGGTATTGGGTCCGGTTTGGGCCCTAGGGTTATGGGTTAGGGAAATGGGTTTACATAATTAGGTGGGCTGGTTTAGGGTTTAAGCTACATGGGCCCAAAGACCCAATCTCTTCACAGCCTGAAGACCTGCTAAAAAGGTTAAAGGGTTTAGGGGTTTAGCGGGCCAATGCTCTAAGTTCCTCGGCCCAAAGACCCTTCAAAATTAAAAGGAAATAAAATAAAACAAAACAAAAATAAAGGATTTGGGCTGAAACAAAACGGGGCTAAGGCCCGAGGGTCTTGGAAATAGCCTGAAAGGCTTGGTTTGACGGAGAGGAACGTCGGAGCTTCTACAGCTCTGACCGACTACAAACGTGCACTCTAGACCCCGATCTAGGTATCAAAAGGAAGAACAAGGTGAGAGGAGTGTGATTATACCTTTGGTTTGCCGTGAAACGGCTGGTGGTGGTTGGAAATCTCCTTGACAACCACGGGCTCGCCGGAGATGGGTATGCCTTCACCCGAGCCAATCTCGTTCTAAAACCTTGGAAATAACGAGATAACACTCAACAACACAACCAGACATCCAATTAAAACGGATAGAGGGAAAATCGAGGCTTTCCAAACCAGAAAAATGCAGGAAACTCACCGGAGAGTTTTCTGGTTTCGTCGTCTTCATTGTGACGAGAGAAAGAGAGAGAAAGACGAGGTTTTGATGGCGATGATGGTGATGATTTCCTCGAGCAGGTGTAGCTATGGGGGCGTGTGTGGTCACGATGAAAGAGATGAGAGAGAGATGAGAGAGTTTTCGAGAGAGGGAGAAATGAGTGCAGAGAAAGAGAGTTGAAATGAGAGAGAGAAAATGGGTCACGGGTAACGGACAGAAAGAGAAAAGTGAGGTGAGCTGGGGTGTTGCCATGTGGCGGCTTGGGGATAGAGAGAGAATCCCAATTTCAAATCCGAATTAGGTGAAAAAATAGGGTCCAAATTGATAATTCTATTAATTTTTGGGGAGAATTACAGAATTACATTTATAAGCGGGGGCGGGTGTAACATGTTTTGATCCTCAAACTCTTGAGTGTTCTTTTAGCCATCTCAATATGGCTTCTTGCTAAATCTGTGAAGAATTCACAATGGATCGACTTGGCTGAATTGTGCGCCCAGTTTCATATCGATTTTGACAAGAACGTTAGGAACATAATCTTTTCCCAAGCGTACTAGACTTACAAAGAAAAGTCCCAAGTGGCTTGGAGGTTTAAGCCATTTTCTAGCATGGAATTGGTGAAGATAGAACTGTAAATTCTAAGAGTGGCCTTTACGGCGCCAATTTCTAATCGTGGTTTGAAGCGACAACCGTTATTCGAAGGAAGTGGTCAGATTTATGGTTCTTTTATTATATGTTTCGAATTTTGTACCTCTCGACGATGAGAGCGACGATTATGATTAGTCACAGAGGAAATGTTTTACGACATGTGTTTGCCTTTATGCATCTTTCGACTACTTCACTCGAGGACCTTATTGTTCGTGTGTACGTGGACGTTAAAGCACTTCTAGCAACTCTGATTGGTGCCCTTTGGGGTAGTGCGACAGCTCCATCAAGGCGTAGATAGGAGGATCTATGCACACTCTTAGATTGAGGAGAAAAATGGTAATTGTGGCACTCTCAGGAACTTTTCATTTACTTACTAAGACAACGATGAGTTATTAGCATTACATGCTACAGACTGTAGTATCGATGGCTTAATTCTTGAGTTCGCTAAGCAAGTGGGCAAGTCAGCTCTTCTACGGCATGAGTTATTAGTTAGAGTAGGATGCGACGCATGACACACACATCCATTCTCGGAGTACTTGGCATGACGAATGCTTGGGCAAGGCCATTTTCATTTCTGGTTTTGATTTTTCATGCAAATATTTTTTTTAAAACTACATTATATATATATATATATATATATATGTATATGTATGTTTGCCATTACAAATTTTGGGGAAATTATTCCCACTTTGGATTTTTTAAATTTGGTACAAATATTTGAATTGTACGTTTTTATATGTATATCTATTTTTGACGATTATCTTTTTACACGTATATTTTTGACGTTATGTTTTACTTAATAATATGTATTTTCAACTTTATATTTTTATGAGTATTATACTATAATATTATATTGGGGAAGGAAGAAGGTATGAGCTTGGAGGCATGAAAGAGGAATCATTGCAATCCGAGCGCGACCAAATGACATTCTATTTTATGCAGCCGTTCTAATTTGATTTCTTCTTTATATATATGTGTGTGTGTGTGTGTGTGTGTGTGTGTGTATACACACTTATTATTTCCCACTATTTTCGAGTATTTTACTTATAGCAAGTTATTTTAAATTTTGGGGATGAAATTTTCTTAAGGGGGTAGATTATAATGACCTGTCCCTAAATATTGCGATTTTTTTTTAATATGTGAAATTACAAAAATGCCCTTCGAGGCAAATGCGTTGACTTTTGTTGCCATCTTGTTATGTCACGTAAGATCCGTTCACTTAGCATATTCTTGAAGTACTCGTCACCACAAACGCGTGGGTGCAAACGAAATGTAATTTGGAGTTATAACGAAAGAGTTATTAACGAACGAAGTTGAGGGCAAATTGGTCATTTGACCATCATCTGGAAGGCTCTAGATTTCTGGAGCAAAGATCTGTGAAGCCACGGGTGTGGCTATGATAGAAAGGAAATGAGAGAAAATGAGGGCTGTGGACTAATCAAAGGAGGAAGTGAGGGAGTGAATCAATGAGAAAACAGAGAAATGAGAGAAATGAGAGAGTTGATGGAGCAGCCAATCAGACCCTTGACCCATTTCCATGTCGCGACCCAGTTCTTGGCAACTGTTTTCGACGATTTTTCCATAGTTTTTCCTGCGATCCAAGGCTTGCCACCATCTGCACATGACTCCACAACCCTCTTTCTTCAAGTTCCACCCTAAACCCGACCATTTCTTGTCTCGATTTCGTGGGGATAGCACCGACGGCACCGTGAGGGAGATCGACAAAAATCCACCATTTCTACAAGTTCGACCACTAATCACCACCCATAATCAACTCATCTTGAACTCATGAATAGGGCCCAAACAAGTTTGGGGGCAGCAAATCACCAGAGTAGACGAATCGAGGTTCACCCATTTCTAGGGTCTCTGGCGGATCAAGGTGGTTTTTCGATGTTTCCCTCCTCTCATTGAGATCTACTTGCTTGTAAAATTTGGGAATTTTTTAAAGTTAGTTGGAAAATTGGGTTTCCGTTCGTCGGAAACCGCCATATGCGGCGGCGCGTGGACTTCTGGCCGTTGTCCTAGTGGTGGATCCTGTGGCGGCTCGTTTGGGGGGGGGGGGAGGGGGGAACCCAAGTCCCTCCTTAGGTTTTTTGATGTGCCAAAAATCCAAATTCACCATCCGTTTTCCCAAATTCTATCGTTTAGATAGAGTTTTACTAAATGGTCTCTATATGTGCGTTTAGGTGCATCGGTGGAAGTGATTCCGTTCACGATGGTTTGGGGGCTCTCGGGCGATAAAATATCTGTGAATGGACCCCTTCATAACTTCATGTTTTTATAAAATATTAGCCTAGCATGCATTTCATATTTCTTGATTTAAGTATGTTTAAAGTTATGCTTTATAGATTTCTATAATTATGGTTTACGAAATATCTATGATTTATCGAAATTACGTATTTACGAATGGTTATGAAGTATTGGATTTTCATATATGAATTTCTATGGCTCTCGAGTATGATTTGGTTATGGATTTATGAGTATGAATTATGAGATGTGATTTTGAGCTTGTGAGCTCGAATTTGATGTGAGTTTTTGAGATATGTTTTTAGTACTTATCTAGTGGGTTATACATAGGACAGTTTAGGAGATTTATGTATATACCTCTTCTCTAGCGTAACCCGGAGTTGTATAGCTTCACCTTCGGGTGATAGACCTTGGTTTCTTCACTGGCGTAACCCAATGTCATACAACTTCATCTTCGGGTGATGGACCGGTATTGCGTTTGAGCGGATGAGGAGTTGATGATATTGATGTTCTACCCTAGCTTCACTAGATCGGGGCTAGTGTCAGTGTGTGATGTTATATGTATATGCCTCTTCTCTGGCGTAACCCAGAGATGTACAACTTCACCTTCAGGTGATGAACCCTATATTTCTTTTATGGCATAACCCAAAGATGTACAGCTTCACCCTCCTGTGATGGACCCACTGCATATACATATAGATATGTTATATCCTCCCTGGAGTTATACAGCTTCACCTTCGGGTGATGGGACCCTGGTTTCTTCATTGGCGTAACCCAGTGTCACACAGCTTCACTTTTGGTGATGGTTATGCCTTCGGGCCACTATGATACCCCTAGTTAAGTATATCATATATTCCCATGATTAAGCACTGGATTTTATGTACCTATTTTGTTAAAATATTTTTCATGGCATGATAGGGTTTTTCATAAAACCTATACGTAGTATTATATTTGTGTATTCAAAATAGGGGGTTAGTATGTTCTGAAATAAATTGGTTTTCGTATTATTAGTATTATTATAAACTTTGGTCCACTCACCTTTTCCATTTTGCGCCCTTTCAGGAGTTAGAATTAAGGCACACGATCCCTGCATCAGGATACTTTCGCTCGGGCATCCTTGAGCCTCTTTTGTGTAGAACACATTCCTCGGTTCGTACCCTTCTATCATAATTCCTTCACTTTATTCTTGATTAGTTGTATGCTCTGAACACGATTCTGCTTTGGTTTAATTCGTTATAATTACGTATTCTTAATTGTATGCATGTTTAAAATGGCTTCGTCACCCTTGGGTGTCGGCCAGCACGTGCCTACCCTGATATTTGGGGATATTGGGGTTGGGGCATGTTAGTTTGCGAGATTTACCAAATCGATGAAATTTTCGGATACAAGTACAACAACTCAGATCATACTTTTTTCTTAAAGCATAAGAAAGGTAAAATCACTACTCTTATTGTATATCAGCGACTTGTTGGTAAACTAATATATCTTGCATATACTAGACTAGATATAGCATATGTAGTTAGCATGGTGAGCCAGTTTATGCATGCACCAAGTGAAACACACATGGATGCTATAAACCGTATCTTGAGGTATTTAAAGCCAGCTCCTGGGAAAGGATTAATGTTTTCAAAACATGATCATCTAGACGTTAAAGGCTACACTGATGCTAAATGGGCTGGTGATGTAACTAACAGACGATCAACATCAGGATACTTTGTTATTGTTGGAGGAAATCTAGTCTCTTGGCATAGTAAGAAACAAAAGGTCGTTGCTAAATCAAGTGCTGAAGCAGAATACCAAAGTATGGCACATGGAGTATGTGAACTGCTTTGGATGAGGAACTTATTGAGAGATTTGGGATTTAGGCCCAAGCATGTTATGTGTCTACATTGTGACAACAAGGCTGCGATTGACATTGCTCACAATTCGATTCATCATGATCGAACCAAACATGTGGAGATGGATAGACATTTTATTAAAGAAAAACTTGAGGCAAGACTCATTGAAGTCCCATTCGCAAAATCTGAAGATCAATTAGCAGATATGCTCACCAAAGCAGTCACAAGTATAGTATTTCACAGCTCACTAAACAAGTTGGGCATTCAACTTGAGGGGAAGTGTCAATAAGAGCTGCTATTGTCAACAAAAGAGGTTGCTGTCAGTCCACATGCTAGAGCTGCTATTGTTAACAAAAGAGGCTGATGTCTGTCCACATGCTAAAGCCTCTATTGTCAACAAAAGAGGTTGTTATTGTCAATGTTAATTACTCCTCACAATAAAGGTTGTCAAGTAAAGAAGGAACATGTAATTAATGGTATTAGATATTAGTTGTATAGTTGAACACAGGGTCGGCCCTGAGGTTAGCCCAAGTAGGTGCCCGTCTAGGCCCCCACTTAGGAAGGGCCCCTAAAAAAATTTATATCTTGTAATTAACATATAAATACAAAAAAAAAAAAAAAGTAAGAAATATCATAATTCATTTGTTAGTGCAGTGGAAATGTTGGCTTCATTTTTCTTTGGGATGTTGAGTTCGAAACACAAGGCTCCCTTTTAGTTACTAGATTTTTCTTGATTTTTATTGTTTTTCAAATTTACTGCCAATCCATCTATCCAACTCCCAATCCATCTGTCCAAATGCACATAAAGTTATAAAACTCAAGTCTCTTTGCAATTTTTTTTTTTTTCAACTTCTCATTCTCTCCATTTCTATCGAATGTTTAAACCAACTTCTCATTCTCTCCATTTCTATTGAATGTTTAAACCAACTATCATATGGTTTTAAAGATTGTACTTTAAGGTAATCAAAACTTTGAATTTATATTTTTCTTTTCAATAACTTTTTATTCAATGGATTATTTTAATATTCAATTCGTTAGTGAGATGTTGATTCTAGAAGAAAAAAAAACACAAGAGAAACAATTGGTGTTGAATTTATTATACTCATCAATCAAGTTTTATTGTTATTTAATCTCTTAATCATCAAGTTTTATTGTTCTTCACTCTCAATCTTAGACTCTTGACTGCAAACATTTAGTACATTTGTGTCTAAAAACGTGAATCGTGTAATGTTTAAGTAATGTTTGTATATTTATCTTCTTTTGATATTAATTTTTAATAATATTGATGTGAAAATAGAACTTTTTATGTGTTTAGCAAATTCTTTTTTATACAAATCAATATACAAAGAATCGGAGATCAGAGAATTTTAGAGCCCCCACTTCAAAGGCTCGCCTAGAGCCCCAAATTCTCAGGACCGGCCCTGGTTGAACATGTAATTAATGGTATTAGATATTAGTTTTATAGTTTGTAATAGAAAAGCGCTCCTTACGGAGTCAATTGAAGACAATGAAAACAAAAAGTGGACCCACATCCTCATTATTTCTGAGACTCAGCTCAGTAAAGCAGAGGAATCAGAGCAGGAATGCATCGAAAACTGCCACAGATGGTGTACTGGAGAGAGGCAACGGAGGATCGGAGTGATCAAAACAAGAGAGATAGTGAATTGAAAAAAATTGAAGACTCGAAACATCCCTATGTATGTGCCATGAAGGGTGACTGGGAAGGCGTGACAAACTACTATAAGGACAAACCGGACGAATTGCTCATTCCAATGACGGTGTGCAGTGACACTGTTTTTCACCTTGCGGCTTCTTGCTGCAGCAGAACACAAGGTGAAAAAGTCCTCGAAAAGTTGATCAATATACTCGGGAATTCGACCAGCTATGACCCTAGAAGCGCTCTGAGGAAATTGAATAACACTGGAAACAATACTCTTCACAGCGTGAGTTTGTCCGGAAATGTGGAAGCAGCAGATTACTTGGTGAGAAACTTCAACGAGCCTGTCATCGTCAGTACTAAAGCTAGTATTGATGAAAAGAATGATGCTCTGCCGCTGCTAGAGACTCGGAACAATTTAGGAGAAACTCCGTTCTTCAGGGCGGCTGCTGTTGGTCACACTGACTTGGTCAAGTTTTATGATCGCAAACAGCAGGAGGATAATCCGGACAATCTTTGGAGGCACTTCCACAGAAATGACAAAATGTCCATTCTTCATATGGCAGTCCTTGAGCAACGTTTCGGTCTCTCTCTCTCTCTGTGAAAATGCACACTTTGATTCTCAATATTGCAGATTAATAACTCTTGCTTGATCTTTTATCTTCCAAAATGCAGAGACTGCTCTTTGGTTACTGGAGAACTATTACGACTACCTAGCGCACCAAAAGGAAGATAAAGGATTGACATGCCTTCAATTGCTAGCCCAAATGCCAACTGCCTTCGAGCCACAATTTCAGCAAAGCATATGGAAGATGCTCATTTACTATTGTATGCACGGTTAATCTACGTACTGCTATATATCCACCCGTGCCCAAATCCTACTTAATGTTGTTATATATGCAGGCCTTCCTGATGGAGGAGATGTGGTCACACCCAATCAGAAGGATGATGTAGAGACCAACTTGGACAGCAACCAGACGCGCCATCAATCTATCTCTCGGAACAAGCTTGCAGGTAACCTAATTAGTTAATCAAATAAAGTACACAACTAGCTAGCTAAAGCGCCCCGTTGATGGCATTTTTTCAATGTTTCTGATGAAGGTGCATGCATAAATGTTTTGCAGGCTTTGCGAAGGTTTACTCTTCAGTGTGGGACTCCCTTGCTAAAAGTTTGTTTACTTTCTGCCTTTTCCTCTGTGCATTTTCATCATAATGAAAACTTGTTACTGGAATTCTAGAAAAGAAGCAGTATTTACTTAATCCTTATGATTTTACATGAGAAGATGTAGTGTGCATGACAACTTTTTTAGAGTGCCGATAACATCTTCCTATGACACGTTAGTTAATATATACATATGCTTGATCATGTGATGGATAGGAAGAGGAAGCTCGCAGAGCGGCATAATCTACAGGATATGGAAGGACAAAAAAAACAAAAAATCACTAGAAAAAATCATCCACGAGCTCGTTAAGTCGGACTACTCTTGCCTGATTACTAATGAGAAAGCAAAACCCAAGACCATTTCTTTAGGGTCCAATCTCAGTAAAAAAAGAAAGGCGACCGCAAAAACATCTAAATCGGATAAGGGAAAAGGTGGTGATGGAGGTGAAAAAGGACCGGAAGCTGCAGAAACATCCAAATCGGATAAGGGTAAAGGTGATGATGGAGGTGAAAAAGGATTGGAAAACGCAAAAACATCCAAATCGGATAAGGGACAAGGTAATGATGGAGGTGAAAAAGGACCCGAAGCTGCAAAAACAAACATTTCGGATAATGCGCCGAGGTATAAAGTTTACAACTTTGCACCATTGCATATAGCAACCATCACAGGAATTATGCCCATTGTGGAGGAGATACTTGAACAGCATCCTCAGGCAGTTGAGCACGTTAACTATGACGAACGCAACATATTGCATCTAGCCATTAGGAACCGTCGGAAAGAGATCCTTAATCTTATCAAAAGCAAACCAACTGTGATGTCGAGGCTGAAGGAGTGGATGGACTGCGATGACAACACCATATTGCACCAGGCTGCAGATAGGGGTTACTACTCCAAAGCATTGTCTCAAAAACTAATTGGCCCTGCAATGCAATTGCAAGAAGAGCTACGTTGGATGCTGGTAATGTTCTCTTGCTAGACCTGATAAATTACTTACGTTGTTAGACAAGTACTTATGTTACTAATTAAAGGCTGGTTTGGTATTGCTGTGCTTTGAAAAAAAATTGTTTCTGCTGTACTGTGAGAATAAGCAGCTGTGAAATATAGCATCTAATTAAAGGCTGGTTTGGTATTGCTGTGCTTTGAAAAAAAAATTGCTTCTGCTGTACTGTGAGAATAAGCAGCTGTGAAATATAGCATCAGAGTGTTTGGTAAACTTTTTTGTAAAAGTGCTTTTGAAAGAAAAAAAAGCAGTATTATAGTGTTTGGTAAACTTTTATGTAAAACAGATGTGAAAAAAGCCGATTTTTGCAGCTTCTTGTTTTTGGTTTTTTTTTTCACCCAAAACTATGAAAAAAAGCTGAAGCTGAATGTTTACCAAACACAAAAACAGCTCCTAGCTTTTTTTTATACCAACTTTTTTAATAATCACCTCAGTATCAAACCAGGCCTAAGTCGGTTCACATAGAAAAAGACTTATGTTGTTAGACAAATACTTCTATAACAAAACCTATACATCAACATGATAGATGTGTACGTGTGTTTGTGTCAGTGTGTAAAAGAAATACTACCGCCTCGGTACACCTTGCACCGCAACAAGAAGGACCAGACAGCTGAGGAGCTGTTCAACTGCCAGCATAAACGTCTTCTGGAGTCGGCACAAAAATGGGTAAAAGAAACGGCTCAGTCATGCTCAACTGTGGCGGTGCTAGTGTCCACTGTGGTCTTTTCAGCTGCCTACGCCATTCCCGGGGGTACTAGTGACGAAAATGGCCTTCCTCTTTTCCAAAACGATCCTCACTTTTTGTTCTTCACCTGCATGGACGTTGTGGGCATTGCCTGCTCATTATCTTCTGTGGCATTCTTTCTCTCGGTCCTCTCCTCGCCTCTCGAGTACCCATATTTCGTTAACAGTGTTCCTCGCAAGATCATGACTGGATTCATCTTGCTCTTCTTGTCAATGGCATCCACCATGCTTACCTTTGCCGCCACCATTTTGCTCTTGCTTCGTGTAGAGAAGAAATGGACCAAGTCTGTACTTTACCCTATTGCATTTTTCCCAGTCCCTCTATTCGCCCTGCTGCAATTTCCTATGTATCAATCTTTCATTGTCATGTTTCGAAAAATTGATGATTGGATTTTCAGCCCCTTACGCTGCCCCCTCGGCTTTTCCAAGAAGAGATCAATATGGGACAAGCGTAAGGCGTATTGAATCACATAAGCCTTTCGTTGGGGAAGAATTTGTGGTTCAAATTCACAATCTTGCAGCTGAAGTTACTTATGGGTTTGTATTTATCATTTGAATATTTCATTTGGGTTCTTCTTCTTTTCTCCCCAATATAATGTCACAATTTTATTGTGTCTTTGTATTAAGTTATGGGCAATTAGTGAATAATAAAGAGGCTTGTTTCTATGCTAAAGATCTGGTATCATGCATACTTTTGTTTGATTTGCATTTATAATTTGAGTTTATATAGTATAGCCGAGCAGCGTAGCCAAATTGGAAAGAGTAGTGTGTTCCCCTCTTTACACTCAAGTCCGAATCAGCTCTCTAACTAAATTTTGAAATTCTAAATTAAACTTGTGATTATATTTATCAAACACTTTACCAATATACATTAAGCTAATACACAAATTTTTATACTCAAGCTAATACAAAATTTTTATACTCTCCTTTCATATAATAACTTTTTAGAAAGAACTCAGTGGACATTACCTAATTTACAAGTAGCAAGAAATAGACAACCAGATAAAGTACAAATATATGAAACTAGTACAGATCAAGCAACAATTAGGTTTAGTAATTACAAGAAATTAGAAAAAACAAAAGAAGATGAAAGTGAGATTGAAAATGAGAGCATTCATATGACTTTTGATGATTTAGATATTAATTTAGTTGAGCAAAATTTTGATCATATTGTAGATAAGCTTATAGAAGATATTGATTATTTAGATGAAGAAAAATATTTAGAAAATATAATTCATATGATTTAGGACTACATAGAATTTTAGATGAAGAGATGAAAAAAAATTAATTTTAGAAATAGGAGTAGAACATATATTAGGATCAAAAGAATATAATAATTTATTAGAATTGAAAGTAGAATGTAATCCAGCAGAAAAAAATAGTGCATCTGGAGTAGAAAATCTAGGACACACGGATAGAACTGATCAACAATTTTTGAGACCAATAAATGAACAATATAATGAGAAAGCAAAAGTAGATTAAATAGAAGAAAGTATGACAAAACCATCGAGCAAAAATAGGATTCCATATTTGAGAGGGTTAGAACAAATTAATATAGCAAGAAATATATTAAACATAGATAATGTAGATCCACAAGACTGGGAGAGAACAATTGAAAGATCGAAAAAAGGTTGCGTACTTGCAGCATTAATGTTAGATTTTAGTAATTCACAAAATATGTTAGATTACTTTGAGCATACTTTAGATGGTTTAGTTTTTTATTATTTCCAGTCATGGAAAATTCAAAATCTAGAACAACATCATGCAGCTAAAACACATTTTAATATTGATGGTTTTGTTACTTTGATTAAACAAGAATGTTTGGATCATAATAGGTTAGATGGCAGAAGTGAACAAGAACAAATAAGAGCAATTAGAAATTTAGAACAATTACAAATTTGTGATTTATAGTATATAGATGAGTATACCACAGATTTCTTTAAATATTTAGGATGAATAGGAATAATTAGTGATATTAATTTATTAGATACTATATGACAAAAATAAAAGAACCAATAGAAGAAAAGATTTGGAATGAATGGCAAAATCATCCAAAGAAAAATGATATTGCAATAGGACCTAGAATTCAACATGTATATGATATACTTAGATAAGAGTGTAGTCAAATAAAAGATAAGAAACAAATTAGGAAACAATTTTACATGAGTTGTAAAAATATAGATTTACCACAACAATATGGTTGTCATAAGAAAATATATAAAAAGAAATATAGGTCATACAAACCATACAAACAGTATAAGAATTTCAGCATAAGACCTTCAAGAACATATAGGAAGAGAAAATATATTCCAAAACAATTTAAAAAAAGAAGTGGTAGACTTTGGGTTAGAAAATATAAAGTGCCAAAAGATAAAAGTAGTTGTAAATGTTATTCATGTGGTGAAGTTGGACAAATTAGACCTAAATGTCCAAAATTAGGTAAACAGTTGAGAGAAAAAGTATATTTAATGGAGTTGTTTAAGTTAGAAGAAGATGAGGATATACAGTCAATATACAGCTTAGATGGTTTAAGTGATAATGAGAGTATTTGCAGTATAGAAAGTATAAATATGATAGATTCAGACTCGAAAAATTCAAGTAGCACAAATAGTGATCTAGAAGAGTATATGTGTGCATTCGTAGAAGAACAACATGAAGAAGAATATAAATACATTAATTTAGGTTGGCCAAAAAAATGTCATAAGTGTAGTAAATTAGTTGCAAATAAATACTATAATACATATTCAATGTTATGTGAAAAGTGTTATAGTAATAGGTTATTAGAAGTTAATTCAGCAGAATCACAAGAAAGTACTGAAATATTAGGAAATACTTTTCATAGTATAGAAAAGCCATAAAAATAGTTCTTTAATTAGCATAAACTGTGAAATAGAATTAGCAAAAGAACATACAATAAAAACAATAGCCATGATAGACACAAGAAGCACAAAGAGTGTCATAACAAAAGAGTTAGTACCAGAAAAATATAGACAAAAACTAGCAAACCCAGTGAGAATAACACAGTTTGATGTGAGACCAGTTTATTTAACACATTGCATTAATAATGAGTCTATTAAAGTAGAAAAATAACAATTTAATTTAGCATTAACATTTGTTTCAACAGTAGGATCATACCCATTCATTTTAGGTTTAAATTTTTTGAAAAGTTTGCAAGGTTTTTTTATTTATGAGCCCTAATATAATATTTTTCAAAAAAGGCTTTACAATAACTAACCAAAATAATACTGTAGAAGCATACAAAAGCATAAGTATAGAAGAGTTTAGTGGCCCAAATAGTTATTATTTAGAAAACTCAAAAGAAAATTATGAGCATAATAATATAGAAGAGTTTGATGAAGAAATATTTGAACATGAATATCCGATTTTAGAAGAAGGAAATTGTATAGAAATATTACAGTTCAATAAATCAAAGAGCTTAGAAGAATTATTATAATTAGCAAAACAAACTATAATTATAGGAGAAGACCCACATTTACATTGGAGTAAAAATAAAATACTAGCAAAATTAGATATAATTAATCCAGATTTAACCATTAAGACAACTGACATGCCTTGTAGTTTAATAGATAAATAAGAGTTTGAGCAACAAATAAAAGAGTTGTTAAATTTAAAAGTAATTAGACCCTCTAAGTCTAAACATAGGTCAGTAGCATTCATAGTAAGAAAACATTCAGAACTAAATAGAGGTAAGGCTATAATAGTTTATAATTATAAGAGATTAAATGATAATACATATGAAGATAGTTATAAGTTACCAAATAAAGATGAGATTATAAATAAAATTCAAGAGAGTAAATATTTTAGTGAATTTGATTGTAAATCAGGATTTTAGCAAATACGATTAGCAGAAGAATCAATTGAGTGGACAACTTTTACTTGTTCAGAATGACATTTTGTGTGACTTGTTATGCTATTTGGACTTAAAAATACTCCGTCAATCTTTCAAAGAAAGATGGATCAAATAAAGATGAGCTTATAAACAAAATTTAAGAGAGTAAATATTTTAGTAAATTTGATTGTAAATCAGGATTTTGGCAAATACGATTAACAAAAGAATCAATTGAGTGGACAACTTTTACTTGTCCAGAAGGATATTTTGAGCAGCTTGTTATGCCATGTGGACTTAAAAATGCCCCGTCGATCTTTCAAAGAAAGATGAATCAAATTTTCAAGAAATATAATAATTTTTGTAGTGTTTATATAGATGATATTTTAGTACATAGTAAAAATAGAAATGAACATAGAAAGTACTTAGAGATAGTTTTACAAGAATTTATCAATAATGGAATTGTGATTAGCAAAAATTAAATAGCATTAGAAAAGCAAGATATAGAATTTTTAGGAATGTATATCAAGTCAGGTATAATACAATTACAATATCATATAGCTAAAAAAGTTTTAGAATTTCCAGATAAGTTAGAAGATAAAAAACAGTTACAAGCATTTTTGGGATTATTAAATTATACAAGAAATTTTATCCCTGATTTAGGAAGAAAAATAGCAGTATTACACAGTAAAACTAGCAAAATTGGACAAAAGTATTTTAATAGTGAAGATATTAAATTAGTTCAAAATATAAAAGAAGAAATTACTAAACTTAAGCCATTAACATTACCATTAGATGATAGCTACAAAAGAGTTGAAACAAATGCTTCATCATTAATCTCAATTATTAAGGTAGCATCTAACTCTTGTTAGACTGCTTATGTACCTTTTAGCGAGATCAAGCCTTTAGTAGTTCATAATTCCGTTTAAATCTTTTCTTATAGCCATTTCCGAAAATATTCTAGAAACGAAAATATTCAACATTAGCTGTCACAATCGAATCACATCAAATGGTTACCAATTATAGATTTAAAATATCTAAATTTGCATAAAAAGGCAGCGTCGGCCCATTGGCCACGCATCGCCACAAGTGGCGGTCGGCAACCCCGGCTAGCTGGAAAATTTGTCTATTTCTAAAAATTCTCAAATTTTACAGAAATGTAGGGAAAGTCAAAGGAAACAACTTTTATACCTAGGTTGAAGTCCAATTCGGCCGGGAAAAACCCCAATTCCACTCAAACCCGCCGGAACCCTAGATTTTGGGTGGCCTCGATCAGTCACCTCCGGTGCTTCAGTGCCTCAACCAAGGTTTAGGACATGTTTCTGGGTTCACGAGGAGTCCATTGATAGTGGTGGTGGTCAGAGTTGGCTTTAGAAACGACTGAAAAACCATCGAAAACCACCGGAGAAAACAAAGGAAATGGGTTGGGTCGTCTGGACCAGTGTGATTCGGTGTTACTTCCTTGTCTCTCCCTTCCCCCTCGGTTCCCCCCAACTATTGGTCCACCATTTCCCTCCTTTTCTCTCCTGTAACCCTCTTTTCCTCACAGCCACACACATGGCATCATCCCATTGCTCCAGATTTTCTGGAGCCTTCCAAATTAATGGTAAAATGTCTATTTTGTCCTCCACTTCAAACGTCAATAACTTCTTCGTTATAACTCCATTTCACGAATAATTTTTGCCTACACGCTGGTGAGGTCGAGTTCTATCCAAATATATCAAGAAATACGATAATTTATATGAGAATAAAATATGTCCTTGCAAAATTATGTTTAGTCAACAAGGGCATTTCCAGCTTTTTCCCTTATGAATAAATTTTACAACATAAATTATAATAATTTATGGACACAAAACTTTGAAATCAATTCAATTCTTCATAACCATAAATCGATTTATTTTCGATTTTCTCCACATATAAATATTTAAATTTTCAGGGTATCACACAGTCAAGATGCATAGGGTTGTCTACCCTATAGTTGACCATGTTAACAAATGATTGATCTTTGGCCAAAATGTTTTGAACCGTTCATAAATAATGAATTTAGCATTATTAGAGACCCGATAAAGTTTAGTGGACCTATCTTGGTCAGCGAGCCATACCAGATATGTGTATCTTGGTTTACTTACATGTGGCACCATACTAGGATTTACATGTTTATTGAGTTGCTAGAAGACCATAGTGATAATGTGCTGTAGATAGTATGAAAGGGTAAGCTGAAAATTGAATTAGAGTTATTCTGTAAAACTTGTATGTTTGTATGACTAGATATTGATTAATTAAGAGGAATAGTATGTACACTTGAAATGTGATTCATGATGAACTAACTTATGTTATAAAATGTATGATGCCTGATGATTTGACGTCACTATGTAGCAGTGCTCATGAGTGATCCTGCTTGGTTAATCCGCATTAGGGGACCACGTCATGATCCATGCATATGATCCTGCTTGGTTAATCCGCATTTGGGGTCACTGCCTACTTGGTTATATGGTGCTAGTGAAATAGTGAAAATTTAGATGGAGACCTCAACCATAAAATACAAGTTGGATGGTTAAAGTGGAAAAGTGCTGAGTGTGTTGTGCGATTGACTTATGTCACTAAAGCTCAAGGGAAACATTTATAGGATGACAATAAGGCCAACAATGCTTTAACAAGGAATGTTGATAGGTCAAAAAACAAAACATGCAAAAAATGAGTGTAGCAGAGTTGAGAATACTTTGTTGGACGTGTGGGCACACAAGAAAAGGTAGGACTAAGAACAAATATATCTGATAAAGTACGAGTTGTCACAATTGAAGATAAAATGAGAGAAAATCGGTTAAGGTGGTTCCGACATGTGAACCAAAGACCTACAAATACATCGGTTAAAATATGGGAATATGGGACTATGAGATGGACGCTCAAAGCAAAATGGGTAGATGAAGACTTAGGAAGACTTGGAAAGAGAAATTTAAGGAAATGTATGGAGTACTTGGAGTTAACGGAAGACTTTGCGCAAAACTGAGCACAATGACGTTCTAGGATTCATACAACCAACCCTACTTAGTGGGATTGATTATTGTTGCTATTATTGATCATCTTTAAGATATTTGTATTGGAAAATGGAGATGTGCCGTGATGGGTTGGATGTAAATGGAGACAAACAAAGGAATAAGAGAAAAGAGAAAAGGGAAAAATAAATAAATTAAATTGAATTTTTTTAGCTAGATGATCTGTTTTGAACAGTAGATTGGTTGATCTCGTAGATCCAGATAGAAATGATCCGGAGCAGATCTTGATCCAGGTTGTCTTCCTAGCCTACATGTTTAACATACAAGCAGAGTACATACAAAACTCAATATATGTTGAAGACTGAAACAAGAAACAACTCTCAGTTTCTCGAAATTTGTTCAAGTTGAAGGTAAAAGACGAATTAAGCAAAGAGAAACCCTTCACTTTGATAGTGATTAACTAGAAGAAAGAAATTTCCTTCATCTCTCATCTATCATCTACTTTCAATATTTCTTGTTTTGAATCTATAAGTTATCCAATCTAATCCAATACTACCCACCAAACGAGCCTAAAGAGTTGAAATTAATCAGGAGCAAAAACAAAGGGAGCTGCCTAGCTCTGAGGATCACCATGGTGGCTAATTGCTCAAGAACATATGACGTCGACAGAGCACTCTTCAAGTGCTCATAGCTAGAGAAGCTGAGTGTGCATGCATATTGTAAATTTGGCTGCACATTGCATGCAAGGTGACTAGTTTCTTAACTCTCTGACCAAAGTCATACCACCTGCAAAAGTAAGGATTAAAACTCTTAAAAATACTTGCAAGAGTATAAGGTCATCGTAGTATAGCAGTTCAGGTAAGGACGTTTTCCATAGGGATTGAATGAATAATTTGTATTTAAACTAATCATTAGCTAATTATTTAGAACAAAGTTTCAAAAAGGTTGATTTTGAAATTTGAAATAATAAAAAAAATAAAAATAAAAACAATTAAATAGATTAGCAAAGTAAAGAAAGCAAAAGAAAACGGTTTTGGAAAACAAGTTAAACACTAGGGTTTTGCCATCACCATTAACAATCCTATGCAATTTTACCAATTAATTAAGAATTTCCACATACATGTTTTGAAGGTTAGGTTTTCCTAATACATATTTTCCTCGTGATGTTCAAGCGAAAATGTATATTTAACATGCAACATGTCTGTGATGTTCAGATCAAATATAAACATGCAAGACTCATTAAGCTTTGTGAAAACCCTTTGAAAAACCATGCAACCCTTAAGAGCGTGATGTTCGCCTTAAGTGAACTTACAATTACTAATCACAAGAAGCCTACTTCAATTTCAGGGTGATGTTCCAACAGAAATTGCATCAAATTACTTGTCTAAAGACCCTAATGGTCGCGAATCACTAAGACAATTAGATAGTTTAATCGCAGTGATTAATAATTCAAAACAAGCATGCACCAATTCATAAGCAAATTAATAAAATCACCTATTCATGCTAAGGCTCGTGGCTTCGCCCTAACAAAAGAACTAGTTATGAACAATCATAATAAAAACTAAAGAAAATATATTAACTAGAAAAAGGATTGAAAACACCTTGTAGGTAAAAAGTCTGAAGTTCTCCAAAATAGGTTTTCTAAAAAAAACAAAAAATGAAATAATAAAAGGATAACTAGGAATTACATTCCTATTCTTACTAAGAAATCTGCCCATCAAAGAGATAGCCACGTTTCTGGACCTTTAGGGCTCCAAAACAGGCCCAAAATGACTCGAATTAAATATTAGGATCTACTCTTCAAGTTCTAAGAAGAACCCAAGTCCAAGATCCATCATCTTTCAGCCCAAAAGTCACAAATAAGCTCTGCAGCCCAATCTGTCAGCACTGCGCTGGGCATAAATTAATTCGCCACGATCTGATGCTTCAAGATAAAATTATGAAATTTTGACACAACCTTCTTGATAGATTCATGAACCCGTTCCAATTAGAAACATTCAAAAATTCCACTGTTTAATTACTTTATACTCTGATGCAGGACAAAACCAAGGGTATCGAGGAGAGTGGAATAGATAACCTGGGATTCGCTCAACCAGGGGCAACGGAGCTTGCTCACGTCGCTAATCGTGGATTCACTCACACGACCAAGCCAAATGCTTGATTTTAGAAGGAGAAACAACTCACTTCAAATGCACAAAGCAAATAATATTTTAATTCATTCAAGTCTAGCCCCACAGGCTTTTGATACATCAATATTTAAAGGAACTCAAGATAAAGGAACATAAATATACTACAAGTTCCTAAGAAACTCTAAAAATAACTTAACAAGTTCCTATGTCATTAAAATACACAGCCATATTATTCCAATGCATTATAATGGTCTTCAAATTGTTTTCTTCAAGGTCTGTCTCCCGCATCATTCTCCTTTTCTTGAAAAAAAGTCGTTCTCGAGTTTCAATTGACCTCTTTTTTTTTTTTTTTCTTTTCCTCGATCTTTTGGATGTCCAACCAAGATGTCCCACAATACCCAATTTATCACCAAAATTTTCCAAGTTCCTATAGACCATGCACAAATTAATCTTTTCTTCTTGAAAATAATCACCTTGGAATAGTGCTTCCAAATCACTATTTCAAATGAGCCAAGAGAATTCAAATCGTGTTGAAAAGTTCTTCTATCAAAGAGCTCTCCTCTCGTATCTTGAGCAACAAAACTGTCCCACAAAGGATCATGAATGCTACGGATATTAAGAGCTTGTACTCCATTATATAGTTGTCCATAGAACTCTTCAACCACAAATTCATCACCTTCATACTGATCATAAACCGGGGCGGAATCCCATTCGGCAAAGTTATCGACTACATCACTGCTTTCTGTATGTTCCCCTTTCATGCCAAACTCCATGTTAAAACGTTTTTCAACCTCATTACATGCACACCAAATCTCACATGAACCATCTGGACAATAATCAAAATTTGGAGGAAGATTGAGATTTAGAAAATCATCACCTGAAAAATCAAAGACAGCCGTTTATAGAATCCATCCAACCTCATTTACTGGAGGCAGCAACATGCTTTAGTAAGTTGAAGATATTGTTTTGTAGAAATAACGGATTGAGGAATTGCTTGAGAATTTAGAAACTAGACTGGAAGGGCTTTCAAATGATATATGGCATCAAGGTCGAGAAATGCTTAACCAAATCGAAAACTGACCCGCAAGAGAACTGATTTTGTTTTCGCGACAGCACTGATGCTCTGTGGTGTTTTGCCAATATCTACACATACAAAATTCAGCTTGATGCACGGTTTGTTGCGTTGGAAACTAGACTTCCACAAATTTCCAGTGATATATGACTCTCTAGATAAAAGTCACGGGAACTGAATTGGTTTTGAGGACGAACACAGATGATGTGCGCAGCGCTACCACCAGGATTTCAAATAAAAATCCGAAAACCCGCTTTGATGCCACTTGATGCAGGACAGACCCAAGGGTATCGAGGAGAGTGGAATAGATAACCTGGGATTCACTCAACCAGGGGCAACGGAGCTCGCTCATGTCGCTAATCGTGGATGCGCTCACACAACCAAGCCAAATGCTTGATTTTAGAAGGAGAAATCACTCTCTTCAAATGCACAAGGCAAATATAAATTTTCATTCATCCAAGTCTAGCCCCAAAGGCTTTTGAGACATCAATATTTAAAGGAACTCAAGATAAAGGAACATAAATATACTACAAGTTCCTAAGAAACTCTCTAAAAATAACTTAACAAGTTCCTATGTCATTAAAATACACAGCCATATTATTCCAATGCATTATAGTGGTCTTCAAATTGTTTTCTTCAAGGTCTTTCAAATGATATATGGGAGACAGACCTTGAAGAAAACAATTTGAAGACCACTATAATGCATTCGAATAATATGGTTGTGTATTTTAATGACATAGGAACTTGTTAAGTTATTTTTAGAGAGTTTCTTAGGAACTTGTAGTATATTTATGTTCCTTTATCTTGAGTTCCTTTAAATATTGATGTATCAAAAGCCTTTGGGGCTAGACTTGGATGAATTAAAATATTATTTGTCTTGTGCATTTGAAGTGAGTTGTTTCTCCTTCTAAAATCAAGCATTTGGCTTGGTCGTGTGAGTGAATCCACGATTATCGACGTGAGCAAGCTCCGTTGCCCCTGGTTGAGCGAATCCCAGGTCATATATCCCTGTCTCCTTGAGACTTTTGGTTCTGTCCTGCATCATACTCCAAACAAGTTCTCATGTCCTACATTAAAAACACATAACAAAGCATTAAAATCTCACCGAAATAATAACCAAAATACACCAAAAATGGAGAATAACAGATAGTATAAAATTGACTCATCGGTGTCACTTCTTGATCCTCACCTCACGTGAGTGAGAGAGTAGATGAATTTTAGTAGTGTTGTAGAGAGCCATTGACATATGAGACTTTAAAAACGTTACATTCGATATTGGTGGGGGAAGAGTGGGGAAAAAGCAGTTTACTTTAGTAGAAGAATGCCATTAAAGAACTTTTTTTAACAAGATCAAGGTTAAACACTTTTAGTGATCAGGTGTGTTTTCAATTTTCTAATATTAAGTAGAGGGATATTCTAGCAATTCATAGGACATTCTTTCAACAGTTCAATCTTCTCACCCTAGCTACATATAATGTTACAAGATGATCTAAACATCGTACTTTCAGATCACTTTTTAAAAATCATTTCTAGAAAAGAATAAAAAAAAATTTAATCCTTTAGCCATTTAACAATTATTCAATAAATAGATAAATAATGTTTTCAATTAAACACTGAAATTGTGATCACTATGTTAATTGAAAGGTTAAATGATTATGATTTTGTTGATTTTTTTAGAGAATCTTTAAAGAGTAACATAGAAAATAAATGGTTATGATTATTGATGAGTCAATATTTTACTGTATATTTTACCCTAATCTTAGTATTAATTTGTTGATTATTGTGGTGAGATTTTGATACTTTGAATTATATTTCTAATATAGAACATTCAACTTCCTCTTGAGTGAAAAGTAATCAAACGGATGAATTTTGGAGTGATTCCAATTGGAGGATGTTCGTGGAGATGATTATATCAAAGTTTCAGATTTTTCTACCAAGCTGTTTGACCGTGGCAATAAAATAAAGGCCCAGTGCGCAGCTTTTTCAGATTGACATTTTTGGACATTTTGGGTATTTTGGAGGTCAAGATGACATATTTTGAGGAATATTTCTTCTGAGGATTTGTAAGGGACGTCTTAAACTTTCAAAAGAGACCTTTTGGGACCAAATCGAAGTTGATTTGGTCGGTCAAAAGTCTTATTTTTTTAGAAGTCCAAATTTTAGATCAAATAGGAAACCTTTTATTTTCTGTTTTATTATTTTATTATGTTTCCTAGTTTTATTCAAAGACTTTTAGGGTTTTATTTTGTAGTACTATAAATAAAGATATTTTAGGGTTACAAAAAAGGGAGAAGGAGAATGCACACACTATTTTGGATTGACGATTCAAGTTTATTTTCTATGTGTTTTCTATTCTTATTCTCAATAATATTTTGTTTTATGATTGTTCGTAACTAGTTTCTTTTGCTAGAGCGAAGCCTTGAGCCTTGGCAATAATATGTAGTTTCTTTTCAATTTACTTATGATATTATGCATGCATGTTGTTTGTACCATACTTGACCAATCCCGAAACTACTAAGCACCGGTCAACAGCATACCGTTAAGGACCCACAAGACTTTTCCTCCAACCAAGAGGCCAATCACAACACGACACATGTCGGTATCAGAATCCAATCACAGCGCAAAACGTGTCAATATTAGAGGCCAATCACAACACGACACGTGTCAATGTCAGAACAAAGCTAGAAACTCTCTTCTATAAAATGGGATCATTCTCCCACAATAATCCCTAATGTTATTTGTACTAAACTATTCACTAGAACTCACTAAAAGAGAGCTTGAACCTATGTATTTGTGAAAACCCTTTACAACTAATGAGAACTCTTCTACTCCGTGGACGTAGCCAATCTGGGTGAACCACGTACATCTTGTGTTGTTTGTTTCCCTGTCTCTATTCATTTACATACTTATCCACACTAATGACCAGAGCAATTTAGCGAAGGTCACAAACTTGACACTTTATATTGTACCAAAGTCCTCGCCAATTTTGTGCATCAACATTTGGCACCGTCTGTGGGAATCGCACTTATTCCTACTCTCTCCAGCTTTGTCAAGCTGGTTTCCACCATTCGTACACATTCTTTCGACCAGGCACCTCTCTCCAACATGGGGAGTGAAGGGAGCCACAACACGCAGAACGACACCCCCCCTCGCACTTAGTGCGAAGCAACGAAAAAAGGAACGAAAAAAGTTTGCTCTTCAGGCTAAAGTCGATGAGCTAGAGGCTCAGAACAACAAGATAGCGATAAAGAATGAGATCCTCCAGGAGCAGTATAAGAAGCTCTTCAGGATGCTCCATGAAGCTAGGCATACTCAAACACACGAACTCATCGTCCCTGAGGAAGTCAACCACCACCTGGGTGTCCCCAAACACGAGGGATCACCTGCCTTGAACATGGATATCCCTAATAGGGAGCGAGTTACACATCAAGGTGTTAATCAACATGAGACGTCTCTCGACCCAGCTGCTTTGACCCGAAGAATGAGAAATGGAGGAATGCACCTTCTTGCAGAAAGAGTAGAATGATCAAAAGCCGTTTATCGCGACTGTCGGGACTTCCTGAGGCAACGTCGAGAGAACCCCATCCACATAAGCTCGAAGGTCAATAACCCAAGGGTTTCTGAAAGATTCAGTCATCTTCCATGCTCTAAGCCAACTGCCAATCTAAGCAATGAGCGACATGTCCTAGAGGAATATGAAGGTATAGGGGACTCGGGGGCGTTTCGACAGGCTCGCCCTGGAAGTCAGTACGGTGAGTCCAAAGAAAAATCTCATGCCCTTGATCAAGCTTTCCTACTTCCAAGAGGAGATGGAGACTTACGGAAGAATGATCCAGCAGTATCTGACTCCACTCAGGAGCCCCTTGTCCTACAACTCCTTGAGGAAGTAAGCAAGTTAAAGGTCGAACGTCAGGCCGAAATACCTGACTGGAACTAACCTAGGCCTGGCCCTCTTACAAGGAGGATCTTCGACACCCCCTCCAAGCAAAGACAAAGCAGAAGCTTGGCTTACAACTCTACACTAGAAGGGAGGACCCGATTAAACACCTTAACCTCTTTGAGTCCACCATGGGATATCGGATGCACACCGACGAAGAACGATGTCTTCTCTTCCCCTCTACCTTATCTGGCGGAGCTCTGAATTGGTATTGTCGTCTTCCACCTGAGACAGTAGACTCATTTGAGGAACTGAGGAAACTGCTTATCTCTCAACACATCTTCCAGACAGATCGCTTGCATTCCGCAGATGACTTGTACACTATTCGCCAGAAGCCGGACGAGCTGAGGCAGATGACAAAACGGCCCTCAAAGCCTTCACAACAAGCCTACGTGATTGTTTCTTCAAGTACATGATCAATGCCAACACTTGGAAGACTTACTCTGGGGTGATGGCACAGGCTTACAACCACGCCTCCGCCGAAGCAAGGACATACCAAGGGAACCCCCATATGGTTAACCCTTATCAACAAGCGGGAAGTGGAAGTCAAGTTCTACCAAGTGAGGAGATCTTGGCCATTCAGACACCCATTGCATCATCTCCTGCCTCATTTAGCTAATCGCTAAGTCACCAAAAGTATTTGTCTCTTGGGAAGAGGAAGAATTTTTACTCTCAGCAAGCTTATTACAACAAGAGGGATAAAAGTTTGTATCAAGACAACCAGGGGTGAACGTACCGTTGACTATTATGACTATGGGGCCAAGCCTCATTTTTTCAAAGTGGATGACTGGGTACTGAAGGAAATGCTATTATAAGAAGGCATACACATTACAAATGTTTTGACTCTCAACCACTTAAGATCTTTTGTCACACAAGCCATTCAGCAAATATTTAAAGAAGAAGGAATTCAGACAACTTATTCTGAGTATTTTGCATTCCTAGCACTAGAACACTTAGTCTACACTGACGTACCCCTATACTCCAACTCAGAGCTTCAACATGCGTACTTTGACACAAAGTACGTGATACTAAGTGTTACAACCAACATGGTTCACATATCGAAAGCATGGATCCCTTTATGCATAGCAAAACATTCATAAGCATCACTCATGTCAATAAACATGAACATCATACATTCCAACACATTCATACATAAACATCATACATTCCAACACATCCATAAATAAGCCAACTGTGCTTCAAAAGGGTTCAACATACTTTGTGTCATTCGACACTTGCTACAATGCGCCTCGACACCTCGCCCATATTCTCACCAACCAAGTGAAGAATGAACTCATCTTCGTGCCACCAACCAGGTGATGAAATGTACAACCCGTACTCTAACATCATTTGGCAATTTGCCACTCATGCCACCAACCAGGTGAAGAAGGAATTCATCTTCGTGCCACCAACCAGGTGATGAAATGTGATGAAAGGTGATAAAGAAACTCACATTCGTACCACTAACCAAGTGATAAAAGCAACTCACCATTCATTCCACCAACCAGAAGACGAGTGGTACAACTTGTACATGTGAACTCCTAGCATTCATAAATAATCAAAAACCCTCAAGCTTTACAACTCAACTAGGGGAGCACTTATGCCTAACAAGAGTTATAGTCACCAACAAAGTCTTATTGCAAGCTAACAACGGCTAGTGCATGATATACGAAGATCAAGCTCTTCAACCCTCTTACATCTGCTTCAGACATTTCTCCTCTGTAACAATGCAAACACTACAGCTCATAGAAAGCTTCACACACTCTTGATCAAGACTGTTCGAAGCAAATTCAATTTATATGGTTCATCCAAACCCTTGACTACTACAAGGTGTGGCTTGCATCACAATCTCTTGCTCAATAGTGTGGAAGCAAAATTTGCATATGTTGTCTCTCTTCCACAAAATTTGTATATGTTGTCTCTCCCACATTTTCAACTTTCTAATTTTCCCCCCAATAAAAAAATAAAAAAATAAAAAAAATAAAAAAAGGAAATTAGGAAATTCAACAACTTCAACAAATGGAGGGTAACTACAATTCTCAAAAGCTTCACGCACTCTTGATCAAGATAGTGTGAAGCAAAATCAATTCATGGTGCCCAACAAAGCTTCAACCTCAAAACTTCACCCACAAAGTTTCAACACAAAAGCTTCACCACAAGAGCTTTAACAAATGGAGGGCAATAACAAATGTCAAAAGCCTTACACACTCTTGATCAAGATAGTGTTTGAAGCAAAATCAATTCATGGTGCCCAACAAAGCTTCAACCTCAAAGCTTCACCCACAAAGTTTCAACACAAAAGCTTCACCACAAGAGCTTCAACAAATGGAGGGCAACAACAAATATCAAAAGCCTCACACACTCTTGATCAAGATAGTGTGAAGCAAAATCAATTTATGGTGCCAACAAAAGCTTCAACAAGTGAAGGGCAACAACAATTCTCAAAAACTTCAAACACTCTTGATCAAGATAATGTGAAGCAAAGTCAATTTATAGTGCCCAACAAAGCTTCACCTACAAAGTTTCAACACAAGAGCTTCACCTACAAAGCTTCAATACAAAAGCTTCACCACAAGAGCTTCAACAAATGGAGGGCAACAACAAATGTCAAAAGCCTCACACACTCTTGATCAAGATAGTGTGAAGCAAAATCAATTTATGGTGCCAACAAAAGCTTCAACAAGTGAAGGGCAACAACAATTCTCAAAAGCTTCACGCACTCTTGATCAAGATAGTGTGAAGCAAAATCAATTTATGGTGCCTAACAAAGCTTCAACACAAAAGCTTCAACCTACAAAGTTTCAACATCAAACAAAGTTTTAACAACAAAGCTTTATCAATGGAGAGAAACTACAATTCTCAAAAGCTTCACACACTCTTGATCAAGATAGTGTGAAGCAAAATCAATTTATGATGCCCAACAAAGCTTCAACACAAAAGCTTCACCTACAAAGTTTCAACACAAGAGCTTCACCTACAAAGCTTCAATACAAAAGCTTCACCTACAAAGCTTCAACACAAGAGCTTCACCTACAAAGTTTCAACACAAGAGCTTCACCTACAATACAAAAGCTTTACCTACAAAGCTTCAACACAAGAGCTTCACCTACAAAGCTTTAAGACAAAAGCTTCACCTACAAAGCTTCAAGACAAAAGCTTCACCTACAAAGTTTCAACACAAGAGCTTCACCTACAAAGCTTTAAGACAAAAGCTTCACCTACAAAGCTTCAAGACAAAAGCTTCAAAAAAAAATAAAAAATAAAAACATTTTCGAAAATTCAAAAATTCGAAAATTCAAAAAAAAAAAAAAAAAAAAAAAAGGGAAAGAAGGAAAGAAAGATGAGCCTAGGCCTTCCTTTCTTTGGGCCTAACAACTTTCATACCAAATATATATGAAAGAGAATTTTGGGCAACCACTTAGAAAGGAAAATGGTGAAGTTTTGTTTGGAAAATTGCCTACTAGCAAGACACCTTCCTCGTCAACTCTCTCGACCGGAGACTTGAAGGCTCCTACCATATACCACTACACCTTGGTATTCAGAAATTTCGCGACTACTCAGTGCCTTGGATTTTTCAAGTCCCCAACCGAGAAGTTTTCCTTACTCAAGAAATTTAGGGAGTACTACTTCAACCTACAGGGTCCACCCACGAAGTTTCAACATGCAAACTTCAACAAAATAAAAAATCCAAGCTCGGCATCATTGCTCTAACTGAAGAGATCAAGAAGCCTCAACAGCCATTTGCCAACACCGTTGTCGAAGAACAAAGCTTCACCATACCACATCTACTACTTTGTCAAACAGCAAAAGTATCCCATATCATTAGGATCGAACATACTCCAGGTTTGACGGACTTGTTTTGACCCTCAAATTCTGGAGTCGGCTCGCTCGTTTGGAGGAAACCAGAAAACCTTCCAGCCCAGTTCAAGAATACACTTGTGGAAAGTCAAGTACAACAAAGCACGTGCCGATTCGCCGTCTTCTCCAAAAACAAGAGTACCTCATATCATCTATTCTCCCTGTTTCTTCTCTTTATCCTTGTTGCTGAATGAGAGACAGGGAGAATGAGTACAATCAGCCAGAACCCAAGATCAACCTACCGATCTGAGACTGATTGCTTGGAACCCTGATTGTTTACCTTGCTTGTCACCTCCTTAGGCAGATCTCCTCGCTTAGAGACTTGGGGGACTCCTACTATATGGTTTGTATCGCACTTGACCAAACCCGAAACTACAAGTAAGCTTCAAATGAAAATGACACATTACCTTGTGCGTCAATGCCAACTAAAGATACCACTCCTGGATGAAGGAAAAGTACTTCCAAGAGAAGATGCCACATCTAATTACAGGACAGAGAAGGCAAGTGAAGGCGACACCACACTTCGGTACTTGGAAGTTTTGTGATTACTCAATGGCTTGGATCTTGCAAGTCCCCAACCAAGGAGCTTCCCTCACTCAGGAACTTAGGGGAGCACTGTTTGTACCATACTTGACCAATCCCGAAACTACTAAGCACCGGTCAACAACATACCGTCAAGGACCCACAAGACTTTTCCTCCAACCAAGAGGCCAATCACAACACGACACATGTCGGTATCAGAAGCCAATCACAGCGCGACACGTGTCGATATCAGAGGCCAATCACAACACGACACGTGTCAATGTCAGAACAAAGCTAGAAACTCTCTTCTATAAAATGGGATCATTCTCCCACAATAATCCCTAATGTCATTTGTACTAAACTATTCACTAGAACTCACTAAAAGAGAGCTTGAACCTAAGTATTTGTGAAAACCCTTCACAACTAATGAGAACTCCTCTACTCCGTGGACGTAGCCAATCTGGGTGAACCACGTACATCTTGTGTTGTTTGCTTCCCTGTCTCTATTCATTTACATACTTATCCACACTAATGACCAGAGCAATCTAGCGAAGGTCACAAACTTGACACTTTCTGTTGTACCAAAGTGCTCGTCGATTTTGTGCATCAACACATGTTTTGAATTATTAATCACCATTTTAAACTATCTAATTGCCGTAGTGATTCGCGACCATTAAGATATTTAGAAAAGTAATTTGATGCAATTTTGGTCGGAAGGTTTCGTGAAATTGGCACTGACTTCTCATGGTTAATAATTGTAATTTCACTTTGGATGAACACCACATCTTAAGGGTTGCATGATTTTTCAAAGGGTTTTCATAAAACTTAATGAGTCTTTCATGTTCATATTTGATCCGAACGTCCGGATGGATTGCATTTTAGATATATGCTCTATGTTGGAGGTTCCAAGTAGAATATATATTAGGAAAACCTAACCTTCAAAATATGCATGGGTAATTCATAAGTGATTGGAAGAACTACGTAGGATTGTTAAGGTGACGGCGGAACCCTAGTGTTTCTTTAAATTGTTTTCTAGTTGATTTATTTAATTGTTTTTAATTTAAATTCGTTTTTATTATTTTAAATTCTAAAATCAATATTTTCCAAACTTTGTTTTAAATAATTAATTAAGAGTTGGTTTTAAATAAAAATTAATTATTCAATCTCTGTGGAAACGACCTTGCTTGAGCTGTTTATACTACAACTACCCTGTACTCTTTCAAGTATTTTTAAGTGTTTTTATCCCTACTTTTGCAGGTGGTAAAAATCCTATCAATTATCAATCAACACTGCACGATTATAAAAAGCAATGAAAAAGATGAAAGGAGTAGGGATGGCAATTTAAACCATTAAGCTCGATAAGCAAGGATAACTGCCCGAGTGGAACAGATTTTGGTATAAAAATTCAGGTATATTTTGGGTATGGGAGAAAACCGTGAATAGTATTCGGTTTATGGTTTTAGATATGGTTATAGGGGTCCTCAATCCGTATCTCTCCCCGAATCCGTCACAAATAATATGTATAATATATAATATAATTTATTTATAATATAATAGTATATTATTCACAAACCCATTACCTTGAGAATACAAAAGTTGCATTATATGAGTTGTATTATGTGGAAAAGTTGAAAGGTTTTGAATCAAACTCAATGAGAATTCAATGGTGCTTAGGAGAGATAACAAAGATCAGCCAACATCATCAATATTTTAAATTCAATGCTTTAATTTTTATCATATTTGGCTTATCATGAACAACTCCAAAGAATGTGTATTTCTTTTATTTATTTTTATGACTGGACGTGGATATTTATTGACAAAATCAGTATATACTAAATTATAGTGCGTTAATTGAATGAATATATTTTTTTATATTGATAAAGATGGATATAACCGTTAACCGATGGATAATTTGTTACCTGGTGAGTATGATTATGGATAATCTTCCATGGTTAATTTGTGATTGTGAATATAATTAATTTTCATGATTATGGGGATGGATATAACATTTCTGTCCCCAAACTGAACCGTTGTCATCCATAACAAAATTGGTAGCACCCTCGTCTAAACAACGCGCCTCACAAATTGGTAATAACCGCTTTAATTATTGGTAATACTCTTTTTTTTTTCTTTTTTGTATGTATTTTGTAATGAGAAGCCAAAAATCAAATTAATCACAATATTATAACTCGTCATAAGTATCATGAGGTCTTCCAAATTAACACAAAACATTGAACTCATTCTCATTATATAATTTTCTAAACAGAAAACTAGGGCTCTTTCATGTCCGCGGAAACAGCGCACTTAAATATGAACTACTCGAGTACCTGCGTACAGCGTTGCAATTGGTGGCCACAAATCTGTTGGCATAGCTTTGGTGATGGATGAGTAGTACTACTCCGTAGGCAATGTTACAGGCACTCTAGGTGTTGCGCGTGTTGCCGCAAACACATATTTTGGCATCGTAGCTTGTTGCCTAATTGGGTCGACTTGCCTCTCACAGCGTTGATGACATTGAGCCAGCTCGGACATCATGTACGACGCCGCAGAGAGGAAAAGAGTGGAGAGAAACAACATAACAACAAAGGAAGCCTAGCCTTGATCATGAACATCATGTCAAATGGTAAAATTAAAGATAGCTGCAGATAGCACTTGATCAGGTATTTATGGAAGCTTGCTAGCCGGCTCAAGCTTTGAGCATGCATGCATGTACATTTGTCTATGGACATTACATGCAAGGTGACCAGTGTCATACATGACAAAATCACATTGACGTGTTTTCTGAATTGGATAAATTGAGATTGGAGACATTAATTTTGTCTCACTTGATCTCATCACATGCATGGTATAGGAGAACAAGGACGGAACTATACGTACGGTTACGTGGTGAATGACTTCTTAAAATTAAGAGCTAACTACAATTTACTCTTTTCAAGTTTGATATAATTTTTATATGGATCACGAATTTTTAAGTTTCCCACATTGCATGTCTCAAAAATGGTATCAATTTATGCGTTTTATCTTTTTAAACATATATTTCATTGAATTGATCATTTTTTTGGCAATGTGATGAGTTGTAGCTTACACGCTAGCCTATGTAATGGTCATACACTCCATTGTCATCAATTTAATGAGAAATTAAACAATCAATCCGACTAAAGATAGAAATTGGCCCTAAAATTAATGTTTAACGGACGCATGCATTTTAAAATTGAAACTTCATTGTCCATTTGAAAAATCACCATGAATTTGAAGATTATGAAATATAATTAGCCCTAAAGTTAATGTTTAACGGATGCATGCATTATGTATATGATAGTATGACACTAACATTAACGTATTTGGCCGACACTAGGACGGGTAAAGATTGTTCATATGGATAGCTATGGTATATACCGTATCATAATGCTGAGTATTTAACTTAACATTAACTAACATGGGGGAAGCGACCCTGAATGGAATACTTTTATCTCCAAGTTTCAGGTTCGACATGAGGATTTCTTTCTCTAAATTTTAGATGGTTTGCAGATGATGAATTTGATAAGATACCAAATTATTATGGTACGTTATATTTGATAGCTAAAACCAGTAACACTAAATATTGGAAAATGTAGGATGCATGGTAGTAGTATGTGTTTCGTCTTTTAGGGCTTATAGACTGATATTGGAACTGACAGTATCCAAGCTCAAAAGAGCAGTTATGCATGAATAAACACAAACGGAATTATAAAACTACTCATTTTTATTTATTTATACGGCGGAAAGCTAGAGCTCTTTATTTCACATACAAAGTTAACGCTCACTCTACATGAGCTACTAGTAGTAGTAGTAGTACTTTTTAAACTCTAGCAAAGCCTAACTACTGCATGCTTCTATACATGCAATTTTAGATGACTGGATAGTTGACCACCATTTTTATGCCCTGCCCTTGTTCAAGCTGCTGCCTACACATACGTTGGCATTGGTGTTGTGGTTGCCCCTGCATCCGGCACTGTTCTTGGCACTGATCTAGTTGCCTCAGCTGCTCTTCGCACTGCTCCTGGCACTGCCGTCCCTGGCCCTGGCAACGCTGCTGGCACTGCTGCCTATATTGCTGCTGCTTCCCCTGATTACTATTAAATCCCTGCCCTTGTTCAAGCTGCTGCCTACACATCTGTCGGCATTGGTGTTGAGGTTGCCCCTGCATCCGGCACTGTTCTTGGCACTGATCTAGCTGCCTCAGCTGCTCTTCGCACTGCTCCTGGCACTGCCGTCCCTGGCCCTGGCAACGCTGCTGGCACTGCTGCCTATATTGCTGCTGCTTCCCCTGATTACTATTAAATCCCTGCCCTTGTTCAAGCTGCTGCCTACACATCTGTCGGCATTGGTGTTGCGGTTGCCCCTGCATCCGGCACTGTTCTTGGCACTGATCTAGCTGCCTCAGCTGCTCTTCGCACTGCTCCTGGCATTGCCGTCCCTGGCCCTGGCAACGCTGCTGGCACTGCTGCCTATATTGCTGCTGCTTCCCCTGATTACTATTAAATCCCTGCCCTTGTTCAAGCTGCTGCCTACACATCTGTTGGCATTGGTGTTGCGGCTGCCCCTGCATCCGGCACTGTTCTTGGCACTGATCTAGCTGCCTCAGCTGCTCTTCGCACTGCTCCTGGCACTGCCGTCCCTGGCCCTGGCAACGCTGCTGGCACTGCTGCCTATATTGCTGCTGCTTCCCTTGATTACTATTAAATCCCTGCTCTTGTTCAAGCTGCTGCCTACACATCTGTTGGCATTGGTGTTGCGGTTGCCCCTGCATCCGGCACTGTTCTTGGCACTGATCCAGCTGCCTCAGCTGCTCTTCGCACTGCTCCTGGCACTGCTGTCCCTGGCCCTGGCAACGCTGCTGGCACTGCTGCCTATATTGCTGTTGCTTCCCCTGGCTACGAGAAGCAAGAGTGCAAGACAAAGAGGTGGCGAGGACAAGAGTGAAGAGGAACAAAAACAAGGGAAGCTTAGGTTTGGTGATGAACATCATGGCTGCTTTCTCGGTTACTATGTATTGAACAATATCAAAAGGGATTTTTTTTTTGCTGTGGGAAGAATAGCAGAGGGTTTTGAGGTATTTATAGAAGTTGGGGCTAAACATGCATGCGTACACTTGGCTGTGCACATTACATGCAAGGTGACTAGTGTTAAAGGTGACAAAATCGACGTGCCTTGTAAACATATTTGGGACCGGGACACCGCGTCCAAACTTGGGAAAATCATTTCTTACGTGGACGAATCTGGAAAATATGGACGAATTGGTTGCAGAGGTTGGCTTTAAGGGGATAGTAATGTCCACACAGATAATTCTTATCATCGGACTGCGTACACTTGGCCATGCACATTACATGCAAGGTGACTGGTGTTAAAGGTGACAAATCGACGAGTCTTGTAAACATATTTGGGACCGGGACACCGCGTCCAGCCTTGGGAAGACCATTGCGTCCAGACTTGTAAACATATTTCCACACGGATACTATTTATCATGGGAATGCACATATCTTATCATTGCGAATAATATATCTTTTCTCTGTAAATTTTATAAATGGAACTGTTTCATTTTTTAATCTTTTTTTAAAGATAATTTCAACATTAAATCATTCATATTGGAGACTGAGTAGTCATCTAAAAAAGAGAATTTTTATTAGCACTCCAAATTTCTCATTTTACATTCCAAACTTTTTATATTTTAAAAGAAAAATACACTTGTGAGGAGTGTAGAATGAGAATTTTGGAGTGCCAATAACACTTCTCCTAAAAAATGGACGCTTTGTCATAAATAGGTTATATGAATACTTATATCGTCGCTTTTCATACATTTGGATGACGAAACATCTCCAATATGAATGATTTTTTTAGGAATGGTGTTTAAATGAAGAAAGATATTGAAAGATTCCAATTATGAAATTTGGAAATAATAGTAATGATATGGAGTAATACTACATATATCACATTTGTACCAACTTTAGTAAAGGTAAAGTCCACCAATACATATGGATCTTATCTCTATTAAATAAGTACTACTAGTGTAGTAAAAGTAGAAATTTTTTTTAACATTTTATAGAGATCGGTGTTCCGAATATACTAAAAAATTACTCCATGTTAACCACCCCTCCAGTAAAGGTACGCGGTATACCCTACCTAGCTATGCCTCTAAGACTAGTTTGTATTTAACAAACATAGTCCAAAATAACAACATTCTTATATAGGGGTGTGTATATTAGCAAGACACCAATAATACGAAACAGAAGCCGCCAACTAATATAAATAAGAAGAAAGAAAGGCTACAACTCATAGACAAACACCACACACGAGAGATTTTTCAATGTGACCGATACATGGGGTGGTACACGTACCATTTCATGTTACTATACAAATGGTGAGCTGATGTGTGCTAAAAAGTTAATAACTTAAAAAATAAAATTTCACATCATTCCTATTAAAATACGTGGTGTACCATTTGTGTTCCCGTCACAACTAAAAGTTTCTCCACACACACGATGTATGTATACACTTTCTGATCGATCGAGATTGTATAAATTCAAGATCTCTTTATTTAGTTCTATGTTTCATAGTTTTTATCCACAAATCTCAAATTAATCCCCGATTTCGTAAAGTATTTTGGAATATTGGAATGTCAAAGAGGTTAAGTTCTTATCTTATCTTTTGATTCCATCCAATTTCATGCAAATTGTATGTTAGTTTTGTCTTTAAGAAATGATGTAGCTAGGAAAGGTTAAAGGTCTCGAAGAGGCGGGGCATAGATAATTTGAGAATTACTCAATTAAGGGCAACGGAGTTTGTTCGATGTCACTAATCGTGAATTCAAACTCATGACCAATCCAAATGCTTGATTTTAGGGAAAAAAACATTCAGTTCGATATTGCGAAGTAGGTACAATTTTTAATTAATCAAGTCTCTCGTAATGTACGTATGAGTCCTTTAAGTAGAGAAATTAACATTGGTAAGATAGATACTTAATACTAATATTATAATTACTAAAGCACCTAATAAAAGCATGCTTTAATTAAAAGATGAGAAACCACCAAACGTGTTTAATATAGGGATCATATTTATCGATGTGCACTACATCAAGAAATGTAAAGGGCATGTTTGGTACTCTATTTGAATTCAAATTTTTTTAGACTAAAAAACAGTTTTTAAATTTTTTTACTTTTGAATACTTATTTGATAGTATTGTTTAAAAAAAAACTAAACTCAAAACTAATTTTAAAAGTAGCATACTTCTAGAAAACACAAAAGTGAGTTTTTAGAGTTTTTAAACTCCAAACTCCAAACCCACTACTTTGTCTCTTTTATCTTGATCCGGTCCCTTCTCTCATTTCTTTCTCTCTCCTCCCCTCCGAATCTTTCTCACATTTCTCTCTCCTCTCTCTCATCTCTTTCTCCTTCGACCCTCTCTTTGGATCTCTATATCTATCCAATTGAATTTAGTATTTCCTGAATTGACATGGAGTTGCTATAGGGTGTTTTTCTTTGCTTTTTAAATATTAAAATTTAAAAACACTTTTAAATCTTAGACCAAACAAGTTCTTGGATCTTAAAGAAAAATGTCCTTAAAAGATGTTTCTAAGGAAAGTTAAAAAAAACTATGATTTTTTTTAACACGATACCAAACATGCCCTAATTTTCTGAGATATGAAAACTAAGTCAGAAATTGAGGTTCTTTGTCGCCCGGCTCACACATGATCACTAGTTATACTCAGTATCATGACATCATAAATATACATTTGGATGAGATATTTGTAAGGGAAATACCCAGAAATAGGACATTCCTTAATCTTAGGACAGAAATAGGATATTTCGAATATGCATATGACATGCACAACAATCGGATAGAAATAAGATTTTTCCTACACCTTGAAATGACTTAATTGCCCTCGTACATAAATGGGTAATTCTTCCCATTTTCTAATTTCTCTTTCTCTTTCTCTCTCACTCTCCCTACTTCTCTCTCTTCTCTCACTTTCTCCCTCACGCACTCTCTCCCATTTTCAATGTGCACACACGGTGCACAGTCGTCCCGACCAACACCGTCTATATCAAAGCTACCACCAATTCCATCTCGTCCTCACGAGTCCAAAACACGTAGCCTTGTCACGAATCTCATCCTCGATCATTGGGATCAAAACTTAAGCAGGCTGCGAGTTTTTCAACCATTTTCTGGCAACACGGCAAACAATCGAGGCTCAAGACCACCACCACTGGACTCGCATTGAGAGTGGGAACAAAGCTCAATCATTAAATGCTAGTGTTTTGTTGGATGAATTTTTCCGGATTTGCTCACTTTATGTACACGACGTGTGCATGATATGCTTACCGATCTGAGCCAACCCGAAAACCCAGAGCTCACAACTCTCTCTTTAAAATCAGAAAAATGATGCTGTAGACATCGAAATTTCAGTAAAATAAATGTTAACCAATGTATTAAAATTACAACATCCATTTACTTCACCAACCTCACACACTTACTTCACCCACAACATCCACTTACTTCACCTACAACATCCACTTACTTCACCTACAACCTCACACACTTACTTCACCCACAACATCCACTTACTTCACCTACAACATCCACTTACTTCACCTACAACCTCCACTTACTTCACCCACAACATCCACTTACTTCACCTACAACCTCCACTTACTTCACCAACCTCACACACTTACTTCACCTACAACCTCCACTCACTTCACCAAAAAAATGAATGGTGGTGATTCATTCTCAAAACCTATAAATAGGCTTCTCCATCAAGAGGAATAGAACCAAGAAAACCAATTCACAAATACATTTCTCTACTCCCAAATTGGAAGAGAATTCCCCAAATCCTTGAAGCTTTGAAACTCCAAAGCTCTCAAGCATCCAAATTCCCAAGAATTCCGAAGGATCAAGAAAGCACTCTTCGTTCTTCGTCAAATCCTCCTTCAAGATCAAGCCCCAATGGCCCTTGAAGAACTACCACCAACTCAAGATCAAGCCCCGACGGCCCTTTGGATCAACAACCTCAACAAACCCATACACCCATTCTTCAAGATCAAGCCCAACGCCCCTTGAAGATCCGTTCAACAACTGTTCATCCAAGATCAAGCCCCGACGACCCTTGGATCAACAAACAAATCCACACATCTATTCTTCAAGATCAAGCCCAAAAGCCCTTGAAGAAAACCAACTATTCATTCAAGATCAAGCCTCGACGGCCCTTGAAAAAAACCAACCGTTCTTCAAGATCAAGCCCAAAAGCCCTTGAAGATCCGCTCATCCATCAACATTCAAGATCAAGCCCCGAAGGCCCTTGAAGAAACTTACAACTGTTCATCCAAGATCAAGCCTCGACGGCCCTTGGATCAATAAATCTACATCTTACGGAGATAGAATCAGAGGACCAAATTTAAGAGAGATCGTAACCCCAAAAATCATTAAACACAAAAATATTATTTTGTGCCACGTATTCTTGTTCCTCGTCGTCAGGAATTTTTCATGTTCACAAATTTGGCACGCCGAGTGGGACCATCTCTACCTCTCATCTCTTTCTCCGTTCAAGAAAACCAAAGCACACCTCCAAAATCAATGGCATCAAGCAAGGGACAAGCCATTCTTGCAACCACCAAGGGAAGAAGCATGAGCACTTCCGCCACGAATAGAGCATTCATTGGTGCCACAACCACTCCTCAACATGCTGCTGCAAAGTTGATACCGCTAAGCAAGCAAGAGCAACACTAAAGGCGCGAGTCGGTCATCAACCTGACCATGCTGGGGGCACCAAAGCATGCTATTAAGGCGCACAAGATGATACCCCAAAATGGCCAATGGGGTTATTCATCAGCATTATGGATGTCTGAAGGAAAGTCGTGTCTATTGGTTGCACAAGTCATGACCATCGGCGTCACCTCTGTTGAAGAACAACTTGCTCAAATGAGCGAAGCAATTGCAAAGCTCACACGGACTGTGGAAGAGAAAGACTTGCAGATTGCCGCACTTGTCAACCAACTAGATGCGCAGCTCGACGTGAAAGTCGACCCAAATGTTGGTCCATTAAAGAAAGAAGTTGACGAAGAAGAAGAGCCTCCAGTGGAGAAAGTCGAAGAGAAGCTGAAGCTAGACCAAGCAACGGCGTTCATGGGATCTCTCTCTATCCAGCAACTACAGGAGATGATTGCAAGCACTATCAAGACACAGTACGAAGGAAGTTCACATGACTATGTACTGTACTCAAAGCCCTACTCCAAGAAGATTGATGCTTTGAAGATGCCAAGGGGTTATCAGCCCCCAAAATTCATGCAGTTCGATGGAAAAGGCAACCCGAAGCAACATGTCGCCCATTTCATTGAAACTTGCAACAATGCTGGGACAAAGGGAGACTACCTCGTTAAACAGTTCGTGCGTTCGCTGAAAAGTAACACTTTTGACTGGTACACTGACCTCGAACCTGAGTCTATCAACAGTTGGGACCAGCTAGAAAGGGAATTCCTCAACCGTTTCTACAGCACTCGTCGTACTGTAAGCATGCTAGAGCTGACCAGTACGAAACAGTGGAATGATGAACCTGTCATCGACTACATCAATAGATGGCGTTCATTAAGCTTGGATTGCAAAGATCGGCTTTCTGAAACCTCCGCCATTGAGATGTGCGTTCAAGGCATGCAGTGGGGACTATACTACATCCTTCAAGGCATCAAACCACGAACATTTGAGGAGTTAGCCACCCGCGTCCATGATATGGAGTTAAGCATCACCCGTCATGGGAAGAAAGAACAGATCGCCGACTACAAGAATGACAAAGTTTTGGGGCCAAAGGTGGATAAGGCTGCGTGGAAACCCACCAAGGAAGCAATGACGGTCAACACAACTCCAGTCAAAATCCATACACGAGGCAAGGCGATTCAAACCGAAGCTTTTCGTGATCAAGAGATACGTAGACGCACTTTGAAGAAGCTTGAGGAGAAGACTTATCCATTCCCCGACTCTGACGTGGTTGCCATGTTGAAAGACTTGCTTGACAAAAAGGTGATCGACCTACCTGAGTGCAAACGGCCGGAAGATATGAACCGTACTGACAGTCCAAGGTACTGTAAATTTCACCGCTTCATTGGTCATCCGACGGAAAAGTGCTTTGTGCTAAAAGATCTCATCATGAAGTTGGCTCATAAAGGGATCATCGAGCTAGATCTTAATGATGTGGTGAAGTCAAATTATACCACCGTCACTTCTGGCTCTTTGAACTCAAAATCTTCACCTCAACCGCTGGGGGTATGCTCCAAAACCATGTCAGTCAAGTCAAGTGAAGTTGAAGGATGGACTTATGTCACTCCAAAGAAAATGCACAAGAAACATAGGTCTCCTCCACAAGTTCACCAATCGGAAAGGGGGCAAAGCAGCTACCGTCAACCTTCAAAGCTACATGAAAATGTTGAAGATGATGAAATTATGACACAAAGATCGTCTGTTGCCATCACGATGCGCGATTTCTTCCCCAAAGACTTCTTCAATCACTCAGTCAAGACTCCTTGCTATGAAGATTGCAAGGAATGCCTCTCTAAGATCGTTTGACAAATTCAAAAAGCTCCTCGTTCGCACGAGCCTAAAAGGTGACAACAAACGCTCATTGCCTGCATGAGCTGAAACTGCAAACGGCACCAAAAGCTCCTCGCTCGCACGAGCCTAAAAGGCGACAACAAACGCTCCTTGCCTGCATGAGCTGAAACTGCAAACGGCACCAAAAGCTCCTCACTCGCACGAGCCTAAAAGGCGAAAACAAACGCTCATTGCCTGCATGAGCTGAAACTGCAAATGGCACCAAAAGCTCCTCGCTCGCACGAGCCTAAAAGGCGACAACAAACGCTCATTGCCTGCACAAGCTGAAACTGCAAACGGCACCAAAAGCTCCTCGTTCGCACGAGCCTAAAAGGTGACAACCAACGCTCCTTGTCTGCATGAGCTGAAACTGCAAACGGCACCACAAGCTCATTGTCTGCACGAGTTGAAATTGCAAACGACACCAAAAGCTCCTCGTTCGCACGAGCCTAAAAGGTGACAACCAACGCTCCTTGCCTGCATGAGCTGAAACTGCAAACAGCACCACAAGCTTATTGTCTGCACGAGTTGAAACTGCAAACGACACCAAAAGCTCCTGGCCCGCAAGAGCATAAACTGTGTACGGCAAAATCATTATCAAAATCACCAAAAAAAAAAAAAAAAAAAAAAAAAAAGAGAAATAAAGAAAGGAAATAACACATCTTGGTGATATATATGTTTTATCTATATTTAGCACAATACACTGAATAAAATAAAGCATGTCCATTGATCTCCAAGAAATTACAAGTGCGTACAAAAAAAAAAAAAAAAAAAAAAAAAAAAAAAAAAAGGAGCTTTCAAAAAGGTTGTTCACGTGAAGCCCCACTACTTGGCAAAACTCCAGAAGCGGGAAGCATCGAAGATAAATCATTCGAGGCCTCAATACTTGGTGGAACGCTAGATGACGCAGGAAAAATGTGCCTCTGGAAGAAAGCCGCAAGCCTTTGACGGTCACTTTGAATTCGACCTTCAGATTCTTGCAGCTGATCAAGCTTCCTCTTCATGCTCGTCGAATAATTATTTGCAAGCACGTGCAAACCTCTATTCTCGCGCTTAAGCTGTTAGATCTCTTGTTTAAGATTTTCCACCTTCGCCATCAATGATTCAACTTGACGGGATCGAGCAAGTAGACGTTGGCCCATGTTGGACACGGAGCCCGCACACTGAACACTGAGAGCTAGGGATTCTTGAACGGCCAACTCATCGGACCGTCCTGAAAGCAGCCTACTATCTCTAGGAGTGAGGAGGTTCCGAGCTACTATTGTAGCTGTTGTTGCATCCTTCATCACGGAGTCTTCACCTGTAAGAGGGCCACTAGAAGATAAGAAAGACGGGCACCATACATTACCCTGACGCGGCGCACCCGTATCACTGCTGAGACTCAAATCTAAGCAAATGTTAGATGGGTTAGCCATTTTCAAAGGTGTTAAAAGAGAAGGGTTGGATGAAGTAAAATCTCAAAGGGCCGTTAAAACAAAATACACCGGAGACGATTTTCACAAATGGGCAATCTTCAAAATGTGCATCTTGGAGGTGATCGATACCTCTATAAAAGGAGAGGCGACACAACCACCAATTCAAAAAAAATTGAAGAGACACCACTCTTCAAATCTTAAAAGCCGGATTTTCCTGCGTAAAGTTCGGCAACGCTCTTCAGACACAATCTCGGCTTTTCAGATAACACGTGCAACTTTGTCAAAGATCTCTGACAAAGTTGAAAACGCGTGGAGGTCATTACCCCAATTACCACACTTTTGCCGACAAGCGTGG
Source organism: Pyrus x bretschneideri (assembly GCF_019419815.1). Taxonomy (NCBI): domain Eukaryota; kingdom Viridiplantae; phylum Streptophyta; class Magnoliopsida; order Rosales; family Rosaceae; genus Pyrus; species Pyrus x bretschneideri. The sequence continues at coordinate 10,772,812 of NW_025999798.1, forward strand.
GTAACAAAGCCGCATCCGCACTACTACTTGCCATTAAAATTTCTATATATGTCAACATTCATGGCAAGGCATACATCCAAAAACGCATGACTCTTCTTCTTGGCCGAGAATGTAGCTGCAACCAAACCTCTCAACATGGCTGTTTATTCATAAATTGAAGAGGTATTTGCTCAAAAATCGAAGAAGCGTTTGTTCAGAAATCAAAGAGGTAACACCCTCCGAACCTCAAAAGCTGGGCCGCTTATTCAAGGATCGAAGAGTCATCACTCTTTGAATTTCAAAAAGCCGGATTTGCTGGATCAAAACTTGTCAGTACCTTTCACATGTAACCTCAACTTTGCAGACATTACAAGCAACTTTGTCAAAGATTTCTGACAAAGTTGAGAACGCGTGAATCTTACTGTTTCAATTACCCAACAGTTGTCGACAATGGTAAAGGAACAGTACCACCACTTGCTATTGGGAAAGCCCTATATATGTCGACCTTCATCTTTTATGGCAAGGCAGACCTGCAAAAAATGCCCAACTCTTCCTCACCTCTGAGGGCGCACTCCCAGCAAAGCCTCTCGAAATACTCAATTTTCTTCTTCCCTGAAAGACAAAGAGAGAGAAAGAGAGAGATCAGCCAGCACTTGGAATCAAGCTTCCCATTTGGAGCCGACTGCCCGAAATCCCTTCCCTGATTGCTTATCCAGCCCTGCTCTCAAGTACTCATCTTCAACTATTGATGTACCCCCAAAGAAGATACCAGATGCCTGGAATACAGATGAGGCAGGAGGAAACGGTAGATCGAAGCATGTGGAGACAAGCACAACAAATATATGTGCTGATTCATTCGCTACTTTTTCAAAAGCAAAAGTATCTCATATCATCAAGGGCGAAAGCAAAGGTATCTCATATCATGCTTTTTCCCTGTCTTTTCCTTTGCCCTTGTTCTCACCTGCCAAGACAAGGACAGAGAAAGCAATATGTCGGAACCTCCACTCAAACTTGCGCTGCCACTAAGAAGTGATGGTCCATTCAAATGCAAAGTTTGCATTCCACTCCTGTATCAGAGGACAAATACTACAAGAGAAGATGCCAAACCTGCATAAGGAAATACCATTTCTGCAAAGGGAGCAAGTAAGGCAAGTGAAAATGATATATCGAAGCATGTGGAGACAAGCACAACAAATATATGTGCTGATTCATTCGCTGCTTCTTCAAAAGAAAAAGTATCTCATATCATCAAGGGCGAAAGCAAAGCGTTGCTCTTGAGTGCTCGTCTTCAACTGTTGGTGAGTCTTGAATCCCCTCAGCGTATACTTCAGGACAGGCGACGGAGTGTCGGCTCTTTACACTGAAGCTGCCAAGCATAGATGAATTGCTGAGAAGTGATGCCGTGAAAGACCATTTAAAAGCAAAGGGTTGCGCACCACCTCGGCTATGTAAAAGAAACAAGCAGAGAAGAATGCGGTAGGAGCTGGAACAAACTGCTGGAGCACGACGCCTTCCCCTGCAGCACCATCCAAACAGAAGAGTTTAAGTCAAATCCAAGCTCGACATCATTGTTCTAATCAAAGAGCTCGAGAAGCCTCAACAACCCTCCGCTGACGCCGTCACCAAAGAGCAAAGCCTCGCCGCGCGACGCCGTTAAATCGTCAACACTTCTTCAAAAAGCAAAAATATCTCATATCATGCTTTCTCCATATCCTTCCCTTTGTCCTTGTTCTTACTCGCATGGCAAAGAGAAAGAGAGCAATCAGCCGGCACTTTGAGTCAGTCTTCCGATCTGGAACCGACTACCTGGAATCTATTCCCTGGTTACTTACCTAGCGTTGCTCTCGAGTAGTCATCTTCAACGGTTGATACACTTCCAGAGAAGGGACCACAATCTGCTTGGAGAACAGCTAAGACGAGTGACAATGAAACATCAATCTTGTGGATCATCAGCAAATGCAACAACTGCATATGCTGAGTCATCCTCTAACCCTCTTCAAATATGAATTGGAAAGATTGAACAAAGAAACAGGTCATCACCTCCACCTCGTGCTTGCCTGCCATGTGTCTGAATCCTGAAACCGCTCATGGTCTTATTTTCAAACTCAAGATCAAGCCTCGATGGCCCTTGAAGAAATCACAAGTCTGATTCAAAATCAAGTGTTCTCCACCCTTGAATCAAATTCAACTCCAGATAAAAGGAGTAAGTTCAGACCTTCGGAGGAGACCAAAAGAATCCTCCAGCCCAGTTCAAGATTAAGCCTGTGGAAAATCTTCCAGTCGAACTCAAGATCAAGCCTCGATGGCCCTTGAAGAAATCACAAGTCCGATTCAAAATCAAGTGTTCACCACCCTTGAATCAAATTCAACTCCAGATAAAAGGAGTAAGTTCAGACCTTCGGAGGAGACCAAAAGAATCCTCCAGCCCAGTTCAAGATTAAGCTTGTGGAAAATCAACGATTGGAGGAAACCAGAAAATCTTCCAGTCGAACTCAAGATCAAGCCTCGATGGCCCTTGAAGAAATTTCCAGCCCAATTCAAGATCAAGCCTCGACGGCCCTTGGGTTGACATCTACATTAAGGGACTTCAAAACGCATCTTCTACACGTGACAAGCATATGTCTACGACGCGCCTTGAAGTGGGGGCATTTGTAGACATCGAAATTTCAGTAAAATAAATGTTAACCAATGTATTAAAATTACAACATCCATTTACTTCACCAACCTCACACACTTACTTCACCCACAACATCCACTTACTTCACCTACAACATCCATTTACTTCACCCACAATATCCACTTACTTCACCTACAACCTCCACTTACTTCACCAACCTCACACACTTACTTCACCTACAACCTCCACTCACTTCACCAAAAAAATGAATGGTGGTGATTCATTCTCAAAACCTATAAATAGGCTTCTCCATCAAGAGGAATAGAACCAAGAAAACCAATTCACAAATACATTTCTCTACTCCCAAATTGGAAGAGAATTCCCCAAATCCTTGAAGCTTTGAAACTCCAAAGCTCTCAAGCATCCAAATTCCCAAGAATTCCGAAGGATCAAGAAAGCACTCTTCGTTCTTCGTCAAATCCTCCTTCAAGATCAAGCCCCAATGGCCCTTGAAGAACTCCCACCAACTCAAGATCAAGCCCCGACGGCCCCTTGAAGAAAGTGTTCATCATTCATCATCCGTTCATCCTAAGATCAAGCCCCGACGGCCCTTTGGATCAACAACCTCAACAAACCCATACACCCATTCTTCAAGATCAAGCCCAACGCCCCTTGAAGATCCGTTCAACAACTGTTCATCCAAGATCAAGCCCCGACGGCCCTTGGATCAACAAACAAATCCACACATCTATTTTTCAAGATCAAGCCCAAAAGCCCTTGAAGAAAACCAACTGTTCATTCAAGATCAAGCCTCGACGGCCCTTGAAGAAAACCAACCGTTCTTCAAGATCAAGCCCAAAAGCCCTTGAAGATCCGCTCATCCATCAACATTCAAGATCAAGCCCCGAAGGCCCTTGAAGAAACTTACAACTGTTCATCCAAGATCAAGCCTCGACGGCCCTTGGATCAACAAATCTACATCTTACGGAGATAGAATCAGAGGACCAAATTTAAGAGAGATCGTAACCCCAAAAATCATTAAACACAAAAATATTATTTTGTGCCACGTATTCTTGTTCCTCGTCGTCAGGAATTTTTCGTGTTCACAGATGCCATCACTTGTCCATATATATTATATGCACACCACATGCATGTCATATGTATAGTACATGGACATGATATGCACAGAACTGGAGATAGAGCAACGAGCTGCTTTTCGCATTAAGAAGAAACTTTAACGGCAACCTATTTGTATTGTGGCTACAATTAAAATATAATTTTATAATGGCAGTTTGAAAAGTCTTGTTACGTATATCAATCACCGCTTAACCGTGCACATGGAAAACATGCTACTCATTTTCGTTATTTCATAGACACACATGATCCTTAACATCCTCTAAGCTTTTTCTTAATTTAGTTTTTCACCGAGGCCAACTAGCTTGTGATCATACTCGCTAATTTCTGGGGCACAACATATGTGCATCATAACTAGTGAACATTCCTACTTCTCATATTAAAATGTAGCCATACACACCATATGCACATTACGGAAAAAATTTCACAAATTTCTACAATTGATTACTTAAACCAGAAATTGTTCCATCTTAGTTTTGTAGCACATCAAAACTTGAAATTTATTCTACAACCCATAGGCCCCAACATGAAACACAAACCCTAATTTAACTTCTAAGTTTTAATTCATCTTACAAACAACTCATTTATTCCATAAATCAATGATGAAGGAACTTGGAACTAAACACCTTACCTTACTATGCTTGCTGAAGCTTCAGTCGCCAAAAAAAATAGAACTTTCTGGCCAAAACAGAAAATATGGTACAAAACCCAGCTCACTCTTCTCACCTTTCTTTGGACTTCCCTCTCTTCAAAATCGAAGCTCGGAAATTTGAGCTCAGCCCAGAAACCCAGAGCTCACAGAGCTCTCTCGACATCCCTCTCTTCCAAATGAGAAAAGTGATGTAATGGGCTTCTAATTTTTAGTATTTATATGTGGGTATTTTAGTAATTTCGATTGTATGCATGGTGTGCATGACTTGTGCATGATCGGTTTGTCCTATTTCTGTCCTAAAATTAAGAAATTGTCTAATTTTGGGATGTTTCCCTATTTTTAAATTAAGAACTTCAAAATTCAACTATTATAATTGCACAAATGAACTACTCAAGTTGAGATGAGAGGTTTTTGGAGACGTCCTTTGGCATTGTTGTTGATGTTAAATGTATTGTCCATGTCTCTCGCAACGTTGCTGGCAATATCGTTCTCAATTCGCTCGACATATTGTTGTAGGCACTGTTCCGATCTGCAACGTTGTGGCATTGCTCACTAATGTTGTTTGTGATGATCAAAATAACACCAAACACTTTGTTGTTTATAATTCGCAAACTACCCCTTCAACTTGCTCCCAACAAGTGCTTGCTTCCACATTGCTCTGACATTCTTCTCGCAATTAGCTCCGACAGAATTTTTCCATTTCGGATGTTTAGTGTTTTTTAATGCCACATTTTGGGCCTCATTTGATGTTGATATGGTCATACAATGTGGGGATTTCTTGGCTGATCAGATTCTTTGTATTAGAATAGGAATGTATTTTCTAGTTGTCTTATTTTATATTGTTTCCTAGTTTTTATTATAAGACCTAATTTAGGTAGGACTTTAATTTATGCACATTATAAATACTTAGCTGGGTCTTATGCTAAGTTTTAGACGTGATATTGCATTGTCAAACTTGGTTGCAGGATTTTGGACCAATTTCAACATATTTTACAAGGGTGTTTTCTATCTTTCTTCTAATAATATTTTGTTTTTCAATTATAAATACATGTAACTAATTCTAGTTTGTTAGGGCAAGGTTACGAGCCTTAGCATGAATATGTAGTTTCTTATTAGTTTACTTATGAAATTATGCATGCATACTTTGAATCATTAATCATTGTGTTTAAACCGTCTACATGTCTTAATGCTTAGCTACCACTAGGATGTTTAGGTAAGTAATTTGATGCAATTAATGTTGAAACATCACCATGAAATTGAGTAGGACTTCTTGTGATTGATAATTGTAATTTCACTTAAGGCGAACATCACACTCTTAAAGGTTGCATGGCTTTTCAAAAGGTTTTCACAATGCTTAATGAGTCTTTCATGTTCATATTTGATTTGAACATTACACACTGATTGCATGTTAGATATACATTCTAACTTGAACATCATGAGCCTAACCTTCAAAATTGTATGTGTTAACTCATAAATAATGAATAGGATTATATAGGATTGTTAATGGTGACGGTAAAAATCTAATAACTTTACATTTGATTTTTCCAAACTATTTTCTTTTATTTTTGCTGCCAAGCTTTACTAAAATTATTTTCAATTATTTTACTTTCTGTCTGTACTTTCAAATTCACAATTTCAAATCTTTTTAAAATCCTATGTTAAATAGTTAATTGAGAATTGGTTTTAAATACAAGTTATTCATATCAATTCTTGTGAAGAACCTTCATTGAGCCATTTATATTACAATAACCTTATTCTCTTGCTAGTACTTTTATTTTTAACTCTATTTTCATAGGTAGTAAAAATTAGATCACCTCTCTCAGTGATCTTGACATGATCAAGACTAGTGGAAGACCGAATACACAGAGGTGCAGACGCTACCATTAATGGAGCAGAATCAGTAACCAGCGTTACATTCTAAAACACAATCTTAACATCACTATGCGACCAGGGAAAAATAGAGTATATAGAAGATACCACTACCCTGTGATTAGTACATCATCAATAGTTTATGATGATGGAATTGGAAGCCTAGAGAATTTCCAAATGAGGCTTCAAAAAGCCCACATTAGCAATTACAATAAAAAAACAAAGTTTTAGTGTTTTCCAATCGAAATCTCAATTCCTATGTGGCATGATATGGATTGACATTAAAGATGGTTGTTGTCAAATTTGACATCAATTTCAAATCTATTTTTAGCGATTAATAAGTGTTTTTTTTACTATTTTTATTATCATTTTTTGTTCTAAAAATGCTTATTACAATTATACAAAATAAGTAATGCAATAAATAATAGTTTAAATTGACATTTCAAGTGGGGAACAAAATTATAAAAAAAAAAATAAAAAAAAATCAAAGTACAACGTACGTCTTCAAACTTAAATTGTTTGAAATTTGACATCTCATTCGAAGATGACCTCTTGACTTCTCACAAATGATTTTGATGATGTAGTACTTGCACTCAAGGTTCTAAAAGACGCTAGGCACTAGTCGGGCGGCGGGTTGGAGCCTAGCGGTTAGGCGGGGCCTAGGCGAACTAGGCGGATTTAAGTAAATCTATTATATTTCATGTAAATAAGTGTCTGTTTATACTTAAAATATATATAATTTTATCATAAACTACAAAATAGAATGACATATATATATATATATATATTATGAAGTATTAGAATAATGAAAATATAAGGAATAAGCACATAATGTGTGTTCATTTAATTATTCAACTAGTCTTTTACAACTTATTGAAAAAATAAAATGCAAAAATAAAAGTTATCTGTTTTTTGTTTAAGTGAGTCACAACTTAGGCAGATGCATAGGAGGTCTAGGCGCCCTTTGTTAATTTTCAAACGCCTAAGCATTAATCGAGACTATGACCAGCTGCCTAGCACCTAGGTGGCGCTAGGCGGGAATTTTTAAAACAGTGTTTGCACTACAAGCTTAAAAACCACAAATGATTTTGATGATGCAGTATTTGCACTACAAGCTTAAAAACCACATGTCAACATGTAATGAATCAGTTTAATGTAGTAATTTGCGCGTTCTCTTTTCTTCCTGCACTTCTCTTTTTAAGAGGATAAATAAAAAAGAATCAACAAACAAAAACACGAGCAAAAACAGAGAATAAATAAAAACTGACTAAAACGGAGAAGAACAAAGCGTGAAGATCACAACCCTAAACTACTTAGCAATTTCATTTGCATAACTCAAAGAAATAAGAACTCATTTATTTAGTTTTTTAAATGGCACAAAGCTAGAACTGTTTAAGCCTTTCCACACACAAAAAGCTCACTCTACATGAGCCCTAATTCAAAAGTATTCCAGCACAGCCGACCAGTGCTACTACTGGTACTTTTTTTATTACGTCCCATACGACGTAGTACTTATACACATTAGTCTCTCTCTGCATTCGTATTTCTTCCCTACTAATATTACTTAGATATCTTAACTAAACAAGTTAATTAGATTACGCCAGCAAACTCCAAAGTTGAAGACAACGGATGGCTTCTCCCTCTTCCCTTCTTAGTTGGCACAAAGTAAGATTCCTGCTGCTCGCCAAAGATTCTTTCCATCTCTTGCCCAAATGCTAGCTGCTTAGCCTCCCTATCCATCTGCTGCATTATGTTATCCTTTTGCCCTGCATTTACAACAATCCAGATTACATATAAAACTATTAGTTATACAATTAACCTCGCCTCATTCTTTTTACGGTGGAATCTTAACTTCAGAGTTATTTCTCCTTATTTGTCGAGGACAATTTGATATATATACTTGACATATATACAAAGATATCTCATTAAAACTACAAGCTACTAGTATTGTTCTAGCTAGTAAGTTGGAGGTTTCAGGTTGAAATCCCCACACCCTTCAATATAAATAATATCGTTCTATAAAAAATAAAAATTGTACAATTAAACACACCCGATTGGTTAAAAATTGTAATTAATTAGCAGTAATACTGTTTCTGGCTTGATTAGTCTACCTGCAAGGAAGTTCCTCATGTTGTTTTGGGCATTGAGTCCGAATCCCAGGATTCGGATGTTCTGGTTTTGGTTGCCATTGTTGTTCTGGGCAACAAAGGCAACAGGATGACCAGCTGGGACAACGAAAGCATCACCAGGTGACAGCTGAGCAGCGACCTTCGTGAAACTTCCACTGTGCTCTCCCTGCTCTTGTTGTTCCATCATCTCTTGGCCTTGCATTTGGCTTGCCAAGTGGGGGCACGCCATTTCGACACGTACATTTCCTTCCACAACGTACATCAAGAATGTAGCTTCCGAATTAAAGTGTGGCACCATCATAGTTTGCTGCAAAAATTTGATTAGAATTTCATTAGCCACAGGTACTAATCAAAATTAGCATACAATAAAATTACATTAAGGCAGGTTTATGCCTGGCCTATTGGATTTAATTAAAGAAAATAGGCTGAAAGGAGAATTTTTCAAATTCCAATTGCTGAAATGATCCAAAAATATGTTGTCGATCAAATATTGATGGCATATTAATGAAATCTCGAAAATTGATCATTTTCAGCAATTGAAGATTTGTATTTTCATCATTTCAACTGATTTCCCTTTAATTAATTTGTTTTGTGATATATGTTTGCGTTAGCATTACTTGGTTCATCTCTATGCAACTGACTGAGACATCCATGTCCTGGAACTGATTGAATTCTTCAGGGCGAGCCTCAAAGAACTGGCCATAGTTGTTGGAGTGCACAGGTGTTTGTTGTCTCAGATTGAACGGACCCTGAGACTGTCGGCGTCCTTCACGCCTGGCTGAAGAAGGACGTTGACTCAATGCCTCAAGTTGCTCCTTTGGGGCTCTCATGACTATGCCTTGGCCCCCTTGTTGGCCCCTTTGTTGTCTAAATCCCTGCTTTAGCTGCTCTCTTGGGGTCTGATCAAATAGTTAGTAGTTGTTAATTAGAGCCTAACTAATTTAGGTGAACAAATGAAATCAAATAAAGGGTATAGGACAAAAATTAAGATTTGTAACTTACATTGAAGGCAGATTCAAGAATGTCATTGCTGAAAACGCTGAAGTATGACTCGGGATTTCCAGAACCAGCAGGGAAGAATTCCTGCAAAAAGTTGGGCACTGTTTTAAATTGCCAACCCCAAATATTACCTAGAACAAAATTCAAGTTTTTGTGTGGAAATTTAAATGGGTTTGTGGGTAATTAATAGCTGAAAAATATAAAAATAAAAAAATACCAAAACAAATATTGATGAAACGAAGTGATGATTGGTTACCTCAAATCGGCCAGGACTGTTAACAGAGCGGATGAGCTTTGCAATTTGAAGAGGTTCATCATTGTTATTGTTAATTAAGTAGGTAGTAGCCCCTGCAGGAACTCTAATCACATCTCCATGTTCCATGTTGAAGGACTCCTTTCTATCTTTCATCAGAAGAGTACAGATACATTGTCCTGAAATCGCAGAGTAAAGAAAATATGAAGATATTAGAGCTAACGATAATATAACTTCATATAAGAAAAATGATTGGGAATGGAGGACTAACTCACCGTTGAGAACAACAAAAATCGCTTCAGCATCACAATGGTGTGGGAGAACAAAAGTGTTAGGCATTGCCTCCAAGATGGCCAAGCGGTAGTTCTTAATGCCGCGAAGAAGCTCACTCTTTCCGAACCTCTCAAGCACATGAAGACTGCCTTCATTGGACTGGAACCGTGACTGAAACATCTGTGATGGGAAGTAGAAGGGATTGTTCCTCTGACCCCCAATCATCTGCTCCTCTTCTCTTTGTACATTTGGGTTCTGATGAACTCTTCCTGTGCTGCCTCCCTGCTGCTGCTGTCCTTGTTGCCTCATTTGATCTTGGCACTCTTGAAGACACTGATGCTGCTTTTGGCCACGCTGCGATTGGCAACGCTGTTGACATTGCTGTTGTCCCTGTTGCCTCATTTGATCTTGGCATTCTTGCATACACTCGTGCTGCTTTTGGCCGCGCTGCGACTGGCAACTCTGTTGACATTGTTGTTTCTCATATTGTTGTTGTCCTTGTTGTCCTTGTTGCCTCATTTGATCTTGGCACTCTTGCAGACACTGAATGCTGCTTTTGGCCACGCTGCGATTGGCAACGCTGCTGACACTGCTGCTGTCCCTGTTGCCTCGTTTGATCTTGGCATTCTTGCATACACTCATGCTGCTTTTGGCCGCGCTGCGACTGGCAACGCTGCTGACATTGCTGTTGCTCATATTGTTGTTGTACTTGTTGTCCTTGTTGCCTCATTTGATCTTGGCACTCTTGCAGACACTGATGCTGCTTTTGGCCACGCTGCGATTGGCAACGCTGCTGACATTGCTGCTGTCCCTGTTGCCTCATTTGATCTTGGCATTCTTGCATACACTGGTGCTTCTTTTGGCCGTGCTGCGACTGACAATGCTGCTGACACTGCTGCAGCTCATGATGGTTAGAAACATAACTTTCTAACTCCTCACCTTGTCCTCCCTCAATTTTCTGGCGGCAAATCTTCTGGCATATCTCCGACGACTGAATGATCTGTTGCCATTGTTTGTGGCACTGCTCGAACTGACGTTGATGGATGCACTGCCTTTGACAATGTTCCAGCGGGACCCGTGTTCCCTGCTTCTCACACTCCTGTCGGCATTCCTGACCATGAGATTGGCTGTACCACACCAGCCCGCCAGCAACCGGAGGACCCGACGAGGGCCCCATATTCTTGCATCGGGCCAAACATGCGGAGCTCTTTGGTAGGCCTTGGAAGTCCATACATTCTTGTTGACATTGCTGGTCTTTATCTAGACCAAGAGTGGAAGACACGGAGAAAGCAAGGAAAAGAGAAGACACCAACAACAAGAAAGGAAGCCAAGCGTTGAAATTGATCACCATGGTTGCTAAATTTCTTTAATTTTATGCTTCTGTGGGAAGAATGGCTTAAAGGGTTCGCGCATTTATACAAGATTAAAGGCTGAGCGTGCATGTAAATTTGTACATTTGTCCATACACATTACATGCAAGGTGACTAGTGTCGATGGCGAAATCTTGACGTGTCGAGTTTTTGAAATTCAAACGGCAGGGTATCCGAGGCGATTTGTCCAAACTTGATCTTCACATGGGTGCGAAATGAGGACAAATATACGGTTTCAGAAATCGTGGATGTATGTGGAGAAAATGGTGAGGAAGTGTGAGACTTTACGGAGAGGACAGGGTTTGTTTTTTCGTTGTGGCATTTTGATATAGCAGGTCGGGGGGGAACGTGTTGAGGTGCATGTAAGTGAGAAGACAGGAATCGGAAGTGGGTTGGTGGACGCGGCGATGCTCATCCATAATTTGGATATTGACGGATTACTTTTGGTGGTGGTAGAAAAAGCCAAAAGGGTGCTGCTGAGTCTGCAGAAATGGCGACTTCTGCTGCGGCGAAACCAACACAAATTGATAAAAAGTGTTAATGGGGTAGGCAGGGCAAAGGCCAAAAAAGTTTATTGCTTTAATTTGAACAAAATCGTCGCCAAAACGTTAACAGGAAAAATCTTATTATTATTGGAATCCTTGATGCAAGTGATATTGACGCCAGAAATCATAAGTGGTGGATTGTGGTGGACATAATATTTCTCTTTAATTCACAATGACGGTTAATTTAGACGAATTTTGTATACATTATCATATTTTTCTCAAAAAAAGAAAAGTTAAAAACTAAAAATATGGGCGCAAGAATTGAAAGGGTCTTTAGAATTGGCTGCCACTTGGCATAGGCATTTGCTTGTGTTGTACCAAAAATTGACTTTTTTTTTTTTTTTTTTTTGAAACGATAGATTTTGTTAGATTACCAATAGAGTTTGCACTTACGTCAAAATTTGACTAATCAGTTATTATGATGTGTTCACAACTTTCAACAAAAAACTAATAAATCTCAACAAAAAATTATTGAAATTAATAAATTGGCAAACGAGTAAACTTGTCATTATCCCTCATTATCCCTTTACCTTCTCTTGGCCGAATTGCAGTGTTGAAAGCTGCTTCAAGTTCAAGTTATTCATTCCCATTGATGATTAGAAAAGGAGTATTTCACCGGTTTCTCTCTGAACTTGTACTTCTTTGCCAATTTTTGCTTGAATTTTTATTTTGATCAATTTTCCTTAATACAAAATTATAAACTACTATACACATTCTCAAATTATAAAAATACAAAATACTATTTTTCATTTTCGGTTTATAAAAAAGTTATTCAAAAATCATTTTGTAAAATGTTTATAAGAATACACCCAAGTTTTTTATGTGCTAGAGTGTTGTTAACATTTGGGAGCTAAAAAGAAAACAAAAAGATATCCCATGATTGTATGAGAAAGCCCCAACTTTCAACGAAAAAGAAAAATAGCTAGAAGAAAGCTCCAAAGCTCTTGAAGGCCCAATTCCATACAGCCAACCAAACGTGGCATTAGATTTTATTACTTGCACTCCAAACAAAATACCATGAGGGTTGCCGTAATACAATGGATGTGTAGAGAAGTTTTCCTACCTTTGGACTCCCTTCCCCTCTCCTCTTGTAAGTGCCGTTTTCGCCTTTTATTGATGAATCTCTTCTTCCAATCTCGTATTTTCCCTCATTCTCTTTTATTTGCTCATATAGACCCTTTGATTTCCTCACTTAGTGATCAATGTCATAGAAGTAGGTGTTGTTGCAGCAGAGAGACAGAGTGATTTGTGGTCGAGAGAGTCTAAGAGTTGAAAAGAAGAAAAACGCAAACCCAATAGGTTGATCATAACCCTGCCTAGCCACCCAGCGCCCGCCTAGGCCGTCCAAGCTCCCACCTAGGTCGCCCTCCTGTCTACTTCCTTTCCCGTTCTCACTCAATTACAGCTTATTATCGGGGGCTAGGCACCGTCTACCGGCTAGGTGCTGTCTAGGCCAACTGTTAACACTCAAAACTAGGAGGTCAACAAAGACTAGTAAGGTTAACCCTTAGTGGGTTTAGGAATATAAAATTAAAAATTTGACAACATGATTTCGTGGTTCATCCTAAGAAACGAGCTACATCCACTATAGTGATTTGATATATATAATTTGATATGAATTACAATAGCTTTGTAAACAAAGTAGTGAAATTTTACTCTTCGAGATCCAAATGCTTAGTCTTCGGCCTATTTATATAGGCCTTGAGTGAACCTCAAAAGTAAGGTTCTAAAAAATGTTAGGCGCTAGTCGGACGGCAGGCTGAGGCCTACCGCCAAGACGGGCTAGACGAATTTAGTTAAATTTATTAAATATTGTATTAATTAATTAAATTTACTACATAATATATAAATAAACAATATTATTTCAAAAGAATATATTATATTATAAATAAATTATATTTTGCTACAAACTTTGTAACATATTTATGTATATTATAGGTAAGGTGGGAGTTTTAGGTTAATAGTTGGTGGAAAACGGGTGGGCCCTTAAAAGAGAAAATAAAAGTTATAAGAAAGATGGTGGGGTCTTTAAGAGAGATAAACAATTGAATATTTGACATAGAAAAAATTTGGCCGAAACGACGACGTGTGGATCGTATTAAATAAACACGACACCCAAATCATCTTCTTCTCCACGAGTCCCATCGGCTCTGCATCTAAGAATTTTTAGACTCCGGCAAAGTCCTTCACATAGCCCCGCTTAACCCCGTCTTGCCCCACCTTACCCCGCCCAAGCGGCCGCCTAATAAGATTTCCAATTTCGTAACCGAATAGGGATTAATCACGATGGCGACTGACGCCTAAGAACATTTCAAAAGGAGATGTCAAAATGTCCAAATCAACGTTAACAGTAAAAAAAGACAGTTGCAATATCTTACAACCGAGAAGCGAAAGCTAATGTAGCATAACATGGAATGGCAGCTCTTCCCTTTGTTGTCAAATTTGACAGCAACGTTAAATATTTTTTTATTAATTTTTTTATCAGATCTAGTTATCGGCGAGGTTGAGGACTGTGAGCATCTTGAGGTTGCCAATATCGGTCGGAATCTCGCCCGAAATCTTATTTTCGACGAGACCGAGAACTTGAAGGTTGGAGAAGGTGGTGAAGCATTGGGGGATCTCGCCGGTGACTCCCTTCCAGTCGGCGAGAACGGAGGTGGTGAGGCAGTCGAGGCTGCAAATTTGGGGCGAGATCGATGCTGACATGAACCTGGACTGACTGGATTTCATGAGTATGGGATCCTCCGATTCGCCTCGGAGATTAATGTTGACGACTCTGTCGATTGTGGGATCGCAGCTGACCCCGTACCAGTTTACGCAGCAATCGGTTCCGACCCAGGAGTTGAAGATTCCCAATGAGGAATCGATGAGTCTGGTTCTGATGGATTGAAGTGCTCCTAGGTCTTACGGGGAACAAGAATGGCTCATAGTTGAGACAATGGCAAAGACTGTCACTGAGATTAGGAGCAACCTCATCATCTTCATGGTAGAGAGAGAAAGGTTCTATCTCGCTGTTCACTTGATAAGAGTGGATGGATGTCTGTGACTGTGTTATTGCGTGAGAGAGAGAGAGAGAGAAAGAGAGAGAATGGCCATAAAATAATAATTTAATAAAATAAAAAGAAAAGAAAATAGTTTAATAAGATAATATTTAATTTGACATACCGGGTGGAGAGAAAAATTTTAAAAGATGTTAAAATGCCACATAGGCTGTCAAATTCAAATTTTATGTTTAAAATTTGACATCTCCTTTGGAGATGCTCTAATGCCTAGATGGTCGTCTTTTCGAACACTGCTTAAAAGTCATGGGCCTTTAAATATCACACTGCCCTATCATTTAATGGCCCAAATATGTAGATACGACCTATAAGCTATTCCTCCATTATCCACTTGACAAGTGGAGAGGAAGTGACATTTTCGCAGAGTTAATTGCATGGTTTTTCGAGTCGACACGTATCGAGCTCACCACTTGGCTACAAGTGGTTAGAAAGCACTTTAACCAAGTGCTAAACGTTAGACCTGGCATTCGTGTCGTGTTTTTCATGTTAGTGTCATTTTCGTGACATACTCGATATCTTAACGGATCGTGTCATGTAATACCCTTTAAAGTAAACAGATAATATGACCCGATCCAATAATATTATCAGGTAATATGACCCAACCCATTACTCGTTAAGGAAAATATATTTTAAATCAACAAATAATGAAAATGAAAAACATAATTTGACCCCAAAAATTGAAAACATAATACTAAATTTGTATATGTATATCACAATGTCAAATAAATATTACTTCAAAACATAAAAATAACATTTATCTTTTAAGTATTACATTCCCCAACATAAGAGTCTAGTGAAAAAACATTAGTACATTACTACAAAATACCAAATGTTTAAGGATATGCAAAATGAAAGGAGTTGCGTTTCAAGGTTGATGAAACCTTGCACGTTTTTGACAATAAAACCCTTCAATTTTCATCAATCATCAAGAAAAATGATATTGGTCACAAGCGTTTGCATATTATTTCACATTTTTCGCACTTGTAAATTAATTATTATATTTTTTTATGCGTTTGTTATTTTTAAATTACTTGATATTTTTATTTTAATGTGTTTTGCAATTTTTTTTAATCTCACTCCTTGCTTGTGGTATACTATAAGAATAAATAAAACTTTATTTTTTTTTTATATTTATATAGAATAATAATACAATAATACATATTTTAATATACAATATTTACATGTACACTATGGTTATTGTATTTTATAGTAAGTTTTTTAAGTAGTTTAAAAAATCAAAATCGTCAAAATAACTTTTTTTTAACGTTTCGAAACGGGTTACTCATGTGTCACTCTCGTGTAAACCTATTAAGGACTCGTTATTAATGGGTTTTTATCGTGCGACCCGATAACGACCCGATTAGTTATCGTGTTGACTCGAAACCTGTTATTTTCGTGTCGTTTACATGTTGTGTTAACGAAACGTGCAAGAAATTGTCAGGTCCACTAGACGTGATAGTCTTTACATCTCTTCATAGACATTTGTATCTATCGATGACCAACATGTGCTTGGAAGCTGACGTCTGGGCAAACCTGTCCTTAAAGCTCTATGCTAGAAATTTGTTAGGTCTGCCAATTGGATCAAGCGTCTGAAAGTATTTAAGTGTTGGATAAGGAGCATGTGTTAACAAGAGGTTGGATAAGGAGCTAAGTGTACTCTAGAGACTGTTGTACCTGCACACCATTATAGGAAAAAGAACTTTCATTAAAAATAACATGATGGGACATATAAACAAGACCTGTTTGGGGATCGACCCACTAGTAGCTTTATGATGAGGACTATAACCTATAAAGACACAAGGCTTAGACTGACTCTCTAATTTGTGGGAGACATAAGGTTCAAGATGAGAAAATTACAGACCTCAAAGACACAAAGATGAGAATAGGTGGGAGGAGAACCAAAAAGCACATAATAAGGAGAATTCCAATTAAGCAAAGATGTTGGAAAAAGACTGATGATGTGGACAGTTGTGAGGGCAGCTTCATCCTATAATTCACCAGGGAGCCCCGCAATGTGAATTAAGGTGGTTATGGGGCAATACTTACGTTCAGCAAGCCTATTTTGTTGAGGAGTATGAGGGTAAGAGTAGCATTGTTCAATGCCTAACTCATGCCAGAAAGTAGAAAATTATTGAGTAGCATATTCCATTATTAATCTGAAGAACCTAATAGCATGAAATATATTGCCAAGCATAGCCACAAAGGTTTCAAAGTGATCAAAGACCTTCGATTTTTCATTTCATGGGATAAATCTAGGAGTAGTGAAAAATTCATTAGTGAACAAAACATAATAACGAAAACCACTAACGAAAGTAATGGTTGACATCCACACATCAGAATGAATGATATAAAATAAAGAGAAAGCACAATTATTATGATCAGAATAAAAAGGAAGTTGCCTTGACTTGCTAAGCGTACAACCCGTACAAAAACACCCTTTTTTTTTTATTTTTTTGCATTCAAAATCCTTGTAATCATATTAAAATAGTGAAAAATCCTCATGCTGTTTTTAAGTGCCCCTCCTTTTTTTTTTTCCCTCAAGCACTCATGCCTAAACCATGTTTTTTGCATTCAAAATCCTTGCATTAATCATATCAAAATAGTGAAAAATCCTCATGAAGTTTTTAATTGCCCCTCCTTCCTTTTTTTTTCCTCACGCACTCATGTCTAAACCATGTTGAGTGCGTATATTTGGTGAATCAGTACGAATGAGCATTACATTGTTAAGACAAACAATTAAAGACAAAATTGGACAATAAAGTAATAAAATTAGTTATTTTGTGACTAATTTTTTCATTATTTGTAAAAAAAAAAAATAAAAAAAAAGCTTTATTTATCACAAAAATGAGCCTAAATTTTTTAAGGTCCTCCCTCTTACTTAAATTTCTGCCTTCACCCTATTAATGAGACATGACTGATAATAAAGGATAACCGAGTCTTTGGTGCCAAGTGAATGAGAAATGGCGGCAAAGGCGTGGGGGACATTGGAGACAATACACGATAAGGATAGAGGATGAAACCCATCCTTATAGGGGCATTGAAAAAGCAAGAAATCATTACGTAAGTTATAAATTTGATAGAAAGTAGGAGCAAAAACACAAAATTAAAAAACAAAATTTTCATCAGTAAGGGGAGCAACATAGAGATTTCGAAGTTCAGGAATAAGAAAGACATTATGAAGATGAAATTTAGTAGGACCAAGAGGGAGAGAAAAGGTATCAGGGATAAGAAAGACATTATGAAGATGAAATTTAGTAGGACCAAGAGTGGGAGAAAAGGTATCAGTATGAGTAACATTCATGGCATCACCATTATCCAAATAAACCTGGGTTGGACCATTGTAAGGTTGAGAAGCAGAAAAGATGAATGATTGTCTAGTCATATGATGAGTGGTACTGGTATCAAAATAATATTTTGGATCATGCGGGTGTAAAGTGTGAGTGCCAACTAAAGGTGGGAAAAGGTGTGGATCCAAATGATCAAGGAGGGCATGCGGCTTGTGTGGCCTGCAGCATCATTGGTCTTGGATGCACATTAAGAGGAGGCCTGCTGTTGCTGAAAGTGGGGCAAGAAAGTTGACCATGGGGCCTGCTGGGCAAATACTGGGTTGACGCAGGAAGCTGTGCTCTTGCGGGAAAGGGCGTCAGGGATGGTATCCTACTATCCTAGATGTTATTAGAAACGTCCAATTTAGTTAGACTATCCAACTTCCCAAACTCTATTGGAATGAACCTGCATATTGATTATTAGACAAGTCCAAACTCCGTTAACTATCGTGTCCTTAGGTATATGGTTGATCAGAGCTTCAATGGAATTTTGAATTCCTGCAAGCAAAATCCAAATTACAGAAATTGAAAATTGATAAAAGAGAAAACCTGTTCACACACAAACTAAATAACACAGGAATCCGTACACAATTCGGATACAGAAGTAGTGGCGCCAAATCGTATCTTAACCGTTAATGGAAAAGAATCCTAACGAATTATCAACAAAAATATATACCTTCTCCATATCTATGAAGAATTAAAAGAAACTCGTATACAACCCAACTCCACCTCTTTCTTACACTTTTCTTCTTCTTCATGCCAAAACCCTAATTCTAGTTTGCTAGCTCTGAAGCTCTAAACGTAAAGAGATTGCATCTTGAGCATTATACCCTAAACCCTACTCCCTACGATTTCGGCTTCCAAAAGTATTAAAATCCGATTCTTTTGTTCTTCATCCACTATTCTTCACAAAACCCAGAACCCAGTTGCAACCAATATTGGCGTCAAAACGGTCTCGTGTTGTCCCCTCATCGACAATACAGCCTCAGAGACCAAATATCAAACAGCTGGAGCAACAGCCTCTGCCTCAGCCTCGACGGAGTATCTTTACGTTGAATTCGCCAACTGGGGAGACGAATGGCTTCGTATCTAAGAAGCCGCCTCATGAAGGGTTCGGGGCGTTTCTTAAATGTTGTTCCTTGTGCAAGGAGAAACTCAGACAGGATAAAGAGGTTTACATGTATGGGTACGTATCAAGTATTTTCTTAACTTTGTTTCTATTTTTGTATTCTAATTCGGTTTTCTTGCAAATATAATTTAAAATATTGATTTGATTCCCCCAAAAACTGTTAATATTTATCTCTGTCTTTAGTCTAATTCTATTTTATAAGTTATTCTTCAAATATAATGTATATCAATACAAATTATTATTATCACGAAATACAAGTAGGTCGCACCTCTAATGGTGGTGTGTGATAAACAAATAATGTGATTCACTTAGCATTACTGTAACTTGTGTATGCCAGCCAATAGTATATATAATTAAGAAATTAGGTACAGAAGTTTGTTTTTGACTGATTGGTAATAGACGCCAGGATATTATGCATTTTTAGCAACTTTCTGAAATGTTGCACTTTTCCCTTTGATTGTTAGATACATCGAAACGACGGGGTTTTAAACTTACATTAACATTTGAATTGAAATTTTGATGATGCAGATGCCTAACTGCATTTTGCTCTCTTAAATGGTGAGACGATCAGATGGCGTTGGACAGGTTCAACAAAAAAAATTGATGCAGAGCGTAAAGCAAAATGACGGGCATTTTTAGGTAATTCAAATGCAGCAAAGCAATGAAAGTTCAATTTTGTATGCAGAAGGAGAAGGTGCTTTGGAATTTTTGCAGTCAGCTGGCAATGTAGACTGTAGTGTAGTAGGAAAAGTTGTTCTAACAAATCTTTTGGTGACTTGGCATGTTAATTGTCAATCTGTTTCTTCAGAAACAGAAATTAAGATGCTTAATAAGCTACAATTTTCATTAATCAAGGGAAACCTGCCACTTTACTAATCGTTTTTTTGTGGCAATTTAGATGGGAATTTGTTTATTTCTATTTAATTATATGATGGATGTATACAGCTAAATGTGGATTTGTAATACTCTCTTCCAAATTTCCAGTTCCACTTCAAATATTTTGAAACCCTACTGCTTTGGATTGGACATCAACTTTGCTTTGGTTATATGTAGTAAATATCCACTGGATCTGTACAATCTTTGAAGCTTTATTGGTGAATGAGCTAATTTCAAAGGGTTGCTTGAGAATTACTCGTGTTTGCCCAAATCTTATGGTGCGGTTGCTTTGTTCTTTAAAGTAGCGCTATCAGGATTTAATTATTATACTGAATAGCTAGCACCGCACTTGTTTATCCATTTCGAATAGAAAATATTATGCGTCACTGAGTGCGTCTACATCTCTTATAACGTTGACAGACACAAAAGTGTATACATTGGTAACATGTTGGAATTTCCCCATTTTCAAACATAATCAAAATTTGTTCACTATTGCAAAAAGAAGGTATGTCAAAAATTCATTTAGACAGTGCATGGTTCTGTATCGTAAGGTGGTCCGGCAGCTATAGTGGTATGGTTTGTGACTGCAGAATGCCTGTGCTATCTGATATAAATCGTAGTGGTGGTTCTTAAGTGATACTATTTCTTTACCACTACCAAATGTGTGGTTATACGTGCACGCATTAGCAAACTAACAAAAATTGTAACGGAGTAATTTACGAGACTAATGAATCTAATAATTTTAATTCGATGAACAAATTTAAAGTAGGGTTTCCAGTTTAGGGGGTAAAATGCTCCAATTTTGAGACCTCCGAAAAATAAAAAGACCAAGCCATGTTTTGCTGCTGCTAGTTTGGTTTTGGTGCTTCTGACTGTTGTGTTTCAGACACTGAGCAGCAACATACAGAAGGGGTACTGAATCTGCTGATGGATAGAGAAAAGAATTTTTAAATCATGACTTTTCGACATAAACTGCCAAGTGGTTTGCTTGTCAATTCCTTGAGCAGGAAGTACACTAACTTTTTCAGTAAAATATTTACCAAGACCCAGATATCTATCAACCCCATAAACCTCCTTTATTCTGTGCTAGCTCTGCTCCCACTTTAGTAAATAAATATTCATCAATATTCTTTTTATTTACTTATATCAAAAAGTAGAAAAAATAACTCGAATAATATATTTGACATAAGCATTGCTTGACTCTTTACGGTTAAGAGAGATTGCAAATTGAAAAATGGCTCATACGACAACGATCAAGTTTTATCCTACCAAATTGAGTACTGGTTTGGTGTTGAGATACTTTTATAAAAAGTGGGTATCAAAAAAAGCTGAGCTTAAAAAAGTGTTTGGTAAACACTTAAAAATAACTTATTTTCACAGTTTTGAGTGAAAAAAAACTGAAAACATGAAGTAGCAAAAATGAGCTTTGAAAGACCGGCTTCTTTTCGCCAAAACACAGATGAATAGTGTTCATTAAATGAAACTTCCAAATTCCCAAACCTACCCTCACCCGTCTCTTCGCTATTACTCAATTTCAAAACATCCACAACTCAAAATTTTCATATGCTGCACGTAATTCTCGTCTACCACAAAATTTACAGAATTTCGATAAAATAAAAACCCTAATTTCAAAATTTCACTAATAAAATGATTGAATTTCGAGGATGTAGAATCGAAACCTGCAAAACGCTATTACAATAGCAAGTATTGCCGAAATTCTTGAGTCCGAAGTATCACTCACCTTTCGGAAGCTGGTCGCCGAGAGCCTTCTCGAGTTTGGACCCCGTAGCACCCATCAGACCTGGTCAATACACAATTTAGATTATAGCCGACAACTCAAATCCTCTCTCTCTTCGATTCAAGTCAACGATTCACATCCATGGACAACTGAGTTGGTCACCAAGTTGGTCACCAAGCTTCTCCCAAATCTCCGTCGAGAAAGCAGGGATTGTGTTCGAGGGATTGCGATTGGTGTTGCTGCGGTGGTGGTCTTCGATAAGGGAGTGAATTTGTTGGCAACCCAGCCTTCCTAAGGATATGGTAGAGAGAGACAAAGATAGAAGGATTAGAGAGGGAGTAGGGGGTGGAAGAGGAAAGAAAATACAGGTTTTGCAAAAGAGGAGAACCGAACCTTGGAGAAGAAAATAGAATAAAAAATTATGATTCCATAATAAAAGAAAAGATAAAGAGTAATAGTTGTATAGTAAATAGATATTATAAATGTTGGATTATATGTTGAATGTTGGATTATGATTTCTTGTTAAACATTGGATTATGATTTCTTGTTAAACGTTGGATTATATGTTTAAGATAAAGTTTACAAATATTTTCTTTTAAAAATAAAATATATTTAGTAATTCACCTTTATTTGTTAAGAAAATTAAATTAATGACACATCTAGTATTATACCTTTTTTTTGTCATTTCACAATCACAGGTGTTTTACATAAAAGTTACTAAACACTATAATATTGTTTTTTTTATTTTCAAAAGCACTTTTACAAAAAAGTTTACCAAACACTCTGCTACTTTATTTCACAGTTGGTTATTCTTACAGCACAGCAGAAGCAGTTTTTTTTCAAAACACAGCAATACCAAACCAACCCAGAGTCGACTGTATGAATCTTAAAACGTCATTGTGCTCGGTTTTGTGTTAAATCTTTCATAACACATATACTGAATCTAAAAAAAAAAAAGAAAAGGAAAAGTTAGTATATTTCTAATCTACATTTCAAACCCTGATTAACATATTTATAAGGACAAAACTCCTTATATATAAGTGGCTGATTATTTTCCAAGTTAATTGCACATTTTTCTTTCTTCAATCCTCTTCACATTTTAATAGAATTTTCTTTTCTTTTTTGTTTCTTGGGGGGGGGTTCAAATGCATGCGAAGAAGATTAAACGCGCGCGGCGCGTGTGCACATTTTAGTTTTTGGCATTACGTAGTTTACTCATTTCTCCATTTAAAATTACCAAGTGATGCTTACTAGAATGTGTAATCATGACAGTTTAGTGAAAACTGGCAAAGACAAATGTGGAAATTCATCCCCACTCCAAAAGAAAGAGAGATCAGTTTCCAAATCATGGCTGCTCATCCATTTTACCTGCCAAACCTGTAAAAACTGACTCATGCTTTCCCCAGTCTGTTTATCACCACATAGTTAAAAGTAAAAGCACTCAGAGTAACTTTTCAGTATAAATCAATTGCCACAACGGTCAGAACAGGAGGCTTTTGGAATTTACTCGTAAAACACCATTGTTGCCCTTTCTATTTTCTTTGCATTTATAACAAAAAGGACGTAAGCAAATCATTATTTTTACTCTTTTCACTTTCATTCAGTCATCATATATTTCCTAATTCCTAAACAAATAAAGAATCATGAAAAATTAAAAGAAAAACATAATCTTTTCCACTTGACGAGTTTTGATTGGCAGAGGTTATCCTGCAAGACAAAATTTCGAAAAAAGTAAGCTTAAGGGAAATTTAATTATTATTTACTGTAAGAACAGAAGTAAAAACACTTTTTAACACAGCTATAGTACCTGATAATTGTGGTTTAAGTGCCTGTTAACTGGATGGCCAAATAATCTGACTGCTGAAACTGTTTTTTTTTTT
The DNA here is from genome assembly GCF_019419815.1 of Pyrus x bretschneideri. Taxonomy (NCBI): domain Eukaryota; kingdom Viridiplantae; phylum Streptophyta; class Magnoliopsida; order Rosales; family Rosaceae; genus Pyrus; species Pyrus x bretschneideri. Next base: position 10,796,640 of record NW_025999798.1, read on the forward strand.
TTTTTTACTGCTACCAAGTTATGAAACCAACTGTAGTTACTGTACAATTTTCTGTTGATGTGTGGAGTTAACTGATCAAAATTGCAAAATTAGCACCTGGTAAGAGAAGAAAGTAAGATGGTCAAATTAGACAAACCAGCCCTTCAAGGATGTACAGAAAAAGCAAGAAAAAAGGTCAATAAAAGAAAAGAAGACTCACCTTTTTCGATTTGTGGGCTAAGGGAGTGCCTCTATCAACCCTACATGGATGTGTTCTTCAAAGTGATTCCCGCCTGCAACTGCAACTGGGGACCAAATTCTAAATAAGAACAAGAAATAAGCAAGAGATATATACTTGTGAAGAAAAAGAGAGAATGAAAAAATTTGGACACTTTCAGGTTTACTAAAGGAGGCATTATTCCTCTCATTGCATGAGTTTTCATTTTTAGGTATATTCAACAGGATAAAAATCTATGTTTGAACCGTCTGATGGGCAAAATACCCGAGTGTGACACATGAAACTATGGTGAAAAAAGAGTCGACTTGATTACGGATCCGTACCAAAAACAAAAGTTGGTACTTGTTCAACTGATATTTCTAGCGTACTTCAATGTATGATATATATTACTAAATTTAACGGCGAAATGTGCGGTCAAGAATTCAAGGGAATTTAGAAGGATCCCTTATTCAATAGGTATTGGGAACCCTTAGGAACAATTAAATTATTTAACTAGACAAAACCTGCAAGTGTGACGTACACTCAGACGACCATGTGATTTTTGTATCCAGGCATGACACACACAGAACAAACAAGAGAAAGAGAGAGCATACCTGAATGCAGGACCGATGCGGGTCATCATTGTTCCCTCATCCTTCAGAAAAAGTTTAGCTCGGTATATCCATGTGAATATGGAAGAAGCTCCTCAACATCTATCCTGGAACTAGAATAACTCATGCTTTTCTTCAACCGGTTCTGGCTTGACTCAACCTCAGCCCAAAATACGCCATAAACTGGCCTGTGATCTGAGAACCTAGATTCCCCACGGACATACGATAATTGTTGGAGACCTTCTCCATACCACAATATTCGATCACACCTTCACAGATGAATAATCAGCACTTCAAGATTTTGGATAACCAATCCATTTTTATTCAGTTTACACTTCATCTTCCATTTTATTTCATGCATAACTCTCCGTAAAGTAGGGAAGATGGTCTTACCAAGCAGGTGTTCGACGTTTCTCCTTTGGGTGCATATCATCCCCTGCATATCTGTCTGAATTTGTTGAATACTTGTAAGTTGGTGGAAAATAAATCCTCCCCTCATTCCAGCCTGAAAAAACACGACCACGTTTCTGCTCTATCCGTAACTGTTGCAAAAACTAATGTCAATTGCCCATTGAAGTAGTGACAATGGTTTTGTTAAAAAATAAATAAGTATAATGAATTGAAACATGCCTGGTCATTCTCTAACAAGGCCCTCCAGTTGTGCATCTCAACTAACGCTTTAGCAGAGCGGTAAGAGAGGGAAATTCGATAATTTAAATCCCCAAGCCAAATAACTCGACTACATAAGAAGTCAAGAAAAAACATAATTAGAACAAGTGGCATATACCAACTGCTGAACGCCTACAACGAAACTATGCAATCAATGGTTGCTAAGGTAAAAAATTACTCATGCTCCAGGATTGTTTCTGGGGATTTCAGAGCACCAGAGCCATTAACTTTTGGAAACCTTGTCTTCCGAAGGATCTCCATGACATCAGAATTTCTTCTTAGTTCATCACCCTCCTTCTGTCCGGAGGTTAAATGAGTACAAACAAAGCAAAAGGTTGTATCGTGCAAAGACATGCTCACTGATATGGATCCCTGGAAATGCAAACAGAAAATTATCTTTGTTACTTAGATTGAAGAATGCATAAAAAAGAATAAAAAAAACAACCATAACTAAGTGATTCAGTACCTTATTTCCAAGATAACCCATTAATCCTCTTCCAACACATGATACTTTCATGTCTTTAACAGAATCCCTCAGTTCACTCCTGACCCATACTGTGAGAAATATGCCAACCATTTGCTTGCTTGCAACTAAGTTGTACCTCGAACGCCCCGGCATTCTATATCCATCATTGGACGCAGATCCGCCATAGGACATTGGTGAAAATAACACGGTACTTGGTGAATCGCCTGGTCCGTTATCATCATCAGACGATGCCCACCTAGAATAGTCACTCGGCCTAGAGTAGTCACTTGGCCTTGAGTAGTCACTCGGCCTTGAATAGTCACTTGGTCTGTGACCCCATTTGAAATTGGGATCATAGTCACTTGGCCTGTGACCATATTCACTTGGCCTGGGACCATAGTCACTTTGCCTGTGACCAAGGATCACCCGATCACAAACACTGAACCTTCGATCAAGTCGAGGTTGTGAGGTTGAAGGGTCATTCTCTGTTCTCCAGCTGTGGGTTGCTTGAAATGATCGGCGTTGGAAGAAAGACGAGCTCTTCTGCCTAGCTGATCCCTCAAAATCTGCATGTAGTTCTACAATTGGCTGTGGGATGGGAGATGGTGTATAGCACCCGCCACCCCCACTGGTCCCAGGAAGATTGTTTAAGGTCTTCCGAATGAGAGCCAACCATTTCTTGGCAGGGCCATTGTCTTCTGCCCCCAGAATATTACCAGCATTTAGAGGAACTATCTCTTGAAACCTGAAAGAGAGAAGTATAATGTATATATGAGCAACATTCCAATAATTAGAGTTTGTTTGAAAGACGATAAGATAAAAACAGCGAAATCATACCCAAGAACATAAATATCCGCAGGAGGTGAGGCATGAAGCCAATCATCCAGTTTCAAATTACTCGGGGGAGATCTTCCGGCCACATTCCATGTAGCAACAAAAATGCTGCCCCAATTATAAAAAAAAAACTTGTAAGCAACACATTAGAAGATATATAGACACTGAAAAGAAGATATATAGACATTTTACCTATGGTTCTCTACATCTATGATTCGAGGATGGTCGAGATTCATTTTTCGCCGACGAACCCGCTCCGTGTTCTTGCTAAACTTCTCTGTCTTGCTTTTCTTAATTGTGCATGGTTCCCTCTCTGAGAAACTAGTCCTGTATTCAACCTGATCACCTCCTGAAGAACAAAATTATTGGAAATGCTTTAATTTTAAGTTGAAATATTAAAATATAAATCTGAAAGAGAGGTCAATAATGCAAAAGGATTTAAATTTTTCACATATAGGCCAAAACAGATGGGACAATTATGCAGCAACAGAATAGGAATACAAAACAGAACAGAGGCATTGGTGAGACAAAAACTCCAATTATCCAAGGCTATTATTTAAATCGATTTTATGTACTTAAATTAAGATTATGTCACCAAAACCCCCAAATTTATATAATAATTGCAAAAACCAATCATATGAAATAACCATTTGGGAAAGAAAACAAAAATAATAAGGATTTGCACCTCCGTGGTCAACATCATCTGCCTGAAAGTCTTCATTTTTGCTCTTGATGTTGAACCACTTTCTGACCATTTTCTTTGACCATGAGAGCTTCACCAAACAATAAACAAAGAATCAGCAAACAATTCCCAGAAATCAAAACATAAACAAACTCATTATATATTTCCAGGAAAATAAATTCTTTTTCCAGCAGAATTAGAAAGTGAAAAAAAACCTTGCTTTTCTTGGAATTCTCATCTCTCATTGTTTCACTATTACTTCATACAGCTTCTGGGTTTGTTCCCCCCTTCCCCAAATATGAAAAAGCTCACTTCTTCAATCCTAAAACTCTAAAAACAATCCAATAATCTGCAACTATTGGAAGAAAGAGAGCAAACAACAAATGGGTCTTCTTGTTTTGTTGGTGTTGTGCTATTATACACACTCAATGGTGTAGGCTCAAAGAAGCAAAATCCAGAAGAATAAGAAGGCTCAAAGACTGGTGTGTGAGAGAGAGAGAGAGAGAAAGAGAGAGAACGCTTTAATGCGTGGAAGTGAGATGAGATTCTGAATTTAGAACAAGACAATGCGGCAGACAGAGAGAGAGAGAGAGTCCCCTTCTCTCCCTTTGAACCAAAGGGCCTCCTTCTTGGTAACAACAGCAAAGTATCGAATTTGAACAGTATAAAGTGCAAGAGGAGAGAGAGATTTAATTTTGATTAAGAAATATTTAACCCCAAAGCTCAAGGCAGGCCCAACATAATGGGGCAACGGGCATGTCGTTTAGCTTTAAACTTGTGACCAGAAACGACCGGGTCAGCAGAGGAAAGGCTGCCCGCGGTCAGCAAAGTGAAGGCCATGTTTAGAAATTCAGAGATGTACATGTACAGTATAACCCTAGAGGGAGAGGGATGGCTGTATCCTTCTGCACCATTTTGGTCTACCCATCAAAGTAAAAGCAGTTAAAGATGGAAAAAAGATAAAGGGAATGTTGTATGCATCTGCCGTTGTGGTACTAGTACTAGTACTATATTTGTTTTCTGCTGCTTTTCTTTCTTTGTTTTTTTTTGTTTTTTTATTTTATTTTATTTTCTTCGTTCGCTGGCAAAGAATGTTTGGGGTTGAAGAAATAGTGTATTGATTTTACCAAAAAAGAAAGTGTATTGACAAAAATATTATTTTATCCCTACATGGGTTTTTTTGGTTTTTGTGAAATTGTTGGGTTGTGGAGAATCTCCTCAACTTCATTTGTTGCCCTTTTAGGTTTTTTTTTTCTCCCAAAGTTCTAAGCTTTAATTTTTGAGCAATGTGTATGTGTTATGTGCGGTTCTCTATGTTATTATAGATCAAATGATTGTGGATGTTGGGTTGGGGGAATGTTTTTGAGCAATTTGGAGGGTTTCTTGGCTCAATCTAGGCTTTGTGTACTTGGAAACACATGCAGGTGTCCCAAACTTAAGGTGTTGGGGCTCCCTTTTTAATTCTTTAGAAGGTACCAACATATGAAGGTTGGTCAGTTTTCCAAGTAATATTTGTTGCTTTGTTTTTCCTTTGCATGGGGAGCTTTCCACATGAAATGTGGTTCCTAATTCTTGTTAGATTTATAAATGTTAAAAATTCTATTTTATAGTCAAGAATGCTAAGTTTATTTTGTGACGGAAAACAAATTTTGGACCCATGTTTTTTTTCTTCTTAAGAAACAAGTTACAAATAAGATCTTCAAAGGATCTTTACACCAAACATATCAACATGTAACCAAGAAATGATCTCCACTAATAAACTTAGCATACCAGACACATGAATAACGTAAAGTATTTATGATTTTTAAAATTTTTTATTTAGACGCTTTGATTTTTATCCTCATCTGTATTTATTTTATTTTTTTTAACAAAATCCTCATCTGTATTTTTAAAATTAAATTGTGTGTACGGGTCATTATTGTACTCATTCAAATCAAAATGCCATCTATGGATTCATTTACATTGAGATAAAGCCAAACAATCAATTTTTAGAATTGTATTTGCAAAGGTGTATCTAAAATATGGAATAGATGGAACTATAAAAATGAAGTACAAAACGTAGAAAGTTTTGAAAAAAGTACTCTATTTATTAAGAATGAAGTAGAAAAGGTCATCTCTCACACACGATTATTGTCGAAGAGCTAATCTCGCCCAATTTTTCTTTATTTGGAAAAAAATGAAGTAGAAAAGGGGCAAGGGTACAAGGAACATTTAGTGAGCCTCGCCAGAAAAAAATGGTTAGAGCTTTCAACATGGTATAAAGAAAGAAGAGAGTCTCTCATTATGATTAAACATGTGAATTATTCCATAGTAAATTTAAAATGACATTGGTGATTGGTTACACTAATTAAGTATTTTATAAATAGACATTTACAGCAAATGTGGTCACACAAATTGTCCTACTTCTAGTTTGATGTGCCCGCCGCCGCCCACGCCAAGCTCTAGCTCTTCATGGCCGTTCAACGAGCCATGTTTGAACAAAAGAAGGTCTTCTCACCCTTTTTGGTTTACAGGCTCTCAAAGTTCGAGGTCGTAATTGGTTATTAAACTCTTAATACCCATGACTCCATAAACCTCCAAAGGCAAAGAGCAAGGCTGTCTCTTATAATTGTTTTAGTTCTTGCAGATCCTCATGATTGTGATTAAGGGTTTTTCTTTTTATGTTACTAGACAAAATATAGCGAGGAAACGGCGGAATAATTGTTGTTGAGGGTACCACAATGGTATAAAATCACATCCACTCACATTCCAAATGGAAAACCTTAGTCACTTCATTAGCCTCCACTAACTAAATTCAGTTTTTGTGATGACCAATTCGTCCCAATTCCCAAATAGATATGCAAGATTGGAACTTGCATAAAAATGCATTGTTTCCTTTGAAGTTCATATTATTGTGCTTTAACAGTCCTATAGGGGGAGGGGAGGAGCTGGAGCACTTACAATAGTGACTAAGTCTCACAATAGGTTAGCAATTTTAGTTAGGTTGTTTATCCCTTTTTTGTTGGTACTTTCCAAATCTAAAGGTAAATCAACATTAAATAAATACATCGGTTACAACATGTGTTAAATTGTTACGCCGTGTAGTAATGTGAAAGTCATATAAAAAATATGTCTAGAAAAATAAACAAATGACCACATCGTCAAAATCAAGAAAAATTTGGCATTGGACAGAAATAATTTGTCAGTTTTAAGCTGATAGTAAATCTTTGTTGAAAAATAAATCTAATGCTTAATATCAGCAATAGCCACTTTTTGTCAAAAAAAAAAAAAAAAAAAAAAAAAACCCCTATATTTCTAGGCTCCACCCAAAACAATATCCAGATTTTTCTGAATCTGTCACTGTAAGCGCCCTACCAAGTTTTAAAACATGTAATAACGAGTGGACTTCCATTTTGTTCATCGAGGTGATCTAATCAGCATTAAATCATTTAACCTTGATGAAGTGGTTGGTAAATTGTGTGCTTTTGCTTTTGTATGGATTTTAGGACGACATGGTTATTGTTTTGGTTTGCTTAGGCTAATGTGGGTCTTATGAAATGATTTGAAGCAATAACAAGAAAAAAGTGAAGATTGAATAGTGCAAAGAAACTTGTGAAAGTGAGAGGGATTATATCAAAGACAAAGGGTAATGGGGCCATCCCTTGCAATTGGAGATCTAAAGGGAAACAAAAACTCGACAAGTGACCCTACTAGGATTGGAAACATACTCCATTCTTCCACAGTTTGACAACCTTGACGATTGACGAAGAATTTCATGAAATGTTATCTAACAAAAATAATATTAGTTTGATTCAATGAGGACATGATGAAAAGGGAAATTTGGACATGCATACTCATCAAATATGCGCCATTATAACAAGAGAAAAGGATGCGAGCTAGTAGAGAATGTCTCCTTGTCCATAAATTTGGTTGCTTGTGTGCAAATAAATGATGCAAAATTGTAACAATTTTCATAAGAAATATTTCCTCGCATAATTAAGCATGTTATTGTGGATGCAAATTTCTTCCTTCTTGTTCTTGGACAAAATTGCACCTACAAAAAACAAATAACACCTTAGGTCAAGGCTAAGAGCCTCACGCACCCACGATGAATGGGGGAGGGGCTTTGGCCGAAGAACCTCCGATGCCAAAGTTAGAATTTAGAGAGAAAAACTGTTTGGAGAATTTTGAGTATTTAGCAAGAGTGTAGACCTGGGTTTTTAGAGAAAATGGGGTAGTATATATAGGGCATGGGGGTAGAAGGTGGCCGGCCTTTGTGGTGTTTTTGAGTGTATTTTGTAGTTAATTGGTAGTTTAATTAGCCATTAATAGATTAATTAGGTAATAAATCTATTAATTAGCTAATTAACATAATTTAAAGGGAATGTTTTGGGGGTTACCATGTGGAGAAGATGGATGAAATAGGTTTTGAATAAATACTTATTTTGGGCACTTTTGACTTGATTATAGGATGATTGTCCACTACGTGTGGGAATTCTGGTGCTTCTCAAGGGTAATTTTGTCTTTTCTGCCCAAAAATTCACGTGTCGTCTCTTGATTATTTTTTGCTCCATAGCTATGTTATTAAATTGTTGATCTAAACATTAATCAAATAGCTTTTTGGTTTTTTTTTTATAGTGTTGTTAAGAGTGTGTATTTAAATTGAATTTTTTTTTTTTTTAATAAATAATAGTATTAGTGGGTTAAATTGTTAAAAGTTGAGGGGGAGAGTTGGCGGAGATTGGTCCCACACAGGGTGCATAAGTATTATTACTTTTTGCCAATGTGGTAAAACGTCATCTACAGTGTGGTTAGATTGATGGGTATTAAGCCAAATTTCTTGTGAACCAAAATCCTTGGAAATACCATTTTAGCCCTTTATACATAATTGAAAAAAAAGAAGATAATTACTAAAATTTGGCTTTTAATTCAAACCTCAACAAAATTAATTTCTTTTTTATTTACAGAAAAAAAATATCAATTGCTTAACAAAAAAAAAAAAAAAAAATCTCATTTCCACCACTGTATAAACTGTTCATACTGTGTGTGCAACAATACTAGTACATGTTAGAAAACTTTTTTAAGACGGATCAACCGCATTGCAATATGATGATCCGATAAAATCGCTCACCCCATCCAAAAAGACAAAATTCTATGGTGCTCTTTTGTATTGGATATTTTGAGGTTTTTAACTGTTAAATCTTAATTTTTAAATTTTAAAAAATGATGTCACTTAATACTACAGTTATATGGTATTCCTCTTCACTTGCAAGTGAGAGTCTTAAGTTCGATTTTCGTCAAAGGTGAGTTTGAACTACATTATTACTAGCCCATTGTGAGGCTAAGTCCACACTCTCCCCATTAGTGTAGATAATATATTTTGTTAAAAAAAAAGAAATTAAACAAAGACTTCACGGTTAAAACACTTAAAAAGTATCATATATTCCAGAGCATCGTAGGCAATCACATAATATCAATGAAATAAAGAACTATTTAGTCATCTAACAACTACAATACAACAAATAAACGAGCACAATATTTGCAATGAACACCTTAATGTTCGAGAATTGAATTGGTCAATAAATTTTTTTAGTTTTGTGAATTTTATAATGGGGATTTATAAATTGAATGATTTCCAATTCTTTAAAAAAAAAAATTGATGATTCTTAAATTGGGATCTAAAAGCTAGACGATTCATATGCGGGTCTTCATATGTGTTGTTGGGTTTCCAAGATGTTGCACAGTCGAGATTTTCGAAATCCTTAGAGTTCTCTCCATAGAAGAAACTTATTTTTCCTCCTCCACTTCGTCTAGTATGGTTTCTGTTAGTTGATGGAGGCTAAAATCTGGAATCCAGCTTCTTCGCCTCATTTGGTAAGTGCAAGGCCGAATCAAAGTGCGCAAGCTTCGCTTCACCTAATTACCCTCGACTTCATCGATTAACCAACGATGATCAGTCGTTGCCTTGTTGCTACAAGGCCTTCCATAATAGGCTAAAAGTTTGAGTTTGTTTAATTTGATAGGAATCAAACTCCTACAATGGATCGAAAAATTTGGTTCTATAAGAATGATTCTAATTTTGAGTTCAATATATTGAATTATGAGTTTGATTCCTACACAATAAATGAGCTACTTTTCTTTTCTTTTTTTTCTTTTTTTTGGTTTTTTGTTTTTTTTTGTTTTTGTAATCAAACGATAGTATTACACTAAGGGGGTAGGGATGGGAGAGTAAATGAGTCCTACATTTGATAGTTAGAACTCCTCTCTATCAAACTCAAACTATTGTAGCAACTGCCTTATAGGAACATACAAAAGTTGAGTGTCTTTTTCAAAATATAAAATTAAATTAAATAAAAAAATCTTGTCTTATAGGAACAAACAAACTCAATGTACCTGATTCCTATATCTAGGAATCAAACTCACCTAAATTATTGTGGAAAGCATAAGTGTGTCATGTTCCATAGCGATGATTTATTGACTCCATAACAATAAGCTATTGATGTCTCGATATATGTAGAGGGTATTTTTGTAATTTTCTAATTATTTTAGCAGTTTTTTTTTTAAATCATTTTGACAACCATGATTTAATTTATCAGTTTGCCCAATTTTTCTTTGTTTTTATGGTTGACAAGATGATATATGAAGGAAAATAGGTTGTACATGACATCCAAATTGCAATGAAAAGGTCCTACACTACACCTTAAAATCAAAATGTTGATCGATGCTTCTATAGAACACAAGCAGTTCGTGAAGTGGTATCTAGGGAACACCACGTTCATGGATTCAGACAAGGCATTATGAATCCATGATTTTGAAAGGAAAAAATAAAAAATAAAAAATAAAAAAGAAGAACGGTATATGGGAGTTGATTGCATCTAATTAGTCCCACTCATTGACTATGAGAGCATAGGGAGTGGCCATAAACCCTTGGCAAATCCCTTCCCTAGTTCCACTGAAAGCAAATGATGAAAAAAAAGAGTGATAATTTGATTATATTTCAATTAGCACCATCCACTCTGATGTTATGCATGAAATGAAGACATTTCTATTTAAGGCAAAATCCCCAATTATTTCAAAGGAAAATTAAATACTCTTTTGCAATAGGCTTTGGTTTTTTATTTTTTATCGTTGATGTGTTTAGATTCATCGTGAAATCTACAATATGCTTTCAACATTTATAATATTCACACGTAGTACAAAGTAACATATGTTATTGGACATAATTACTACTTAGTCATAAGAAATGGTGATATAAAATTAACCTTAAAGTTCCCACGTGATTAAAAAAAGGGAATATAACATATATGATTACTTATCTTCTAAAGAGTAAAGATTAAAAATAGATGTTCAAAATATTGTATGGCTATGAGAAGATTTGGGTTATCCGAATAAAATAAGATTCATGCAAAAATAGGTCAATAAAACATAAAGAAACTCAAGAGAAGATTTGGTACTGCTGCTTTTTCTTTCTTCTTTTATGTTTCCCAAATCACCCGCCTTGCCATGCCCTTGAATCTGAGGCTAAATAATGAAGATTTACGAGGCAGTCAAAGGTATCCGGCAATTGATTTTTCTTCCAAGATTCTTCATTGCTTTGTTTTTGCTCATTCCTCTTCCTTCCTTTTCTTTCATGAGATTTGTATCCGTTTTTAAGACATGGTTTTGTTCTTTGTTTTCAAAATGTGACAAAGCTTTCTCACATGTCATTATCCTTGGCAGATTCTCTCACCACAGGATCAAAACTTCATTTTCCCTCGGTGTTTGTACCAAATATTATGTATATAACCATTAGATGTAGACCTCTCGCATACGTTTATCATCCCTTGGAAAAAGGAATTTATTTACACTATTCATCAAAAAAAGAAAAAGGAATTTACACTAATTTGTTTTTCTTGTTTATATATATATAATTTTTGTATTTTGGGGATGAGATATGAGAACCAAATGGAATATTCATTGGATGGTGGTGCTTTCATTGCTTCATTGATTATATAGATGAGATTAGTTAAATTATCCATTACAAAAATTTCAAATTTAAACTTGTCTAACAACCATTAAAGAGGTAATGAGCATCATTCACCACTACTTAATAATGATGAGCAAAAATATTTCCAAGATTTGCTAGTAATTTAACGAGTAAATAATCCATTCAAGAGAAATTCTTATATACAATTACCCTAGTGCATTAAGATTTTGAATCAGGGTCTCTCCCTCTCACCACAAAGTGTAGGATCCATCATAAAGATTAATCATTTTCTTACGTTTGAAGTGCACAAAACTCTTTCGCTAAACATTCCGTATAAACTCATATTCATAATCCTCTTAATGTGTGCATGTGACAACCCGTTCCAAATTTTATGTTTTTATTTTATTTTAAAAGCGTGAATTTACGAAATTGCCCTAGAGGTAAGGACTTTGACTTCCGTTGATCATCGACTTGAGAGATGTGGGACTTATTCTTTTAGCATATCCTCGTAGTACTCGTTGGTACGAACGTATAGGCGAAAGCCGTTTGCGAATCTGGATTATAACGGTATAGTTACGGACGTTCGAAATTGGTTATTCAAGGTTAGAGTTAATTAAATTAAATCCCCACTTTGTGGGGTGAAGCCCAATCAGAAATGGAGGAAAGAAAGAAAAGAAGAAAAAAAAAAAAAAAGGAAGTGGCTTTCCGTCCACCCGCACCCACCACGAGTTCTCATTTTCCAAGGCCGATTCCGGCCAACTTCGATGGAGTTTTTCGATGCCACCACCACCATCTTGAAGCTCTCATTCCCCTCTACAAAACCCACCCAAGAACCACCTTGATTAACCATGGTATGTGGCGGTTTGAGACCACGAAAGTTGACAAAAATCAATAGTGCTCCGGCCACCCTTTTCGATTTTCTGGCAAATCGGCAAAGCGATGGCTAATGCCACCACTTGGGCTTTGTAGCCCATCATCCCAGGAGAAAAACCCAACCAACCTTGACCCCGTTGGACCACCGTAGACGACGAATCGACGTCGGGAAGTTTTAGGCACCCGCCGGCTTTGTGGGCAAAATTGATCATCTTCCGTCCACTTTTGGACTTCGTGGCAGGTATGAAAGTTTCTCCACTCACTGAGATCTTCATTTCTATGAAGTTTGAGAATTTTTGGAAATAGTTGGATTTTCCGGCGAGTCGGGGCGGCCGACACCCACCCGCGGCGGCGCGTGGCCAGTGGGCCGCCAATGCCATTTTTAGGCTATGTCGAATGTCTTGAATTCATTTTTGTCATTTGAATGACGTAGGTTGATCGTTGGAACCTAAATTCGTTACGATACGTTACTTGATAAAAATGTGAATCGATGATCCAACCGTTGGATCGTCACCAAAATTGGATACATTATAATACGTAATATTTAAAGATCATAGGAATTTATGGATCAGGAATCCGACTTACAGATCTTCCTGAATTGGATTTGTAAGTTAGTAAAATAAATGTTCACGGCCACTTGTTTTAGGCAATTGGCGGAGATCTGACCGTTGGATCGTAATGAAATTTTAATATGTTATTCTAGAAACATATTGTGGATCGTTGGGAGTTGCGGATTGGAAATCTGATATGCGGATCTTCCGGGTCAAGTTATACAGTGTTGTAAACCCTACCGTCGATCTTTGATCGACTGTTGACTTGTGGTCAATGGGTCTCAAACTATTTTAGAATGTCGTTGAGGTTGTGTTTTTATGTGAATTATGTATTCTACGGATAAGAGTTCTGAGATGTGATTTGATAATTGGTCACAGGGACCAATCATTCAGGACGCCTCGATGTGTGCGCTAGAGAATCATAGCGTGGACTCCAGGTGAGTGGATCTTTTTCCTTTTTATCGTACATATTATTGAGAGTTCTATCAACACTTTTAAATTTATTAGGTATATTACCTTCATATAATTATTGTGAATGCTTGAAGTACCTATATGAACTACGAATGGCTTGATCCCTGTTTAGGGTACGTAGGCAGTCTAACGAGACGTTAGATGCAGCCATAAAATATTTGAGACAAAAGCCTTGCTTGGGAAATTGAGTAATGCGAAGGAAATTGGTAAAGGCAAGTTTTAGTTTTGTGAATTAGTTAGTTAAATTAGTGTTAATTGGGTTGTCATGGATAATTATCCCTGAAAATAAGTAGTTCGAGAGTAAGGCGTTATTGATTGTACACTTCACACCGTATTGTTTATAATTGAAAATGCTACGACATGGTTGAGTATTAGATTGCATCATGGTATATCCATATGTATATTACTTGCATATAATTATTGGGAACGCTTTCAAGTGCAAAGGTGAACGCAGGACACCCAGGTAAGTTCATGTGAGTTTATGGTATTAGTTGAATTGATTGCATTATATTATGACTACAGTTATGTGTTACTCAACTTCGATATTGTCGTACTGGTTGCCATGAGTTGCACATGTTATATTGAGATGCATTGAGAGCTCATAAACCTGCACCCCGGTGTTAGTGCTCCCACCCGTGGCCAGGGCACAATCCTTCACGTGATGTTCACCTCCCGCACCTTACGCTCACCTTGGATCCAAGGTAGGTGCACAGTCTTGTCGTACAGACCACTTTAGGTGGTTTCGACTCGTAGGTGACCCGCGATTATTCGCACAGTCTTCACGTGATCGTAGCACTTGAGCGTATTTATTTACACCCAGTCCTGTCGTACAGACCACTTTAGGTGGTTCCGACTCGTGTGCAGGTATACTTATTGAGCTATTGGCTAGCCATGACTGATGAGATATGGATAAGTCGTACAGGTCACTATAGGTGACTCCGACTTATATGCTAGCCATGATTGATGAGATATGGATAAGTTGTACATGTCATTTTAGATGACTCTGACTGATATATCACTTTGTATTGATTAAGTTCATTTGGCCTACTTATTAATGTATGGTGGAGTTGATGGCAAACCGTGGTTTTGGTCATTTATGAGTATGGTTTGAATATATGTATATATGTTGTACTGTACTATAGAAAACGATAAGGGAATTACAGTGAGGGGTTATTACTGTTAGAAAGGTAATAGTTTTGGGAAGCTTGGTTTTACTGCTTACTCACACTTTCTGTTTTGTACCCTTTCAGGTTTTAACTGCTGAGTTCGTATCGACGAGGATATATAGCTAATCTTAGTATTGGTGGCTACTTTTAAGGGTATGATTCTTACCCACACTACTGTACCTTACTTATGCTCTGACATCGCGTGTGAAATGGGTTCACTCCCACTCGTAGCGCACTCTGGTATTTAAACACTTTTAGATTCAAATTTATTCACTTTTTATACACTATCACATTTTATGGCTTCGTCACCTTCCAGGTGTCAGCCAGCACATCTCGATTCAGGGTCTAAGTGGACTTTCTGGGTCGGGGTGTGTCAATGCACGTATATCTCACAAATATTGAAATGATTATGAATATTAACATTGTTGTGCAGTGATGACGTTAGAGATTTTACTCCTTGATCATGATCATCAGACCATTCTACAAACTAATTATTACCGACAATAGTTAAAATATCACTCACGATAGTTGTTGATAAAAGAAAAAAACAAGATATATAAAAGTAGATATATATCTTTTATATATACATAGTGTATGTATATATTATACATATGAACTTACTATATATACTTGAGGGGATATTCCATGCATGCAAAAGGTTTGTATTAATCATACATATGAGAATTAATGTACATGGAGGAATATCAGAACTTTCTGTTGGTTTTTTATTTACTTGTTACTTTTACTCTAACTATGCATATTGGAAACATGAAATTCTTTTGGCAATTATTATTACTTCACGTCCATGAATAATTGGATAATTATTCTGGACTATCTTTGCGATATTGTTCTTCTTTCTCTTTCTCTCCCCAGTTTTCCACAGTTTCCTTTTGGGTTTACGAGAAAAAATTAGGTTGTTCCTTTTGTACATTCCCAGATCCGATTGTTCATTATTTCTGCAACTGTATCCTGATTGGTAAGTATGTATACCTTGCAGAACTAGGGCATGGTCCAGACTACGTACTCCAAAGTATATTTATATATAGGACCACTGGCTTTAGGGTTTTGAACAGAAATAAATCATTTGATCTAATCCAGTAATCTTTTTCTAGAAACAGCAACCCTTGAAGAGTTTACATACTCCCTATAATTAGTGTGACACTAATCATTCCTCATAATTCATAATGTGCATGCCAATATTATAGAGTGGAGGACTGGGCTGTACTTTAATCACATTTTAAAGGTCTGCAGTAATTGACTTTGGTTAACGGATATACTATGATTTAAGACGTCCTTTTGATTATTAACCATACCCTATTTAAATCAGACATACTTTATCTCTACATCTTACATGCTACAAAAGTGTGTGTGAGTGTGTGCGTGTGTGTGTGTACATTTGTTAGGGTGGCATTTAAATTTTTTTACTAAATTAGAAAGAAAAGAAAAAGAAAAACTCAGACAACCAAATGTTTTATACAAAAAAATATCAATAACTCATTGAAGAAAAAAAAACTCTCTTCTATCCACTATTTCAATTGTAATACTCTAATTTATTCAAAGTTACAAAATTCTTTTAGAGCACTTCTCCCATTAAGTAAGCTTGAATTTTTTGTTTAAAATAATAACGTTTGAAGCATTTTTCCTCTAAAAATAATGTTATCAAAGACACATATGTGACACAAACTAGCGAATTAAGAAAAATAGGTACCATATAGCTTGGTTTAGTGTGCGATTTCAACTTAGGCTTCAAATCGCACACCTAACCAGAGAAATATCGCATTTAGTTTAAGCCTCAAAATAGTATGACGAAATTGGACTAATCCATTAGTATTAATAATGTTGGGTAAATTTGAACATAAAATTGACATTTGTGGTAGTCATCTCTTCCTCCTCCACAATGCATATCAAATCATGAGGTTCTGACCATTTCAATTGTCATCGCATGAGCTCCCTAACATGAGCATTCAATATGGATGAGGATCCTCTCCGAATTTTCTTTGTGGATCTCTAATCGTTCATCATACATCGTACGGTCAGTTTTTGTTAGGTACTATTTGTGTTTAATTTTAAATAAAAATATTCAAATAATTTATGACCATACGATGTACGATAAATGACTAAGATATGCAGATCCCTAGGATCCTCACCATTTGAATCTGGATGATATCCAAATCCATTCAATATGACTCAGTCCAACGTTAATAGATTGGTATACGGTAGGTTTTGCGTTTAGGTCATGAAATATATATATATATATATATATATATATATATATATATATATATATATATATATATAGGAATAAGATCGATGGACAAATATTTTTACACTTCTCTTTAGCCATTAGATTTCATAACATCCAAAGATCTTGATTAAGAGTAATGTGAAGGCTTTTCAACATTAAAGGACGCGGATTATAATTAATATTATCTAAAACTACATTAATGATTGTCAATCAAAAGATGATGAAAAGACATATTTGTCTTCTAACATAATAAAAAAGTTAAGGACAGTAACGTAATTTCACAAAATAAAATTTTGCTTTTTTTTAATCTCACCTACATGTAATTTTATCATCTCTAATTAAAAAAAAAATTAAAAAAACCTCTCTTCTCTCTCCATCTCTCCTCACTCCCATATTCTCTCTCACTCTCTTCCTCTCTCCTTTAGTTTTAAGTTTTAACAACCAAAGTAAAAAAATTCACAAACTTTGTGTATGGGCATATACTATAAATAATAAATAAAACTAAACATAATAAAAACTGGAAAAAAAAAAAAAAAAAAAAAAAAAAAAACAAGAACCGTAAGGGATCGAATTTCAAAGTTAGGGGGAGGGTAAAAGACCTCAATTGCTCTGCCGCAGATGGATGTTCTCGTGGTCTTTTATTTTTTTCTGATCTTTGGTAAAAAAAAGCTTCCTGATCTCTTTACTCTAGAAACCCATGTGTTATTACGATTTACCGGGAGATATGTTTACCACTAGTTCAGATTGTTATCACGCTTGGCCAATGAGGGATTCCACAATCTAATTTACCACTCAAAGATACCAAGAATGAAGAATTAGGATTTCGGGTTTAGTTTTGTTTACCAAACAAAATGATCCAAAAGATTAAGTGATAGTTTGATACGATTTGTGTGTTTCTTAATTTTGTATCAATCAAATCAAATCAACATGTAGCGAAGGCAATGAATTTTCTCTCCTCCTTCTTACGTTCTTGGCCAGTCCCTATTCCTTGATTTCAACGTTGTTTTGATTTTTTTTTTCTTTTGAGTTTTTTTCTATTAGTTGATTCTTATTCATTTAATATAATTGTTTATTTATTAATTATAATCCATGCACGTCATCATCCATGTAACTTAAGGTTTAAAATTTTTGACATTACTCTTAATCAAGACTATTGAATATTATAAATCTAATGGCTAAGAAGTGGTGTAAAAATATTTATCAAAACATTACACTCCTTCTTAGCCATTAGATTTAATATGAATTTTTATCAAAAATAATTTTTTATATTTTGACAAGTCATCACTTAGGTCATTTATGCTCCGAACTCATCAATTCCATCATTCATCTTTGGAGAAGCACATCATTTTCGTCTTTGCTGTTAGATTACGTTAAAAATTATGTTAATTTGCTTACCTAGCACATACATGAAAACCCCATAACCAGTTACAATAAGCCACATGTGTTATATAAAATATTAATTTTTAAAAGTGATTTAAATTTTTGAAAAACAATTAAGAAAAAAGGAAATAAAATAATATAAAAAAACCCCAGCGGCCAGCCATCTTCCCCACCCCTCATCTCTTTCACTTCGGCTCTGCTATCTCCTTCTCTTCGAATGAAGGGTCAATCCAATTTGGACTTTGATATTAAAATTTGAAAAAATGAAAATAATGAGATTTAAACAAACTTAAATGAAAAAAATACTAGCCGCTGGCCTTTGGTTGTTTATTATAAGATTTAAACAAATTGGAAGACAGTAGGGAAGGAGATAACAGAGAGGAAGTGAAAATAGATGAGGAAATTGGCTGGCCACGGGGCCTTGGTTTTTTATTTCACTTTTCTTTAATTGGCTTTTCAAAATTTAAAAACCTATTCAAAATTAATTTTTCACACAATACACATGGTGTAATGTGATTGATTATCGGGGTCCCATATATATATGTCACGTAAGCAAGGTAATATAATTTGGGATCATTTTGGTTCTTGGTTCCTAATCAACTTAATTGTTAGACTAATTTTGGTTCCCGGTTCCTGATCAACTTAATTGTTAGACTAAAATCTTATTTGTTTAAATATTTTGATCGAGGTCCTTAGATCAATTAAAATATTTAATGTCGCATCCCGGCTCGGGAGGGACCACTTCCCAGACTCGACTCCACCGTAACATGATATTGTCCGCTTTGGGCCCCGACCACACCCTCACGGTTTTGTTTTTGGGAACTCAAACGAGAACTTCCCGATGGGTCGCCCATCCTGGAAGTGCTCCCGCGCGCTACTCGCTTAACTTCGGAGTTCCCATGGAACTCGAAGCCAGTGAGCTCCCAAAAGGCCTCATGCTAGGTAAGGATGGGAATATACATTTAAGGATCACACCCCTAGGTGATGTGGGATGTCACAATCCAGCCCCCTTAGGGGCCCGACGTCCTCGTCGACACACCACGGCCAGGGTTAGGCTCTGATACCAATTGTCGCATCCCGGCCCGGGAGGGACCACTTCCCTGACCTGACTCTACCGTAGCACGATATTGTCCGCTTTGGGCCCTGACCACGCCCTCACGGTTTTTTTTTTGGGAACTCACACGAGAGCTTCCCGATGGGTCACCCATCCTGGAAGTGGTCTCGCGCGCTACTCGCTTAACTTCAGAGTTCCCATGGAACCCGAAGCCAGTGAGCTCCCAAAAGGCCTCGTGCTAGGTAAGGATGAGAATATACATTTAAGGATCACACCCCTGGGTGGGAGGGATCACCTCCCGGGCCCGACTCCACCGTAGCACAATATTGTCCGCTTTGGGCCCCGACTACGCCCTCACGGTTTTGTTTTTGGGAACTCACACCAGAACTTCCCGATGGGTCACCCATCTTGGAAGTGCTCTTGCGCACTACTCACTTAACTTCGAAGTTCCCATAGAACCCGAAGCCAGTGAGCTCCCAAAAGGCCTCGTGCTAGGTAATGATGAGAATACACATTTAAGGATCACACCCCTGGGTGATGTGGGATGTCACAATCCACCCCCCTTAGGGGCCCGACGTCCTCGTCGGCACACCACGGCCAGGGTTAGGCTCTGATACCAAATTGTCACATCCCCGCCCGGGGCGGATCATTTTCCGAGCCCACTCCACCACCGTAGCACGATGTTGTACGCTTTGGGCTTACCATTCCCTCACGGGTTTTTGTTTTTGGGAACTCACGAGCAACTTCCCAGTGGGTCACCCATCATGGGATTACTCTAGCCCCCTTCTCACTTAACTTCGGAGTTCCTACGGAACCCGAAGCCAGTGAGCTCCCAAAAGACCTCGTGTTAGGTAAGGATGAGAATGTACATTTAAGGATCACCCCTGGGTGATGTGGGATGTCACATTTAACTCATGCATTTGTGCATTTAATTTCTCCGAAATTATGTATGAAATTTAAACAAATTCAAATAATATTTTTAAAATATAATAAATACTTAAAATTAAATAATAGAGAAATATTGTTCTTCATAAAATTATAGCAAAAAAATAATGTACCCACATAATTATTAACATATTTTAAAAAATAACTACTGATATAGTTTAAAACATAAAATAAATACATATAATTAGCATGGGTACATTTAGTAAATTAAAAATGGGTACAAATAAATTAAAAAATACGGGTACAAATACAAATAATTTTAAAAAAAATATGGGCACTAAAAAGAAATTAATATATGGGTACAAATTAAAACTGAAAAGAAAATTCATACAAATTAAAAAAGGTTGCAAATTAAAAATGGGAACAAACTAAAAATAAAAATATATGATAAAAAAATTTAGCCATAAATATAAATATATCAAATGTAACATTTCTAAAACTAAATTAATATATTTAGAAATAAAAAATATTTTATTATTAAAATAATTAATGACGTTTATTAAAACCTAAGGATCTTAATCAAAAATTGATAGGAATAAGGTTTTTAATCAATGGAATAGCAAAAAGAATGATGATAACCTAATTTCTCCTGTAATTTTTAACAAAATCTGACGGCAAAGACAAAATTGATATGTTTTCTCAAACATAAATGACGAAATTGATGAGTTTAAAACATAAATGACCAAACTGATGACTTGTCAAAACTTAAAAAACCATTTGTGATAAAAGCCCTACATATAATTATATATATGGTCCTATGGAGAGGAGAGGAGGGGCATATTTCATTATGGTATAATTTGGCAAAATATATATATTTCAATTTAAAAGCAAATTAAATATTTGTTATGGTTGACATAGAAACATGAAACACTAGGATGATCCTGTAATTGCGACAACACAGATCGGCACAACACATGAGACTAAGTTTTACCCAAAGGCACATTAATGAAGGAAAAGTGATTTTTGCGCTCGCAATTTTATCTTCTACCCCTCCTAGTTTACTTATGGTCTTAAATGAGAATTAAGTGAAAAAAAAAAAAATAATAATAAACATGAGGGTGCAAAAATCATTTCCCTTAACGAAGGATATACCGGCCGGAGTACCTAAAGATACTGCAAAACCAAAGAAATGAGCTCATTTCCAATGGGGTGGAATGTGGACTCTTGCAACCCACCTGGAGATGAAGCCCCAGTTTGGGGTTGAGGTGCTTTTTAAAAAAGCTACCATGAAAAAAAGCTGGTAAGGATTTTGATGTTTGGTAAACATCCCAAAACAGCTTAATTTCAAAGTTTTACATGAAAAAAAGCCAAAAAGTGGAAGCTGCATTTTGCAGCTTCCAAGAAGCCGCTTATTTTTCCAAAACGCGGAGCTACAGTACCCCATTAATGAATTTTTTCAATTTACCAAAACTGCCCCCTCCTTTCTCCTTTCTCCTTCTCCCGATCCTACACTGCACTTTCCTCTGGAATTGAACGTTCACCAAATGAGGCTGCGCACCGTCGGATCTGCAAACCAAGAACAAACAAACAAAATTAAAGTTCAAAGATTTCAAATTTTTTAGGGATTAAAAAAGGGAAAGGGGAATTGAAGCAAAGACTGCCAGTAGGTGTCGAGATTGTCGTCACGGAGAGACGAAACGCCATTGCCGGCCTTGCAGGAGCTGACGCTCCAAGCAGCCTTCTTGCCCATTTCTCTGAGATCGTCGTCGACTACCAGCAGCTGGTTCCCTCCCGTCAGCTTCGCATCCTCTTCTCCCTCCGATGACTCCGTCGCCATTGCCTCCTCTTCTATGATTGATTCTTTGAACATGAATTAGAAGAAAAAGAACCGTAATTTGATCGAGTTCCTAAAACCCAAAAAAGCCTAGCTGGATAGCAGAAACCAATCAAATCAAAACCCTAAATCCAAAATCTGCAAAAGTGAAGCGATTGCCTCGGTGAGGAATTTGAATTGTGGCTTCCGTGGCCTTTCAGGGGTATGAATGAAAAAAAAGG
Organism: Pyrus x bretschneideri; assembly: GCF_019419815.1. NCBI lineage: Eukaryota > Viridiplantae > Streptophyta > Magnoliopsida > Rosales > Rosaceae > Pyrus > Pyrus x bretschneideri. Next base: position 10,818,723 of record NW_025999798.1, read on the forward strand.
AGAAGTTTACAGTATTGTACTAATGAATTCTAACTATTCAGTTTAAAATATTTCAATTGAAGTAGTTTGTCATACTAATTAATATTTAAGATAAAGTTTATAAATATGTTTCTTTTACAAATAAAGTATATTTAGTAATTCACCTTTATTGGTTAAGAAAATTAAATTAATGACACATCTAGTATTATACCCTTTTTGGTCATTTTACACAGTCACAGCTGTTTTACATAAAAGTTTACCAAACACTATCATACTGCTTTTTTTTCCAAAGGCACTTTCACAAAAAAGTTTACCAAACACTCTGCTGGCTTTTTTTCACAGCCGCTTTTTTTCACAGCACAACAGAAGCAGCTTTTTTTCAAAGCACAACAATACCAAACCAGCCCGAAGTGGACTCTCTCTACAAACCATTCAGCTAAGTAATGGGCCAGTTTGTTCATCCTTTTTCCAGGGATTTCCTTGTGCACTCAAGGATTTGATCATTACCCTCAATTCCCAAAATTTGTATTCTTCTTAAATTTTGAAATTTCCCTTAAATGTGCTTCGTCCGTTAATTGAAAAAATCGAAGGAAGAGAAAGAAATTGACCGGTGGCTGGAATGTTCTGCTCCCCGCCTTATAATGCTCTCGTCAATTGTCACTCCGAGAGCATCCGATTTGTTCTGTTTATTTTGCAACAACGGACAAGGAAGGTTAGAGGAGGAGTTGGGCAAATGCCCACCACCTCTAGAGCAACAAGTCGTATATCGAGTTGTAGATACAGTAAACAATTGGGTGCATTTAGAAGATCGTTTAGTGGGTGTCCAATATGTCCAAGCCCCTTCATATCTTTTGTCATTTTGGGCATGTTGGATTGTTAGGTATGAAGTTTAAGGCTTTGTGCATTTGCAAAATTGGGAAGGGAATTTGCGGGGGTTGTTTATGTCATTTGATTGAAATTAGACGGGTGATATTATAAGCAAAGTGCGGGCACACGATATACACAGAATGTCTCTAACGATGTGAATGGCTAGTAAAAAAATAAAATAAAATAAAATAAAATCTCGCTTGCAAAATAAGAAAAACAAAACTCTTAACAATTTTTTTTTTGAAGAAGTGTGATGCACATCTTAACGACAATAGATCCTACTTGTGCTTTGTAAATAGTTTTTACGAATTTAGATAATAGAAATAAGTGAGACACGACTTGAGTTTTGAGAAATTAAGTACAAAATTTGATTTTTCAAAGTTTAAAAATATTGCCGTAAACAAGCATAACCTTCTTAATTATACCCAAATAGATCATTTAATTCGTTATCAAAATCGAACCGTGCCTAACCCTAGATGTCTAAAAGGATGCTTGAATTTCAACCCTTAATCATTGGGGGAAAGAGATCTCTCCCGTCAAAGTTCAGGGATCAAGTGATCCGGATTTTAAACATTTTGATCTAACAGTTAAAAATAAAAAAGTTAGTAAAATCTTTTAAAAGATATAATAATTATTAACTATTAGATCAAATTTTAAAGTTCGGATGACTTGATGAATGAGTTTCGAAGAAAGAGAACCTTTCCGAATTCCAATCATCATCAATGACAATGAGGGTTCGTAGCGTTAGTAATTTTTTTTTTTTTTTTTTTTTTTTTTTTTTTTTTGAAACACAAATAGCGTTAGTAATTTAATAGCCAATTCTAATACAAATTTCTAACTTTAGGACCAAAACGGATAGTTCTGTGAGCACAACCAAGACCGGCAGCGAACCCGAAGATACGAGCTTTGGCACCTTGAGTGTTCGAGAGACAAGAACCAAATCATGACCTTTTCTATTGTTGCTTCTCTTCTAATTTTTGTTTGACAATTCTCACAAACGCAACAACAGCAGCAAAAACAGAAGCGTTTTTGGCATCAGTTTCTTTTGTTTTGGCAACCATCTCAATTCTCAACCCAGAAACAATGGCGGCATCGTTGATACTCTCCCGAAGAATTTCATCTGTGGGCGTTTCTCGCACTCTCCAGGGTATGTTCTTCCAAACCCACCTTTGTTTTGCAGGAATATGTTGTTATTTTTTGTTTCAGTTTGTTGGTTTTGCACATATAAGGTGTTTGGCTGCTGAGAAAATGGTGGGGGAAAAGGCAAGCTATTGTTGTTTTCTCTTGTTTTCTATGGTTTTGAAATGTTCTTCTTTTAGGATAAATGAAAGTTAAGAAATTTGATTGTAGTGGGATTAAATTGACCACAAGTATTGAACTTTGCATTCAGCATTCAATCTGAATTGAGATATGTTAGCCTAGAAGAAGGTTCTAATTTTAAACGTTATGGTTCATTCGAGTAATTTGAGAAATTTCTAACCCCTGCGTTCATGAGGCTAATGAAACCATTTGACTTGGTGATCTGATCATGTTAATTGTACCAATAATATACTTTCATAGTTTGCAATAGGAGGGATACATCATTTACCATTTGTAGTTTGTTTCACATGTCAATACTTCCAAATGTTTTGAATTTACTGCGAAAATTGGAACATTTATATGTATCCCCATTCTCCAATTCTCGTGTGGGTTACGTACTGGAAACTTAAGCAGTTTTGCTTTACCAACTTTGTTAAGCAACGAGGGAAAGTGAAACGTTAAAATCAAGTTCAATCGTATGGCTTATACTAATAGGTTCAGATATTGCTTTTAAGTCTGATTTTATCTTTTTACCATTGATAGAGGTGTGTGCAATCCTTGTTTGGATTGAGAGAAATGAGGTCAGAACCTCACTTTCTCATTTTCCATACTTCTATTTCTCTCCAAAAGAGTGGGGAGAGTTGAAGTGAAAGAGAGATAGCTGTTAAAATGTTCGTGATCCAAATTTTTCAATGTCGGTAGCTGTTATAGCCAACATGATTTTACAATAGTATCTGTACAGAATATTATGACTTCTTGGTATTTGCTTATTTTAGCTAAAGTTCTGGATGGACTTATTTTTGAGTCAATCATCTGACGGTCACAGCAACTAATTTGATGTTTCATGTTGTTTCTTATTGTTCCAATTCCACAGGTCTAGCAGGTAATGTGCGGCCCTCTTGTCTGCACTTGGAATTGAAGGTCGCGGCTTTGATTAATGTTGTTGATAAAACAAAACAGTATAGCAGCTCCAGTGGTACAACGCAGTTTGATTTTACTGACCTGACGTAAGAAATTTGTTCCCACAACTATTGAAGATTGAAACTAGTTTTTCCTTGGATATGCAATTGTAAATTATGTAAGACTTTTAAGAATCAAAGTATAACTACCAATTTCCAATTCTCTTGTGTAGTGTTCTATTCTTCTAGATGAGTTGCTCTTTTTTCTATTTCTTGTGTTTTCACCTTAGAAATATTTTTCTTTTAGATTTTGTTGGTTAATTTGGCTACTTTAAAATGTCATTGTTTAATAATGTAGTTTGTAGTATGCGGGATGAAAATTTTGGGACTTTATATAATGTGAGTTCGCAACTTTTAGTGGATCTCTGTAATTTTGGGTCCGTCATTTTGTACATTATGCGGATATATGGAGGCAATGCTTGAGTTTACATACAGCTGTAGCTCAAAGCTTAGAATTTAGGATCCAACGATGAATCAATTTCCCCTTTGTATTCTATTTTTATTGTTAAATTTACTTTCATGCATATCTAACATCCTTTAGTTTTATCCTTGTAATTGAATATGGTCATATTCCAGTTCTCCTCATACTTGGTATCCAAAAGCTCGAAGTAAGCAGCGCAAGGTTATCCTGCACATGGGTCCCACAAATAGTGGTAAGACGTACAATGCTCTGAAGCGACTAGAATCAAGTCCATCTGGTATGTTGTGAGTGCTAAACTTGCAGTGTATTGATTATATAGTTTACCTAGTTATTAATTGAAAACTGCTATAATAATGCAAACACACCCGTGAACATAGTTCGGTCTTTTTCCTTCCCTACAGGAATATACTGTGGTCCTCTGAGATTGTTGGCTTGGGAGGTTGCAAAACGGTTGAACAAGGCAAAAGTTCCTTGTGATCTTATTACAGGACAAGAGAGAGACGAGGTTGATGGTGCAAAACACAAGGCTGTGACAGTTGAAATGGCTGATGTAACTTCCAGCTACCATTGTGCTGTTGTTGATGAGATTCAGGCAAGTTGGTTTTATTTATGTGGACTCTAGGGATTTGCTTCCTACCATATATCAGAATGATTTTAAAGATCAGTTTGTGTTGTTCAATTTGAGATTGTCATGTTTGGTGGAAAACTGAAAATGCATAATTATTGAGGTATAAGGACTAGTGAAAAATACTATTGGCCTGAACATAGCAAAATACTACCATCTAATAGAGGTCTGTGTTGATATAGCTGATTTTTCTTATGGTTGCAAGTCAACATGCATTCTGCCACATAGCGAAATACTATGGTCCTGAACATTGCTTTATGTATTTTAATAAGTTAATGTTCCTTCTTTTGGACCAGATGTTGAGTTGTAAGACAAGGGGCTTTTCCTTCACACGAGCTCTATTAGGAATATCTGCCGATGAACTTCACCTTTGTGGAGATCCAGCTTCTGTTCCTCTTATTCAGGAAATATTAAAAGTGACCGGTGATCATGTTGAGGTAATAGGATATTTTTGCAGCTAGATTGGTTCAAGGTTTTTCTTGTTTAGTAATTTAGTTATTGCTAAGGATGCTAAATAATTCTCTGTTACTGAATTTTTTTCTTTGTGCATGGAGTTTATACATTTGAACTATTAATTAAGTTTTAGGCATTTAGTATTTACTGATCCCAAATGGTATCCATATGTAAGTTCATTTCACTTTGATTCAGTAATATATCAGTAATACATCTACTGTATTTACTGATCCCAAATATTATTTATTCTGGATTCTGGTTTCCGCTTTTAAAATTCGGTTGTATGCATAAGAGTAAGGGAACAAAAGAATCTGAATGTTATTCTGAGAAATTTGAGAATGTCTACATATTTTCCTTAGATTATTCAACAAAGTATAGGGTGAACATAACTAATTTATCTGAAATTTTCATGTTTTGACTTTAGAATGATATTGTATTGGTTAAGTGCTTTTATGAGTCTTATGCGTTCAGTATTGCTATGCCGATCTGCTTTTTGTGTCTCATGTTATTCTCCTTGTTCCTCATAGTATTCTTGTTTTTGGCTTTGCTTTAGGTTCACTTCTATGGGAGACTTTCACCTCTTGTTCCAATGAAGGTTCCTCTCGGCTCTTTTTCTAACATAAGGACAGGCGACTGCATTGTAACCTTTTCACGCCATAAAATATACAAATTAAAGGTAGTGATTGGCAGTTTCTTGTATTTGTTTTGGTATTCCATGAAATATATAGGTGCATGTGTGTGCGGTTTATGTTTATCAAGATATCTTTTCAACATTTTTCCCAGAGGTTCATTTTCTTACGGTATGAATATGGTATGAGCTTTTAAACTTTCTAGGTATGCTTCATGCATAGCTATATTTAGGTAGATAAGAAGAGTTTCTAGAACTTAGATCAGATATAACATAAGATCTTTGCTGGAGGGGGGAAAAAGTTGTAACATCCAAGTTTCTAACAGGCTGGGTTAACCTAAAGGATAGATTTTGTAAGACAATTGACTGGATATATTTGTACGAGACGCATGGCTTATGTTTGTTGGTTGGATGAGAAAAATTGATCTCAGAATAAGCTTTTCTGAATCTTGATAGTGAGAAGATTCACTATTTTGAGGTACATGGGAGATGGGGCTGGGAAGAGAGACACTTGAAAGAAATTGGGACTTAAAGGACAATCTTGAGTTCAAAATGGTCATTGGTTGATGAAGCACCATTCTATTCTCAAGAGTGTCAACCCGAGAGTCTGAACAGATCACACGTCCCTGATGTATTAACATTCAATTTTATTTCTACTCTTGCAGAAAGGAAATCATTTTGATGTTTTAGTTCTGATGCTGTTTCAACTTCTGTTGACCATATTATTTTGTACTAACTTCTCAAAGTGATTTTGTATCGCCTATTGTATTGCTAGAAAGAAATTGAAACTGTGGGAAAGCATCTTTGTTCGGTTGTTTATGGTTCGCTTCCACCGGAGACTCGAACGAGACAGGTATTAGTTCCTTCCTGTGTATTTAAAGCTCATCTTGCCATGCTGCAATTGGTTTTCCTTTAGTCAGAAGTTTTTTTACTGTCATGTGTGAAAAAAGTAAAATGCAGATTTCTACTGAGTTGTGGATTTGTGGTCATGATTATTGATTTATAGTTTCAACCTTTTGTGATCACCACATTTTCTGAGTTAATACACCCTTTAGGACTGCAGGCAACCATGTTTAATGATGCAAGCAGCGAGTTTGATGTTCTCGTGGCTAGTGATGCCATCGGGATGGGTCTTAATCTGAACATTTCACGGATCATATTCTCAACAATGATGAAATTTGATGGTTTTGAGATGCGGGAGCTCACTGTACCAGAGGTCAAACAAATTGCAGGTACTCTTTTCTTTGGCTAAGTTATGCTGCATATACGTTAGACTTCTAAGTATATAGCTGATATTCGAATTTTACCCTAATGCTAGTGCAAGGAGCCTATTTGCAAGTAGACCGTCATTAAAAGAGATAATGGAGCTTGAGTGCTATTTTGCTCTATCCTTACCTTTTTAAGTCAACTCATGAGATCTGGGCATCATTCATTTCCCCTGCATTTAAGAATCCCTGATTTGCTCGAACACCTTACTGTCTCTCTCTTAGCTATCGCCAGAAATATTTCATAAATGGGAGGATAACTTGGCCTAATAATAAGAACTAAAATTATAGCTTTCCATTTCATTGAGGTGTATCTGTAGTTCATAAAGTTGCTGTTGTGTGTTATGCCGTAAACTTTGTAATGTGCACTAACTTATAGTTATTTGGCGCAAATGGTAACTTGTTATTCTCTTACCTTGAAATGATGGATTCCGTATATAAGGACGGACATGGTTTTTATTGCAGGAAGAGCCGGCAGGTATGGATCAAAATTTCCTGTTGGTGAAGTGACTTGTTTAAATGCAGATGATTTGTCCTTGCTTCATTCATCGCTAGAATCCCCATCTCCGACTCTTGAGGTGATTATACTATAATGAAAATGTTCATTGCATCCACTTCTAGATGTCAGTTTGTGGTTAAGTATGGTGTTACTTGTCTTCTAATTGGGTGCTGTTGTTATACTGCAGAGTGCTGGATTATTTCCTACCTTTGATCTTATGTATATGTATTCACGTTTACACCCAGAATGCGGCCTCTACCAAATTCTGGTTGGTTTCATTTGATCATTTCTATATTGCTGTATGTTCTATCTTTAAATGCTTGCATACAACCAACGGGGGCTCAGTGGCCATGGGTGAGGCACAAGGGAAATTATAGAGCTATTATGTGATTAAATTTCAGTTGTGCTTCACACCGATAGCAATTTGGTTCTGGCTGCTCGTTGAACCCAAAGATATAGATGATTTCAGAATAGTGCGGTCTATCTAAGTGGATCTGAACTTTTTAGGTGATACATTTCGAGTTGAATCCAAAACTGCTCATTTTGTGTTTGCTATGAGTCTATGACAACTTCAACCAAAACTAAAATTATCATCTAATGAAGAATTAATTTGATATTTTGACGGTCTATTTAACTGAATTTTAATCCTCTTGTTATATATATATATATTTACATATCATTTTCTTCTCCTACTTGTTGACAGGAACATTTTTTAGAGCATGCCAAATTATCAGACAATTATTTTATTGCTGACTGTGAAGAAGTATTGGTATGCCTGTCAACCTCAATGCTATATTTCTTCTTGAAAATCACGTACGACAACTGAGTTTGGTAATTTTTTTTTCTCCCTCTGTTGCTTCCACCTTCACTTTGATCAGAAAGTTGCTGCTGTTATTGATGCATTGCCTCTTGGGTTGCATGATAAGTACCTTTTCTGCATAAGGTAAAAACTTCTGCCCGAGTTTGCCTTTGTAAAATTTAGTTCGCCATGCATGGTTGGTAGATTTCTGTACCTTTCTCGAATTCAGATTTATTCATCATTGTGATTTGCAGCCCAGTTGACATGGATGACGAAATTTCATCCCAGGGTCTTACGCAGGTAACATTGTAATACTGTTCATGAGTGTTGTGAATTGTTTGTTCTTTATCAGAAATCATGATAACCATTCTGTCCTTTTATAGTTTGCACAAAATTATGCACAAAAGGGCATTGTTCGGCTCCGGGAAATATTCACGCCAGGATCACTTAAGGTACCAAAAACGGAAGCTGCACTCAAGGAGCTTGAATCCATTCACAAGGTAATATAGTTTGTTTGGATTGCCAATTTTGTGAGACAAATGGGGTTTTAATTTCCAAATTTCACCAGTGGAATGTTCACCCCCAGTCGATGGAAATTACTAAATTGTAGCCTGTAAGATTCAGATGTGGTAATCATTTTAATTCTCACTTTACCTGAAGGTATCCTCGTATGTACTATTTGTTCAATAGTAAGACTATGAACCAAAAGATCTAAGTTTTCTGTGAGGTGAGCTTCTGATAAGTTTTCTGTTGGTGCCAAAATTGAAGGTTTTGGATTTATACGTTTGGTTGAGTTTCCGATTGGAGGAATCATTTCCTGACCGCGAGCTTGCATCTACACAGAAGTCCATCTGCAGCATGTGAGTTCACTTGTAACTGGCATTGGTTTTTCGGTCTTCAATTGCTTGGGATCTCTAATTTGTTATACTTCGAAATTGTAGGTTGATCGAAGACTTTCTGGAGAGGTTAGGATGGCAGAAGCCGAGAAGCAAGAGATTAGCCTCACGTACTCCCTCAACTTTACTATTGTCCCGGAAAGCCAGACCGTACTTGTGAGATTTATTGTCTTTAAGCGTGTCCATTCCTTCTCGTCGGTGGTCAGTTGAACCATTCATGTGTCTTCTCACACAAATCACTAAGCTCCAATCTTTGAAGAAAAGTTCACTACTTTTTAATTTTTAACAGCCTGAAAAGCAGTTTAATTTTGTAATTATGTAGCAAAGGTAATAAAATCATTGGATTATTCAAATCATTAGATTATTCTTGTTATGTAGCCAAACATGGATGACAGTAATGGCAATTAAATTGATGGATACAAGTTCACAGCGGATCTCTCTCCAATTTTATATTCTTTTTTTTCTTTCAATTTTATGGGGAAATCACAAGGAAATTCTCACCAAACACGGTTTGAAGATTAATTGAGTAGAAAATCACAAGACAAACTTTGCACAACAAAATGCTCGAAATTGCTTACTCTAAATAAATACATCTCTGTTAGCCCTAAGCTCTAAACAAATAAATACATCTCTGTTAGCCCTAAGCTCTAAACAAAGTCTGAATACATTGTCTTTTAAGTGGCTCAGATCAACCTGTTAAGTTCGCTTAAATTCTTAAGGGCACGTCCGGGCCATTAAATTGCTTACATCACACAAACACATGGCCCTTGTGCATACTCTCTTCAACATTAGACATTGCGGAATCGTTGCCTATTATCTCTTGCCCTCTTGCCTGCAACATCAACCTCTCAATATGTTTCTTCTCTTTCTGCATACTCTTCCCCTCCAATTCCTTTATCAACATACTGTATGTGCTATCCTTCGGAGCAAAACCCTTCAATACCATCTCCTCAAAGAAGGAGCAAGCGGTTGCAAGTTTACCGTTCATACACAGCCCGCGTACCAAGAGTGCATAAGTTCCACCTTCAATGCCAATGTCGTTCTTAAACATGTGATCTAACAAAAAGCAAAGCACCCTCATCCTTTTCTTTCTGCAGAATAACTTCAACAGCGGAGCATAGGTCTTGAGATCCGGCTTGCACGAATCCTCCTCCATTTTCTTGAGCCATTTGAGAGCAACCTCTTCCTGTGAATGCGTAGACGCTATATTAATCAAGGTATTATATGCCAAAACGTCCAGCTTTATCCCTTGCTTTTCCATGTCCTCAACTATTTCCTGAACATCCTTGAGCCTACCGGCTTTACCAAGGAGGAAAATCAACGAGCTATAAAATGAAGTATCTGGAATACAACCACTCATTTTCATCTTCCCGTAAATCTCCAAAGCTTTAGTTATCTCCCTTGCCTTCCCTAAAGCATGCATTATGATGGTATAAGTCACGGCATTTGGCTCACAACCCTTGTCCTTCATCTCGCCAAGAACTTCGGCAACTTTGCGAAAATCCTTGTCGTTACAATAAGCTTCAATCAAAGAGGTATACGAGAAAACATCGGGTTTAAACTTGTGCTTCTCCATCTCCTCCATTGTCTTCCTAGCAATGTCCAAGTTCCTGTATTTGCACCACCCATGTATCAAAACATTGAAAGTACTAACATTCAAAGGTATAGATTCCTTAAACTCCAAGAAAACTTCGTGGGCAAGCTCAACGCTTCTCTCCTTCACCAATGCACCCATCAGAGCGTTCAGAGACAAGACATCTTTGCTCACTCCAAATCGCTCGATTCCTCGAAATGCATCGATTGCCTCCTTGTACCTACCAGCCCTAGCAAGCCTCCTCATCACCTTACTCATCGTATCCAAACTAACATACCTTTCTCCAATTTGGTCCATTTCTACGACCAAATCCCACATAATGTCAAACTTCTCGGCCTTCCCCAAGATGTCAACCATAAAATTGTACACCTCCGGCGCATGCCTATAACTTGTTTGCGTTTTTGCCCAAGTGAAAAACCCGAAAGCCGGAACCCATTCATTGCTAAACCTCCTCAAAACCCGTTCCACCAAACCGTTTGACAAATCCAAAACAATCCCACTTAGAACTTGAGCTACATTTTCCGGTGACGGGTGCTGGTTTTTCAAAACTTTACTAATTATGTCTATGTCGGTATCCGCAATCTCAACAACCGGGAGCTTGACGGCTTTTCTGGGGTCTTTGAGCATCGGGGCTTCAACCCACTTGGCAAGTGAAGGGATGACAAAATCTTCGTCTGAACTTGCGGCTTCTGGGTGCGTGATGTCCAAGAATTTAACCCAGTTCGGAAGGTCAGGTGACTCGGGGACTTGGGTCGGCTCGGTTGTGGTGCATAAGTGATTGGATAAGAAGTAATGCAAGAGTTTGAAGTGGGTTTTGGAAATGGAGTAGAGATTGGGGTTTTGGAAGCTTCGAAGCATTTTGAGGGAGGCGCCAGTGATTGGTAGGTGAGATTCGAATATGGAGAGGGATGGCTTAAAGCGGAAACTGAACCGTCCCGAAGGAATTTTAATTTTAACAAGAGCCTTGCTTCATATGCCACTTTGTGGCACCATTCATCTTGAGAATTGATATCCGGATTTCACCTGGAGAATGAAAAACACCTCAAAATTAATTTTAAATATTTTTAATTTTCTCCAATATCTTAACACAACTATTTCACCAAACAATATTGTATGAGATCATATCATTTTCTTCTTATTCTTCCTTGTTTCGTAACGAACAATATATCAAAAAGTCACACAATCTTTTTAGCCAAAAAAAAAAAAATCACATAATTGTTGCTTACCTCCATACAATTCACATCTCTCAGTTCTCTGGCTCATAATGTTATAGCATACATACTATTCTTCTTCTTTGTCATAAAATGCCAAAAACAGTCTCATTTATCAATCAACACTTACATGAACAACAACATGCCAACAAAAAATTGACTTGAAAAAACCCCGTTGTCATATGTTTTATGATGTGCTCAAAATAAATGGTTAGATTGGCCCAAGTGTTACGTTTTTCATGTATAGATTGATAATGTTTGAGGCGGTGTCACTCTTCTTGTATATACCAAATAAACAACCAAAATCAACAAAAACCCAGAAAAGCAGCTCACAAATGTAATTATATGAATGCAAGAGAACTCGGCATCTTACTTGATCAGACTTGTGTCTATGATCCTGATGAACTCTTTACAATACAAAAAAATCACTCTTTTTTCTTTATATATAACTCAGGCCAGGAAACACTAAAACACAACCCCTAAATCCAACTGAATCAGATGTAAAACAAATTCGAATATAATTTTCTAAATTCAGAATAAAAAGAATCTATTTGTTTGGAGCAGATGAAATTGCAATCCTCAGGCGAAATTTCTAACGATTAAATTGGATTAGACAAAATCATGAAATTTTTTCAAAAGCCGAATTATATTAAATCACAAATTTGAAGCCGATTTTGACATGCAATAGGTTAATAAGGTAGGAATCGTTTTCGACTAACCTTGATGGCGTGTGTCGGAGGAATCATCCAATTACCGTCGGAAAGCTTGAATCCGAACAAAGCTCCTAGGCTATAGGGAGATGTTGTTGATGTGAAATCCCAACATGCAAAGGTTGAAGGAGAGGAACTTCAACTTGAAAGATCTGCACCAGAGTGGCTGCTTGGTGAGGAGAAGTCACACAAGATTTTTAATTGGAAAACAAGACGACGGCCAGGCAGGAAGAAATCAGGAGGAAATAGATGAGTGCAGGGCATTTTTGTCCATGTAAAAACGTAATAATGCAAACTTAGCAGGGGTAGTAAAAACGCCCGCACTCCACTGCGGGGAATGCCACAAGTATAATCTTATACAATCTAATTGTTTTTGTTATTCCTAGTTCACAGCAACAAAAGGGTAATTTCACATTCTCCATAATTATACTTAATGCCAATATTCATAGCTAATATACTAAGTAACCACTAATTGACTGTTCACATCATCAATATCCCAATATGAATCTTATTAAAAGACGGTTCCCAAAACTCAATAACTCCAAGATTTGTTATTCCCCAAAACTCTCAAATGCATATATTCATATCCAAGCAAACCCAAAATTGGAAACTAAATTTGTACCGAAAAACATTCAAAACTAAATTACATTCACAATGTCAACCGAAATCAGTAAAGAAGAGCAATATTAGCAAACATCGAGTACTACCTCAGAAGGAATCCCGTTTTAGATAGTGTTCTGCTTGTTTATGAATCCTATAATGGCTACACAGATGCCATCCACAGTCTCCAGAGTGAAAATATCGAATCTTTTACTTATTGGTGCAGACGAAAACCCTCTCCTAGCTTCATGCCTGAAATTCAACATAACAATTAACAATAATTCCTACAAAAACAGAATTATAAAAAATAAGAACTCAAAATGATTAAATTACAGAAATTAACAATCACGTCGGAAAACTTGAACCCTCCCGCAGTCAGTCCTTGGTTGATACCCAGGTTCTGGTTCACAACTACATTTATTAATATTCACATAATCATGAGACACGATTAGATTATTAGGTTCACAACTAAATTAAAAAACATTCACATAATCACGAGACATCATTCCAACTCATTTCATAAACCCAAAAGAAAATCTAAAATGAAACTATGATTTCCACCACAAAGAAGTTGGAATTCTCTACTGTCACCTGTTTTCCCTGCCCAGAAATTGGAAGAATCCAATCTTGGGCCCATATTCTCACACTAAATAGCAAAAAAAATTCTAAAGTTTTAAGAAATTGGGAGCCAAAATTCCGTAATTAACCAAAACAAAGAAATATAACTAAAACCCAGATTTGAAATCATACAAATAAACATATATGCCACTCGCCATTTCAGTGGCGTCTGGTTCTGTAAGGTTATTTATTTGACTGCTGCAGGGTATACGAAACCAAGCGTAAAATAAATGGAGCATGTTCAGAAAATAACCCAGATGAAAACCCAAAAAATCAGAAGAAAGAAACCCAAAAAAAAAAAAAATACACGTTCCTACATTTCTTGTTGAGGTTTTATCAGAAATTTGTAAATCAAAATTAAATTCCAATCCAAACTCAAATTCCAAAAACATCAGAGCATACATATTTAATAACCCAAAAATTTAATGAAACCAAACCTATTTCAATTCCAATATAATCCAGAACACCAAATTCGCTTACCTTCAGCCAAGCGGGTTTTGGAAAACGTAGCGGAGACCGGTGGTGCAGGAAGATTCACACGTTTGTTGTGGCGTCCTTCGTCGGATTTGGGTGAAGAGGTGGCAGTGGTGGCGGTGGACTGGGTGAACTGGTGGAGGAGCAAGCGGTGGTTTTGTCGTTCAGAGTGCTTGAAAGCGTTGAAAAGAGTTGAGAGAGGAGGAAAGCACGCGTAAGAAGGCAACGACAGTGCACAATTATATAAAAGCGAGCGTTAGAAAGAGTTCAAAAAAAAAAAAAATAATAATAATAATAAAAATAATTTCAAAATTTTAAATTTAAACAATAACAATAAAATATAAAATAAAGTAAATAATAACATGAAAGCAAACTGTACTTGAAATTTTTCGTTAAAACCTCTTTTAAAAAAATTGAAAGTCGTTTCCTTTAAGTGTCTGCCCATACATATATTAGGGTCGGGGCGGGGCGGGGCGGCCCAGATGCTGATTAAGCATACGGACGGGTCAGAGATGGAGCCGAAAGTGGAACCCTCTCTCTCCTCAGTCCCCTCTGCGGTACTTTTGTATTGCTAATTAGACCGAATTCGTAAAACTGACTGAAAACAGTTGACATCACCACAAAAATCCGTTTCTGCTTTGCTGTTTGGAGGTCAGTCCCCCGCTGCGCGCTCTCTGTCTCTCTCCCTCTCTCTCACCCCTCCTCTGAGAAAATTCACTTACTTGTTCATTCGGTCTTCGAATTTGACCAAAAAGAAAACTGATTTTTTTTGTTCTTTCTTTAATTAAGAAAATTGGGTGATTCAGTTCTCCATTTTTGGAAAATTTTGAAGAATCAGGTGTTTGTGGAGAATGTGTGAGTTAATTTTTGAACTTTTTTAAAATACCATATAATCGCAAACTAATTAGGCAAATGGGTCGCTGAAATTCACTGCAAAAATGCTCCGCAGAATTGTTAATTCTAACAAAATTGATAGAACCAAGTGGAAATTTGTAAGACCCATTTGCAGGAAGGAAATGGGTGCTATGTAGAAATTGAAAGGATAGAAAATTGATTGTTCATGATTTTGGTAGTCCAGATTAGATCAGCTTTAGAGACTGCCAGTTTATTGCCTGCCTTTTATCCATAATTCATGTCCTAATTTATCTGTTTAGGTTTTAGTTCTTGCCTTTGGGAATTGGGAATAGGAAATTTGTTGGGACAGTTGTTACCCCGTGGGCAGCCATTATTTTGAATTTAGCAGCAGGTATTATTATGCATCTAGTTTCATCGGGACGCCATTGTTTTTTACTCTTTGTATTTGAAGATTAGCGAAAAAAACCCGATGATATTGATAGTTCTCTCTGCAAACCTTCCGTGTAGCTTATTTATCGAAATGATGCTTCATGGTGGTGGGTGGTGTGTGCTGCAGAAATTAACTGATGGTTATTTTATTTCAGTAGCTCTTTAGTTTTGTAATCCATGAGAATGCTGAGTGAGTGATGTTGTATGCAGGTTTACAGTCCAGATACTATGAAGAGGGCAGCTCCCTAGGATTAGCAGGTGGATGTTATTTCATCAGATGACTCTTCTTCCCCGGACACAGAGATGGAATCTGTTAATGAGTGCGATAGGAAGCAGTCAGACGGTAACATCACATTTGATCAACCTGTCAGAGAAATAACACCGGAAGGTATGTGCAGTCAAGCTATTGGAGCCTTGTTTTGCTGAAACTGGTGAACCGATCTACGCTGAAATCGTATGCACTATCATTTAAGATTTATTGCTACATTTTTTCTAACCATAAAGAAGTATGAAGTCCAGTCGAAAGTGCTAGCACTTTAAACATGCTCTCAAAATATCTTAAATTCAAGTTTCGAGGAAGTTAAGATCATAGATGCTTATTATCAACCTTGTATAGCTGGAACATTATGCACCCGTATCATGTGAATCCAGTGCTCTGACATCTATTGTTATCGTCTTAACCTGTTTGAAATTGTAGGTGCTTTGATGCGAAGGGCAGAGATGTATCAGGACTACATGAAGCAGATCCCGATCCCATCAAACCGTGGCTGTGTTATTCCATTTACCTCATGGGCGGGTTTCGGCAAGTCCATTAAGCAGTTGTATGGACAACCTTTGCATTACCTCACCAATCTTCTCCTCAAACAGTGGGACCAGTTGAGGATTGGCAGTGAGGATGAATACAGGCCCTTGGATACCATCATTCATCCGCGTAAGGCTGAAGCCACCATCTGGCTCGTTGAAGAAGTCCACCGGCACACCTCATCTCATCATCATGTAGCAAATCTCTGGTTCTTAGATCCGATGCACCATGCCTCCATTGACGCCATCTTTCCCCTGTTACGAAGCAAATCGTGAAAGGCATTTAGGACTGTTTTATGATGCTTGAATTTTGTCATGTAAAATACTGTTAAATTTTGTAGGTTTGGTCTCTTTTCTGTATCGTGATGAAATAAAAGCTTTGTTTTTGTTGACTCTAAAAATTACAAAACCTACATGGCGCGCAGGCCGAATAACTAATAAGCTAACTACGTCATTCGGTTGAATGCGGGGCGTGCCAACTCATCGGCCGAGGAGTAAAATTCGTTGATGTCGCGTTGAGCGCATTGTTGATTTCTTTATCTTGCGACTGCGACCGAGGAAGGAACAATCTCGGTCTTTGGGTTCTAGAGCCTGAAAACAAGGCTGCTAGTTCTGCGAAGTTCACAAATCGTCGACGCCCGATTCGGTCACTGTAATTATATTCGTAAGAGTATAAGCACATCAAATCGACACCAGACTATACAGACACAAGTATTTAAAGGTGATGTATGTCTTGATGGTGAATGTAGTTCGGCTGTCAGAATGCCGAACTCTAAAACTCACTTGTGAGTATCCAATCATAAAATCACTCGGCGTCCAGTACGCCGAATGACGTAACTCGTAACACCTCACTTCGTCGAGAGGGCTAATAAGGTGACCTCTGCCAACAAGGATTCGAAAACCCTTCTTGGCCGAGACTTGGATAGGTAATCAGTCGACCTCAACGCAGTGCTGTTTATCCAAACTGAAGGTGCTTCTTGGTCGACTGATTCTACAGCAATAGTGCTGTTTATCCAAACTGAAGGTGTTCGCCGGTTGCCTCCACAGTGATGTTTATCCAAACTGAAGGTGTGTCGGTTGGAGAAAAGAAAACAAAAATCTCAAGATGTTGAGAGGTTTTGCACAGGGCAATTGTGTGTTGAATTGAAGGTCCTTAATTGTTGCATGACTTCTTGTATTTATAGCACCAGCTCCTTGAGATTGAATTAAACCTCTATCTAGATTGGGAGTCATTGCCCCGTT
This sequence comes from Pyrus x bretschneideri, assembly GCF_019419815.1. Lineage (NCBI taxonomy): Eukaryota > Viridiplantae > Streptophyta > Magnoliopsida > Rosales > Rosaceae > Pyrus > Pyrus x bretschneideri. Next base: position 10,835,947 of record NW_025999798.1, read on the forward strand.
CCAGCTTTACTTCAAACAACCCTACTCCCATTAGGACTTTGAACTCACCCCCCTTCGGGGCTTTATTCATTGCTGGTCGAGAATTCTAATTGTACCAGGACTTCCTCGACCCTCTTTGTTTATCTGGATTACTCCTTCTTGCAATAGGACTCGACCATCCCTGCTAAATGGCCTGGGATCATCAGGCGGCCCATATTATTTTGACATAGCTTTGGGCCGAGCACAAACCTACACTCGGCCCAACAATATTATTTTGGGCCCAAACATTACCCATTCGCTTTTGAGGTCATCGACTGCCAACCTTTGGTCAGATTTCGACCTTGAAGAAGCGGAAACATCTTTTTTTTTTTTTTTAGACTTAACTGTTCTTCATAACCATTAACATGCACATTTATAGGATATGATTGCACTATCCTCGTTACTCCCGACGTACAGTCACGTGTCGACTCTCTGCTAATCTTAACAACTTTCAATCATGGCCCTCGAAAACGTACACCCGTCGAAGCGTCTCTTCCTCATTAATGCATTAAAACCGCTGCCACACGCAATCGTGCGTCCCAAATCCTTGAAAACCTCGATCCTATCCTTGAAGATTCCCAAAATATTCGAAATGATTGGCCATTTCCCGGTTAATTTTCCCCCAAATTCAAACTAGTGCTTTCGAATACCAAACACTTGATCTTATTTCTGAAACGCCTATAAATACCTAAACTCCCTTCATTTGTACTCCCGTTTCCAGAAACCTTCACAAACTCTCTCAACCATTTTGCTTTCTATGTCCCAGAAAACAAATTCCTGCTCCCGAAATCCTCTCCAAGCATTTTCCAAATTTCAAGATGAGTCCCAATACCTTCATTTCCAAGCTTAGTAACGAATGTAGCAAATGCAAGAGCTTCATTGATCGGAACGCCATCAAAACTCTGCGTTTCAAATGTGACCTGAGCACTACCCACCAAATCCTAGGGCCGCTCTTCAAGGATGCGGTTCCTTCATCAATCACTACTCTTTTCAAGGCTCACTGCCTGACACCCTTGATGCAAGGGTTCGACTGGTCCAAATGGGACCTATCGAGGCCCCAAGGTGCCTGGCCCACGACCAACGCCAACTGGGTGACTTAGGTCATCCGAATGGAAAACTTATTTCGCTAAGAGTGGAAGGCCCTTGATATCTATAATGCCCTCAAGCTCTCTACCATGTAGCTAACCATGGATAAGGAACTCCTCATGGCAGCGTTGAGTTTTTGGTGCTCGACCACCAACACTATGGTCCTTCCTTTTGACCCTTTCGGCCCCACTATCCTTGACGTATTGGCTACTCTCGGGACTTCTCCATCTGGGATCCCGATAGATGCGGCTCTCTTTGGGAACCCGTCGAATCTCGATCTTAAGGCGCTCTTCGAAGATCGAGCTGTCGAGACACTGAAACGAGATGGCCGAGAGCCTTCGAAAGAAGAAGTTCAGAAGTTACACAAAAACTTCTTCAACTACAACACCCTTATCCTCCACTTTGCTGCTCAAGGTGAGGAGAGTCTTAGGAAGGGAGAACATGAAGCCTTCCTATTCTACTGGTACAACAAATTCATTTTTTGTACCCAGTCGAACAAATGCTTAGTCGAGAACATGCCAGTGGTCGAGGCCCTGGCTAGTGGTCACACCCTAGCACTTAGCTCGGCCGTTCTCGCCAACTTTTTCCACTGCCTGGCCGAAGCGACCATTGGAAAAATCGACCCAAACCAGAACGATCCCCTCTGGGTCTTCCAACTCTGGCTACAGGTTTATTTGACCACCCTTCAGCCGGATGTCGCTGCCTTCCAACCCACTACTTCGCTCGGCCTTCAACTAGCATCTCGGCCGCCATCTCCTCACTAGGCCGAAGAAGTCTTCAAATACCTCTTCGGCCTAGAAGTTCTCTCAGATGACGAATTCCTAGTATGTCGTCGAAAGCACCCTCACTCCATCAGGCTTCCATCATCATCCTGGGATGATAGTGAAGATGCTACCCTCCGCCAGCATTGGGGGTCGATCGTGTTGGCACGCGACCTTCCCCTTGGCTGTGATCCTCACTCAGCCAGTTGGAAAATCTACCACCCTCATTTCACGGCCCGCCAACTCGGATATTTTCAAGGTTGTCCGGTCCCCCTTCTCACTTCTCGTTTCCTCCTCAACCGAGAACGCATTTCTGGCTCATCAGAGAGGGAGTGCAGAGATTCCAAGAAGGAATTTCAAGATCGGTGCAAGACATTCCGCCTTCGACCAGTTCTCCCTTAATCTCTTGGCACAGACACCTTTGGTGACTAGTAGGAAGAATACACCGAAGCCTTCTTTAGGGCTGCGGTCAAAAACATCTCCGACAGACTTTTCGATGATCAGCTGAAGAGAATCTCTGCCTCTCAATCCAAAAAGCCGACCCGAGGTAGACAACTACCTTTTTCTCCTATTTCTTTCCTCAATTTATCACTACCCATTTTCTATTGTGATCCTGTGTTCACAGATGACAGGTTGTTGAAGAGGGTGGATGTGGTCGCTGCGGCGGCAGCCAAGAAAAAATCGGTCATTTCCTCGAAGGTTAAAACCATCTAGCGACCTTCGCCAATCAAACGACCTCATCAGGGCGTCGAGACGGTAGATGACGTTCCTCGCCCTTCAAAATGCGTCAAGACAATGGCGAATAAGGGGAAGCAGAAGATTCACGCCATCTCTAGCCAGACCACGGGGTCGACTGCTCCTATCCTCTCTCTTGCCATTCCGGTTGTCCAGGCCCAGGCAAGCCAACTACCCCCGGCCGTACCAACGACCAGGTTTACGACCGAAACGGCTATTACTCCAGTTGTGGCTTCGGAGCCGGTGGTTGCGCCTGTTTTGGAGGAGACGGCCGTACCCGCCGAGGCATCCCTTATCCAGCGACCAACAATTATTCTGGAAAAGGTATGATTCCACTGCTCATGATCCTTGTTTTATCCGATTTTCGAATCGTAACAGCTTTTATTTCAGGATGATGAGGATAACGAGAACGATGAAATTCTGCTGGAACGTCGCCCCCGACCAACCAACCTTTCTCCCGTCCATCCTCATCTTGTGGTCGAGGCAGCTGTCCATCTGGGTCTTCCTATGGCCGACCGTGGGAAGAGGCATCTGGTCGAGCCTAAGGCGACGGCCGAAACGCCGCTTCATCCACAAGATGAAGACCTTAACATTCCTCCACAAGAAGTCACCTCGACCTTTGTAAGGCTTGCTCTTCTTCCTTTATCAATTTTATTATGATGCATCTGAACCCAGGACAATATTAAATGTCAGGTGCCCGAATGTTCATTTCATCGACAATTTTATGTGCCGAGAAGTATTGTATACATTTCCTGGCCACCTCAGTGGCCATGTAGATAACTTTCATCAGCCGTGTGAATTGAGAAACGGTCTTAGGCACTGGGCTCAGCCATTAAGTTCTCTAGGTTTGGGCAATGAACCAGAGGGCATGGCCGAGGTCTCTTCCCGGTAGGTCTAGGAACACATTCCCTCTGTTATGCATTCCATCTACATTTCCTTTTTCCTTACGAATTTTCCTCTATGTGCAGCCTTCGTTGGAAGTTGAGCTCGATGCTCTTTTTCAGAGCACGACTGGTGCGGCCGGCTCCTCTGCTGCCCCTGCCGAACCAGTAGAGGTCGTGCCCGAGGCCCAAGCTTTTGTTAAGCTACAGGAGCTTTTGTCCCTCTCTGCCTCCCAAGTCCTCCAATGCAAGGGTCTTAACTCCGTTGGGGAGTGCTTGAACGACCTTGCCAACGACGGTTTTCTGAGCACGAAGAATATCGCTTATCTGACTGACCTTCTGGAGCGGACTCAGCAACACTTCACTATTTCTGAACAAGCTTTGTAGGCTGAGGACAACTTGAAGGTGGCCAAGATTGCGCATGAGACTGGCCGGGCAGAGGTGGAGTCGATAAAAGTAAAGAAAGCACAGCTGACCGAGTTTGATCGCCGGATCTCCGAGCTTCAGCGTCAGATTGCTGAGCTTCAACAACAAAGGTTCGCTGCTGCTTCAGAGCTTCAGAGAGACTTCGAGGCAAATAGAGCTCAGCTTACGGCCTTCGCTGCCGGCGTAAAGCACATCCAGGAATTGCAGCTTAATAAGAAGACAAGGCAGGCTGAGATAATTTTGAGCGAAGTGAGGTGGCTGGAGTTGAAAGTTGCCCTCGAGACTTTCCTCCCTTTGACCCCCTAGAATTTTTAGGAGTCTTTTGAATGTATTTGTTCACTTATTTTCATGAGTTTAATACAATGGTATTCATTCTTGCATTTCCCACGTGACTGGATAGTACTTTTTTAAAAATTTTCCATTAATCGGCAATTTGTGAATTAAACCAGTCCAATCTCTGAGATGATACGCCCCTTTGCCGAGAACTTTGTGAACAATGAATGGTCTTTCCTAATTCGGCGACCATTTGCCAAACCTGGGGTCTTTAATCCCAACAGGCAACATCATTTGCCAAACTAATTCTCCTTCGCCGAACTTTTTTGTCTGACGCATTGGTTATAAGCTCGCTCGGCAATTTTCTTCTATGCTATTAATAAATTACTCGCGTCGATCCGATTTTCTTCCAAGTCTTCTAATTCTTGTCGCATAGCTTGACTATACTCGGCACTAAACAAACTACTCTGCTCGATCACGCATAATGAGTTTATACTTAGCTCGACTGGTAACATAGCGTCGTGTCCGTAAGCGCGTAAGGAGTCGTTCTGGTGGCCGACCGGAGTGAAGTTCGGTATGCCCATAATGCTTCGTTTAACTTTAAATGCCACATCTCAGGCCTCTCTCTTACCGTTTTTTTTAGAATGCCGATCAATACTTTATTGCTTACTTCGGCCTGCCCGTTTGCCTGTGGGTAATACGGCGTAGATTGCTCAAGTCGGATATTCAGACTTGCCGTGTATTCCCTAAACCTGTCAGCCGTGAAGATTGTGCCATTGTTGGTTATGATCGTTTCTGGCACGCCGAATCTAGTCACAATATTTTCCTCTATGAAATTGCAGACTTCTTTGGCTATTAATTCAGCGTATGATTTTGCCTCGACCTACTTAGTGAAGTAGTCGGTTGCTACTATTATCCAAGCGTGTTTTGCCGCCCCCAACGATGGTGTGATTTTGCCGATTACGTCCATTGCCCATCCCCTGAACGGCCATGGTTTAGTAACTGAGTGGAGTAATTCGGCCGAGGCTCTCTGCACTGGTCCATGAATCTGACACGGTATGCATCCCCGTGCATATTTGATGTAATCATTTAATATACTTAGCCAGAAGTAACCGTGTCGTCGAAGCAACCAACGCATTTTGCGTCCTGATTGGTGAGCTCAGCAAATTCCTTTATCTACCTCAACCATTACCTGGGCAACCTCATGTGGGCCGAGGCACAATAATAGTAATCCATCCTCACCTTTTCGGTATAATTCATTTTGGTATGACACGTAATTCGTGGCGTGGACCCTCGTTCTTCGATCGTGTTTCCCATCGGGGTTATCGAGGTATCGTAAAATCGTCTTTCTCCAATCGTTTGGTAGTGTCTCGATGGCACATACTTCTACGGGGTATCCCTGTTCGAGTAACGATGGTAACGACATCACCCTTGTGCGTATCGCGTGATTGCGCTGGAGAATTTGCTGATTGACCAAGGCTGGGTATGATCGCAGGACTGTGGGTGTTACCCGGCTTAGCTTACCCCCCGTGAGTTATGCTCCGGAGGTGATTTGGGCGAGTTTATCAGTGTCCATGTTCCGAATACGCGAAATATGCTCAAATGTGATCCGTTCAAACGACTCGGCCAAATAAGTGGTAACCATGTGATAGGGCGCCAAAGTACAACTCATGCAACGAAACACACCGTTGAGTTGGTTAATCACTAGTTCAGAATCATCGAGGACAAGAACGCAGGATGCTTGTAAATCGTGTAAGACGTGGAGGCCGATAATAAGAGCTTCATACTCAGCTTGATTATTTGTACAACTGAAATCCAACTTGAGAGAGAAATACCAGCGGCAGTGGTCGGGTGATTGAATGGCAATACCAACACCAGCCGAGGTCGAAGTACTGGAACCATCAAAATGTATAGTCCAGTGGCTGTCGCGTGTTGTGATTAAGTCGATTTCGACGTCACTACCCCCAAAACCATAAGGAGAAAGGTGTCGGGCCAAAAAATCAGCGAGAGCTTGGCCTTTGACGGCCTTTTGGGGTACGTACCGTAGACTGAACTCGGATAAAGCTAGTGTCCATTTCCCAATTCGGCCTTTGACGATAGGCCGAGTGAGCATGTAACGAATCACATCGGTTTGGGCAATGACCTGCGTAACAGATGGGAGCATGTAGTGCCAAAGTTTGGAGACGGCAAAAAACAAAGCTAAGCAAAGTTTTTCGACAAGTGAATAGTTGATCTCTGGCGAATTCAGATTACGGCTGAGATAAAAGATAACTTATTCACGCCCAACATCGTTATCTTGCGCGAGGAGATAACCAATGGACTCAGCGACTGCCGAAATGTACAGTTTGAGAGGTTTGCCGCGACAAGGTGGAACTAGTATGAGTGGTGTGGAAAGGGACACCTTGATTTACGTAAATGTCGTTTGATACTCTTCGCACCATTCAAACTTGTCGGAATCCTTAAGTTTGAGGAGCGTAGAGAATGCTTTCATTTTGCCTGCCGAATTAGCGATGAAGTGGCGGAGAAAATTGATCTTCCCGAGCAATAATTGGAGCTGCTTCTTGGTTGTCGGGGGTGTAGCGCTAATGATTGCGCGAGCTTTATTTTCGTCGACTTCAATGCCGCGATGGTGCACCAAAAACCCTAAAAAATTACTGATCGATACACCGAAGGCGCACTTGGCCAGGTTCATTTTTAGATTATGCTTACGCATGCGGAGGAACGCTTGTCGAAGATCTTCTAGGTGCGTTCGGCGACTTTTTGATTTCACCACCACATCATCGATATAAACTTCTACGATCGTACCGATCAAGTCGTGAAATATCGTATTCATGGCTCGTTGGTATGTGGCGCTGTCATTCTTGAGGTCGAATGGCATAACAACCCATTCGTAGGTATCGAGTGCCCTTGGGCAGCAGAATGCAGTCTTGTGGACGTCGGCCTCAGCGATAAATATCTGGTTGTAACCAGTATGGCCATCCATGAAGGACAGCAATTCATGATTAGCTGCGGCATCAATTAGCAAGTCCGAGATTGGCATTGTGTATTCATCCTTGGGAATGGCCAGATTTAAATTACGAAAATCGATGCAAATGCAGAGGGCTCCACTTTTCTTTAACACCGGGATGATATTGGCTAACCATTCGACGTACTGAGCGGTCCGAATAAACCCGACTTTTAGAAGCCGAACTAATTCGTCCTTTATGCCAAGTTGTACTTTGGTCGAGAACCGGCGTGGGGGTTGCCAAAAAGGCTTACACCCGTCCTTGATGTGTAACTCATGTTCGATGAGATTTCAGTCAAGGTCTGGCATCTCATGATAATTCCATTCGAAACAATCTTTAAACTCACGAAGCAATTTACAAAGCTCGACTTTCATAAGAGGTGGTAGTAACGCATTGATAAACAATGGTCGAGGATCATCGGCTGTGCCAACATTGATTTCTTCCAATGGGTCCTTAACCTGGGGCCGATTGTCTTCGAGTTCGGCCGGTACGGCCTGAACTTTGTCGAAAGATAGAATAGGGCCATTATCTGCTTCGGCCAAAAATTCAATTAAGTTTATGCCGGAATGTGGTTGTTTGGCAATGGCGTACCAATGGGCCAGCAAACGTTCCATGGTCAACGAAACCGCAGCCTGACGCCTTTCTTGTTTGGCGGCATCAATCATCGACATCGGTAGTTAAATCTGCCAAGCCGAGTCTTGCCGAATCCTGTTAGACAGTCTTGGCGCCTACCCGATAGCTTTCTGTATCGAAATTCTGGTCGACCGTCCATCCTCGTTAAAACCCTGGAGGGTGATGAAGCCGATGTGATCGTCGTAATAGCGAGCCTGAATCATGTTGGTTTCAAATGGCTGAATATCGGCGAGGTGCACTATGACCAATTTGTCGTCCCAAAAGATGAGAACTTGGTATAGAGATGAAGGAATGCAACTGGTTTGGTGGATCCAATCGCGGCCAAGCAATGCATTATAGTCAGTTTTGGAGTCAATTATAAAGAATGCCGTCATGTGATGACGACCGACAATGCTGACTTCCAACGGGATCATTCATTTGGTCTGAGACTTGTCGCCGATGAAGCTGCTCATCATTATCCCTGACGGGATAAGCTCGTCATCAGAACGGTGTAGTGCTTTCATGACGAACAACGGCATGATGTTGATTGTAGCTCTACAGTTGACAAACACCTTAGAAATGGGAAATCCTTCAATATGAGCTGTGACGTATAACGACTTTAGATGTTGAAGATTAACCGAAAGGGAACGGGGAAATAGTTCAGCCAGGGCTGCCTTGAGATTGTCGTATTTTCGAACTTCCCCATCGTCGTCGTTAGCGACGAAATCCACTTGTGTCGCTTCTTCGGCAACTACGTTCCCATCCAAGAAATTTGACTGATGGGTCGTGGTTGAAACTCAGCCGGTAGGACATGGACCATACTGATCTCCATATGTTCGATGACCGAGGGACCTATCAGGTCGTGGTCGTCGTCTTCCAAAGAAGGCAACATAATATCAGTCGTTGAAGCGTCTTCAATTGGACTTTTTAGTGCCTCGGCATGAACCTGCTCTTGAGACGTATGGACCGAATCTATCTTATTCTGGTTATCTTCCTCAAACGCGTTTATTGCCGAAGACTTATTTCGTTCGTGTAGTACGTTACGGGCTCGTTCTTTGTAGGCGATGCGGGCATTCCTTGTGTTAAGATACGCGTCTAAACGCGCCACCCGGTTTTCCTCATCGACCGTAAGGCCGAAAAGAGATACAGCAGAGAAAACTTCAAAATGATATCGTAAATGCTGAAGATCTTCGAGTGAAAAAGGTAATTCGACAGTGTCGATATCTGTGTAAGGATCGACCTCAAAGCCGAGGACTCGAGCCTCCCGTATATGCTGAAACCTAGCTTTCATTGCTGGGTCGAACCTTTTTTGGATAATTTGCTCGGCATCAAGACAAGTTAATGCTAGATCGAGGGCTTCCTGACATGCCTTGGGTAGTCCGTACAAGTCATTAACGGAATATTTCTTATGAAACTCCAGCATGTACTCCAAGGATTCACCGAGGAATAGAGGGTGCAGATTGCGCCATACCTTGACTAACGGTTCTGGCAGTGGTAGCGGAGAAAGTTTCATTTCAGCCTCTTATCTAAAATGCTCGAGACGAGCTCTCGTCTCCCCAGGCCGAAGAATGAGCTTGATGTGTTTCTCGGACGCTGCAATGGTGGTCTCAAAGTCACGAGCAGCTGTCTTTTTCCCTTCGAGTAATTCGGTCATAATAGTCGGGGTCGGCCGATCGTCAATGCTTCCTACGGCCTTCTTAGGCTGCCATCAGGTAGCAAAGTTAGCCTGCGCTTCCTGTCGTCGAGCTATGCAATCTATCTGTTGGCGACGACGTTTTTGAGATTTAGACAACGCCGTATATAGGCCGGTTGGAGAATTGTAACTATACCAACGTTGGTCTCGTGGCCTGGGTGGTTTGAAAGTTTTTCGATCGACTGACGTGCCCAAACTGCTGGCATTGCATGAGTAATAATCTTCATTATAGAATGGTGCGTCAAAGTCAAGACGCCGCTTGACTGAGGCCTGGTCTTTTGTTTGTACCTGTGGGCTGAGTCTCTTAAACACTTGGCGTCGTGGACCGTTGCTAAGTTCCTTTGGCGATTTTGTAAAGGTCGTGGATGGGGGGCCTGAAGTTGGTGCCGAAGATGTCCTCTTTTTGGGTTCAACTGGTGTTTTACAATGGTCGCATAAAACCATTGATTCATGAGTTTCGTAGAAACTCGAACCTGTCATAGGTTCATCGATGGCCGGCCCTGAGGACTCCATAGGTGGTGCATTTGAAAATAAATCAATCTTCAATCTTGGTTGACCATTCTGCTTACGGACATGCTGCACCGGGACGTATTCGGCCTTCCCTTTTCCTTTGTTTTTAGGGAGATGAGCATCTACCATACCAATTGTTGTTGAGGGGAAGGGATTTACGTCGACCGCCATCTGTTTCTTCGGGAATTTTAGCTTTCCCTTCTCGATCCAATTTTGAATCGTATCCCGAAATACAACACAATTATTGGTGGCATGTTTGTTGGAATTATGATACTTGCAATATGTTTTGCCCTTCAATTCTTCGGCCTTAAGGATGTTGTGTCCTGGCCGAAGTTTGATGATTTTTGCTACCAACAATTGGTCGAAAATTGCATCGACCTTGGTGATATCGAAAGTGTAAACTTTCGACGTTTTACTCATCTCTTCGGCGGCCGAGCGGGTCTTGGCGTCTTTGGGACTAACTTGAGCTAATGTTTTGCAAACATAAGGTTTATCTATCACTATCTCGGCCGCATCCACACTAGCATACTGGGTGTCCTTGCTTTCTGCCAATGCATAGCTAACCGTGGGATTCTTATATAATGTTCCTTGGGATGGTGACTTCTATATCTTCTCTTCTCGGAACAAGTAATCATACTGCTCAATGTGTTAAGCAAGTTCATACATATCTCGAATATTTACCCCCAGAAACTTCTTTTTGTATTCCACGTCCAAGCCATTTAGTGCAATTCTGACGAATTCAACTTCAGGGAGAAGTACTCGGCACCAATTCCTAGCTGACTTGAATCTTGTTAAGTATTCCATTGGGGATTTGTCGGACGCTTAAGTCATCCTAGCCAACGATAAGACGGACATTTCCATCCCTGGTCGATAGAGTTGTTCATGAAATTTCTCGACCAATTCCTCCCAACTCTGGACGGAGTTTGGTGGAAGATTAATGTACCAAGCGAAAGCAGACCCTGTCAGTGAAAAGTTGAACAACCGTAGTTTATGAAAGTCACTATTGACGTCTCCACATTGCACCGTGAACCGGGCCACGTGTTCTAACGAGGATAAGGACGATTCTCCGACGAACAAACTGAAATCAGGGATTTTGAAGCCTCGCGGGTATTCGAACCTTTTTACATAAGCTGGGTATGGGTGGATGAATTTTGGGAACTTTGGCCCCTTTTTTAGGGCTGAGTCAATCATTCTTTGGACCTCGGTCACATTGACGGATGTTGTTTCTTCTCCCTGGCTTGGTTCGTCAGTTCTATTGCCTGATCCAATTTTGGGAACTTAGGCCCCTTTTTTAGGGCTGAGTCGATCATTCTTTGGACCTCGGTCACATTAACGGATACTGCTTCTTCTCATTGGCTTGGTCCGTTAGTTCTATTGCCTGATCCGCCTCTTCTCTCTAAGTCAATTGGTTGTAGCCAAGCAGACCCTTTCTTGGCTTGTACTGGAACATTTGTAAAAGAAGGCTGCCAAGGTTGGCCGACCTGGCCATCTTCAAAGGCTTTACTAACCAACAGTTCAAGCATCCTGGTCTGTGTGTCATTGTTGCTTCATATTGCGTCTAGTAAATCATTCATTTTTTGGCCAATCGATTGCTCGACCTGTCGATATTGTTCATCAAGTCGTCTTCGAAGAAACGACCTAGTTGGCGGATCAGAACCCTCCCCACCATCTTCGTCACAATCTTCCATTATTCCTTCAACGAAAATGCCTGCTGTTTGGTTAGGAACTTCTGGGTTGTGAGATTGTCCGCCCAGACAGATTTCATTATCTCGGCGTGTTGCACTTGTAGCCTCGGGCGGCGCAACAATGATCGGATTTTTCGCCTAATGCAAATCCTGCCCAAGGCCTTGCACTGGTAAGTCAATTGTTGACTTTCCTATGACTGTTTTCTTTTTTACGGACTGTGTCTCAATGGTCATAAACTCTGAAGGTCTAGCACAAGGTCCCACCAGGCGTGCCAAAATGTTAACTCTAAAAATTACAAAACCTATGTGGCACGCAGGCCGAGTAACTAATAAGCTAACTACATCCTTCGGTTAAATGCGGGGCGTGCCAACTAGTCGGTCGAGCTCGATCGAGGAGTAAAATTCGTTGATGTCGCGTTGAGCACGTTGTTGACTTCTTTATCTTGCGACTGCGACCGAGGAAGGAACACTCTCGGTCTTTGGGTTCTAAAGCCTGAAGACAAGGCTGCTAGTTCTGCGAAGTTCACAAATCGTCGGCGCCCGATTCGGTCACTATAATTATATTCGTAAGAGTATAAGCACGTCAAATCGACACCAGACTATACGGACACAAGTATTCAAAGGTGATGTATGTCTTGATGGTGAATGTAGTTCGGCAGTCAAAATGCCGAACTCTGAAACTCACTTGTGAGTATCCAATCATAAAATCATTCGGCGTCCAGTACGCCGAATGACGTAACTCGTAACACCTTACTTCGCCGAGAAGGCTAATAAGGTGACCTCTGCCAACAAGGATTCGAAAACCCTTCTCGGCCGAGACTTGGATAGGTAACCAGTTGGTCTTGACGCAGTGCTGTTTATCCAAACTGAAGGTGCTCCTTGGTTGGCTAATTCTACGGCAACAGTGCTGTTTATCCAAATTGAAGGTGTTCGCCGGTTGCCTCCACAATGTTGTTTATCCAAACTAAAGGTGTGTCGGCTAGAGAAAAGAAAATAAAAATCTCAAGATGTTGAGAGGTTTTGCGCAGGGCAATTGTGTGTTGAATTGAAGGTCCTTAATTGTTGCATGACTTCTTGTATTTATAGCACCAGCTCCTTAAGATCGAATTAAACCCCTATCTGGATTGGGAGTCCTTGCCCTGTTCCAGTTTTGCTTCAAACAACCCTACTCCTATTAGAACTTCGAACTCACCCCCCTTCGGGGCTTTATTCATTGCTGGTCGAGAATCCTAATTGTACCAGGACTTCCTCAACCCTCTTTGTTTATCTAGACTACTCCTTCTTGCGATAGGAATTGACCATCCCTGCTAAATGTCCCGGGATCATCAGGCTGCCCATAGTATCTTGACACAACTTTGGGCCGAGCATAAATCTACACTCGGCCCAACAATATTATTTTGGGCCCAAACAGTTTTTCACACTTCTATTTCCTACTTTAATGGTTGTAAGTGACCAAAAACAACAAATAATGGACCGTAAAGCTGAAGCTTTAGAATGTCGGTTATTAAGATCCTCAAAACAAAAAATGTTTTATCACATTTGAATTCAATAGGCTTGCTCTGAATAATTCGTCAGTAATTCGTAATAATTCCTCATATACTTGTTCTTGATGGACATTGGTATCATCTTGTTTTGTGATAACTGACTCAACTGAGGGTTCTTGATGATGTCCGACGTTAGGATTATCGATTTTCAGGAAAAGTGAGGCTTCCTGTTCTGGCTGATAATTGTTGCCAACTGCCACATTGGATACTAGGAATACTTCAATATTATAGCTTTTCAACATAGCGGGTTGGGTGCCTTGCTTGAAGTAAACTTTAACAGCACACGCTTGCCGAAACCCAATCCCAGTTAGTGGAATATGCTTGATCCACAGATGAGGAGACGTTATCTTCCTTGAACAAGAAGAAAACTCATAATTACGACCTGGCCGAGCATAGTTGGTGGATACAGTAACTCCAAAACGCCAATCAGTAGATTCATTTGGTATTACTTCCCAAACGGCAAAGATAGCCAATCCTACCTCCTCCATAACATAAACTTCAGGAATGTGATGATAATATTCATGTATATATTCAGGGTCTACATGGTCCTCAACAGAAATTGGCTGCAGCATAGTAGTAACAGTGTTACCTATGTTAATTATATCTAATCCTCTGTTTACCACAGAGAGAAAGAAAGAAAGAGAGAGAGAGAGAGAGAGAGAGAGAGAGAGATACCTGATTCAAAGTATTCAATAACTTAAGATAATGACGAAATTTCGAAAATCCTTCCCATGATTCACCATCACTCGCAATCAGCCAACGTAAGTTTGGTGGAAGCTTTGGAATTTCTTGAAGCCTCTTGCAACAACGCAGTTCAAAAACCTTGAGGTTTTGCAACTCATAAATGCTGGATGGCAGAGTTGTAAGATCCTCACAGTATGATAAATACAACTCTTCAAGCCCAATAAGAAACCCAATTGATGAGTGTAACTCCTTTATGGCAGTGACTTCTAGATTCATGTGTCTTAAGGATTCCATCTTTCCCACAATTACTGGAAAATGCTCAAGCCTAAAGCAATTGCTGAGGTCAATAACTTCTAGAGATTTCAAGCTGATTTTTCTCGAAAATATCACGAGGTTAGAGCAGCCCCTAAGTCTCAACACAACAAGTTTATTAAGGAATCCAATCGAAGGATGAACCTCAACTAAACTTGTGCAGTTATTCAGTATCAAGTTCTTTAAGTTCATGATTCCGGTGAAATCAGGGATTTTCCCTAAGAATTCACAAGATTCAAAATTCATAGTTGTCAAATTTGGGAAAGCCTGCAGAACGAGAAAAAGAAGGGTTAGAGAAAGGAAAGGATCAAATCAAATAAACCTTAAAAAATCTTCAGCCTAAACGTTTGAGAAAAATAGGGGATGAATACTTCAAAGTACCTTGAATCCCTCCCATAGTCGGGTTATGCAGCTTCGGGGCATCTCGAGCACAAAGAGTTTCTTTGGATGAAAATTTGATGGCAAAGACCGTAACGAACATCCAGGCCAATCAAGCCACATCAACTCATTGGAGAGATAATCAAAGTCCCCAGAAAAGAGTGCATTGTAGTTCAGAAAGAATCTCGATTTTTCATCTTTGAGAAGCTTTTAGCATTCAAGCAGATCTGATTATATGGTTCAGGCACCTTTACCATAATTCCTTTGACTGTATTTGTTCCCTGTTGCACGAAAAAAAATGTGTTAAGAAACCTGGTTATACTTTTATCCAGTAAAATGTACGTTTTTTTCAAAATATATATATAACAGGAAAGTAATAATCGGTTATGGGCCTTGCTTGTAGAATTGAATATCACAACATATAAATTTATACTTACAGTATTTTCAGTTAGCACACGATAAACATCCTCGTGGAACCACAATCTGCTACGCTTTCCAGGTTCATTTGGCAATTCTTGGCGAACTATTTCTTTACCCATTTCTTCTAGCAAGTCATGCATCAGAATCTGAGTTCCATCTATGGTTATGAGAGCCTTTTCTTCAAGTATTTGAATGCCAATCATAGGGTTGAGGTCACAACATTGTAAAATTTCTGTTACGTAGGCTACATCTTTACCTCTGAAGAAACATGCAATGTCAAGGAAAACTTCTTTCACAAGATCTTCCAATCCAGAATAACTTATTTTGAGTATTTCATGTATCTGTTTGTTAGAAGCTCTTTTGTAACTATCTATTGTCCCTAGCCATTGATCTGCACTTCTGCCACACAAATGAGAACCCAAAACTATCAGAGCCAATGGGAGGCCTTGAACATAGTGTACTGCACATCTAGCGAGTTCCACATAACCATTTGGGGGTTGACTTGTTTTGAATGCATTCCAACTGAACAACTCAAGAGCTTTTTGATCATCTAATACCTTGACCTCGTATACAAAATGAACTTGATGAGCAGTCAGCAAATGCTTATCTCTTGTTGTTATGATAATTCTACTGCCCGATCCAAACCAATCGGACCCTCGAGCTAATTTGTTTAACTGTTCCAATTGGTCCACATCATCCAGAATTAAGAGAACCTTTTTATTGCACAGCCTCTTCTTTATCAGCTCAACTCCTCTATCAACACTAGAGACCTTCAACCCTTTGCCCCTTAGAATTTCAGCTAGAAGAGTCTCTTGCAATTGGACTACGCCTCCACATGTCATTGAATTTTCTCTAACATTTGCCAAAAAACAACTACCATCAAACTTCGAGGCAATTGAATTATAAACAGCTTTCGCAATTGTTGTCTTGCCTATTCCACCAGTCCCCCATATCCCTACCATTCTAACACCTTCTCACCCAACATCTAAGAACTTTTCCACTTCTTGTATGCAAGACTCTAGTCCAACTGGATATGTAGCAACATCCAAACATGTCTGGTGTAACACTTCACCTGAAATCTCCTCAACGATCATATGGATAAATTGAGATTCATGCCTGCCAATTTGAAAAAAAAAAAATAAAATAAAATATTTCATATATCAACGTTGCACATTGAAAAACACAATACTTTACCCCAAAATTAGTCGACCACTTGACGCAGTCTCATTGTGTTAGTAGGCCTCAACCTTCGTTTTTTGTCTCCTTTTTACCTCACTGGTGATGTTACTACCTTCCTTTTAAATGTCCCTAAATTTGTCCTCCAAAAAATTGTGTTCGAAATTTTTTCCATAAAACAATATCCCATTTTATGTTTGGGCGACGATTTTCGCACACCCCATAATGAAATTGGTTTATGAATGGTGAATATATTCGAAAGTTTTTTCAGTTTTTAACAAACAAAAGGACATTCTTTAGTAAAACAAATAATAAAACAGTAAACCGAAAGGGAAAACTGAAATATCCAAAAATATACAAAAAGGCTAGTAATCAGGCACTGGAGTGGTTAGTAATAAACGTACCCATCCAAGAAAGGCCACCCAGACAAGTTTGTTGCTTCTGAAAGAGCTTTCCTCCATCTGTACACCTTCTCAATATCATCCTTGAATTCACGTTCATGTTCAGCAAGTGCCTCATCATAAGATCCTCGTTGGTTTCGTACATCTGACGGATCCACCTTGTAAAAAATTGGCCTAACCATTTGTTGTTTTGATTTTTTACACTCAAGAATCTTCTCAAGTTCATCCAAGCACCACTTGGACTCCGCATAATTTTCAGAGAATACGACTATAGAAATCCTTGAATCTTCAATTGCTCTGAGAAGAGATGCTGATATGTTTTCTCCTCTTCTGATCCCATCATCTATGTAGGTACTGATTCCCTTCTGACACAAAGCGCTGTTCAAATGACCTGTAAAATTATCGCGCGTGTCCTCGCCTCTGAAACTCAGAAACACATCATAAGTGTATGGATTTGAGATAGAAAAAGAGGAAGAAGCTGCTTGATTGGCCAGACAAGCCATATTGTTTGTCTGCAGGGCCAGATAACTAAACGGCCAGAGAGTTGGGAATTGTACTCATTTCTGAAACTGTTCGTGTTGAGAAAAACTTTATTGGGGTTGACCCCGACAATGCAGCTCTCGCAAAAACACGAGACTCGGTATTTTGGTCTCACCAGACCTTACTGGTTGAGAGCCTCCCTGCTCGGGCAGCGCTGTGGAAGTTTCTCTCCTTGTAGGAAGCAGCTTCCTGCTGCCTGCAAATACAAATGTGAAGTCAAACGTGAGGATCCTTAAGAGCAACTCCAGCCCATGCCCAATGGACTGGCACCAAGTGAAGAAAATGGACTGGCACCACATTTTTCTGCTCCAGCCCGTGCAATTGACTGGCACCCAGCCCGTGCCAGTCAACAGCCCAGCCCAAAATGGACAGACCCATTCCCCGGTCTGTTTCTGGCGCGTGCAACACACGCGGTGCCCGGGGCGCGTAGCCGACAGGCTGTGCAGGCGCTGGGGCCCGCGTGCAGGCCCATTTGCAGTCTTCCGGGGTGAAGGATACGTAGCCTCCTCAAAGCCGTTGGATTTCCAACGGCTAGTTTTTTAGGCCGTTGGATTTCCAACGGTAAAAAAAATTTAAATTTAAATTTTAAATTGGACCGTCCGATCACAGATCAACGGTCCACGTTTATTTCACCAAAAATTTAAAAAAAAAAAAAAAAAAGGCCCAACGGTCAGAAATTTGACCGTTGGCCACGTGGCGTAATGAGTGCTGTTGGATTTGATTATTTTTCAAATCCAACGGTCCCGATTAATTACAACATTAAAATTTATTAAAAATTAATTAAAAAATGTCAAAAATTTTAAAAAAATACAGAAAAAATTTTAAAAAATTAATTTTTTTTTTCTATAAATACCTAACCCTCATCTTCCACCTTACACCACATTTCAATATTTTCTACACTTTCTACACTTTCTACATTTGAATATTTTGTACACTTTGAGAGAAAAAAATGACTTCGTGGAAGCTGAGTGAAGATGTTACGTTGTGTGAATGTTGGGTTCGCACTACTCATGACCCGATTACGGGTAATGAGATGGATAAGCGAGAAATGTGGAGTAAAATTACGAAATCGTTCAACGATGTACATGGAAGAGATGTACATGGAAAAGATACCAGATCTAGTCAAGGTCTTCAAGGTCGTTGGAAAAAACTCAACGCATCCTTTACTTGTTGGAAAAACGCCCTCTCTCATGCTTCTGGTAATTTGCGTAGTGGGACAAGTTTAGCGGATGAGGTAACAATATTTTTATTTATTTATATGCATTCCACCCACATCAATATTTTAATTTATTTAATTATTTATGTAATTTTTATGTAATATGCATTCCACAATACTTATGTAATTTTTATATAATTTTTATGCATTCCACAATTCTTATGTAATTTTTATGTAATTTTTATAGACACTACAAGCACAAGCATTCTATAATGCAAAGAACCATAACAAATCATTCAACAAATGGGAATGTTGGCAAATTGTCAAAGATTGCCCTAGATACAAAATTGTGGCAACCGGTCCAGAGGTTGTCATGCACGGTATGGGTCTACACAGTTCGCCAGAAGCAGACACAGCCGAACAAGAAGCCAACACATTTGAAGACACGGAAGGGATGCTTGAACAAGTGCCAGAGACCCAACCGACTCGTCAGTCCCTCAGGCCTCAAGGTAAAAAGGCATCAAAGAAAAAAGGTAGTTCTTCCAAAAATGACTGCACTAAATATATGGAGGAACTTACTCGTCAAGGTGAACTGAACATGGCATGGGAAAAGACTAGAGATGAGGAAAAAGCTGCTGCCCTGGCAGCAATTATTGCAGCTACTGAGGCTCGTGATGCGGCGGCTGAGAGACAAAGAGAAATAGTTAATCGAGAGAACGAGATGATTAGAGAAGCACTTCATCGAGAGAATGAGATGCTTAGAGAAGAAAGGATGGCTCAAACAGATCGTGACACTATGAACAAGTCTCTAGTAGGACTGTCTCCGAATTCAAAATATTTTTGGACTTCAGAAAAAAGAGATGTCGTGCGAATGAGGCGTGCAAGAGATGCCGAAACAAGTCAAGGGGGTTCCAGCTACAAAAATCCTAGCAACCAAGATCCTAGCACCACATATCCTAACTCCACAGACTTTATTTAATTTCTTATGTAATTTCTTATTTATTTTTAGAACTTTATTTAATTTCTTATGTAATTTCTTATGTAATTTCTTATTTAATTTTAGAACTTTATTTAATTTCTTATGTAATTTCTTATTTATTTTTAGAACTTTATATAATTTCTTATGTAATTTCTTATTTACTTTTAGAACTTTATTTAATTTCTTATGTAATTTCTTATTTATTTTTAGAACTTTATTTAATTTCTTATGTAATTTCTTATTTACTTTTAGAACTTTATTTAATTTCTTATGTAAACTTAAAACACCAAATAAAATTACATAAAACACCATTTAAACTTAAAATTACATAACCTCACCATTTAAACTTAAAACACCAAATAAAATTACATAACCTCACCATTTAAACTTAAAAAAAAAAGCAAACACACTAAATAAGATTACTTAAAAAACAATACACTTTATTCTTCAACCACAAGCCTTATTTTAATTATCTTCGCCTTCATGCAATCTCCACTGATGGTCAATCAAGTCATTCTGGCGGGCTATGTGCCAGTATGGCTCTTGCAATGAAGTGTATCGTTGAATGATCAATTCATTGTAACGTCCATCCCGTTCCAACGGCTCGTGTTGCACGGGATCTTCGGTCCGGTCATGAGCATAGTAGATTTGTGTTCTTGAGTTGTTCATCGGATCCGACTCGTATTCATCGACGGCATCATAATCATACTCGTCTTCAACAATCATGTTGTGGAGAATAATACACGTCATCATGATAGATCGAAGAGCCTCGACATCAAACATTCTAGCTGCAGCCCTGACAATGGCCCAACGAGCTTGCAAGATACCAAAACAACGCTCGACATCCTTCCTACACCCTTCTTGACACTTTGCGAAGTGTTTCTCTTTTTCACTCTGCGGGTGTGGCACTGTTTTGACAAATGTTGACCACCTTGGGTAAATACCATCTGCAAGGTAGTATGGTCCCTCGTACTTATTACCATTAACCCAATATGTGCATCTCGGCCCACGCCCTTGTAGCAGTTCGTCAAACACTAGAGATTGGGCAAGGACGTTTAGGTCATTCTGAGCTCCTGGAACACCAAAAAAAGCATGCCAAATCCATGTATCAAAAGAAGCCACCACTTTCAGAATGATGCTTTTGGCTCCTTTTCTGTCGCCATAAGCTCCTTGCCATGCACTTGGACAGTTTTTCCATGTCCAGTGCATGCAGTCGATGCTTCCAATCATGCCAGGGAAGCCTCGCATCTCACCCTTCCTCAGAAGCCTTCGCATGTCCCTTGTCGTGGGTTGCCGAAGGTACTCATTGGTGTAGAGGGCTTCAATTGCAGAGCAAAACCGCATCAGGGACTCCAGAACTGTTGTTTTTCCCATCCTTGCGATCTCATCCACTTGATCTGCAGATGCTCCATATGCAAGCATTCGCAAGGCAGCCGTAATTTTTTGCTCAGGAAGAAGACCTAGAACATGAAAAGCATCCTCTTTTTGCACAAAATATGGATCATGGTTGCAAACATCACTCATGATTTTAGCGAACAAACTTCGTTGCATTCTAAACCGACGTCTAAAAATATGATGAGGGTAAACGCTGTTGGGAATAAAATAATCTTCCAAGAGATCTTTACCTCGTCTTTCCCTTCTTCTATCGATGTTTGCCGCACGTCCGGGTTTGGCTATCTGACCCATAGCTTCCATGATACGGCGGGAATGTGAGGCCCTCCGCCTTCTATAGTGATTATCTTCATCCTCCTCCATTGTGAAGGCCTCATCTCCACCTCCACCTTGGTCAAGATTGACCAATTCTTCCTGTTGTGCCAACAACCTTTTCTGCTGCTCTTGCAATTGTTTATACGCTCTCCTTGAAGAAGACATTGTAAGAACTCAAGATTTGAAAACGATAAAGAAGAATTCTGAGCTAAAAAAAAGGATTGAGTTTAGTGTGAGGATGGATGTAGGGATGTAGGGTTTATATGGACGAAAAAAAAAAAAGATGAGGTTCTGGACAATGCCACGTGGCACTACGTGATTGGTTGAAAATCTTAGCGGAAATCTATTCAAAAAATAGTACGTTCGGATAATGACACGTGGCGTGACGAGATTGGTTAAAAATCTTATCGAAATCTTGCCTAAATTATTGTAAACAGGAAGTGACACGTGGGTTGTCGGGATTGGTTGAAAATCTTAGCGGAAATCTATTCAAAAAATAGTACGTTCGGATAATGACACGTGGCGTAACGAGATTGGTTAAAAATCCTATCCGAAATTAAAACAATTTTTTTTTATTTTATAAAAAAAAATTATTTAATATTTTAAATGGACTGGGTGCCAGCGCATTTTGTAGGGGTGGAGATCGTTTGTGCCAGCGCATTTTTTAGACTGGGTGCCAGCACATTTTTTTTGGGGTGGAGATGTTTTGGCCTATTACTGTTCATTGGGTCTATTACTGTTCAATTAAGTGGATAAATGCGCTGGGTGCTGGCGCAAAGTGAATAGGGGTGGAGTTGCTCTAAGGTTTGCTATTTCTTTGTTCCTGACGCGTTTTTCACACAAAGAGACAACAAGTGGTCTTTCGCTCTTATCCAATTGACTTAATTTATACCGTCTCGCATGCGTGCGTGTGTGTCGAACGGTAATTTCCCGGTCTTATATTTGCAACACAAACTTGACTATTACACAACAATGGCCCAAACCAATTACACAAAGCAAAAGGGTACCAACCAAACGTAACAACAAACGTTCAAGCAGGAGATTAGGCCCAAAAACAGAAGCAAACCAAAAAAACCCTAGCCTTCTACTATTACAGCAGCTGCAACACCTCACGAACCGCACGAACCATCGACCCAACGGACGCCAGAAATCGAACCAAACGACGCCTCAAAGATGGAAGGAAGGAAGACTCCATCATCCAGCAAAGAATCCCTCTCCGATCGCATCCATCAAGTAGAAGAAATCAAAGAAACCAGTGAGATATCCACAATCAACACTGCCAACAAATATAGGCCGAGAGAAGGTGGTAGTGCGAACACCCAAGCCAGTGTGAACACCAAAACTCTACACACCTTCCCGATGGACCCCAAAAAATCGCGGTCAAAAGTGATTGCATACCGAATGGCAGAGGATGGATGAGGGATGTGAAGATGGAGGGAGAACATGGGATACAGAAAAGAAAAGAGTTGATCTGAAGAAGATAGTTGAGCAGGATCAACGGCGTGTGGGGTGGAAAGACTATGCAGGTCGGAAAGGAGAGCGGGGGAAAGACAGTAATAGAAAGAAAGGAAGGAAAAAAACAAAAAGAAGTGACTGCCACCGACCCTGGCCAGAGCAAGGCCGCCCGGCTGAACTGAAAGCCGGAAGAAGGAAGGGACAGCCTCACACAAGCGGTGGGAAAAGGTCTCACTGAAAGAGGACTCTCACCAACACGGGAGAGACACTTACGATTTGCATTGGATCCATGATAGAGAAACTTAGTTGTAATATGTGCATATTACATTTCTGTATCTCTTATTACGATGTATTGTATCATTCTTTTCAAGATTTCCTTGTTCCTTAAACTAAAACAGTTACTAACCACAGCCGACGCCGGTATAAAATAATTTCCGGAACATGTAAGAATGCGACAGAGTACGGACCCAAAACCTCAGAGAGAGAGTGCCACAAAATTCTACCCTTGAAATTAATAAACACTGTTATTTTGGAAAAACCTCACCATAACAAGCACTGTTATTGACTTATCTGGAACGGACTCGCCATGGTGATATTTTTACTACTTCCTCGGAGTTGTAAAAGAAGCAAAGAAAAATGATACAAAGGTTTTTATTCTAAGCGCGGATTAGAAATATTTACACCAGTTTCTGAGAACTCGGTTAAGCATCATCGTTAACGATGGAAGAAGACTTGTTGGAGAGAGCTTTAGATATGGCTCTGATGGTATTTGGAGTAGTCCTGCAGCAGCCTCCAAATAGAGAAGCCCCAGCCTCACACCACTTGTCTATGGCTATGTCTGCAAACTCTTCATCAACCACACCAGTCGATTTCTGCAATCGAAAAGTTCCATTCAAAATCTTTCAACAACACTTTAGACATCAACATTGTCATATCACATCCATGGATTAATTTAGCATCAAGATTTCATAACTTTTAACAAACGTTTGCTCCGAGGATGTTTTTAGGTGCCGGTAGATGTTGTAAAAGGTAGGGTACGTAATGTTCTATTGTCCGACGTGCTCATGTTCCTAGATTGTAACTTGGGCCACGTCTTCAAGCATCAAATTCAGTTTGACAACATAAGTATTTTCCACATAACACAACTCTAGATCGATGCTTATTGCCTAATTTATGACATATGCATGCTAATTAATTTAATAGAAATTATACCATTAATTTGAAAGAAAAGAAAAACATATTTTATTTGGGAGGGATAACGAGTAAGGATCAACAGTTTAAGATCTAAGGTTTCATATTTTGAAAATCATGTGTTTCTCTTTCATAATGTTCTATTGTTAGACTTATGTTGTTAGACAAGTGATTATGTTGGAAGATTATAATTTGGACTATGCGTTCAAGCAAGAATTAACGTGACTCATGTTGCAGATAATTGACGATCTAGCAACATAAGTATTTTTTGTGAATAGTAACCTCATATGGTGGTATTGATGCCTACGTGACATATATATGATCATCTACTTGATGCAATACCATTTGAAAGCAAAGCAAACAAATTTTATTTTAGGAGGGTTAGTGTTAGAAAATGGAAAGTAACAACATATATAGAAGGGAAACTCACCACCCATTGCTTGGTCTGACCATCATAAGCCTCACCACTGTTAGGGTATATCACTATTGGTTTGTTTGTAACCTGCCAGGTAGATAGGTAAGGAACATTATATAAGATGGTTTTATGGGCTAATTAAGTATCTTAAATTACTCATAACTTGATCGAAGATTTACATTCCGAATAGATGAAACCAGTCCGTAGATAAATCTAGGAGGTGTGCAGTTGATTCCAACAGCAACAACGTTCTTGCATGAATCTGCAATGGAGGCACATTCTAACATGGAATCCCCGCTGACCACATTGATTCCATCCTTCGAAGCGAAGGAAAACCAGGCTGGAATTTCTATTCCTTCTTCATCAAGAAGCTCAGCATATGCCTGCATCACATTTAAGCAAGGAATATTTAGCCAAAATCCAGACTGGAGCTGCTGATACCAACAGATCCACATACATATTGTGGACAAATTGCAAATGAGAGTGCAATGGGGCATGATGCCTAAAGAATATGAATTGATTCAATGAATTGTAACTAAATAAAAGTAATTTGTCCGATTGCCTCAAGGGAAATATCAGCTACCTTTGCTTCTATCTTATTTGGAATCGTCTCAAATGCGATCAGATCAGCACCAGAATTGGCCAGAATCTGTACCCTTTCCCTGTGGAAATCCTTCAATGTTTCTACAGTTATCGCATCTCCATAGTTCCCACTGCGAAGGAAAACAGAATAATCAAGCCAAAGAAAATGAACCTAAAATCAAGATCAGTAATGCTCATATAAACAATGTACATGAAGAAACTGCAGGCAGAGTTCTAATTATTTACCATTGATCAGAAAGTTATCACTAGTCACCTTAGTAATATATTTGTGTCAATGAGTGGAAAATGAGTTCACTAGTTACCTATATTCGGAACCATCAGCCAAGTAAGCGCCATAGCTGCCGATAGATGCTGCAACCAGAACTGGACGTCTTGATTGAAACTTATCATAGTAAATTTCACGCGCCTCAATTGCAATTTCAACACTTTTCCTGAGCAAATCTTTGGCTTCTTCCTTAGAGAAACCTTTGGCCTCAAAGCCCTGAATGGTGGCCTGTATCAAACATAAATTATAACTCCTCAAACTTTAATTAATTTAAAAAAAAAACTAAAATAAAAAAACACAACCTATATGCGTTGAGATCATGTGGTGGGAAGGATGAACAAAATTAAATACCTGATAAGATGCGGTTAGTATGATGTTTGCACCGGCATCAAGGTAGTCCAAGTGTACCTATATTTTTTTTCCCAACCAAGTTAAAAGAGGAAAACAAACAATTGAGGTTATGTTTTAATTTTTCTTCTTTGTTGTATTTAGCAAGTGTATAAGTTTAAAACACGACGCGGTGATGATATGAGACTCTGTCCAAAGTATGACACGATTCCTCAAACTTACGCAATTACATGACGAGGGATATAGAAACAGAAGAGTGTTGAACTCATTAAAGGTAAGTTTTAGTCCACGAGAAGTATGATGACAAAACCATGATGCTAGAACACGAGAATAAGTTTTGGTGCATAATCAATAAACTAAGGTGTAATGACACAAACTCAAGTTTTGGTCTAAAAACTAAAAATTAAGGTATAATACCAGAATAAGAACCTAATTAATTAAAGTATGATGAGCTGTTCTGAAAATTCCCATACCAGAATAAGAACCTAATTAATTAAAGTATGACGATCTGTTTTAAAAAATTTTGCTTAGGTGGCGTTAAACGGTTTATCATTGTTCCGATTAACTTCTAAGTATTAAAAAAATTAAAGAATAACGTCTTAAACTCCTTAGATGTCCACCTAATTCGCCTTAGTACCCGTCTAACCCGTCTAATCAACTGCCCATGTCTCTACTGTTATTTAGACAGAAAGTTGATAGGTTTCCTTATGCACCAATGTTTTTTTTATTCATTGTTGTGCAGGAGTCCTGAAAATCATGGCGTGAGTTCATCAGAAGATGAGCTGAAATGTTTTGTGGTTCGCCACGTTGCTGTCAGAAGCTGATGTGGTTCACTTACTAAATCTCTATTTTATTATTTTTAAGCATCAAGAAATTACTTTAACTTATCTTAAAAAATGTCATTTTGCATTCAGAAGACCAAAATATCCTCTTGCTCTTAGTAAATAACAAATATATCAAACACACATCACCAACAATACACATTTCACTTCATTTATGCTCCCAAAAACATGTACACAAAAAAAAAAAAAAAAAAGCAATGAAAAAGAATTTTGCATATATAAAATGAATTTGACCATTTTCTTCTCATTTCTTTCAATTTTTTTCTTTTCTGTGTTAATTAAACTCTGAAAAAAAATTTCGCACTTATTTTTCGCATGAACTACAATTTACATGTTTAGTTTAAATTAAATAAATCAAAGAAAATCGTCAAAACAAAACAAAAAAGGAAATCGAAAGTCTTTAAAGCAAAATATAAAAGAAAAAGATAACAATCAAGCGTAACCGATCGAATAACAGATGAAGTACCGTACGTACCCTTCTAACAAGGTGTGGGGAAGTGATAAGGCATTTGGCGCTCCAAAGAGGGTCGTTGAGGTCAGCTCCATGCCGTTCAAGCTCCGTAGCAAAACCGCCGTCAAGGACAGCATAGCCACCACACTTTTCCAGGAAATCAGACAGGAACGACGACGTTTCTTCGCTTCCTAAATCCATAGTGCTATAGGTGTGCTGTAGTTGTAGGGGTAGCAGGAGGTCTCTGTGTATTTTCTGTTTTTGTAACTGAAGCGGCGTCTTGAATAATGGATGTGGCCACCTTCCTCAAGTTGAAGCATTTTGTAGAGGGAAGACAATGATGTGGATTTACAATTATACCCCCTTCACGTTGCTTAAAAACATTTTTTGTGTATAAATTTTTTTTCCATATTCGTTCTAATCTCTACATTGTTTTATTTTATTGGGTATATGACCTTACAACCGTGACTCTCTGGTATTCCAATAATAAAGGAAAAAGGATAGCGTGATAGAAACTAAAGGCTAGACTAGAAAATGGAGAATATGGGATGTGAGTGGATTGCCTTAATTAAAACAATAAAATTTACAAAATAAGAATGAGATCATGTATAATTATCAAATTGGTAACAAAATACCAATGAAAAAAATAGTTTTTTTTTTTTTTTTTGTTAAACTGTTCCAACTGCGTATTTGAGCCAAAATCGCCTACGAAGGATTTAAGTTGCATTTTGATGGCAATATATGTTTTGTTAGACTTATTTTCCAAAGTCGGATTTGAGCCAAACCAATTTTCAATGATTTAAGTCGCATTCTAATAACAATATGTTATTTTAAATCTACGCTGAGGGACTAACAAGGTGTAATCAACAAAGGCATAAATTCTCGCTTTACATGAATCAAGCAAAGAACATTTTGTAATATATGATTTTTTTTATATATAACGATATATTTACACCAAAAAATAATTAAATCCAGACATAGTCCAATTAACACACTAATTAATCAACTCTAACGTACGTTGTGGTATTTTTCTTTTTTGGTAAACCATACATTGTGATATTTCCCCAAAATAAGGAATAGGCACTATATGGCCAAACGTATGGGGGTCACTAAAGGACAACCCAAAAACTAAGCAAGTTAACATTTGTTCTTATCACCAACTCATCAAAGTCACATTTCGTGTTGAAATTTCATATGAATAAAGCACGCACTAACACCACGTATGTGGTTCCTGTCTGAAATTTATACCAAACAAATATCTAATGTGCAAGTAATTGTGTTTCATTGGAGCGCATGAAAGTTGTGATCCATAATGGGGTCTTGTATGAATGTGATTGAACTGAACAAGTTTTCTAGGCTCTAGGCCATTCGATACTTGACATTTCTCAAATATTTCTTCTTCTTTGATAATCATTTCAATTTTTACCTTTTAATTTTAATTTTCTAGTTTTGGTTTTTATTTAGACAGAAAACCAAAACTTATTCGTCTAGCAAGTGGTCCT
The DNA here is from genome assembly GCF_019419815.1 of Pyrus x bretschneideri. NCBI lineage: Eukaryota > Viridiplantae > Streptophyta > Magnoliopsida > Rosales > Rosaceae > Pyrus > Pyrus x bretschneideri. Next base: position 10,864,001 of record NW_025999798.1, read on the forward strand.
TATCACAGTGGTGGAAATGTTTTGAGTCTTTACTAATGGTATGGGTTCGAACCCCGTCGGTAACTAATCTAACCTCTAATCTCACAAAATCTATCGTTTGACAAAATAAAAAATAAAAAAATAAAAAATAAAAAACTTATTTGTTCACTATTTTCCGTTTAAACTTGTTTGATAACGTTTACATTCTTTTGAAGAAGAAAAAAATTAGAATCAAGATGCATGTCGGTTTGATAACCACGGGTTTTGGTCTTTGGTATATGGTTTGTGATTTTTTAGATTTTAGTTTTCACTTTTATGGTATGAAAGAACAATGGGTGAAAACAAAATCTGAATACCTTTTGATTTTGGTTTTAGTTTTTAGCTACTTTTATATATTTTTTCTACATCTCTCCACAATGATTCCTCCAATCTTCTTTATTTAAACTCATGTAACATATTTCTACATCCAACTTAGTCTTTGCACCCATTTGATTTTTAACTAAACTATTAATATCTCTTTAAACCCAATTTAATACCTAAAATACCCCCATAAACCCAATTCAATATATGGATTTATTTTTACACCCATTTGATTTTTAACTCTATCTCTACGCCGTCTGGAAATGGACACTGAGAATTAGGATGTGAATTCAGTCATGGCTGACAACAAGACTGACATTTCTATAGATGTTGACAATATTTTGAAATCTTCTCCAGGCATGATTCTTAGACGAATCCTGCACAGACATCAAACTCTTATAATTGACCCCTTCAATGGCTTCCGCAAAAGTTTTCTTCTTAACATCATTATATATTTCCTCTCCTTGCTTGATTTATAGGTGAATATAGGTTATGCATTGTGTCTTGAAAGCGAATCATCTGATTAGGTTCCATGGTAATCTGAAGAGTATATGTTGAATCTAATATTATTCTCATAGGAAGCCCTTGCTCAATGTCTGATGGTACTCTCGGAAGGATTTGTTTACCCTGTGCAATTTATAAAGGTAAGAAATGTTATATGTTTTTGGGCGGAGGCCTAATTGGCATGGTACCGAAGAACAAACTAGGATATAAATTGCACGAGGAAAGAGGATAAAAGCTCTGGGGAAAAGTTGCGTAAGTATTTCAATCGTGTGCAGTTGTAAATTGAAATAAATCAATCTGCTTGTCTAAAAAAAACTTCAAAATCATACATTGGTTGGAGGATTCAAAACTTCATAATCAGCATCCATAAAAAAAACTTGTTTTTCTTTATGAGAACTATTAGGGTTTTAGCCAGAATAAAGTAAGATAAACAAAGAATGATAGTAGGGTTTAAGTATAGTGTTAGGGTTTATTGATAAATTTGAGTTTTATTATTAAGTTTATTTTTTACTTAATAGTAATTATGCAATAAGGTAAAATAAACAATTAACATTTAAAATTTAAGTTGGGTGTAGAAATATGTTACATAGGTTTAAATAAAATTTCTCCTCATTTTTTCATATCTTAAGCATAAAAATATAAAAACTAGAGAGTAAAAATCAACTGGCCATCAAAATAATCCTACTTTTATGAGTTTTTAAAATTTAACTCGACGAACACTAAACAACTTAATCCAGATCAAGCTCAAAACTGGGAATTAATTTATATCATCTTGCACATCATAATAAACGTGACATATATGGAAACGAGTATAGATGCAGCACAATTTTTTTTTTTTTTTTTGAGTTTTAACGAAAAGTTGCGGTATTGTTCACTTTAATAAAAAACCACATTTTTACACTAAAAAGTCAATTCTAGTACTATTCACTTTACCTTTTATTTTGTTCTTATCATTAAAACTCAAAGTTTTCAAGCCTTTTTTGTCACATCCCGGCCCAAGCCCCCACCACATCTCGGGCTCGACTCTGCCATAGCACGATATTGTCCAATTTGGGCCCCGACCACGCCTTCACGGTTTTGTTTTTGGGAACTCACACGAGAACTTCCCAATGGGTCACCCATCATGAGATTGCTCTCACGCGAACTCGCTTAACTTCGGAGTTCTGATGAAACTCCAAGCCAGTGAGCTCCCAAAATGCCTCATGCTAGAGAGAGATGAGAATATACATATAAGGCTTACAGGATCCACTCTCCTGGACGATGTGGGATCTTACAATCCACCCCCCTTAGAGGCCCGACATCCTTGTCGGCACACTTCCAGCCAGGGATTGGCTCTGATACCAAATTGATACATCCAGGCCCGGGCCCCCACCACATCCTGGGCTCGACTCCGCCGTAGCAGGATATTGTCCGCTTTGGGCCCCGACCACGCCCTCACGGTTTTGTTTTTGAAAACTCACATGAGAACTTCCTAGTGGGTCACCCATCACGGGATTACTCTCGCGCGAACTCGCTTAACTTCGGAGTTCCGATGGAACCCGAAGCCAGTTAGCTCCCAAAAAGCCTCGTGCTAGGGAGAGATGAGAATATACATATAAGGCTTACATGATCCACTTCCCTAAATAATGTGGGATCTTACACTTTTCATTAGTTTTTATTTTATTTTTTTGAAGGTGATGAAGCACAAAATTTAAACTGTATATTATTGTAGTACTTTTTTGATATGTGATTTTGCACATCATTCCTTTACTTGTACTGTGAGATTTTGCACATGGTCCCTTTAACTTGTACCAAATCACACAACTCTAACCATGTATAATGTTAGAAAAATTAAATTTATAAACAAAATTTTATAAAGAAAATAACATAAAAAATGATAATCAATTTATTATTTACTTATTAATAAATATACTCATTTTTATTGATACGTACATAAAGTGATGTTATTGTCGAATTATTCAAATTAATAATACTGCCACTTCCTTGCTTCTTTCTTTTAAAAATTGATATCCCTTTTTTCCATAATTGTTGTTGATATCCACAACGAGTAGCGGTCCACTAAATTCAAAGGTCTAATCACCAGCTGAAAGTTGAATTTGGGATTTCGGACTCACTTGTTAATTAACATATTCCCTTAATATATTTTTGAAAAATATTAATAATGTTGTCACCTTAGGCTATAACCAAAGGCTGGTCAGAAAGCTCGTTTTAGCCTTATGGTTCTTCAAGAAATTAATATTTTAATGAACAGTGCATGATCATATTCCTTACTATCTCCAACCAAGGGTCAAAGGACCATAGAGCTCATTTTAGCTCTGTCACAAAAAACCGTCTCAAACCGAGTGCCAAAGGGCTATAGTATGGAATGTGAAGAATTGAAATAAAATGAGGTAAGATAATATAGAATAGTGAAAAATATGTGAGAAATAGTGTAGAAAAAAAAATTAGAAATTTAAAAAAAAAAAGTCCAAAAAAAAAAAAAAAAAATGGTTGCTAGGCATAAAAACAAAAAATGGGCTGGGACCATTAAAAAAAAAAAAAAAAACTAAACCCTAAACCCCAAAGTGGGCTGGCAATGGAAAAGGGGAAAAAAAAAAAGGGGGTGGGCTAAGTAAAAGAACAAAAACAAAAAAAAAAATTGAAATTGGGCTAGCCAGCGGGCGGGCTGGCTGGCTGGCTGAAAGTGGTCAGCCGGTTAGCCTTTTGACCTTTTCAGATTTCATGGGGCCCACAAGCCCTCTGGCCTAACCTTCGGTTGGAGACAGTTTTCGGACATTTTTCGGCCCTCTGACCCTCTAGACCCTTCGGTTGAAGATGACCTTATATTTTTGTTAATTAACTCACTCTCTTAAAGTGACCCTTATTAACTCTTCATAGATTATTTATCACCTTATAATTTAATGTCAATTATAATAACAACATTATAAAACAGTGTGACAAAAACATGAAATGTCATAAAGTTTATAGAGAGCCTTACTTTTAAGATAGTTCCCTTAACATTTCTCTATTATTTTTGGTCAATTGTTCCCTCTATATTTTGCGCACAAACAAATTTGGGAAACATTTTTTCGAATTTTCTATAATAATTAAAAATAAAAGTTTCAAGAGGTCAGGTACAATATTATTTGGCCAATTTTTTTTTGTAGTCTCTGTGGTGAAAAGCCACTTTCAAAGTCATTCTTGTGGTGAAAAAGTTGTTAATTAAACCCTCATGGTGAACTCTACTAGCAATTGAGGTCCAAACTCAAATTGTTAAACAAATGTGCGTGACTATCACATGAAGTGTTAAATTTGTCATTTCAATCTAAATTATATCTTATGTCATGGACATCTAGTATGACTTAAGTATTGCTTGATATTCATGAAGTTATGGCATAAGCTTGTTCTTCTTGTGAGTTAAAAAGTTGACATCTAATTCCAATACACGAAGACAACTGAAACAAGTGAAAAAGGGAAATAAGCTGACATCAACCATTTTCCAAACGAAAGACCAACTTCATCATTTCTCATAACATAATATGTTTTCCACACTAACAACAAAAGCATATGTCCAAAAAAAAAAAAAAAACAAAACAAAGACAAAAGCATGTCTTCCAAAATATAATACGGTTCATCATTACAAAAAGTCACCGAAAAAAAGACTTCCACAAAATAGACAAATAATCTAGTTTCTCACAAAATAAAATCAACTCCCTCCTCTCCATTATATCTTTTGCAAGGTAGGGTGCTTTTTTATCTGTCGATGTTGCTTCTTGTTCATTGGTGCCCTTCTAGAAGGTCGCCAAGGTTTTCGGTAGAGTTAGATGATGTTGCAGAGGTCATGCCGTTGAAGGCAATCCAATCGGTGGAGTTGAACTTTCTGCAATTTCTACAGTTGTTTGCCTTCTACACTATTATATTTGTACAGTAATGTAATTTAAATTGAAATGACGAATTTGACCCTTCACGTAATAGTTACGTGAGTTTGTTTTTGAAATATCAACAAAAGTTTGGGTTTAGACCTCAATTGCTAACATACCTCATCACGGAAGTTTAATTAACAACTTTTTCACCATGAGGATGACATTGAAAATAACATGTCTCCACAAGGACCATGAAAAAAAAAATTTCATATTATTTCCAATTTCTATGCATGCATACAGTCCATTTAACGTCCACATTCTTCATGGGTGAAAGTAATAGATAAGGTGAAGGTGGAGCGGTAGAGGCTGCATTATATGGAGAATGACAATGATTTAACTTGGCGCAAGTGGTGTCACCACTACTCCCAAAAGGTTACGGTGAATCCATATAATAATCGATTAGGCAAATTAAAGAACGTCATATCACATCAGATAGAGATTATCTTGTTATCAAGTTTTTGTGGCATTACCGACATTATCAAGATAAAAGGGTATTTTATAAAATAAAATAAAAAATCATATAACGTCCGATCCAAAAGTAAAAGGTTTGGTTCGTTTCGGATTTACCAACTGTTCAATATTTGGGAACCAGTTCAACTCGTGACCGAACCAGTTTTTACTAAACAGATCGATTTTTGTGGTGACCGAATTCAATGAATCGACGGACCGACTCAAGCTGTGCATTTGTGCTTTAGGCATTACAAGGACATTTGGTTCCAAGTCCCACTTCCACCAGTACCTACAGGAATCAAGAAAGCAATACTGCAGCCTGCAGGAGACAAGTGAAGTGAGGATCCTCCTCATGATCCATTACAAAACAAATTGTCATGGAGTGAGTCTAGGTTCATCATGCAAACAAAACATGTTCTCATTATTCGTTTAATGAACAAAAGTTTGTTGATCAACAAATGGGATTTCCCTTTCCACAATTTTAGCCACAAAAATCACATATGACAATACCATTTCTATACAAGACTACTGTAGTATTATTTAAACCTTTTAGGTAGATTGGCGCTAACCATACATTATCAAAGATATCAAACACACATAAGTATCCAAGTTTCATTCTTTACTTCATAATACCACACAATATCTCCACTAAACATAATTCTAAATTTTCATTTTCTTTTCCTCAACTCTTCCACCTACTCACATATATATGAATCACATCAAGTTCCAAAAACCTGTAATCTCATGTTTTCGGTGGTGGTGGAAGTGATTGTTTCCGATTGTAATCTGATATGTTGATTAGAGCATCCAATTTCATGTGGAATTTGTGCTGGATTTGCGCTTACTTTTTGCGGTTTTATGGTAATTTGCTTGCCGTGTAGCTTGCCAATTTACTTTGTGTTTGAGAGGATAAATTTCTTCTGTGTTCCTAGATACTTTCTACTGTTGTGGCTTTGAAATCAAGAGTAGAGAATCCACCCTGCAATTTTTGAAAGTGTAGAGTAGGATAAGTTGCTAGCATGGAGACCCCACAACACAACCCACTCATAAATATTCTAAACTCTCATCCAAAATCGAAACTCTCTCCAATTTCACACGAAAATGTAAACTTGAACGACAATTACTACAATTTGAAGCAAAATTCAAGCTACCAATACTCCAATTCAACAACTAGCAATAATACCAATATTCCCAACAGAGAGAAAAAAAAACACAAAAAAATGGAACCCCAAATAAAAAATACAACACTTTGCAGAGAAAAATAGCAGCTTTACCTCCCTCCAATAACAGTAATCGGAAGCTCAGCACTTACATTTGTTGGGTGGCAGCGATGATTCCACAGAGAAAGCTGTGCTCCCATCCCACGCCTATGCACTTGGTTAGACTGTTACTCATGAAAGGGAGTTAAGTCTAACTGAACCTGCATACGCTGTCCAGTCAACACTCGGTTAATGTTAATTGTAAATCCCATTCTAGCAATCAAGTAAAAAAGTTCGTATTTGAATAGCCAAGCGTACTTACACATTATATTCCTCTCTTTGGTCCAATGCTTTGCAGACAATCCAACATTTCTTCTCTTGGTACATACATTTTTTGGACTGTTTATGTATCTACGCATTTAACGATATTTTGGTAGAATTGAGAAAGAAAAAAGATAGATACACATGTTTTGAGTGTGTATGCTGTATTCCTACATCGTCCTTCTGAGCCTACTGACTAAAACAAAAGTAAAGCAACAAAAACACTGCCTCTTTCTCTTTCTCATAATGCAAAAGGTCTCAAAACGACAGGTAGTGCACACTGCACACTCAGAAACAAAAGCATTGGTGTAAATTAACCATCTAACTGAAGAAACTAAAACAAAAGTAAATCAAATTATATACCTCAAAATGTCATGCAACCAAGTTATTCCTCTAACTACCCAAAACTCTGAAAATTCCAACAACAAAAAAATGGTAAATCCCTTTGGAGCTTGTTTGGTACTCTATTTGAATCCAACTTTTTAAACTCAAAAACAATTTTCAAGTTTTTGGCTTTAAAAACTTGTTTGGTAAGACTATTTTCAAAAACTGAACTCAAGACTAATTCAAAAATATAGTTTATTCTCTAAAAACAGAAAAAGTAAGTTTTTAGAGTTTTTAAACTTAAACTCACTCCTTTCTTTTCTCTCCCTCCTCTCTCACTCCAAATCTATGTCTCCTTTATTCTCTCTCTCACCTTCTCTTTCTCTTTTTTAACCTTTTTTGTCTCTCTTCCAATCCGCTCTCTTAATTTTCTCGGTTCTTTTTCTCACCGCTCTTCCTTTCTATCTCCTCCAATCCTCTTACTTCTTTCTCTTTCCTCCAATTATCTCTTACTTTCTTTCCTCCTCTATCCTCTTTTTCTCTCAGACCCCCACTTTTTGGATCTCTTTGTCCAGTTTAAGTTGTAAAATTTAGAATTTTTAAATTGCAAACCAAACAAGTTTTGAGTCTTAAAGAAAATTGTTTTAAAAAAAAATTCTAAAGAAATGTTTTGAGAAATTATAAAAAAAAAAAAAATTAAATAGGATACCAAACAAGCCCTTAGCAATTCAGAGTATTTAAAATTTGCAAAAAAAACTAGGACAATGGTTAAGAAATTCACAAAAAATTACTTGCATACGAACCATATCTATGTCTAGTAGGAAAAGGAGAAGAATTGATTGCCAGTGCCGTCGTCGAAGGTGCCGGTGGCAAAGGAGGTATAGTGTTTAGGGATTGATTTTGAAGGAGGCTTTGGGCGGGAAAGAGGAGGAGGGAGAAGTCGAGGTTTCTGAGAGAGGGAAGATGAGGAGGTTGAAATGAAAGCAGAATTGGGGAGTTTGTACTCGAAGTAGAGCCATCCATGATGATCAACACGTGGACAATATGGGTAGTTTGGTAATTTAATTGTTCCAAGCAGAAAAAAGAACGGGATATGAAGAAGAAAATAAGGGCATTTTCGTCAAAACACTAGATGAATAGTCTTTATTCGCGAGTCAAAGCGTGCAAATACTTTTAATTGAGCTACAAACCACCTTACTTTAAAATTTGAAAACAAGACCAAAAGTCTTAATTGCATAAATAAAACGGTTAGTTTTCAAAATTCTCTACATATCTTCCTTATCAATCAATTACGAAAGTATTTGACCAAAATAAAATCAACTAAGGAGTAAATCAACAAACAGAATGCACTTACTTGAGATTTTGAAGATTAATAGATTTATAAATCTATGAGGTTTGATGAAGTTTTCAATGATTCACATACATTATATGTAAGTTTTGAGTGAAATCTCACAAGATCTCAACAGGAAAGGTGAAATTTATGAATAATTAAAATACATAACGAAATCTCTCAAATTTCCTCACTTTTTTAAGTTCCTTTAAAGCCAACCCGAAATACATTTTAATAAGCCGTTCAACTTGCTTTTGAGGAGCTCCATAATCCGTCCAGTCAATCCTGGTTAGTTCCTAAGCAACGATTACCTCGGCTTTTTTTTTTTTTCTTGTACAGCACGCGTTCGATCCCAAGTTCGATCAATTTATTCTCAAATGCACGAACACCTTAAGCTCGCAACAGTGACCACCTTGGACCATTTGATATGGCACGTCCCAATATCAAAACAGAACCACATCACAAACACAAGCTGGAATAGAGATTGATGAAAAGTTCATAAACCTTGTTCATTCAATAAAGAAACAAGTTTGCAACGCTAATAGGAAAATCTGCAACTGCATATCCGAGAAAACATTACCATCCTTCTTTTTATCATCTTTATGGCAAGAAAATAGCCCAATCAATTTCCTTTGGTGGCTGGTACAAATAAGGGGTAATAAGCTCATGGCCCGCGAGTGGGAGCAAAACAGAAACAGCCCGGAGAACGGTCTTCAGGTATCATTCCGCCTCCTTTGCTTGTATCAATTACTTCCAACATTTTCACCACCTCACCCATTTCAGGACGTTTATCTGCATTTCCATCCCAGCACTTGCGCATGATGTTTGCCAAAGAACTTGGACAGCATTTGGGTATTTCTGGTCGTAGGTTCTGATAACAAAACCAAAAAATATGCACGATAAAACGCCCATAAAAAGTAGATGTCAAATCATCAACATGACACAAAAATTAAAATCTTTAGCAAGACAACCAAAGTTCATTCAGACTAAACCAACAAACAGAAAAGCAAACTCTATGTCCTTGTATTTACATGAGGTAAAAGAGATATATCTATTAGAGAACAAACTGACCTGCCGAACAACTGCAGATGATACATCAGCAAAGCTAAGATCTGGGTAGGGCATGTCGCAGCAATAAATTTCCCATAAGCATATGCCAAAGCTATAGACATCACATCTTCTATTATAAGGCTTACCATCCAGAACCTACATAAATATCTTGTCAGCTTAATGATTTACCACTGAAAACCCTACATGCTGCCACATGAGCTACTATACTGAATTGCGTGTTCAGATATGCAATGAGAATGTAAAGCGAGCAAAGAATATTATAAGTTCATTTTTGTTCATTGACATTCATTTCAAGTCCAACATAAAAAAGGGAAAAAAAATTATGTACATATTCTTAGCAACTAAGAGCACAAATGATAGTTTCACCTCATCAAGGAGGAACACAATGCAATTAAGCCCCATAAACTTTAGGCTCGTTCTCACTGTTCTAAAAATGTCTGCCTAGCGTTGGCTGGCCACCGTCCCTATTAATCTATAGGCGTTTGAAAATTAAGAAAAAGCACCTAGACCCTCCCAGCGCCCTCCTAGCCTACCTAAACCCGCATAGGCCGCGACTCTCACTTGGACAAAAAATAGTTAACTTTCATTTTGCATTTTATTTTTTCAATGAATTGTAAGAGACTTGCTGAATACTTAGATGAACACTCATTATATGCTTGTTCCCATGTTTTCAATATGTTCTAATACTTTATAATCTATATGTCATTCTATTTCATAATTTATGTATCCCAATACAAAACTTATGTATCCTGATACACCTATGTATTTTTTTTAAGTAGAAGTAAACATTTATTTATATGTTATATGATAAATTTAATTAAAATTAAAAAACTGCCTAGGCGCTAGGTCATGTCCGCTGCCCGACTGACGCCTTTTAGAACCTTGCTTGTTTCAAATGATAACTTCTAATTCTACACTTAATAGTTAGACCATTTTTTACTAAACTCGCATTATACCCCTCAACTAGCACACATCCCATTTTCTTGATATCATAGCCATAATGCATTCTCTCTCTATCCAACTCTCTAACACCCTTCTTAAAAGGTTGGCCCTTCATGTGCCAAGAATTGGTCCAGGCAAGGAACTGGACTCCTCAATCTGTACCATCAGCAACAAAGACTTCAGTAAGATCCACAATTATGATCCTATGATCCACAACTCTTCAATTAAACCCTCTCACCTTCCCTTTCTTTCTCTTTCGTCTAAAGCTTGTTTCAACATAATCAGTCAAGCTTATCTTTAATAACAAGAAAAGGTCATATGACTGGTTCTTAAATGCTTAGTGGTGCTGCTTGTGTGCTCAATAAAAGGTTATCAAACTCGACCTCAATGTATTACTTGTTGAGTCTTGATGCCTGGGCATTGCAAGAATGCCAAGGAAGGTGATTGGGAAAGACTGATTTTGTAATCAAGTTTGGATGTTCAAAAAAACATCCTCATTTGAGTCTCCGTCTTCATCGCCTTCAATTGCAAATTTGGTGGGTTAAGAGTAAGGGGTCATAAGGTGTGATGGAGTAGGAGTGAGTACAAATAAGTGGTGATTACTCCGGGCAAAAGTAAAAGGAAGGTGGCCTTGTAATACTATCTTCAACGCTGTGAATACGAGCTACAACAAGCAATCCCCAACATTTCAATACGAATGTTAAGACCATGTCAGAGCTTTTCTCCATACCATTTTCTTGAGCCTGGTTACCTTTGCATTTGCCCACAACAGGCTTATGGCAGTTTGGTCGCTTTAGAAAATATGTGGGTAAGGTTTTGGCAGGTGGTTTAGGCTTTTCTCACATGAAGAGCGCATGCTTGCTCATGCATGAAGGCCGCATGTTATTTCCATCCATTTTTGAAGTGCATTAGCAAACAAAGAGATGCATTTAAAAACGAAGCATAATTATTGGTGTTGTAGTGAGGTTAGTCGTATTTCTCTTTTCTTTTTGTTCTTATATTCCAAGTTCATAGAGCACAACAAAGAGTTAGCTTTTAAGAGTAAAAAAACATATGAAGATATTAACTAGGAGTAATACCTCTGGAGCCATGTATCCAAGGGTACCAGTTTCACCAGTCATGTCTCTTGGATTTTGAGCTTCAACACGAGCAACACCAAAATCAGCTATTTTAAGGTTTATGCGAGTATCAAGTAGCATATTCTCTGTTTTGACATCACGGTGTACGATCTTTTGAGAATGCAGATAGCTAAGACTGCAATGGGAATGGTTAAAAACCCAGATCAATAAGAATTTTACTAGAAAAGTATATAGCACAGAAATGTAGAGAACAATCGAACTCACCCTCTAGAGAGGTCCAAAGCAAGTTGGATCACAACCTTAAAGGCAAGTTTCTTTTGCCTGTTTCTTATCAAGAATTGCTTTAGTGTCCCACCAGCGAGATATTCCACAACAACACAACACGCTCTAGCAGGATGTGAATCTACACCATCACTTGAAGAGCCTTTTGTAGGAATTTTAAGATCTGAAGTTCCCATTGAAGCTCCAATGAACTGTGATAAAAGAAGGGAGGGAGGAAGGGGAGTATCGTTAAAACCCAAAGGATTATGACAAACAAAGAACCACATTAAGGAACTAGGACACTACTATTTTACCGAATCATTTACTAAAATAACTATCAAGATCACCAGCACAAGATGAAAATAATCACTCCACAGCCAACAATTTCTTTAATATTAAAATGCAGATTTCAAAACTGGATACAAGATAAAAAGAAAGGCGGGTTTGTACTTTGGTAACATTAGGATGGTCAAGCTTGTGCCAGACAGCAACTTCTTTTTGAAATGATGCCCGCAGAGCAGCAGTTTCAGCACCTGTGGCATAGCCATCCTCCCCCCAGTCCAACAGCTTCACTATAATATATAGCATGTGGTTGCAATTAGAATTTGGTATGCATGCAAACAAAGAGGCAAATAATTTTGTTGCTCTTATTTGCCATCAGTTTACTAGTCCAAATTTAAATCGCATGTTGTTATAATGTCAAAATGCCAAGATTCATTCATAATGCTAGGAGACCACCATGAAAAATGACTGAAACTCCACTGAATTCCAGATAAAGACAACACCAAACAAATCCCAATATCAATAGTTCATAGACACAATACTTTGCAGATTTTAGAACCATACAGAAAGTTCTCATGCCAGAATAGAAAATCCCAAAAGTATGACATTTAGCTCTACGCAAATTAAGCTCTTCCATCCTACCCGTTTTTAAATAACCAAAATAATATATCCATTATTAATTTACTGGCATCCACAAGTTTTCTTTTTCTTTTGAACTACTATATTCAAGGGCTTGTCTAACATTATACTAATTAACACATTCATTATAAACTATTACCTGTTGAGATCATTCAAATACGAAGTTGTACCCCTAAGTTTACATTGTCGGAATCATCCAAGATAACAGATACGAGGTTCAACACCTACTTATATGACTGATAAATATTTAGTGGAAACAGAGTGAAACAACACGATTTATGCACATATTCACATCTAGAAAGAAAATCCGATAAACATCAGTACAGAATTAACCATACATACAATGGTACTTTCAGTAACAGAAGCCAAAAACTGTAAATTCAATTCATAATATTTGAGAGTTGCTGCAGTCATATCAGAATTATGAATGGTCTTCAATCACAACCTTCTAGTACATCACTACGTCAAGAACAGATAAGGTGAATATCTACTAGATACCATGAATAATATATAACACTTACATATCACGCCTCAAATGTGAGCATGGAACATGCAATCAGTTATGCCGAAAAACGAGATATATTCCAAATTAGTCCTTTAACATAACACACCATTATTCAAATGCTAATATTACATCATTATCGTTATATTCGAATCCAAAATGAAACTAGTGAAGAGATCCCAAATTAACATCCAAGATACATAGAGAATATGCATTCAACAACAAGTTGGCAACTCAATTGCAATCAAAATCAAAATACAATATCCTACGAGACCGAACAAATCAAAATTACAATGGAAATGGATTATTAGTGATAACCTGCAACATCTTGATCATCATAGGTGCCCCTGAATACGGTACCATAGGTCCCTCGAGCTACAATATATCTTATTTCCAATTTAGCTAAATCAATCTCCCATTCTTCCTTAGGCCTGGTACTCTCAATGTTTCTAGACCAAACCCGGCTCAAATGTTTCTCAAGCTGTATATCTAAGTTCTTCAAATCGATTTTATCTGCTCGGAAGATCATCTCTTTGCTACTAATACTTCCTGTGCCATTAATTTTTGGTTCCACCTCTTTGAAACTCATACTCCCTGCACTCCTAAGTTTTGAATTCATATTACCTTTCTGGTGATCCACCATGTTTGGTACATCTGCAACTTCAACATTCTCACTTGTCCTTGAATCCATTACTAACAATCAATGCAGAACAACCAAAACACGGAACACCAACTGCCAAACGGTAATCGAAACAACCAAAAACAATAAAAAGAAAACAAGCAAATCCCGGAAACAAATCTGTGTTAAACTGCTGTCTTAGAGAGACATGATCAACAAAGCTTAAAATTTTTCGCCGTCATCTTGTTTGCCAGATTTGGATGAATCCCATCAATGACAAATGCTCAAAACAGATAAATTCAAAAAGCCTTCTCGGGTTAACAAATCGATTTCCCCGGCACAGATATCCTTAAATTCAACAAACGAAATAGAAATATCTGATCCAGTTGAAACTCAATCACAACAACCCAATTGCCTCCAATGTTGGTAACTATGCACCAATGAGAAAAATCAACACCAGCTCCCTTTCTTTTATATTCCACATAAATTAAAACAAACAAAACAATCTTCAAAATCCGAAGTACCTCGTCACCAAACACTCTTTTTTTTTTTTTCCAAAAAATTAATCAAACAAAAGAATGGCAATAAACTCTAAGAAAACGACTCAATTTCCACAGCTGGATAGAAAAAATTCAAACAAACAAAGTCTTCAGGTACAAATCAAACCCACGGACAAGCACCAGAAGAATTTCACGCATGCAAGTCCCAATCGACCCCAAAAGATGAATAATTTATAGAGACAGATGAAAAGGTTGACCTTGAACACACTAGAGAATCGAAGAAAGACAAAGTCGTTCGTTGGAGGAAAAAAAAGTAAAAGGATCAGAAATTTAACAATACAGAAAGACAACGTTTTTGGAGTGTTTTGGGAGGTTTGGGGCTAATGGGTTGTTCTATTTTTTTTGTTTGGTTTTTCCTTTGCAGATGATATTTCGGAGAGGATTAACCAAAAACTAGAACAGGCAGCCACAGCCCGGAAGGCAGAAGCGAGTGGAGAGAATTTTAGAGAGAGAGAGAGAGAGAGAGAGAGAGGGAGAAGCGAGAGAGATGCGCGGGTTTGCCTAATGTACGGCTTTGGAGGAGGGAGGGACTGTTTCAAATTTTAAGGAAAGGAAAATGTAAAAGAGGTACATATACGGATACTGGAAAGGTGGCAACAACAAGATAACAATTCAAAACAGAAAAATTCTGACTTTTTCGGTCCAAATAAATCTTATGATTATCATAACTTCTTATTTTAGTTTTTGAGATTTAAATTTGACAGGATTGATTCATAAGTTTGTTTACGTTAATAATTTTAATTATTTCGTGCAAAATGTTTGTTAAATAAAAATAAAATAAGTTACATATAATATTATTATTTTTACCATCTTATTATATCACATTTAAAATGTCATCATATGTGGCAACTTAGGTGTACAACGCAGTTGTAATTTTTATTTTTTTTCCTTTTATGCTTAAATCTCAATAATTTTAATCCTTCCTCGTCATCGTGGTCGCAGACTCCACCCGATATGGTTTTTGGCGATCAAACATATGATAGCTGAAAGTCCAAGCCAAAAGCTTTTGCAATATGTCAGGAAAATTTTCATTCCTTGAGAATTATAAAAAAATTAATTCCTTGAGGATTAGAAAATGTTACAAACTACAATTCCACGAAGGATTGAAAAAAAGAGTTGTTGTCTATGATTGGTATTTGTAATCAATCTTCTTCCTTTAGTAAAATTCCAGAAGTAGCAGAGAAATGTTGTATACAATATTTTTGGGAATTGTTATTGGCACTCCAAATTTCACATTCTACACTATAAACTTTATATATTTAGAAAGAAAAATACACTTGCGAGGAGTGTAGAATGAGATTTTTTGAGTGTCAATAACAATTCCCGTATTTTTTTTTTCCTATGTATCTTCAATGCCGATGAGATTAAAAACGCAAAGAAATCCAAAATTTGGCTAGAAGGCGTAATTAAACGCTTTGCAATTGAAAACTTGAATTTAGAGACAAAAAAGAATAATCACCATCAATTGCCGGTGGAAGGGAAGGGGCACCATCAGTTGCCGGAAGAGCAAGATGACGGTGGAGAGATGAGAGGGAAAAGGTGGCAATGGCAAGGATAGTAAACGTGAACAATAAGGTTTCATCAGCTTCCAAAAAAAAAACTATTAAGACATAGGGGTGAGCTTAGCCTCATAATGAACTAGCAATAATGTGGTTCAAATTTGCATTTGGCGAAAATCGAACCTAAAAACTATCACTTACAAGTGAAGAGGATTGTCACTAGACCAAAGTACTAAGTGACGAAATTGTATATTTAGATGATAAAAATAGCATTACTCGGTACATATTTAACAATTAAAACAATACACTATACAAGTGAGGATGAGACTAAGAGTTCGGATGGCTTTCGTTGGGCTCAAGGAATGCTGCCAATATAGAACAAATTCACTGCTATAATAACATCTCAATTTATAGTACAATGTCATGTTGAAAGACACTTCAACATGACTTTGTATATTGGATCAAAACATGATGTTTGCTATTGTTGGCCCCTACCTGCTCATAACTTGATGTCCATGACCAATTAAGTTACAAATAACTCGTCAAACATCTTCCAGGACTTAGGAAAGAAAAAGAACACACCATAATACAAACAATTTCTCCCAAAAATTTATTTAAGTAATTAGTGTATCTGTATATAAGATAATTCTTTTTGGGTGGTGTTATGGCAACTCAAAATAGTGAAATTGCACTCCTCTTATTAAGAATTCGAAGAGATTCGAATACCAAGAAATTATAATGTCAACTAGCACTCCTCACATTAAGTAATAAGCATATATGATAATTTTCTGTAAGGTGAAGTGTTAATTTATCCAACTGAAGTCACTTGATAAATTTTAAGTGTACCGTCATTTTCTCGCATATAAACTCATAACATTTCATATATGTTGCGAATCTAACATCTAATTTACCCTCCAAAATTAACTCCATACACTATTTTTTTAATAAAAATTATCAATCTACTTTCCAATGTGTATCATGTCACATCCCGGCCCGGGCGGCACCACTTCCCGGGCCCGCTCCACCACCGTAGCACGATATTGTCCGCTTTGGGCCCCGACCACGCCCTCACGGTTTTGTTTTTGGGAACTCACGAGCAACTTCCCAGTGGGTCACCCATCATGGGATTGCTCTAGCCCCCTTCTCGCTTAACTTCGGAGTTCCTACGGAACCCGAAGCTAGTGAGCTCCCAAAAGGCCTCGTGCTAGGTAGAGATGAGAATATACATTTAAGGATCACTCCCTTGGGCGATGTGGGATGTCACAATCCACCCCACTTAGGGGCCCGACGTCCTCGTCGGCACACCACAGCCAGGGTTAGGATCTGATACCAAATTGTCACATCCCGGCCCGGGCGGCACCACTTCCCGGGCCCGCTCCACCACCGTAGCACGATATTGTCCGCTTTGGGCCCCGACCACGCCCTCACGGTTTTGTTTTTGGGAACTCACGAGCAACTTCCCAGTGGGTCACCCATCATGGGATTGCTCTAGCCCCCTTCTCGCTTAACTTCGGAGTTCCTACGGAACCCGAAGCTAGTGAGCTCCCAAAAGGCCTCATGCTAGGTAGAGATGAGAATATACATTTAAGGATCACTCCCTTGGGCGATGTGGGATGTCACATATCACATGCAAGTAATGTGACTCAAATTAACGGAAAATTGAATATAATATTAGTGATGTAATTAGCCGATTTTTATAATTGAAGGACTGATTTTTCTGAAGAAAAAAAATAGCTTAGGGACTTAATTTTCACTTAAGTGATTATTCAGAAACTAAATTGATAATTTACCTTTTTTTTTAAGAGTGACAATAATAAGTCTCTTCTTTTTATTGATAATTATTGCCAAGTTTCATTAATTAAATATAAACACATAACATAAAATAGTGCTTTTATTCATATAACAGAAAACATTCCAATATCCATGAAACTCAAATTCTATAAAACTAAAAATAACTAGCTGAACATGGAAAAGACCAACGCTCATACTCTTCAACTTCTAAGAAGGAAGGTCAATTGTTAGTGATGCCGTTCTTTGGTTATGTGGATCGCTTGATTATAATATTATTGGCTGCGGTGAAAGCTCTCTGATTTTCACACGAGTTCTTCTTACTTGATCCTCGCGATTGTTGGCCCTTGCCTCATTCTCTTCAGCTTTCGTTGGCAAGAAATTGTAGTAGGATGTGGTCTTGATGTTATTAGGGTTCTTATTTCCTGTCATTGCGATGAGAGAAGATTGAATGTTGAAAATCCAGATTGTGGTATGGATTTTATAATGATACATGCATGGTGCGTTATAAAAAAAGTTGTTTATCTTTATGTTAACCAAATCTGGAGCAATTTCAAGAAGACATGTAAAGGGAAATTTTATGTGTAAACGTATAAAACTTTTCATTACTTTTGCAGTTTCCATATATTTATGATCTGTGAGGGATTCTCATATAAAAAAGAATTTAAATTGTTCGCAAATATTTACACGTATCACAATATTCATATCACATTTGTACCATCTCTAATACCGGTAGGGCCTACAAATACAAGTGGGGAACCCCATCTCTATTAGTACAAATGTGATAAGAGTAATTTTTTTTTTTTGTTAATGAATTAATTGGATGTATGAAGGTACGTATTTAACAACTAAAACAATACACTATACAAGTGAGGGTGAGACTAAGAGTTCGAGTATAGTATCATTCCGATTTAATAACATAATGTTATGTTGAAAAAGACTTCAACGTGACATTATCTATTGGATCAAAACTTTAAAATATAAATTTTTATTATCCCAATCTACTCGTCTAGGCTCGCACTTTAATATTTTTAATAACTTGAACCAAACATCTTTTAGGTTATTACTAAAATATCATCTTACAAAATCGAAAGACGTTTAGTTATCTAAATATGACCTGATAAAATATATATCATTTTACTTTCTTATGTTTATGCCACTAGTGCTACAACATAGTAATATTTCTTTTCACTTGTAATTTGAGATATCTTAGGTTCAAACAGGGACGAAGCTAGAAATTTAACTAAGAGGGGGCACCTTAAAAAATTTGAGCTCCCTTTTTGGACAAATAAAGCTAGTTCTTTTATAAATGCTGAAAAAATTAATTTCAAAATGCCTAATCTTATTACTCTATTGTCTAATTTTGTCTTTAATTGTTGACAATATAATGCTCATTTGTACTAATTAACCAAATACATGCAACTCAACAAGGTTTAGACATTAATGCGTGAGAAAAATATACAGGATGGATGCGCATTAAAAAACTAAAAGAGGATTTTCACTATTCTAATATGATTAATTGAATAATCTGCAAAGCAAAAAAAATGGGAATGATTAATTGAATAATTTGTAATTAAAAAAAAAAAAAAAGGAATGAGAGGGGGCATGTGCCCCCACTGGGCCTTACCTCCCTCCGTTCATGGGTTCAAAACCAGTTAATAGCAAATTTGATATGTTTTAATGTTTAGTTTTTAGGGTGAAATATTGTTGTATATAAAATTATTAGTTCTCAGATTAATTGGTAAGTTTACGATATAATCTTGATTTATCCCATAACACTAAAATAATTAAATAAATTTAATTAAAATAACCATCGGAAAAAAAATACTTTTACTTTTATTTTTTTTTTGACAGATGGTATTATTTACACTAGGAAAAGAAAATGAGTTTAACCTCGGCTAATCACTTTACTTATTTTTTTATTATTACAAACAATATTACTATCTCAAATTACACTGAAAAATGAGAAGAATGGTTTAAGGAATTGACCAGTGATTTAATAAGGAAGACTCAATTTCTTACATTTACTTTTACTTTTAATAAAAATGTATAATGGGGCATATCATTTAAGGAACTTTAACGAAAAACTTCTGGTACTGTTCATTTTAACGAAAAATCATATTTTTACACTAAAAAGTCAATCATGTTACTATTCACTTTACCCTTTATTTTGTTCTTATCGTTAAAACTCAAAGTCTTCAAGTCATTTTCATTAGTTTTCCTTATAATTTATTGGATAACAAAGCTAACAATTTATATACAACTATTACATACTTCTTTTGGGACTTTTTTTTTTTATTTGAACAAGAAGGGGAGATCATACTCAATATCTGCGGTGTAATGGTTATACTCCTAACCAATTAAGTTACAATTATCTCACTAAACAACAAACTATACAAGCGAGGATGAGACTAAAGAGTTTGAATGGCTTTTGTTGGGCTCAAGGAAAGCTACTTCTATGGAACGAGTTCACCGCTATAATAATATCTCAATTTAATAATACAAAGTTATGTTAAAAGACACTTCAACGTGACTTTGTATGTTGGATCAAAAAGTTAAGAGGTTTGCAATTGTTGGCCCTTACCTGCTTATTACTTGATGCGCTTGACCAATTAAGTTACAAGTACCTTGTCAAACATCTTTCAAGACTTAGGGGAAAAAAAGGACACACCATTATACAAACAATGTTTCCCAACAATTTATATAAGTAATATATTAGCGTATATGTATAGGATAATTCTTTTTGCTGGTGTTATTTGCAACTCAACATAGCCAAAATGCACTCCTCTAATTAAGAATTCTAAGAGAACACTAATACAGTATCAACTAGCACTCCTCTCATTAAGTAATAAGAATATATGTAGGATAATTTTTTTAAGAGTGTCAATAAAAAATCACTTCTTTTTTATTGATAATTCTTATCAAGTTTCATTATTAAATAAACACATAACATAAAACAGTAATTTTATTCAAAAACTAGAAAACATTCCAATATCCATGAAACTCTCAAATTATATAAAAGTAAAAATAAAATTCCAACTCCACTAGCTGAACAGGGAAAAGACCAACACTCATACTCTTCGACTTCTAAGAAGGAAGAAAATCCTTTGTTTGTGATGGCATTCTTAGATTTTGCGGATCGCTTGATTCTATTATTATTGGCTGCGGTGAAAGCTCTCTGATCTGCACACGAGTTCTTCTTACTTGATACTCGCGATTGTTGGCCCTTGCCTCATCCTCTTCGGCTTTCGTTGGCATGAAATTGTGGTAGGAAGTGGTCTTGATGTTATTAGCATTGAGATTTGAAGACTTCTTTTTTCCTGTCATTGCGATGAGAGAAGGTTGAATGTTGAAAATCCAGATTGTGGTCTGGATTTTATAATGATACGTGCATGGTGCATTATAAGAAAGTTGTTGATCTTTGTGTTAACCAAATCTGAAGCAATTTAAGAAGACATGTAAAGGGAAGTTTTATGTGTAGAAGTATGAAACTTTTTTCGTAACTTTCTTAATTCACAGATATTTATGATCTATGATAGATTCTCATACAAAAACAAATCTAAATTACTGGCATATATTTACTCTTAACATATTTTTCATACTACATTTGTACAGTCTCTCTAATACAAGCAGTGACAAGGCCACTTTTGGATCAGAATGATGGTGGACCCGTCCTGAATTTTTTTTTATTTTTTTATTTTTATAGCTGATATATGCATATTAGGTTAATTAGTTCATTATTTTATCTTAACAGAAATCTGGAAACTTATGATAAAAGCATACACAGAAGTCAAGTAATATTTGTGCAAATTTCTTTATTCCTAATTGGATTCACCCCAAGTAAAAATTGCCTAAAGGAATATATTGAGGACTTGGGAAGCACAAACAGAAGTCAGAAGACTCGGAACACAATAAGAAAACTGCGCATCAGACCAATACTACGCTTAATATAGCAATGACTCAATGGACCGCAAGTATATAAACGTAAATATTTTTAAATAAACATAATTGTTTAGATATCTCAACTGTCCTCCCTTAGTTGCCACTTAGTACTATGGTACGGTTTAGTGACATTCTCCTTCACTGGTAACTAAGAGATCTTACATTCGATTCTCGTCAAAGACGAATTTGAACCACATTATTGCTCGTTTATTATGAATCTTAGTCCATCTCTTAATGTATATAATATCGGTTATTAAAAATAAAATAAAAATTTAACGAAACACTCCCAATTCACTTTTAACGAAAATGATATTTTTACTCTAAAAAAATCACTCCTGATACTATTCACTTACAACACATTTTTGTCATTTTGATTAAAACTCAAAACTTTCAAACTTTTTTTCATTAGTTCCTAAAATAAAAACTTCCTCCCTCGGTGATGATAAAAAAAAAAGAAAAAAAAAAAGGTTTTTTGATATGGGTCTAAAGTAACTAAAAATTAGACTTATTTCAAAAGTCAAAAGCCACTAAAAATTGGACCTATTTTAAAAGGTAGTCTATAAAATTGGACTTAT
Organism: Pyrus x bretschneideri; assembly: GCF_019419815.1. Classification (NCBI taxonomy): domain Eukaryota; kingdom Viridiplantae; phylum Streptophyta; class Magnoliopsida; order Rosales; family Rosaceae; genus Pyrus; species Pyrus x bretschneideri. The sequence goes on from NW_025999798.1 coordinate 10,886,129, forward strand.
TTCAAATTTTCTCAAAAATAAAGGATAAAAATACCTAATACTCCACAAATCGTAGGATACTCGACCACTTTTGTTAGGCCTCTCATATGGGCCTTTTTGGACTCAAATAACTTGTATTTTGGGCTTCTAGTTCAGTTTTTAATGTCAATTGATTATCTTAATAGTGGTTATGTTTGCCCCTAAATGATGATTCTGCCAAATAATAACATCTCCCACTTAGAGTTAGGGATGGTCTTGCTAAGTAAGATGTTATCAACGAAATATCAAACTATAATGACGATTCTACCCTCCTTAAAAAGGAGAATTCGACCATAGGGTATCGCGCCAATATGAATACTTCCATCGGAATCAATAATCTTCAAGATTTGCACCGCATAATGATTTTTGAAATTCAGTTGAAGGAAATATGGATGTGAAGAAAATTGGAATTCCAAGGTAAAATCAATTGATAGAAGTAGTTCAATTGATTATAAGTACATGCAAGGTCATTCGTTTCCTCGATATGAGATTGATATTCTCAACAAAATAGTTCGATATTACAAAGGAAGATGTTGAGAAAGTTTGATAGCATGTATCTTTGAGAGAGTTTGTTGTGTTAAATGCGTGTCCTCTTAGTTGAAAATTAGAGTACTCAAAATGGACGAACAAATGAAAAATACACTAAACATTATTTTATTAATGAAAAAATAGAAAAAAACCAAATTACAAAGGTGGCTACAATTTCGAGAGGACTACACGAGTTCTAATACATCTATTTTTTTTTTTTTCCTTTTATGCTTAAATCTCAATAATTTTAATCCTTCCTTGTCATCGTGGTCGCAGACTCCACCCGATATGGTTTTTGGCGATCAAACATATGATAGCTGAAAGTCCAAGCCAAAAGCTTTTGCAATATGTCAGGAAAATTTTCATTCCTTGAGAATTATAAAAAATTAATTCCTTGAGGATTAGAAAATTTTACAAACTACAATTCCACGAAGGATTGAAAAAAAGAGTTGTTGTCTATGATTGGTATTTGTAATCAATCTTCTTCCTTTAGTAAAATTCCAGAAGTAGAAGAGAAATGTTGTATACAATATTTTAGGGAATTGTTATTGGCACTCCAAATTTCACATTCTACACTTCAAACTTTATATATTTAGAAAGAAAAATACACTTGCGAGGATTGTATAATGAGATTTTTGGAGTACCAATAACACTTCTCATATTTTTTTTCCTATATATGTATCTTCAATGCCGATGAGATTAAAAACGCAAAGAAATCCAAACTTTGGCTAGAAGGCGTAATTAACGCTTTGCAATTGAAAACTTGAATTTAGAGACAAAAAAGAATAATCACCATCAATTGCCGGTGGAAGGGAAGGGGCACCATCAGTTGCCGGAAGAGCAAGATGACGGTGGAGAGAGGAGAGGGAAAAGGTGGCAATGGCAAGGATGGTAAACGTGAACAATAAGGTTTCATCAACTTCCAAAAAAAAAACTATTAAGACAAATTAAATTAATGTGACTATTGGTCTCAGGTGCTACATTAAGAGTGAGGGGTGAGTTTAGCCTCATAATGAACTAGCAATAATGTGGTTCAAATTCATAATTGGCAAAAATCAAACCTAAGAACTATCACTTACAAGTGAAGAGAAATGTCACTAGACCAAAGTACTAAGTGATGGAATTGTATATTTAGATGGTAAAAATAGCATTACTTGGTACATATTTAACAATAAAAACAATACACTGTACAAGTGAGGATGAGACTAACAGTTCGGATGGCTTTCGTTGGGCTCAAGGAATGCTGCCAATATAGAACGAATCCACTGCTATAATAACATCTCAATTTATAGTACAATGTCATGTTGAAAGACACTTCAACATGACTTTGTATATTGGATCAAAACATGTTTGCTATTGTTGGCCCTTGCCTGCTGATAATTTGATGTTCGTGACCAATTAAGTTACAAGTAACTTGTCAAACATCTTCCAGGACTGAGGAAAGAAAAAGAACACACCATCGTACAAACAATTTCTCCCAAAAATTTATCTAATTACTGTATAGAAGATAATTCTTTTTGGGTGGTGTTATGGCAACTCAAAATGGTGAAATTGCACTCCTCTTATTAAGAATTCGAAGAGATTCGAATACTAAGAAATTATGATGTCAACTAGCACTCCTCACATTAAGTAATAAGCATATATGATAATTTTCTATAGGGTGAAGTGCTAATTTAGCCAATTGAAGTCACTTGATAAACTTTAAAGTGTACCGTCATTTTCTTGCTATAAACCCATAACATTTCATATATGTTGCGAATCTAACATTTAATTTGCCCTCCAAAGTTAACTTCATATACTATTTCTTTATAAAAATTATCAATCTACCTTCCAATTTGTATCACATGCAAGTAATGTGACTCAAATTAACGGAAAATTGAATATAATATTAGTGCTGTAATTGGCCGATTTTTATAATTGAAGGACTGATTTTTCTGAAGAAAAAAAATAGTTTATGGACTTAATTTTCACTTAAGTGATTATTCAAAAACTAAATTGATAATTTACCTTTTTTTTTAAGAGTGACAATAATAACTCTCTTTTTTTTATTGATAATTATTGCCTGGTTTCATTAATTACATATAAACACAAAACATAAAATAGTGCTTTTATTCATATAACAGAAAACGTTCCAATATCCATGAAACTCAAATTCTATAAAACTAAAAATACCTAGCTGAACATGGAAAAGACCAACGCTCATACTCTTCAACTTCTGAGAAGGAAGAAGGTCATTTGTTAGTGATGGCGTTCTTTGGTTATGCGGATCGCTTGATTATAATATTATTGGTTGCGGTGAAAGCTCTCTGATTTTCACACGAGTTCTTCTTACTTGATCCTCGATATTGTTGGCCCTTGCCTCATCCTCTTCAGCTTTCGTTGGCAAGAAATTGTAGTAGGATGTGGTCTTGATGTTATTAGGGTTCTTCATATTTCCTGTCATTGCGACGAGAGAAGGTTGAATGTTGAAAATCCAGATTGTGGAATGGATTTTATAATGATGCATGGTGCGTTATAAAAAAGTTGTTAATCTTTATGTTAACCAAATCTGGAGCAATTTCAAGAAGACATGTAAAGGGAAGTTTTGTGTGTAAACGTATAAAACTTTTCGTTACTTTCGCATTCTCCAGATATTTATGATCTGTGATGGATTCTCATACAAAAATGAATTTAAATTGTTCGCAAATATTTACACTTATCACAATGTTCATGTCACATTTGTACACCTCTAATACAGTTAGGGCCTGCAAATACAAGTGGACCCCGCCTCTATTAGTACAAATGTGGTAAGAGTAGTATTTTTTTGTTAATGAATTAGTTGCACGTATGAGGGTACGTATTTAACAACTAAAACAATACACTATACAAGTGAGGGTGAGACTAAGAGTTCGAGTATAGTATCATTCCGATTTAATAACATAATGTTATGTTGAAAAAGACTTCAACGTGACATTATTTATTGGATCAAAACATTAAAATATAAATTTTTATTATCCCAAACCTAATATCCCTCACATACAGAAACTACTCGTCTAAGCTCGCTCTATAATATTTTTAATAACTTGAACCAAGCATCTTTTAAGTTATTACTAAAAGATCATCTTACAAAATCGAAAGACGTTTAGTTATCTAAATGTGACCTGATAAAATATATATCATTTTATATTCTTATAGTTATGCCACTAGTGCTATAACATAGTAATATTTTTCTTCACTTGTAATTTGAGAGATCTTAGGTTCAAAACTAGTTAATAGCAAATTTGATATGTTTAAATGTTTAGTTTTTAGGGTGAAATATTGTTGTATATAAAATTATTAGTTCTCAGATTAATCGGCAAGTTTGCGATATAATCTTGATTTATCCCATAACACTGAAATAATTAAATAAATTTAATTAACATAACCATAGGAAAAAAAATACTTTTACTTTTTTTTTTTTTTTTGACAGACAATATTATTTACACTAAGAATAGAAAGTAAGTTTAACCTCATGATAAGCTAATCACTTTTACTTTTTTTTATTTTATTTTATTACAAACAATATTACTATCTCAAATTACATTTCAAAAGGAGAAGAATGATTTAAGGAATTGACCCAGTGATTTAATGAGGAAGACTCAATTCTGCCAAGAGAATCCACGACTGCTTACATTTACTTTTACTTTTAATAACATGTATAATGGGGCATATAATTTAGAGAATTTTAACGAAAAGTTTCCGATACTGTTTATTTTAATTAAAAAGTTAATTCTAGTACTATTCACTTTACCCTTTATTTTGTCTTTATCGTTAAAACTCAAAATTTTGAAGTCATTTTTACTAGTTTTTCTTATAATTTATTGAATAACAAAGCTAACAATTTATATACAACTATTACATACTTCTTATGGGACTTTTTTTTTTTATTCGAACAAGAAGGGGAGATCATACTCAATATCTACGGTGCAATGGTTATACTCCTGACCAATTAAGTTACAATTATCTCACTAAACAACAAACTATACAAGTGAGGATGAGACTAAGAGTTTGAATGGCTTTTGTTGGGCTCAAGGAAAGCTACTTCTATGGAACGAGTTCACCGTTATAATAATATCTCAATTTAATAATACAAAGTCATGTTAAAAGACACTTCAACGTGACTTTGTATGTTGGATCAAAAAGTTAAGAGGTTTGCAATTGTTGGCCCTTACTTGCTTATTACTTGATGCGTTTGACCAATTAAGTTACAAGTACCTTGTCAAACATCTTTCAAGACTTAGGGGAAAAAAAGGACACACCATTATACAAACAATGTTTCCCAACAATTTATATAAGTAATATATTAGCGTATATGTATAGGATAATTCTTTTTGGTGGTGTTATTCGCAACTCAACATAGTCAAAATGCACTCCTCTAATTAAGAATTCTAAGAGAACACTAATACAGTATCAACTAGCACTCCTCTCATTAAGTAATAAGAATATATGTAGGATAATTTTTTTAAGAGTGTCAATAAAAAATCACTTCTTTTTTATTGATAATTCTTATCAAGTTTCATTATTAAATAAACACATAACATAAAACAGTAATTTTATTCAAAAACTAGAAAACATTCCAATATCCATGAAACTCAAATTATATAAAAGTAAAAATAAAATTCCAACTCCACTAGCTGAACAGGGAAAAGACCAACACTCATACTCTTCAACTTCTAAGAAGGAAGAAAATCCTTTGTTTGTGATGGCATTCTTAGATTTTGCGGATCGCTTGATTCTATTATTATTGGCTGCGGTGAAAGCTCTCTGATCTGCACACGAGTTCTTCTTACTTGATGCTCGCGATTGTTGGCCCTTGCCTCATCCTCTTCGGCTTTCGTTGGCATGAAATTGTGGTAGGATGTGGTCTTGATGTTATTAGCATTGAGATTTGAAGACTTCTTTTTTCCTGTCATTGCGATGAGAGAAGGTTGAATGTTGAAAATTCAGATTGTGGTCTGGATTTTATAATGATACGTGCATGGTGCATTATAAGAAAGTTGTTGATCTTTATGTTAACCAAATCTGGAGCAATTTAAGAAGACATGTAAAGGGAAGTTTTATGTGTAGAAGTATGAAACTTTTTTCGTAACTTTCTTAATTCACAGATATTTATGATCTATGATAGATTCTCATACAAAAACAAATCTAAATTACTGGCATATATTTACTCTTAACACATTTTTCATACTACATTTATACAGTCTCTCTAATACAAGCAGTGACAATGCCACTTTTGGATTAGAATGATCGTGGACCCATCTTGAATTTTTTTTATTTTTTTTATAGCTGATATATGCATATTAGGTTAATTAGTTCACTATTTTATCTTAACAGAAATCTGGAAACTTATGATAAAAGCACACACAGAAGTCAAGTAATATTTGTGCAAATTTCTTTTTTCCTAATTGGATTCACCCCGAGTAAAAATTGCCTAAAGGAATATATTGAGGACTTGGGAAGCACACAAGTCAGAAGACTCGGAACACAATAAGAAAACTGCGCATCAGACCAATACTACGCTTAATATAGCAATGACTCATTGGACCGCAAGTATATAAACGTAAATATTTTTAAATAAACATAATTGTTTAGATATCTCAACCGTCCTCCCTTAGTTGCCACTTAGTACTATGGTACGGTTTAGTGACATTCTCCTTCACTGGTAACTAAGAGATCTTACGTTCGATTCTCGCCAAAGACGAATTGGAACCACATTATTGCTCGTTTATTATGAAGCTTAGTCCATCTCTTAATGTATATAACATCGGTTATTAAAAATAAAATAAAAATTTAACAAAACACTCCCAATTCACTTTTAACGAAAATGACATTTTTACTCTAAAAAAATCACTCCTGATACTATTCACTTACAACACATTTTTGTCATTTTGATTAAAACTCAAAACTTGCAAACTTTTTTTCATTAGTTCCTAAAATAAAAACTTCCTCCCTCGGAGATGATAAAAAAAAAAAAAGGGGGTTTTTTTATATGGGTCCAAAGTAACTAAAAATTGAACTTATTTCAAAAGTCAAAAATCACTAAAAATTAGACATATTTCAAAATGTAGTCTATAAAATTAGACCTATTTCAAATTTTTCCCAAAATAAAGGATAAAAATACCTAATACTCCACAAATCATAGGATACTGACCACTTTTGTTAGGCCTCTCATATGGGCCTTTTTGGACTCAAATAACTTGTATTTTGGGCTTCTAGTTCAGTTTTTAATGTGAATTGATTATCTTAATAGTGGTTATGTTTGCCCCTAAATGATGATTCTGCCAAATAATAACATCTCCCACTTAGAGTTAGGGATGGTCTTGCTAAGTAAGATGTTATCAACGAAATATCAAACTATAATGACGATTCTACCCTCCTTAAAAAGGAGAATTCGACCATTCGGTATCGCGCCAATATGAATACTGGAGCAAGCAAAAGTCCATCAGAATCAATAATCTTCAAGATTTGCACCACATAATGATTTTTGAAATTCAGTTGAAGGAAATATGCATGTGAAGAAAGTTGGGATTCCAAGGTAAAATCAATTGATGGAAGTAGTCCAATTAATTATAAGTACATGCAAGGTCATTCGTTTCCTCGATATGGGATTGATATTCTCAACAAAATAGTTCGATATTACAAAGGAAGATGTTGAGAAGGTTTGATAGCATGTAACTTTGAGAGAGTTTGTTGTGTTAAATGCGTGTCCTCTTAGTTGAAAATTAGAGTACTCAAAATGGACGAACAAATGAAAAATACACTGAACATTATTTTATTAATTGAAAAAAAAAAAACAAAATTACAAAGGCGGCTACAATTTCGAGAGGACTACACGAGTTCTAAAACATCTATTTATAGTGAAAATTAAAGCAAACTCTAATACTTAACGAAAACCTAATTCTAACGGGTTGGGTTTGAAACTCAAACAATAAAATAATCCTAAATATTAATATTTAGGTAAATTACATAAAACTACCTCAACTATTGGGTGAACCACAGTTTCATACCTCATCTTCAAAACATTTCAATATCATGCCTTATCTTACAAAATTGTTGCAATGTCATACCTCCATTAGTTTGTCTGTCAATTCCTCCGTTAAATGCTAACATAGCTTAAGGTGGGGCTCAGTCCCTATCCCAATTGGATTAAAAATTAATTAAATATTAAAAAAAAATCAATCATTTAAATATTTTTGTTTAAAAAATGGGACCCACCCCCTACAAACCCATCACCCTCACCCTTTTTCCGCAGCCCACCTGAGGACATCAACCTCACCTTTTCCTCCTTCACCTGGACTTCATCCAAAGCCCTATATGCCACAATCACAACCATTTTACACAAATCTTACCAAATTAGTCACTTTTTAGTTGAAAATTCTAAAGCTGGTCTCATTGTGTAAACCTCCTCCACCACTCATTATCCTCCCCCTTCCTCTATTGCTATCCTCATCTTCCTTACACTTTCCTCACCGCCAAGTCCCAGATCAATAACCAAAAATATTCTCCAACTTGCCCAGTACACTCAGAACCTCAAAATCGTCGTCTTGAACAGGAAGATGAGCTCTACCGATGAGTTGTTCTTCGACAGGAAGATCCAACCCATAAAGCTCATGACATACCAGGAAAAGCCCCAAATTAAAGACCCCCAAAATTCTCTCTCAAGCTGGTCCAACACCTTTGCTCACGACCCATAAATTTCCCAATGGCTTCGTTTGGATCTTAAGCCGGAAACTGGGGAAGACAAGGGGGATCGGGTCAGGTTTTAGGCCGAGAAAGGTAGAGATCTGGTGGAATTTTGCCACAGACTAGGTTGAAAGAGGGGTCCAGCACTACGAGATTGGAGAGGGAGAAAAAGGAATGAGGGAGGGAGTTGATGGGTTCAAACTCTCACCTCCGTTTCTCTAACCTGCAAGTAATCTAGCAACAGTAATGGAGGTGGGAAGGAGGAGGGCGATAGAGAGAAAGCTGGAAGTTTATGTAAAATTATATTTTTCATGTTCAAATGACCATTGTGCATAGTCTAGCAAGGAAGAGGAGGAGAGGAATGGAGGGAGGGGGAGTCGAAGAGGTGGCAGATGAGAGGTTGGGGTGATCGGAGATGGGTGAGGTCGATGTCTGGGGTGGACTAGGAATAAGGGTGAGGGTGATGGGTTTGTAGGGGATAGGTCCCGCCTTTTTTTCTATAAAAATATTTAAATGATTTTATTTTTTAATTTTTAATATTTAATATTTTAATCCAGTTGGGCTAGGGAGAGGCCCCCACCTCAAGTCACGTCAGCATTTAACTGAGGAATTGACAGACAAATTGACAGAAGTATGACATTGCAACAAATTCGTAAGGTATGACATTGAAATGTTTTAAAGATGAGGTATGAAACTGTGGTTGACCCAATAGTTGAGGTAGTTTTATGTAATTTACCCTTAATATTTTCCAACACTCTCCTTCTCTCTAAAGCCTCTATTTATAGTAGTTGAATCCCTATATCTTTGCCTTTGTAACCTCTATTTATTTGAACTTTGGTTCTAACTTAGATATCGAAGGGTCTTTGTTACATACTAGTACCACACTAGTGTCTTAAGACTTTTTTTGGGCCACTCCAAACAACTATGGACACAAGTGAACCAAACCCATGCTCGAGGTTGTTTGACTTTGTTGTTGGCTAACTAGAGACATGCATCAACGTTGTAAAAAAAATAACCTTAAAATGAAAAATAAAAAACAAACATTGATCTCATAAGCCATAAGCTAATTTTCCAACAAAGTATACTTTTGTAATTGGGCATAGGCAGCCCAGACTCTAGATCCAAATTTTTTAGGTTTTAAGCTTTAAAGTGAAAGCAGATTCTTATAGTTTCAGTGGTAGAACACTTAAATCCACATTTAGTGCTAAAATCCTCCCTTCCTCTCACCATCGAGTCAAAAGTGAAAAACAGAACTTGTAGCAAGTGATCAATGTAATGTATAGGCTAAAGATAAGTGGGAAAAGGATGACCACAAGCCTTCTATTTGGTAGGATAACATACACATTCGCCCCACATTAACATACCTACAAAAATCAAAATAAAATACTGACTTTTGCCTAGTATTCTTATTTATGTTTTTTTTTTAAAGAATAGGCAAATGGCAGTACAATTTGTCAGTGAGAGAAACTTCCTAGTGCAACACAACACAAAGAAAAACAAAACAGTTTCTGACCGACCCATTTCCACAAGATCTCACTTGCAGAAAATAAATAAATAGATAAATTAGCCTCACGTAATTTGTATTGATTCATATTCGCATGAATCATTCATTAGATTAATTACTTTAATTTTTATTATCTTTTCTGAAATTTCTTGCGGATTACAAGAGCATCTTAATCTTAATTAATTAAAATCCTAAGTATTTTGGTCAACCCTAATAACCCACAATCTGACACTCACTACTAAAGCCCTAACAGGTCTCCAAGACTAATCAAATCTAAATCACAACCGGTCATCACACTTCAAATAATTAATCACAACTACACCTACGAATGCGCTTATCCAAATACTAATTTACTAATTTTCTTGTCAGTCAATAATTAGGAAAAAAATAAAGTGAATAATAATAAAAAAAGACCAACTTATATTGCAGAATTTGTGTGGTGCGACAAATTAAAGTACGCATGTAGTAGACACTATGATTTCGCATGAACTTCCGCTCTCAGGGAATGTGGGCAGCTGGGAAAGAGCAAATTATAAGATTCTTTTTTATTTTTATTTTTTATATTTATTTTGATCTTCTGCATGGGTTAAAAAACCAAAATTTGTGGGGGTGAATCACGTGACACCACCACTACGCCTTTATTTTTTATGGGACCACATGCCCTAATAAAGGACACCTAGTGAATACCATTATACCAAACTTTGTAAAAGTGGTGTAAAGACCAACGGTGAACATGGAATTATCAATAATTACGAGCCTCGTCTATTTACGCTTTGGTTAATTTTGATACCTTACTTGCAGGTGTAACATTAATGTAAAAGTTTATGATGGGACTTTGATCGCACCTTACACGTTGAGTCACAATTATCAATGTTGATTCTTTACTTGGCACTGAAACGAGTAAATTTTGAGGTTCGTCCATCAAACCAGGTGTTTTTTTATTTTTTATTTTAATAAACAATATTATCTACACTAAAAGTAAGAGAATGAATTAGACCTCACAATGTGCTAGCAATAACGTGGTTCAAATTTACCTTTGGTAAAAATCGAATCTAAAACCTTTCATTTACCAGTGAAGAGAAATATCACTAAATCGTAGTACTAAATGACATCAAACCAGGTGTCTTAGCAACAAAATAAATAGATTGGGCTATTATATTAGGAGTAGGATTCTCTCCCCTCTAAATTCCATTTTCCTTTAATCCTCTCTTATTTGAATGTTCATGATTAAGTCATGTCAACATTTTATGTGGACTTCTTTGTAGAAAGAGAAAGACAAAAAGTAAAGTGAGAGAGAAGGGAAGGAGATTTGGAAATGAGAGACAAAAAGGAAAGCGAGAGAGGAGGGCAGGAGATTTGGAAATGAGAGAATCCTACTTCGTTATATTAGGTAATTACTAGCAGCATTATTCATTATCTACATCTGTTAGAGAAGTTTAAATACATGCGCTCGTTCATATAGAAAAACTTGTTCCAAAGAGAGATTGTGAAAAAAATTTATGATATGACACGTCATTGTGATGAGGATATACACATGCTCTATGAGACAAGAGGGTTAATTTGGTGAACCCCTTGAAGTGGAACATTGGAAGGGCCAACAAAACATCCAACGTCTTATATTGATGTTCTCTTGTGTTTGGTAGCATAATTATTGTTAAACTAAATCCATAATATACAAGCTTGTAGGATCCACAGAGTGTGGTGGACCTCAATCGAAGCAAATAACCTGCCATTTGAAACCGTTGCGCTCCAGAACTGCTTAACTCGCTGTCGTTACTCAGGCACCAAAACAAACGGTAGAGAGTAAATGCTAAGAATTATTAATATTTTATACATTCTCCAAAAAGCCCTTCGGCATAGACACTAAAAATCAGCTTCGACGTTCAATCATAGGGCTAAAAAGGTAATATAAACCAAGATGACGACAAAGCGTAAATAGGACCAACAATAAGTATCATCATGCAGTTCACGATTTTTATATATGCTATTTATTTACGAATTAATTTTCATACAAATTAGAAGCACCATAAGATTTTTGGGCGTTACATTTATAAATTGCCTTGTTGTTAATTAACTTAAGGAGGGTGTGTAAATGTTTATATATCGTAATCATCATCCCTAATTACGTTTATCATTTTTGGTAATACACACGTTACATAACTAATGTAAGAAGTATTGCATGATTTCCTTTTGGTCTTAATACAAACATTAAAATTCTAATGAAGTGAAATGTATTTTGTATATGAAAACATGTGCGATGAATCTTTGCTAAATATGTTGTGTGTGTGTGTGTGTATATACAAGGGGTTTTTTGAAATAGGTTCAAAGTAACAAAAAATTGGACTTATTTCAAAAGTAAAAAATCACTAAATATTAGACCTATTTCAAAAAGTAGTCTATAAAATTGGATCTATTTCAAATTTTCCCTATATATAAAAATGGTATTTGGCCACCACAATCCTTGAGTTTTTGAACAATCTAGTCGAGGTACTTACCACTACATTCTAGTTGATAATTAATTATAGTGGCAAGTACTTTAACTCACGTTTTTGAATACCCAATCGTTCAAATACCCAATTTTACTTTTATTTATTATTTTAATATTTAAAAAATATGAAATATTTTTTTTAGTTTTTAATAATATTTTATTGATTTTTTAATAGAAAGTGGTCCCCGTCTATTGCCACGTCAGCATTTAACAGAAAAACTAACAGAAAAATTGACGGAGGTATGACATTGTCACAAATTCGTAAGATGCGGTATGACATTGTCAATTTTAAAAGATGAGGTATGAAACTGTCATGACCGCAATAGTTGAGGTAGTTTTTTGTACTTTACCCAAAATGTTATTCAACTTAAAACATAAAGCCTAAATGACAAAAAACTACCTCAACTATTGGTCTGACCACACTTTCATACTTCATCTTTTAAAGGTGACAATGTCATATGTCATCTTTTAAAAGTGACAATGTCATACCTAATCTTACGAATTTGTGACAATGTCAAACCTCCGTTAGTTTTTTTGTTAATTTATCTGTTAAATGCTAACGTGGCTAGAAACGGGGTCCACTCACTAATCCAGTTGAATTAAAAAATAATTAAAGATATTTATAATAATAAAATATTAAAAGATTAAAAAATTAAGAATAAAAAAAAAATATATTTAAAATGGCGTAAGGGTGCAGGCCTCCTCTTTCCTCCACCTGCACCAACCTTCTTCTTCTCTTCGACATCCACCAAACTCTTCCCCGTCCCCCCAACCTTCCCCATCGACCCGTGTCTTCCCCCCCCTTCCAAAAAAGAAAAAACCTTCCTTCACCACCCCATCGCCGCCTTTCTTCCTCCATCTTCACCACCCCACAAAAAAAAAACCAAAGAAAAATAAAATTTAGGAAAAACAAAAACAAAGAAGCTCGAGACTTAAGCTTGACAGAAGACGCGAAGCTGAAACTTTGACGAAATCCACCACCATAGAAGACCCCGACCCCGACCCCGAAGGAACAAAACCCACCTTCCCATTGCAGCAATTATTGCCGCAATTCGAAAACCCCAAAAAGGAGAACCCAATATTGCATCTCTGGATCCCTTCTCTCAATTTGGTCACAATCTCCAACCTGCGTTCTAAATTGACTGGAGCTTGCAGCCCTACCCGTCTTTCGACGATGTTGGTCTCATCACAGGCGAAGTCTCCACCGTTAGTAGCGTCGATTTGTCACGCCACCGTCGTCGTTATTGAAAAATGAAGAGAGAGTTAAAGTTGAAGGCATTGGGTCATCAAAAACCTTGATTTGGAGATCGCAACGACATTGTTCGACGACGTCATCTTCGTCGACTACTCAACCTCCCTTACTCTACTACCCTTGATCTGCACCTGGACGCCCAAAACGACAGCGTCAACCTGAACTCGGACTGAGAACCAGTCTGATTTAGGATGAAGTCTGAGTCTGTGGGGTAGTGGAAGGGACACGGGTCAATGGGCAACATCTGGGTGTGGGTTGAGTTTTTTTGGTTTTTTGGGTTTTTATTTTTATTTTTTAATATTTAATTAATTTTTAATAGAAAGTGGTCCCTGTCTCTAGCCATGTTAGTATTTAATGGAGAAATTAACAGAAAAAACTGACGGAGGTTTGACATTGTCACAAATTCATAAGATGAAGTATGACATTGTCATTTTAAAAAGATGGGGTATGAAAGTGTCGTTCGACCCATAGTTAAGGTAGTTTTGTGTAATTTACCCAAACATAAAATAAGTTTTACAATTCATTTTTTATATTAACGTTTAATATTGGATTAGTTTTGTTTGGATGTCTTTTGCACTATATTATGATGTTTGAATAATACATCTTATCCAAAAATAAAATAAAAAACTTAAAACATAAAACATGAAATAAGCTTCAAAATTTCAAATAATACGTGCAGGGCCCGTTTTGTTGATTTACCTCGAGTTCTTAATATCTTGAGAATTGATCCTACTAATTCAAACAAATTACATTAGGATATGACATGTATATGGCTAATTAATAACAATATTTGAGAAGTCGAATATAGATTGTAACGTCAAATTTATTGATTTTAACTATGTGTCAACTGGTGCATAGACACTTTTAACCCTGTATTAGATGTTAAAGTGATAATTTTAACCCGGTAAAGACGATATAATTTACACCAAAATGAAAATGTAGTGTTGAATTGGAAATGTACATTTCCCTTAAGAAGAACACTCACATGTAGATAGATCTATGATACTCTTCTGCGCATTAACATGTAACAAATGTAAGAAGATAAAAGTAATTCTATTGGCATTCACTGCCACAATGGGTGTTCCAAAAAGGCCAAAACTAGCTTTTTTTCTAATTTAGATGAAGAGTGGCAAAATAGTCAATGACTCAAAGGAAAAGTACTACAGTTTACAAAGTCAAGTAGTGAAAAGAATGCAAATCAAAGCAACATTATTAATATAAAAAGCCGAAGACCCAAGTGCCATAGACCAAAAATGGGTGAAGAAGGAAGTGAGAGAGTGAGTGAGTGAGTGAGGAGTGAGAGAGAGAAACCGAAACAAAGAAAGATTTGAGAAAATCCATGTACGTTAACCCTTTTTTAAAAGCTGGGTGGTGGTGGGTTGGGTGGGGGTGAGAAAATTACACAAACATATATACATAGATAGATACAGCTGTTGAGAGCAGTGGGGCCTTGGGGTGGTGGTGGTAGGGTCAAAGTTATCCCCACAAGAAAAATCTATTGCTCTGCTTGTTTCCAAACTCTCCCGCCTTCCCGCTTCTTGAAAATCCTAGACCTATTTTCCAAATTCCAGCAGACCCACCTCGCCATTTCTTCCTTTTTTTACAGTTTGGGCTTTAGAGAGAAGGAGACTAAATTCAGCACCAAAAACGTGTAGAGAGAGAGAGAGAGAGAGAGAGAGAGAGAGAGAGTGTGTGTGTGTGTGTGTGTGTGTAGCGGTGGTTGTGGGCTGATGGAGTGGCTGAGGTAGTGGTGGCATGCGGTGGAGCTGCCTCTCTGGAAATGGACACCCCCGAGAGGAACCAGATCGGCACCCCCAAGGCCAAATTTGAGGTCAGGGTTTGTGCCCATTTTGTTTTATTTATTTATTTTTTAATTCTGAATTTTTAAGGTTGTTTCTGAACTGGGTTTTTGAGGTTGTCTCCTCTGTGTTTCTAAAGCTCGTGAATTTCTTGAGAAAGTTGACCTAGGATTTTTTTGGTTTTGTTTTTCCCATTTTAGTTTCATGGGTTGCCGTTGCCCTGCATCACTGCATGTGGGTTGATGTTTGATTTTCAGCTGGATCAGCTCTCATTTTTTTGGGTGGTCAATTGGATATTCTAATCCTAAGAAGGATCACTTGATAATTCTTTTGAGATAATTAATTGACAGTTTTCTCATTTTATTTTCTGCTTTTATTTTGGAAAAGTGTCTGCTTTATGTGGGATTACAGAAATTTATGATTTGGATCTCAAAAATAATCTCAATTTTATGGTCAGTTGTCACAATTTGGCTTCTTGAGAAATGATTTTCTTTGAATAAAAACTCAATTTCGGATTGCTTTGGACCTAATTTTTACCAATTTACCCCCTTTTTTACTGGTTTGCAGAAGGTGATGGAATTAAATTCGAAATTTCTTTTCTTTTATTTTAGATTGAATGCATTGCTAAGCTTTTTTATTTTTTATTTTTTATTTTTTACTTTTTTATTTTTTTTCTTGAGCTATTTGTTTTCTTGAGGAACTTTCTGAGTCACTTGTTACTTAATTATTTGTTACAAGATGATAATCACATTCTCCAGCAGATTTGAGGTCATAAAGCCATAATTTGGTGAGGCAGACGTTTCAGTAAAGTTATTAACAGATTTGATTTATAGGTTTTCATGAAAATTTTCAGATAATTAGTTTTGTGGACATTCATTTCCCAGATTTCGTGGTCAATTTTTGCTTGATTGTGATTTATATGTAATATGTGGATCTTCTTTTCTTTTGCTAGTGCAATTTTTTAGATATTATATTATTAGTTGTGTATAATTTCTATATTTTAGACCGGGCTTAAACTGCGAAGAAATATGTGTTTTCCTAGGAGAGTTCATCTGGTTCAGGATTTGGCAATAGCATCCGAGAATGTGTATACCCGGAGTACATGACCCATATTTATGTTATGATCGTTGTGTGTGTGTGTGTGTAATTTTTTCATCCTGTAAAGTTTTTTGTTTTTCATAAGTGCAGGATTCTCCAGTCTTTAACTATATCAGTAGTCTTTCTCCTATCAAGCCGGTAAAGTCTGTGCACATTACTCAGACGTTCAGCTCCCTCAGTTTCGCTTCCCTTCCTTCCGTTTTCACTTCACCCCATGTCAGTTCTCACAAGGAATCCAGGTTCTTGAGGAGGTAATTGACTGCTGTATTTCTTTTTTACTTGTATTTTTTACCACCTATTTTGCGTGGTAAATTATTCTTGCATTTCTTTCAGGCATAACCCTTCAGATCCATCAAAACCTGAGTCCTCTCTGGAAAGCGGTAACAAAGTCTCTGTGAATGAAGATGCAGCTGAACTCTATATTAACGCAGAGGAGCTGCATGAGAATTGTGTTCCAGGGGAGTCTGTAGGAGAAGCTTCTGCAGAACCACCTTGTGAGCACTCAAAGTTTGTGATTGAGCTGCCGCGAAATTTGAAATATGACTGTGGTAGCCCTGAATGTGACGCAACAACTTCTTGTGGTACTGAGGCAGGTTGTGAGTTGGAAGCGGCTGGCTTGTCAGCTCCACTCGTTCCATATGCTCAAAAGACCTCTGAAAATGGTTCATCTGATGGTGATGGTGATGCACATCTACAGAACATATGCCAGAGTGGCCAAAGAAGAGAAGGGACAGGCTGTGATTGGGAGAGTTTGATCTCTGATGCTACCGACCTATTAATTTTCGATTCCCCCAATGCCTCAGAAGCTTTTAGGGGGATAATGCAGAATCCTCTGGACTCCGTAACAAGATTTTGTAATTCTCTTATGCCGCGACTCTCACGGAATGACATTAATGATGAGCAAAACGTGCTAGTCCTTGATACAGTTGGTTCCGGAGAACAACCTGAAACTGAAGATCCTTCCTCTCAATATGGAGAAGCTAGTCAGCAGGAAGATACAGAACTGATGCAGGACCATTTGAATAGTTGTATGGTTAGCAATCAAATCGAGAAAGAAGATCAGTTCAATTGTAAGGTAAAACACTCACTATGCCTTCACGATAGTCCTAATAATGCTGATTCCAAGGATTCTTGACTACTTTGTTATGAATTGTTGTCCTTACCTTATTTATTTTACTTATTTGGTTGTGCTAATACTATTTTCTCTGTTTGTGCATTAGCCTGGTTTAAATTTGCATCGTGGCTTGCGAAGGCGCTGTCTGGATTTTGAGATGGCAGAAGCTCGCAGGAAGAGTTTAGACAATGTTCAAAATTCTAGTTCTTTGTTATCTCAATCTGATGAAAAAATCACTACAAATGATAAGCAACTGGTTCCAATGAAACCTGGTGGTGAATCCGCCCGGTGCATCTTACCTGGAATTGGTTTGCACCTAAATGCTCTTGCAACAACCTCAAAAGACTACAAAACCATTAAGCGTGAAAATATGGCCTATGGTAGACAACTAAGTTTGCCCAACCTCTCTGCCTCTGCTCATTCCCCCACAGCTGGTCAAGGACCTGGTCATGAATCTTTCTCTTCGGCTTCTTCTGAAAGGGACATGGATGGCACCGAAAATGGCGTTCAGCTGCTGCAAGATGCTTCCCAAGAACCTGCATTTTTAGCTAATGAAGAGTTTAACCAGAATAGCCCCAAAAAGAAGAGGCGTGTGCTGTTGACCATATATTCTTCATTAAATTATTATGTCATGTTCATTTTCATTTTCATGTGATTGGTTAGATTTTTGTACTTTTATCTGACATCTTATAATTCTGATTGGATGTGCAGGCGCAAGTTCGAACAAGCTGGAGAAACCGAGTCTTCTTGCAAACGTTGCAACTGTAAAAAATCGAAGTGTCTGAAACTGTAGGTTCTTCATCTCCCTTTTAGTGAAGCCTAAAACTTTTGTCACTCGCAGTGAGACAGCTTTTATTGAATGTTTGAATATTATCAGTCAGATATATATTGGCTTAGGAATTTCATTTCGCTCACTTTAGAATTGCATCCAATTATCTCAATCAACATTGTCCTTTGATATGAAAAAGCTTTAAAACTGGTGGCTGTTACACGTTCTACATGTAGAGGAGTTACGTCCTGCATAATCTCCTGAGGCGGATAAACTGTTGATGTTCTTTGATTCTGTTTACCTCTTGCACTGGTCCTTGAGTCTATAATTTGACTTCTGATACTGTTCGTGCAGTTACTGTGAATGCTTTGCTGCTGGTGTCTACTGCATAGAGCCATGTTCATGTCAAGAATGCTTTAACAAGCCTATTCATGAAGATACTGTTCTTGCAACTCGTAAACAGATTGAGTCTCGCAACCCACTTGCATTTGCTCCGAAAGTGATTAGGACCGCTGATCCTGTTCCTGAATATGGGGTTAGAAAATGAATCCAATATTCTATGCTCTGTTTGCAGGTTGAACAGCAATTTTTAACCAGTAAAAGTTGCTTTCACTTGCAGGAGGAGTCCAGCAAGACCCCAGCTTCTGCACGGCATAAAAGAGGTTGCAACTGCAAGAAATCAAGCTGCCTGAAAAAATACTGTGAATGCTATCAGGTTCACCATCAGCATTTCTTGTTTGCTTGTAATATCCTATTTAAATGTTATTCACATTTGCTTGTTTTTTTTTTTTTTTTTTAAAAGGGCGGTGTTGGATGCTCCATTAGCTGCAGATGTGAAGGCTGTAAAAACGCATTTGGTAGAAAGGATGGTGAGTGGCGTGTTATGCTCGACTTAATTACTTCTTCGTGGATTTCTTTTTATCTGCTGCATTCCCATCTGAATTTGATGTCCTTCAGTGTGCTTGCCAATTATCTTTATATTTGTTCCTTATTCCTTTGCAATTCAGGATCTTTTGTAGGAACAGAAACTGAGGCAGACGAAGAAGAAACAGAAGCATGCGACAAGAGTGTGGCTGAAAATCATCAACAGAAAAATGAAATTCAGAAAAATGAAGAGCAGCGCCAGGATTCTGCTCTTCCCTCAACGCCATTACGGCTTTCCAGGTTTAATTCTTAAGCTATCTGTTGGTTGAGAAGTTGATGTATCATTGCTATTAGATGTTTAACAATTCTTTTATGTTCCAGACAATTCTCACTGCCGTTTTCATCAAAGAACAAACCGCCAAGATCTTCTACTTTTAACATTGGATCGTCTTCCGGATTATATACAATCACAATCCAGAAACTTGGAAAACCAAATATTCTGCGCCCTGAATCCAAGTTAGAGGGACATAACCAAGCAGTTCCGGATGATGAAATGCCAGAGATTCTTCAAGGAGATGGGTCTCCTAGCACTGGCATCAAGACCGCTTCTCCGAATGGTAAGAGGGTGTCTCCTCCCAATAATGAATTTAGGCCATCACCTGGTCGAAGGGCGGGTAGGAAACTAATTTTACAGTCCATTCCTTCGTTCCCTTCCCTCACTCCCCAGCATTGAGATGGTTGGAATTTCGCGAAGCTAAATCTTTTAGTATACCTTGTACTCAAAAGATATTAAGTTCAGTTCTGTAAGCCGTTTCAGTTAGTTTCTCTTTTTTTTTTTCTTTTCTGTACTTGTATCATAATATGTATCCCTGCTCTCTTGGTTGCATAATATGGAATTTCAGTCTATAGTTTCTTCTTTTACCCCATTTGTTTCCAACCTTACCATTTTTAATTTGGTTTCCATTTCACATGTGCATTGGTTAAATATGGCCTGGCATATTTCCTCTTTGAATATGATTTTCCCTTCAAGCTCATGACAGCTTAGTGAAATATGCACCTGCACAACTTAGATCAGATCAGTTTATCGTATATGTTGTCTTGTATGTAGTAACGTAGATTAAATTCACTCGTTTAGTGATCTTGTATTCTTTAGCGTAGATTTAACCGTTAAATCGTGGTGCACATCTAGCATGGTATGCCGTACATTGAATTCTTACACAATCATAAGGGTTGACAAATAGAGCAACCATCCTGAATGAGAAATGAATAGTTGCACTCGTAATCATCATGTCGAAAAGGAAAAACAAAAAGATATTTAACGAAACATTCCCGGTATTTAAAAACCATAATCTTCAAAAGGCCAAAAACATTTGCTGAACACATTCTACACTACATCAATGTTGATTTAAAAAAAATGACGTTTAACAGAAAGCTGCCGATTCACTTTAATGAAAAATCACATTTTTACACTAAAAAGTCAATCTTGGTACTATTCATTTTACCCTTTATTTTGTCATTATCATTAAAACTCAAAGTTTTCAAGTTTTTTTCATTAGTTTTCCTTTCAAAAAATGGATATTTGGATCTCCTTAGTCTATTATTCTCTCACAAAAACATTACATCTTTCGAACTTAAAAACAATAATTTGCTTAGGGTATAAGGGTATGGTCTCA
The DNA here is from genome assembly GCF_019419815.1 of Pyrus x bretschneideri. NCBI lineage: Eukaryota > Viridiplantae > Streptophyta > Magnoliopsida > Rosales > Rosaceae > Pyrus > Pyrus x bretschneideri. The sequence continues at coordinate 10,906,937 of NW_025999798.1, forward strand.
ACTGTTAACCAAGCTTGATCATATGCAAACTTTGAGAGAGAGAGAGAGAGAGAGAGAGAGAGAGAGAGAGAGAGAGAGAGAGAGAGAGAGAGAGAGAGAGAGAGAGAGAGAGAGAATCTTAGAGAAGAAGTAATCTGTTCCGTATTGATATTTTTCCTTACAGTTTACATCACCATTGTGGTATATATATACAACTAAGTTGGCTTACACTCTAAGCTAACTGATATAACAAACTCCTAACTGCTTGCCTAATCTTATGACACTTGTCAAGGGTATAACCCTTAGATTAATCACTCCTTACATCCCCCCTCAATCTTAGGGGCAGTGAAACTGAGTCGGAGATTGGCACAATGAGTCTGAAACAATGGTGCAGACAACCCTTTAGTGAGAATATCTGCAAACTGTTCAAGTGAAGAGACAAACTGAACCAACAACATTCTTTTAGCCACCCGTTCCCGCACAAAATGAACATCGATTTCAATATGTTTGGTATGTTGATGCTGAACTGGATTACATGTAAGAGCAATCGCAGATAGATTATCACAGTAGAAAGTAGGTGTACCAGAGATTGGAACTTGCAGAAAATGTAACAATTGCTTTATCCAATCAATCTCAGCAACAGTGGAAGACAAAGCTCGGTACTCTGCCTCAGTGGAGGAACAAGAGATCGTGTTTTGTTTCTTTGAAGGCCAGGAGATGGGATTAGAACCAAGAAAGACAACCAGTCCCGTAGTTGAGCGACGATCATTAGGATCCCCTGCCCAATCATCATCGCTGAACACTTGTAAATCCAATCCACCTTTGGTATAATGTAAACTACATCCTTTAGTAGCTTGCAGATAGCGCAGAATCCTTTTAACTGCCACAAAATGAGCTTCCATAGGGCATTGCATGAACTATGAAACTTGATGCACTGCAAAGGCAATGTCAAGCCGAGTAAAAGTAAGGTATTGAAGTGCACCCACAAGGTTGCGATACAGGGCTGGATTATTATAGGGCTTCCTATCATCCTTCAGCAACGATTATAGGGTAGGCAAGGTGTAGCACATGGCTTAGACATCTCCATTCCAGATTTAAGAAGCAAATCACCAACATATTTAGCTTGAGATAGAGATAAGCCATCCTTCTTATGAACAACCTGAATCCCAAGAAAATAATGCAATGGTTTGAGATCTTTGATATCAAACTCTTGAGTAAGTGCAGGAATAACATCCAATATAGCTTGAGAAACATTACCCGTGATGATAATATCATCAATATATAGTAGGAGAATCACAACAGAACCATTCACAGCTTTGTCAAATAAAGAGGAGTCACTATAGGTCGATTGAAACCCCAAAATGGTAAAAAAAAAACTAGTAAATTGCTCATTCCAAGCCCTTGGGGCTTGCTTAAGGCCATATAAGGACTTGTGCAACCTACAAACATAGTCACTGTGAGTAGAGTCCAAGAAACCCGGAGGTTGAGCCATATAAATTTCCTCTTGTAACACACCATGCAAAAAAACATTTTTCACATCAAGTTGACGAAGATTCCAATTAAAATGAGCAACTAAGGCAAGTACTAACCTCATTGTAGTAGCCTTAACGATGGGACTAAATGTCTCACTATAGTCAATTCCTTCTTCTTGATTATAGCCCTTTGCAACTAAATGAGCCTTATATCTCCCTACAGAACCATCTGCATTCTTTTTAATCTTGAACACCCACTTGCAGCCTACTAAATTTTTGTGAGATGGAAGAGGAACAAGGGACCAGGTTCTTTGATTATGAAGAGCACTCAGTTCATCTTTCATTGCAGCCAGCCAAACTGGAGATTTTAGAGCAGATTTATACGTTGCAGGTTCTACCTTAGTAAGATCAGCACCACCATTTTCATGAACATATGCCAATAGAGCAATCTTTTTCGAAATACCACTATTGGATCAAGTCTGCATAGGATGTACATTCAATGGGGGGTATGGGCAAAACCACCTGAAGTTGATCCCCCTGAAATTCAGGAACCACAGAGAGTGATGGAGAGGATTGAGGAGCAGTGATAGTAATGGGTGAAGGAGCAGGTGAAGAATTGGACCTTGATGCACTTGGAGTTGCATAATAATGATCATTCAAACCTCCAGAACTATTCTCAGGTGGCAGATGCACAGAGTCAACATTTGGGATATGTGACACAAATTCAAGTGTATTTGACGGAAAGGACGGAGACACAAATTTGACACTTGGTGTAACCATGACATTGTCCAGGTTTAGAGTTAACAGAGGGATAGGCGTGGGCATGGTAGGCAATGTAGAAAACTTTGTGGAGGATTTAGAATCCAAAGTGGTATATGGAAATTTTGTTTCATCAAACAAAACATGACGCGATATATAAACTCTCTGTGTGCTAACTTCAAAACAAATGTACCCCTTATACTTTGAAGCATATCCTAGGAAGATGCACTTGGTGGTCCTAGGTTGTAGTTTGTTGTGAGTATAGGGTCGAAGTAAAGGATAGCAGGAACACCCAAACACTCGAAGATGATGGATCTCAGAAGTAAAACTAAACAAGGCCTCAAATGGAGATTTATTTTGTAAAGTGGAAGAAGGCATTCGATTAATTAGGTAGACTGATGCTTGACATGCAAATGACCAAAATGAAGATGGTAAAGAAGCTGTTTGTAACAGGGTAATGGAGGTTTCTATAATATGTCTATGTTTGCACTAGGCAAGCTTGTTTTGTTCTAGGGTATGTGGACAAGACATTTGATGGATAATACCTTTGGCCACTAAAATATTTTGGAAAGGTTTACCTATATACTCACCCCCACCATCACTTTGAAAGACTTTAATAGAAGCATGGAATTGATTGACAATGAAATTATAAAAGGAAACAAAGGTAGTACCAACATCACTTTTATTGCAAATTGGAAAAATCCAACAGAACCTAGTAGAAGCCTTCGACAGAAACACAAGAAGCTAGACCCCAAACATCACTATGTACAATCTTAAAGGGTTTTACAGATTTAGATGAAGACATAGGAAATGGTAGTTTACTAAATTTTCCCGCTAAACATGTAGAACAAACAGTAGGTAAAGAATCAGGAATATGAGAGACATTTGACTTTCTAAGGATTTGAGAGACTATGGGATTAGAGGGGCGACCCAATCTTTGGTGCGAAAGCCTTGATGATACTTGTTGTCCAAGATAGGTAGTTGCATAAGCTTTCTGTGTTGAAACATGATTTGATGGAGAAATGATTGGATATAACCCTATTACTGCACTGCCCTTTGTATAAAATCCTCCCTGTGGTTTTGTCATGAATCCAGAAACAAAAGGCATAAAAAAATCAACCAGCAATTATTGTCCAAACAGATACGATGGACATATCACAAATTCTGTGTCAATTTTGGAACATATAAAACAGACTTTAATTGAAAGGATTGTAATGGAGTACGAAGAGTTGAAGAACCAATGTGAGAAATAGATAAACCTTCACCATTGGCTGTTTAAATAGATTCATGAGAGGGATATGGGGTAGTAAGGGACAAATTGGACAGATCAATGGTCATATGATTAGTAGCCCCAGTATTAGTGATCCATACTTGTTGAGGTGGTGCAGAAAGCAATTGAGAAGTTGCTGGATTACCATAGGTGTTATTAACATACATAGTAATCATTGGAGATGATGATCCTTTCTGAGAACAAAACTCAACATTGTGATTCGGGTTTCCACAGATTTGACAACCAGTAGACGGAGCTGTATTTTGAAATCTACATGTGACAGCCATTTGATTATTCCTGCCATAAATATGACAACTTTGAGAAGAACGAAAACGACATGTATCAGCTAAATGATTGATTTTTCCACAAATTTGACAAGGGATAAAGGGATAACTTCTAAACTGTGAAGCCGAGCCAAGAATACTAGAACCAGGTGACCATTATTGAAGAATGGTTTGGAATTATTGAACCTGTTATTCGAATTGAATTTTCCCTTGTTCTTATTGTTGAAGGATTTGTAGCCAGAAGAATTGTTATATGCGGGATACAGTCTCCCTGATTGAGACTGAGATTCAAAGGTTGCAGATTTTTGCGACTGAGCCACTAAGGCATTTAGCATAGGAGCAGTAGTAAGAGTCTCACTCATTGCTTCTTCAGCAAGTAATTGGGACCAAAGATCCTTCAAGGAAATAACCGATTCACGCCCCCTTATCACAAACCGGATGGTGTTATACTTAGAGGACAACCCATTCAATGGAAGGATCACGATATCATCATCTTCAAAATACACCCCTGCAGCAGCCAAATAGTCATTCGCTTCTTTAATTCGTTGAAGGTACACAATGCCTTTGTTGATAGTTTGCAATTCAGACTTCATCTGAAAGATACTTGTTCGAGTAACAGTAGAAAATTGTTCTTTGAGACGAATCCACAAGTCTCGAGCACTCATACTACCAATGGCACAATAGATCGTTGGTGGAGATAAAGTGGCAGTGATGAGCTGCTTGATCATGCATGCGCCAAACCAAATATTCATCGGATTCCTTACGAGCAAAAGACTGATCAGCTGATAGTCCAGAAGAAGTCTCTGAATCCCCAAAGTTAGAAGTAAGAAATCGAGGTGGACATGGTGTAAACCCATCAACAAACCCTATGATTCCATGACCTTCCAATAAAAGTTGCATTTGAAAATGCCAAGTTAGGTAATTGGTGCCATCCAATTTCATGGTTACAGAGGTTGAAACCGATGAAATGAGAGAAGTAATAGGAGACTGCAAAATTTGTAACTGAGAGGCGGTCACCATTGTTGATCAACAAGAAATTGATACAAAACACAAGCAGTTGGTGTGCACAACCAGAATCGAAGAAGTTATCCAAGAATTAGAGATAAGGAACCCTAAATCAGAAAGAACCTGTTATCATCAGAAAGCAAGAATCCAAGATCGAAGAACAGAGAAGAGAGTAGCGGAAGCAAAAAATCCAAGATAGAAGAACGATAAAGTCGTTATTCTTGCATCGAGACGAACGTTGATGAAGCTGGAGTGGCGATTGATACCATGTTAACCAAGCTTGATCACATGTAGACTTAGAGAGAGAGAGAGAGAGAGAGAGAGAGAGAGAGAGAGAGAGAGAGAGAGAGAGAATCTTAGAGAAGAAGTAATCTGTTTCGTATTGATATTTTTCCTTACAGTTTACATCACCATTGTGGTATATATATACAACTAAGTTGGCTTACACTCTAAGCTAACTATTATAACAAACTCCTAACTGCTTGCCTAATCTTATGACACTTGTCAAGGGTATAACCCTTAGATTAATCACTCCTTACATCAGCTACAATTTGTTGGAAAATTTAATATTATTTATATTATATTAAATTAATTAATTGAATGGAAATTAGAAGTGATGCTTTTTAGTAGAAATATGTGTCTATCCTAATGAAGAGTTGTAGCTTTTGAGTCTCCATGAATGATTGCATGTTTTTTAAAGAGATATCTCAAATTGTATAAATAGGGAAGCCCCCTATAAATATAAAATAACTTTACATTGTTTACATAATCATACGCTAATATTAGAGAGTCTCATTGAATCCATATGAGCAAGTTTTCAACACAATCGTGGTTCATGGAGCCTTGTGATTTGGAGTGCTACTACATGGTCGTTGTATCTTAGGATACAAGTGCCGCTCAACCATCATCATCATAGTAGGGCGTAAACTTGTCTGAAGGGCAGAGTGTCCAACAATTGCCTCGACCATATTTTCTAAGTTTTTCTAATTCATTATGTCATGTTCATTTAACGTTGGTAACTCATGTGCATGCATTACTTTGATATGTAATTGCATGAATTATTTCATGATTTTCTATGTGATTTAATATAACAATTAGACCCTATATTTCCAATACAATTTGCTTTAGTATTTGTGAGCACTGTCCTAGTCATTTAACCTCGTATTTATTATAATATTCAAATCAGGGAGCGACATCACAAACCTAACCACTTATGTTCCTTAGATGAGGAACACAAAGAAGAAATCAATGCAATCAGTAGTAGACCATTTATAAACTATTTATTATTGTTTTACTTCATCGATGTGTGATTGTGCACATCATCCCTTTTGTTAGTAGCAGACCAAACTACACCAACTTGTTTAGCTACTGACTTGCACGTATAGAAACAGCAGGAGCTCGTAAACGGTTTCAGTGCTAGAGTATTGAAATTTATCATAAAGAGTTTCGCATTTTCTCTCTTTATGCCTCATATCTTGTACCAATTTGAATGCGAATGATTGCACATGAGTGAGAGCATGGAGAGTGACATTTACCCAACAGTGAAGGGAACATAAGGTGCCATAGCTGGCTAGCTTACTGTTCCATTTGCTAAAACACAAAAACAAAATCTCAAGCATGATCGTGTTTCGGTTTTTGGTTGGGCTCCATTTGCAAATTCCACTATTATTTCTCCATCCATCTCCCCACCCCACATATTGCTTTTCTAGATTTGTAAGACGATTCTTTTTAGTTAGTTGGTGGAGAGTTTGTTTTGGTAGCGTGATTTAAGAGAGGTCATATATGAGATTTTACATTGCCAAATTCCATAATATTAATGCTATACTAATCACATTTGTACTACATTTCTAATAAAAGTATGACTCACCAATACATATGGATCTCATTTCTATTAGAGAGGTGGTACAAATGTCGTATAGAAAATGTGGTAGGAGTAGCATTTATATATATATATATATATATATATATATGTATATTTATATTTATATAGGGGTTAGGATCCGCAAGTTCGGAGACATGCTTTTAACATACATTTTGATACACGTATTTGTGAGCTTACTCAGTAATGTATTTCAATGACTCAAGCCATCTATCTCTTAGGTCTTTCCTAAAAGATTATGTCTACTAAAAAACTCAAATACGAATTGGCGAAACCATAGTGTTTCTTTGTAGAACCATGTTCGTCTACTTTCTTCGCTACAAATGAATGTTTTAATCATTTTGGATTTGTCTAATGTTTTGAAAAAATTATTTACAAATGATGTACTTATATATAGACGGTTGGTTATAAAATGAGCTCTATAAAATAGGTGTCAAAATGTGTGTCTCTAGATCTACACACATATATATATATATATATATATATTCATCTCCAATAATTTGTGAGAGAGAGAGAGAGAGAGAGAGAGAGAGAGAGAGAGAGGAGGGAGGGCACATCATATTAGTCGGTGACCGACAGCTCTAGTGTCTTCAAAGCATTGTAGCTTAAATTTGGTGGGTAGTAACATCAAAATTCAAATAGGAGGGAAAAGTATGGTGAATAGGGATAATGCTCACTGTCTAAATCAATAAGCTGTCTTCGGAAGTGTTACAAGCTCCAAAACTCCAACATGATTTAAGTAATATACGTACCTTCTACCCAGATTAAGCCATTATATCGCTTCAAATAAGACCAAAAGGGTCATATTAGGATCTATGAACCTCCAAATATCTATAGGGTTTTTATATCAAAAATTTCCGTACAATTAAAATAGAACTGTCATATGATATACCCTTTTACGAGAGATGATCCTTGCTGGATCCTCTTTGTGAGGATTCCAGAAATCTTCCAATCACATCCGTCCATTATATATCGTGCGGCCAATTTTCATTAGTACTGTTTATATTCAATTTTAAATAAAAAAATTTACAATAATTTATGACCATACGATGTACGATGAACATATATGATATGATGATCCAGTGAGGATCCTCATTCCCCTTTTATGAGCAGTCAGTTTCTCAACGTGAGACACTTGTAGTTTTTCGTCCATAGTTCTTAAACCAAGAATGCACCAAGAAATTATACGTGGCTTCACTATTTTTTTTTCCTTGAGATCACTTTGACTATAATGTTTGTAAGGTGAATATGTCATCATGTCTAGTAATTGCAAGTATTGTGGGACCAAATGGTTCATAAATATTTTGTTAATTAATTATATGCTCCATCAATATTCAAACATTGCTAGATGTGGTCTAAATGTTCATAATATTGCTATATATATGGCATGCTAAGAGGATCTAGGGTTTCATCAGAAGGAACTTTTGAATTAAGTACAGTACTGTTGAATTAACCAGTTAATCTGACCCACAACCACAAGGGATATTGTTGAGGCAAGATTTTTTTAGGGGCGGGAGGACTTTCTTTTTATTAAACAATAATCTTCACCAGTCTCCGAGCTACTACGACACCATTTTAATTAATTCAAGAATTATCAAAAGGAAGAAGATAGAAAATTTGGTAGATCCCAACCTAGCTAGCACTATCAACGTGGTCCATGACGACCATGACCATGCTGACCATGCATAATTAGGGTTAGGGTTAGGGTTCTTCATTGGTACATCACCCATGCATGCGATCTCGTATATATGGACCCAGAAATGAACTATCAATGTGATTGAAGTCTCTCTCTCTCTCTCTCTCTCTCTCTCTCTCTCTCTCTCTCTCTCTCTTTTGACAAACGATAATTGCTAAATGTTGGGAGAAAAGAGATCGGTGGAGATCGAACTCACATCAGAGTTTATAGACATTATTGTTTTTCACCAATGCGAAAAAGTGGATTGAAGTCTTTCCATGTGACGTATTCGCATGATCATTATTTCAACAGTAAACCTAGCCACATTCCCACACTCAGATATAAGTGTGCATCACTGTGATTACCAGTCAAACGCCATTTTTAAGATGTAACTTATAATTAATATAGTACAAATGAACAACTTCTGCAATCATAAGTAGTACTTCATTCTCTTCCTACCACCGCAATCATCACGATTTTCCTTTCCATTTTAGCATTATGGTGGGTAAGCATTTGCTATCATGCTACTTACTTTCTTTGTAATGCTAGAAACTGTTGATGGTTGTGTTCCATCGCACTGACATTTTATTATACAATTTGAATAATCTCTCGTCTAACAATTGATTAATACATCTTATGTTGCGAAAAAAAGGGTGCAAGTGAGCACATTGTCATTTCAACGATAAAATTATAAAAATACAAAGACGATAAAAAAAATCAAGTACTGTAATTTATTTTCCAGCACCATTTCTTATATATATTGTTATATAAACATAAAATTTTATGAATTCAACACAACTAAAATGGTTGTGTTGTTAGCCTATTACACATAAAAGGAGGGATGATGGAATAATATCTAGGGTTTATATATATGTTTCTCGAAAGGGGCTAATGCCTCTCCTGTAGGGTTATGCTGTAGCTGTAGAGTTGTAGGAAGGATGAACGATAAGGGTTGGCCGAGGCTCCACCGTCCAGTCCCACCGGTCCACAATGAAAAGCGACGGCCCACCTGAAAAAAAAGGTGACGGATATCATCCACAATTTAAATTCCAATAATTTTATATAAGAAACGAAACCGTGGGCTAGTCTAATTTTTCAGCCAGCAGTATTTAAATTCCAAAATTCCAATTTGGTGGTGTTTGCATACTTTTTTAGAAGAAAATATTGAGAGTTTGTTTCATAGAGGATTCTCTCTTCTCCTAATATCTCTTCTCTTTTTTCCTTTCTTACTTGAACATTTATAATTAAATCAAGTCAACATCTTATATTGATTTTGTTAAGAGACAATAAGACAAAAAATAAAGTGTAAGAGGAGGAGAAAAAAGGGGATGTGAAATTAGAAACAGGAGGGAAGAGAATCTTAATCCGTTTCTTTTGTTATCATCGAAAGTTTAGACAGCTGCAGACTTGTTCCATTCTTTATGGAAGCCAGGAAGGAGCATTCCACACATTTCTTGACACACCCCGACCCAGAAAGTCCACTTGGACCCCGAATCGAGCTGTGTTGGCCGACACCTGGAAGGTGACGAAGCCAGAAAATGTGATAGTGTAGAAAAATATGAATAAATTTGAATCTAAAAGTGTCTAAATACCAGAGTGCGCTACGAGTGGGAGCGAACCCATTTCACACGCGATGTCAGAGCATAAGTAAGGTACAGTAGTGTGGATAAGAATCATACCCTTAAAAGTAGCCACCAATACTAAGATTAGCTATATATCCTCGTCGATACGAACTCAGCAGTTAAAACCTGAAGGGGTACAAAACAGAAAGTGTGAGTAAGCAGTAAAACCAAGCTTCCCAAAACTATTACCTTTCTAACAGTAATAACCCCTCACTGTAATTCCCTTATCGTTTTCTATAGGACAGTACAACATAGATACATATATCCAAACTATACTCAGAAATGACCAAAACCACGGTTTGCCATCAACTCCACCATACATTAATAAGTAGGCCAAATGAACTTAATCAATACAGAGTCATCTAAAATGACATGTACAACTTATCCATATCTTATCAATCATGGCTAGCATATAAGTCGGAGTCACCTATAGTGACATGTACGACTTATTCATATCTCATCAATCATGGCTAGCCAATAGCTCAATAAGTATACCTGTACACGAGTTGAAACCACCTAAAGTGGTCTGTACGACAGGACTGGGTGTAAATAAATACGCTCAAGTGCTACGATCACGTGAAGACTGTGCGAATAATCGTGGATCACCTACGAGTCGGAACCACCTAAAGTGGTCTGTACGACAGAACTGTGCACCTACCTTGGATCCAAGGTGAGCGTAAGGTGCGGGAGGTGAATATCACGTGAAGGATTGTGCCCTGGCCACGGGCGGGAGCACTAACACTGGGGTGCAGGTTTATGAGCTCTCAATGCATCTCAATATAACATATGCAACTCATGGCAACCAGTACGATAGTATCGAAGTTGCCTAACACATAACTGTAGTCATGCTATAACGCAATCGATTCAACTAATACCATAAACTCACCTGAACTTACCTGGGTGTCCTGCATTCACCTTTGCACTTGAAAGCATTCCTAATAATTATATGCAAGTAATATACATATGGATATACCATAATGCAATCTAATACTCAACCATGTCGTACCATTTTCAATTATAAACAATACGGTGTGAAGTGTACAATCAATAACGCCCTACTCCCGAACTACATATTTTCAGGGATAATTATTCATGACAACCCAATTAACACTAATTTAACTAACTAATTCACAAAACTAAAACTTGTCTTTACCAATTTCCTTCGCATTACTCAATTTCCCAAGCAAGGCTTTTGTCTCAAATATTTTATGGTTGCATCTAACGTCTCGTTAGACTGCCTACGTACCCTAAATAGGGATCAAGCCATTCGTAGTTCATATAGTACTTCAAGCATTCACAATAATTATATATGAAAGTAATATACCTAATCAATTTAAAAGTGTTGATAGAACTCTCAATAATATGTATGATAAAAAGGAAAAAATGCACTCACCTGGAGTCCACGCTATGATTCTCTAGCGCACGCATCGAGGCGTCCTGAATGATTGGTCCATGTGACCAATTATCAAATTACATCTCAGAATTCTTGTCAGTAGAATACGTAATTCACATAAAACACAACCTCAAGGGCATTCTAAAATAGTTTGAGATCCATTGACCACAAGTCAACAGTCGATCAAAGATCGACGGTAGGGTCTACAACCCTGTATAACTCGACTCGTTAGATCTGCATATCAGATTTCCAATCCGTAACTCCCAACGATCCACAATATGTTTCTAGAACAACATATTAAAATTTCTTTACGATCCAACGGTTGGATTTCCACCATTTGCCCAAAACCAAATGGTCGTGAACATTTATTTTTCTAACTTACAAATTCAATTCGGGAAGACCCGTACATCGGATTCCCGATCCATAAATTCCTATGATCTTTAAATATTACGTATTATAATGTATCCAAGTTTGGTGACGATCCAACGGTCGGATCGTCGATTCACATTTTCATCAAGCAACGTATCGTAACGAATTTAGGTTCCAACGATCAACCTATGTCATTCAAATAACAAAACTGAATTCAAGACATTCAACATAGCCTAAAAATAGCATTGGCGGCCCGCTGGCCACGCGCCACCGCGGGTGGCGGTCGGCGGCCCCCACTCGCCGGAAAATCCAACTATTTCCAAAAATTCTCGAACTTCACAGAAATGAAGATCTCAGTGAGTGGAGCAACTTTCATACCTGCCACGAAACCCAAAAGTGGACGGAAGATGGTCAATTTTGCCCACAAAGTCGACGGGTGCCTAAAACTTCCCGACGTCGATTCGTCGTCTACGGTGGTCCAACGGGGTCAAAGTTGGTTGGGTTTTGCTCCTGGGATGATGGGCTACAAAGCCCAAGTGGTGGCATCGACCATCACTTTGCCGATTTGCCGGAAAATCGAAAAGGGTGGCCGGAGCACTATTGATTTTCGTCAACTTTCGTGGCCTCGAACCGCCACATACCATGGTTAATCAAGGTGGTTCTTGGGTGGGTTTTGTAGAGGGGAATGAGAGCTTCAAGATGGTGGTGGTGGCATCGAAAAACTCCACCAAAGTTGGCCGGCATCGACCTTGAAAAATGGGTGGTCGCGAGTTGGAAAAACCCACGGGAAAGTTGGGATTTTTTTTTTATTTTTCTTTTCTTCTTTCTATTTCTGATTGGGTCTCACCCTCTCCCTCTAATTTAATTGGTTCCTTCCTATTTGTGTCTAAAATCAGATTGGCCACTTTCCCACAAGGTGGGAATTCAAATAATTTATAACTAAATTTTACCGTTATAATCCGGACTCGCAAACGACTTTCGCCTATACGTTCGTACCAACGAGTACTACGAGGATATGCTAAAAGAATAAGTCCCACATCTCTCAAGTCGATGGTCAACGGAAGTCAAAGTCCTTGCCTCTAGGGCAATTTCGTAAATTCACGCTTTTAAAATAAAATAAAAACGTAAAATTTGGAACGGGTTGTCACATTTCTTTTTCTTTTTCTTTTTGTGTACATATAGTTTATAACATATGTTTATTATGCCCACTAATTCAATGCAGATAGTAATACGTGTGAGGTTTACTAGACAATAATTACAAAATATTGATTTGATTTTATTTGGTTTCCTAAAGTAGAATAACTACTATAATTAGCAGAGCCATATCCATGGAATGAGAATAAATTTAGATTCCTGTGGTCACATGAGAGAAATCTGAGAGATTTAAATCACTATAATCTGTCATTGAATTTCTGATCGTACATGACAACTGGAAAAATTATTGGTCATTCCATCTTATATTTCACTTTCCATAATATATGCACAAAAGTAATGTATCCAATTTTAGTAGATTTGTTAAATAAAAAATAAAAAAAATTGACAGTTCAATCAAAACTAGGTAAGTGTTATGTAACAAAATACATGGATGTACGTGTGAAAAAATTATGGGTAAATTACACAAAATTACCTCAACTATTAAGTTATTAACAGTTTTATACCTCGTCTTTAAAAAGTTTCAATGTCATACCTTATTTTTGAATTTATTGCAATGTCATACCTTCCGTTAGTTGTCTGTCAAATTTTAAGTTAAATGCTGACGTAGCTTGAGACAGGGTCCACTTTCTATTAAAATATTAATAAAATAATAAATTACCCTTAAAAAAAATTAAAAAAAAATTCCCAATCATCTTCCCGACCATCCCTTCTTCCTCTTCCTTTCTTCCCCTTCCCTTCTCCCTCTCTCCCTCCTCTGCATATCCATCATTCCCTCACCCCACCCCCGACCCTCCCTCCCTCCCTCCCTCCCTTTCCTTTCTTCCCCTTCCGTCTTTCCCAAACCCAAACCAAGATCCCACCCACGCCTTCTAGCAATCCCATCCACCACACCCAACCCAAACCCAGAACCCAGCTAGCGTCCTTCCCTGCAACCCAAATCCAAAACCACTCCCACCTCTCATTCGCCACCTCTTTGACTCCCTCTCCCTTCGTTCATCCCCTCCCTTCCTTCCGTTCATCTTATTTCCTTTCTTCCCCTCCCGTCTTCCCCAGACCCCACCTACCCCTTCCAGCAATCCCATCCACCACACCCAACCCAAACCTAGAACCCGGTCGGCATTACCCCAGCTCCAACCGTCGTCGATTGCATGATCATCTTTAGCATCGCTGTGGCCTGTTCGACTCATCGCATTCGAGGGTCATGTGGACGAGCCCGAATTGCATCTCGTTGATTAGCTGGTGGGTCGAGATTGAGAGCTTGAGGAGGAAGGTGGGTTTGGTGGAAAGGCGATTGTGCTGGATGCACAACCACACGTGGCCGCAGTGATGGCCAAAGATTGTGTCGATGACCATGGATTTCGAGGGGCGGGTCTGCTGGGGCGGAATGGCCACACTGTCATTTTGGGTGGGTGAGGTGGATGTGCAGAGGTTGGGTAGGTGTAGATGAGAGAAGGGAGAGAGAAGGGAGGGAAGGTCAGGGGGTGAGGGAATGAAGGATGTGCAGAGGAGGGAGGGAGGGAGAAGGGAGGGGGAAGAAGGGCAGAGGGAGAATGGATGAGTCAGGGAAGATGATTAGGATTTTTTTTAAGGGTAATTTATAATAGAAAGTGGACCCCATCTTAAGCCACGTCAGCATTTAATAGAAAAATTGACAGACAACTGACGAAAAGTATGACATTGCAACAAATTCGAAGATAAGGTATGACATTGAAACTTTTTAAAGACGAGGTATGAAACTGTTAATGACCCACTAGTTGAGGTAGTTCTGTGTAATTTACCCAAAAATTATTGTATAGCACTGAATATTGTCACATTGTACATTAAAATTGGATTTAGAGTATTGATTCATGATTGTCCTACTGAAAAGAAAAGAAACAAAATGAAAAACATCGATAAATATTGTGCTATAGTGTGAGCCCAATAGTTGGGCGAACCTTCTAGGGTTTATTGCTTCATGTGTTACGCTTTTTATAAACTCCGAAGTCTTGTAACATGTGATTTCAACGAGAATTTATTTTTATCGAGACCTACTTGCTTTTTATGTTTTGTATTGCCTGTGATACTTTTTGAGTAGCATATCTTGTAAAATGCAATTTTTGTTTTCGATATTCACGCTGGGTATTAGATTTGTCTTTTTTTAACTATCTGTTGTACTATCTCATCTAATATTCCAATAAAAAAAAAAAACTATTTATAATTATTGTATACAAATATAAACACTATATATGTATATATAAAAAGGGGTGTTAGTTTATGGGACTTCATTTCTGTAACTCTGTGGTACTTATAAGCATTTTACGATCCAAAACATAGAATTACAACAAAAGACAGCAAAAGTAAGTCGCACGAGCACTTCAATGATGCCACGAGGAAGAGACGTGAAAGATTATCAAAACTATCAAAAAGAACAGAAAATATTTTGCAAACCCCAAAAGAGAACATCATGGAGATCTTAAGCAGGGTCAGATTAATAATTTGGTTTATCTTAAAGTGAAAAACTATAACAAAAGTCAGAAAATGTTTCAAAAAGTTGGGCAAAAACGACAAACGACAGCAAAACTCTCGGAGTAACGTCACTTCCATTTTTTGAATTAGAATAGTGTTTTCCAAGATAAGGGAAAAAATAACAGTTTCTGTTACTTTTTTTACTTCATCGTTCTCTTTTTCTCGCCTTTACGGTTTACAGTGTCATCAAAGTCTCGTTCCAAATCTGTCAAATATACTGCACAAAACCCAATAAATGGAGAAGTGTAGTGAGAGAGTATTCTGTTTAAGAGTGAGAGAGAATGGGGTGAAACTGTAATGTATGCAGCTGGAGTTTTCCAATCATAGCTGCTGAATTGAAAAAACTCATTGGTTTTTCACATTGGTTTCTAATGTGAATGGTGATGTTTTAATGAGAGATTTTGATGTTCTATCAGAATCCACCTCTGAAATCATTCACTGAGTAAGTTTTTAATCTTCTGGGTTCATAAAGGTTAAAGCTTTTGCAATTTTTATGAAGACCCATCTGCTCAAAACTAATGCATTTATGACGTTCCTTTGGTTTGTAGGTTCACTTGCTGATTGGAAGTCCCAGCACCTGCTATCAGTCAATCTACTGGTACGCTCTTGATCTTGTGGTTAATAAAAAGGGGAAAAAGTCAACTTTTTTTTTTATCTATCTCTGCTGTTGTTTGGAATTGATTTGCATCATCTCCTATCATTGGTGTGTTTATTTTCTCATAAACTCTTTTCTGTATTTGATAGGTGGTATGTGTTTTAGTTTGGCTTCTTGTTTTATGAATTTTGTATAATTATAAAAAGCTACTGTGTACTGAGCTTATGCAAATTAAAAAAAGCTGCTTGTGCAGTTTGGCTTCCTGTTTTATGAATTTTATAAAATTAAAAAAAAGCTGCTGTGTACTGGGTTTTATTGGGTAAATTTATGGATGCCTGGTTTTTGTGTTTTCCAATTTGCAGCACTTACAAGATTGTTTTATTTCTCATATATTGAAGAAAAGTTCAATTTTCCACATTGTTTTTGGTTTCAATGCTGTTTTCTTGCTTAGTGGTTACTTATTTCCTTGGATCAATTGTTATCTGTCTAATAGAGGAGGTAGGATGCAATTTTGTATTGTTTGTTTTGTCTTGATATCTTCTTGCTGGTGTGAACCTTGTGCCATTCCGACGATTATATTTTCTTTGATGATTTTGGTGCACAGGTGGAAGGAGGGAGAGAGAGAACTGCAAATCTTCATCTGGAATATTGAGGGGTGGAAGTTTCTTGAACTGATATTCTGGCCTTTCCCAACTCAAAACAAGTTCTGTTGTTGTGCTGCGCCGGAGTCATGGCAACCATGTTACATTCTGAGTCCAGACGATTATATTCTTGGTGGTGGGATAGTCACATTCCAAAGAACTCAAAATGGCTTCAGGAGAATCTTACAGGTCTTGATATTTTTCTGTAAAATTTATCCGTTTAGTAGGACTTGGATTGAAATTTGTTTTTTCAGATGCAGATATAAGCTTTCAGTTGCATGTGCATTAGGCATATAGCTACTACTTATGTGTGATGGCAAGTCATACCAATAAGACACAGCATTTTTGTGGTAATGACAACATAAAGATGTTAAGCAAGCCAGTTGCTTATATTCTTCTTCTTTTGGATGTTAATTTTTTAAAAGCTGAGTACATTTCTTAACAATTTTGTATTTAGATGGAGATGAAGGGACAGAAGAGATATGGTAACCGAGGGAGGAGAGTAAATAGAACTAAAACTAAATACTGAAAACCATTCTTTGCATGGCCAGCCGTGTTCATACCTGGTTAGCATTTGCTTGGCCAACAAAGGACAGTATAAGACTCCCATGTCCTGTTACTTTTCTGTAAAACTATGATCAATAACATTCACGTTCATTTGAACATGAAACTAGATGAAGAATGAACGTAAACAAAATATGGCGGTTCTCAAGTTTTGTGATCTATGATATTAGCATGATGTAATTTCCAGCATATGAAATATGTTTTAAAAAAAAAAAAATCAGGTCAGTGATAAAGAAACGAATGTACTTGGAATTTTCTCAGTTTGATTTCTCTCTTTCTCTGCAACGTGTGCAATTGAGTGTGTTTTTGCATATGGATATCCTTGGATTTTCGGGCTACATTTGTAATTGACTCAAAATCTTATTATGCAGACATGGATGCCAAAGTCAAAGCAATGATCAAGCTCATTGAAGAAGATGCAGATTCTTTTGCAAGGAGGGCAGAAATGTACTACAAGAAACGCCCGGAGCTCATGAAACTGGTGGAGGAGTTCTATCGAGCTTATCGTGCATTAGCAGAGAGGTACGATCATGCAACTGTGGAGCTGCGCCAGGCTCATCGAACCATGGCAGAAGCATTTCCCAACCAAGTACCTTATGTATTGGCTGACGAATCGTCCTCAGGCTCTTCTGGGCCAGACGTCGAACCTCATACACCAGAAATGCCACATCCAGTTTGTGCCTTATTTGACCCTGATGACTTGCATAAGGATGCATTGGGCCTCTCGTCAATCAATTCACAAGCTTTGAAAAGGAATGGAGGACACTCAGCAGACTCCGACTCTGGAATAAGCAGAAGAGGTGGTCTAAAGCAGTTCATTGAGATGTTCACTCCAGGAGAAGTGCCAAATAGTTCAAAGGTTGCAGAGGGAATGATGGGACAAGGATTAAATTTTCATGAAGCGGAAGATTTCAAACAGAAGTTCCAAAATGGGTTTTCTCAGTTAACGAGTGAGAACCAGAGTCTCAAGACCCAGGTTCTTTCTCAATCTGAACGTGCCGCAAAAGCAGAAACTGAAGTTCAATCCTTAAAGAAAGCTCTAGATGAGATACAATCTGAAAAAGACGCAGTCCTTCTTCAGTACGAGCAGAGTTTGGAGAAGTTGTCTAAACTGGGGAGAGAACTAGATGATGCACAAAGGGCTATTGGAGGGCTTGATGAACGAGCAAGCAAAGCTGATATTGAAACTAAAATATTGAAGGAAGCCCTGGTGGAATTAGAAGCGGAGAGGGATGCTGGTCTTCTGCAGTACAATCGATGTTTGGAAAGGATATCTAACCTGGAGAGCAAGTTATCTTTTTCCCAATGGGATGCAAAGGGACTTAACGAGCGGGCTGTTAAAGCAGAAACTGAAGCTCAAAGTCTCAAGCAAGAACTTTCTAAACTAGAGGCTGAAAAGGAAGATTGTTTACTTCAGTACAAGCAATGTCTTGAGAAGATATCTGCTTTGGAGACAAAAATCTCTGTCTCTGAGGAAAATGTCAGAATGCTTAATGAACAAATTGAAAGAGCTCAAGGTGAAGTCAAATATTTGAAGGAATCCCTGGCTACACTGGAGGAAGGGAAAGAAGCTGCAGCTCTTCAATACAAGCAGTGCATGGATACAATAGCTAAAATGGAAAGCGAAATTTCTAAGGCTCAAGCAGATGCCAAACGACTAAATAGCGAAGTTTTGAAAGGCTCCGCAAAATTAAAGAGTGCCGAAGAACAATGTGTACTCTTGGAGAGATCAAATCACTCTCTGCAGTTAGAGGCGGACAGTCTGCTGAAGAAGATTACAACTAAGGATCAAGAACTTTCAGAGAAGGATGACCAGATGGAGAAACTTCACATTTTGATGGAAGAGGAGCACTTACAGTTTGTGCAAGCTGAAGCGACTCTTCAAGCTCTACAGAAGTTGCATTCTCAATCCCAGGAGGAACAGAAAGCTTTAGCACTGGAGTTCAAAAACGGGCTTCAAATGTTGAAGGACTTGGAGATACGCGAACAGGGTATGAAGGATGATGTCCAACGGGCAAAGGAGGAAAATAAGAGCCTAAGTGAATTGAATTTTTCTTGCACTGTCTCCATAAAGAATCTGCAAGATGAAATCTTCAACATCAAAGAGATGAAAGAAAAACTTGAACAAGAGGTTGCGGTAAAATCAGACCAAAGCAATGCTCTCCAGCAGCATATTTTACATTTGGAGGAGGAAATTAAGGGATTAAATAGAAGATATCAAGCTATGGTGAAGCAGGTGGAGTCGGCTGGTTTAAATCCTGAATGCTTTGAATCATCTGTGAAAGACTTGCAAAAGGAAAAATCGAAGCTGGAAGATATATGCACAAAGGGGAAAGAAGAGAGAGAACTGCTTTATGAGAAGTTGAAGGATACGGGTAAACTTTCAAAGGAGAATGATTTTATGGGGAGCTCACTGTTGGGGTTGAACGCTGAGTTGGAGGGTTTGAGAGACAAGGTCCAAGAATTGCAAGCGTCTTGCCAGTTTCTCCAGGGAGAAAAATCCACTCTTGTGGCTGAGAAGGCTCTCCTGCTTTCACAGTTACAAGTTATCACTCAGAATATGCAGGCGCTTTTTGAGAGGAACACCTTGCTGGACAATTCCCTCTCTGTTGCAGACATTGAGCTTGAACGGTTCAGAGCACGATCAAGCAGCTTAGAAGAGTTGTGCCAATCTCTCAATAATGAGAAGTCCAATCTTCTTAATGAGAGAGGCACCCTGGTATTTCAGTTGAAAGATGTTGAGGAGAGACTGCGAAACCTGGAAAAGCGCTTTACAAAATTAGAGAAGAAATATTCTAACCTGGGGAAGGAGGAAGGCTCCACACTTAGTGCAGTAGAAGAACTACGGGGTTCCCTCCATGCAGAAAAACGAGAGCGTGCAAGTTATATACGGTCAAGTGAGGCCCGATTGGCGGGTTTGGAAAACAATGTCCACCTCATGCAGGAAGAAAGAAAGCTGGGAAAGAAAGAATTTGAAGAAGAACTAGATAAAGCTTTAAATGCCCAGATCGAGATCTTTATCCTTCAGAAGTTTATAGAAGATCTGGAAGAGAAGAATTTGTCATTATTCATCGAGTGTCAGAGACACGTTGAGAAATCCAAGTTTTCTAGTAAGCTGATCTCAGAGTTGGAGAGTGAAAATCTCGAACTACAGGTGGAAGAACAATTCTTGGTGGAAGAAATCGACAAGTTGAGGTTGGGCGTTCGTCAAGTCCTCAGGGCTCTACAGATTGAACCAGATAGGCAGGACGATAAGACTGAACCAGGGAAAGTAAATGTGCTGCACATTTTGAATAATATCAAGGACTTGAAAACTTCTTTGTTACGGAGCAAGGATGAGGAACAGCAGTTGCTTGTTGAGAAGTCAGTGCTCTTAACTGTACTTGGGCAGTTGAGATCAGAGGGTGCAGAGGTAGAGACGGAAAAACAATTCTTTGAGCAGGAGTATGAGATCGTGATAAACCATTGTTCTACACTACAAAATGAGAAGCATGACCTTCTAGAGATGACAAGGGAGTTGAGATTGGAAGTGACGGGGAAAGAGCAAAAGCAGGAAATATTAGAGGCTGAATTGTTAACTCTTCAACCTAAGCTGACAAATTTGGAGGATGCTTATGTGGTTCTGCAGGAAGAAAATTCCAAGGTGCTTGAAGAGAAGAGATCTTTGCTTAAGGAACTTATGGCCCTCAAAGAGGAAAAGAAAATGCTTGAAGAGGATAATAGTGTTAATTTCCACGAAGCACTAGCCTTCAGCACCCTCTCGTTGGTTTTAGAGAGCTTCACAATTGAGAAAGCTGCGGAACTAAAATCACTTGCTAAAGATCTCAACAGTCAATTTGTAATTAATAACGACCTCAAAGAGGCTGTTGGAACATTGGGGGAGAATTTAGTGATGAAAGAAGTAGAAAACCTGCATCTGAATGAGACGGTCCAATTGTTGGACAAGGAACTGTGTGAAGCCAAGGACTTAAATGGTGAACTAAGCCGTCAAGTTTTAGTTGGAAACGATTCTCTGAAACAGAAAACCTTGGAGCTCTCGGAGGCAGAAGAGAAGCTTAAAAGGATGGAAGATTTGAATGTGGAATTGTGCAGAACAGTTCAGGAACTGAAGATGGAAATTGAAGAATCAAATCTAGTGCGAGAAAATTGTGAGAAGGAGATTTTTGAACTATCTGAAGATAGCACAAATCAGAAAAAGGAAATCAAAAGCCTTTGTGAGGCAAATGAAATTCTGAAGAACCAAATCTTATGTAACGGAATTGAAAAAGAAGTAGAAAATCTACATCTGAATGAGACAGTTCGATTGTTGCACAAGGAACTGCATGAAGCCAAGGACTCGAAAGATCAGCTGAGCCATCAAATTTTAGCTGGAAAGGATTCTCTGAAGCAGAAAACCATGGAGCTCTCAGAAGTAGAAGAGAAGCTTAGAAAGGCTGAGAACTTGAATGTGGAATTATGCAGAACTGTTCAGGAAATGAGGATGGAACATGAAGATTCAAATCGACTTAGGGAGAATTGTGAGAAGCAGATTCTAGAACTATCCAATGATAACTCAAATCAGAAGGATGAAATCGAGAGCCTTCGTGAAGCAAATGAAACCCTGGCGAATGAAGTGGGTATCTTAAGTGAAGTAATTGAAGAACATAGAACAAGAGAGGAGTATTTGAGTTCCGAGCTGCAAGAGAGAAGCAATGACTTTGAACTCTGGGAGGCTGAGGCTGCGACATTCTATTTTGATCTTCAAGTTTCTGCTCTCCGTGAAGCTTTTCTTGAAAATACGGTTCATGAGCTCACTGATGTTTGTGAGAGTCTTAAAGATGAAAGTGCTGCGAAATCTTTGGAGGTAGAACAAATGAAAGAAAGAGTTAGCTCTTTGGAAGGTGAAGTTGGAGGACTGATCGGCCAGTTGTCTGCATACGTTCCTGCCGTAGCCTCATTGAGAGAGAATGTAGCATCTCTTCAGCACAATGCCGTACTTAGATCGAAGCTTCTTGTAGCAAGAAATCAACAAGATAAGGTAATATTTTCTCTCTTTAGAAACATTGATGATAGTGATGATTCAGCAATTAAGTCTGAGCTAGGTAGAGTCGACTCATTTTTGGTTTTGACAGCCTTACCCCGAGTTTTCAATAACGTAGAAGTGTCTGTCTGTGTTTCTGGCCTTATTGGCATGGAGAGAATGTGTATTTATTAACTGCTATCATAAGTACACATGAAAGTTCGATTTAATTCTAATCCTAAGTGTCCTGTTTATAACTGAAATTTAACGCTAAACGTAAAACATTCTTGTTCTAGTGAAGACCTTCCTAACAGAAGCAGATGTAGATCAGAGGTTTGCAACTTGGCTTGTGTGGATAATTGAAGTTTAATGTTAAAACTTGATACTTAATTACCATGTTTGTGTCTTATTGGACCACTCTAGCTATCACCATTGCTAGCTTCTGCTCTTTTTCTTTCCACTAATTAGCATGTTCGTGCGTCTAGGATGTGAAACCGCCAAATCATCTATATGAAAAGAACTGTCAAGATTCCACTGAAGATCAAAGCCCATTGGTACCCGACGGAATTTCAGAATTGGCAGAAGTGCAAACTATGATAAAAGAAGTTGAAAAGACGTTTGTGGAAGAGACGGAAAGGCTTGTGATGGAAGCCTTTGAAAAGGCAATGGTGGAAGAAATTGAAAGCCTTTCAACTCAGCAAAGTACAAAAACCAGCAACTCGTCTGTGGAGATTGAAGAGTTACAATCAAAAGGTACCTTACTTAAAGAAAAAGGCAGTAAATGTGAAGAGGTGAAACTTGGGAAGGAGTTCACTGTTGAAAATCGCAAGTTGCAGAAGACAAAATCTGCTAATGGGACTTTGATGAAAGACATTCCGCTTGATCATGTTTCTGATTTATCATCGTATGGAAGAAGCTGGAGAGGTACTGGTGGGGCTGATGATCAGATGCTTGAGTTATGGGAGACTGCCGAACAATACTGTCACCAGGATCCGGTTGCCAGTGAGAAAGAAAATCAGGCATCTGCACGCATGGAAGATGTTACCCCCAGCCATCGGTTTACAGATTCTGAGCAGATGATTCAGAATTTTTCTTCAGAAGTTGAGGCTGAGAAGGAGTGGGGAATTGAGAAGCTGGAAGCGTCCCTTCGAAGGCCACGTCATGAAGGCAAGAAGGAAAAAATCTTGGAGAGACTGGCCTCTGATGCCCAGAAGCTGACGAGTCTGCAGACAATTGCTCGGGATTTGGATAAGAAGATGGAGACAAGCAAGAAGGGCAAAAGGGCCAACGGCATTGAATATGAAACAGTCAAAAGACACTTACTTGAAGTTGAGTGTGCTGTTGTGCAGCTAGTGGAAACTAATGGTCAACTGAAAAAGAAGATTGAGGAGTCTCCGTCTTTGGACGAGCAGACTTCCATAGAGTTGGAGGAGGCTGGAAATGTCCGCAGAGAGAGAGTAGTCGAAGAGGCAAGTAAAGGGTCAGAGAAGATCGGAAGGCTGCAGTTTGAGTTGCAGAACATTCACTACATTTTGCTCAAACTGGAGGATGAGAATAAAAAGAAGGGGAGGCACGGATTTTACGTGAGCAGAACAGGCGTTCTCCTGAGGGATTTTATTTACAGCGGCAGAAGCGGCGAGAGGCGGAGGAAGGGTTGTGTGTGTGGCTGCATGAGACCCTCCACCAATGGAGATTGAGGCAATAATCACTCGAGAGGGAAGCATGTTTTATTTCGTTAAATGATCCTAATGTTGTGTTTAGCGAATCATTTATCGGATTAGTTAGCGAAAACACAAGTGTATTACCTCAGTTTCCGTGTAAAATAGGCTTCATCTAATCAAAATGAGCTGCTTCCTTCGTATTATCACCTCCCATTAACCATTCAAAACAAGCCACTTATTTTCTTCTTGTTTTTAACTTACGATGCTTCAGTAACTTTCGGAATGCCTGGATGCGTTGAATGTATGCTTCCGATAAGTCGCAAAATGGATAGAGTTGGATATTGATCGGATTTCGGAACTGCCAGTGCCAGAGAGGGATCAACTTAATCCAATTAGAGCAATGGTCTCTCAACTCGTCAAAATGTGCGTCTATCGTCATTTTAGTTAACACCGTCAGTAATTATGCTAAATGCAATCACGTGCGTGGCACATAAAACGAATTGTAGGGGTAATTAAGGAAACATTGTTTCCCGTGGGTTGAAGTCAATACAAGGAGATGGGAAACCAAGCAAGACGAGATTTACATGGATCTGTAGGTCAAAGTTCTAGGACACAAGCTTCAGCAAAGATGGGAAGATCATGGAGGCTTTGAAATAGACGATATTGGTGCTTGTTTTTTGATGTTCATGGACCAAGAAGGCCTCGATTAGTTGATGTTACCATATGTCTTCTCCTCATCGGCATTGGCTTCCAAATCGTCCATTTTCTTCTAAGGTTAAGTGAACTGCTTGCTCCTCCATGCCTTCTCCTCCATACCAGTGCAGTAAAGCTCTTCCATACCACATTGTCATACCTGCTTCGAATTCACCAATATTTTGCACAAAACTGGTTGGTTTATGCTATTATCTTCCTTCAATAAAGGCTGATTATTGCAATACATGGTGGGAATTTGAGGAACGTGAGGCTGGGCATGGAGGAAGTTTTAATTGGGGATGGGAGGAAGTTTCAATTGGGGATGGGTTATGAGTTCGATAGAATTCAACCCACAAGAAATATTATGTTTCCCTAATTGCCCCTACAATCAGTCCACAAGAAATATTATGTTTCCCTAATTGCCCCTACAATCAGTCTCCTATACGACGCACGTGATTGAATTTAACCAAACTATTGACGATGTTAACAAAAAGAACCATAACTGCACATTTTGATTAATTAAAAGACCAATGGTTAAGGAAATAAAGTTGAAGAATCATTGCTCCAATTGAATTAAAATTAAGGAATCATTGCTACAATTTTCTCTATTTGTCCAATCAAATTTCTCTTGCACCAGTTTCCAATCCAATTTGCACCACTAATTGCAACTGCTATGGAAGCGATGTCCCGGAAAACCGCCAAAACTTCGAGCTGAGGGGTACAACAGGCATCGCCGCGGCACCTCAGACGGTCCAAGTTCAGTCCAAATGTGTATAATATGGCACTTGTACAACCACAGAAGTTGATACCGTATGAGGAATAATAGAATTGTAGGATGTATAAAGCAAGACTCAATCATCTTCTCAAAATTTAGTATTTAGATTAAAAGCACAAAATTTCGATCAAGCAACTTTCATCTTCTCAAAAAGCTAGAACAAAACATGCACCAAGTAATATGGTCTCTTTAAGTTCACAACATAAATTGAACAATACTACTTAAAAGGAAATAACAGAGACAGCACTTAAGCACCAACAATTTCTTGCTGCACCTCAGGCGCTGCTTCTTCGGTGGGCCTCTCAACCTTCACACCAACATCTTCGCCACCATAAACCTAGTTATACAAAATCCATTTCACTAAAGTTTAGCTTACGGCCGCAGTATGAAGAACTATGCGCACAATTTGCATCATGATGCAGATATGCTACTAATCATGATGAAAGCATGCAAATGATAAGGAGTAAATAGCACCAAAAAATTCTGATGCCAAACCCTCAAATGAAATACGTAGATGATAAATAAGGCCAAGGACTCTCGGAAGTACTATGACCACGGTTCATCATTTACTATATCTAATATTTCAAATAGAAAGAATAAAAAAATAGATTTCCAAGAGCAAAAAGGGTATACCTCCATGAGCTTGGTGAGATCAAACTTGGGTGCCTTCAAGATCTTCACCTTCCTGATGAAGACATTTTGCAATGGATAGATGCTCATTGTTGCCTTCTCAATCTCTTTACCAATACTCTCAGCAATGAACTTGTTGACCAAGCCCTTAAGATCACTTGATGTTGCCTGGGCAATCATGATCTCACTCATCTTACGGCGAATCTGACAATAAATGTAGCATTATGGCGTCAGAAACAAACACTACCATGCATAAGTACATAGACAAAATTCATGATAAATTCAATTACATCATGCAAATTATTAAGGCAGAGCTTTGCTCACCCACACCTTTTTTTTTCAAGTGCAAACGGTTGGGGTTTAACTCCGTCCACTCGTTAGGAAAAAAGTGCAGGGGAGAATTTCCATATTAAGGTATACATTACCTGTCTGACTTGGCTAGACTGTGCATAGCAGGTCCTCTTGACCTGATTTGGACGTCTCTTGGTGAAGCCAATGCAGAACATCCTTAGAGTATAGTTGTCGGTGGTCTTCACATCCACATGAGCTTCAATCAAGGTTTGCCATTTGCGCACCAAAGACCTAAGCTTGTCAGTGGTGAAGTTCATTCCCTGAAGAATTCAATAATACATGAGCTCGGGTTCATAAGAAATCATACAAAAGATACCAAAAAATATATGAACGTAAATTATTCAAGCATACCCAGAAATTAGTAAGAACAGTCTTCCCTTGGACATCTTCAGCTCTCAACCGCATCTTTCTGTAAGCATGCTCCTCATCACCCTGAAGGTCAGCGAGTGATACCTCAAAGACTCTATGCTTGAGTCCTTCTGAAGCAATCTGTTAAAACCGAAAAACTTGTTAAAAGCATGCACTTTCAACAATTTAAATATATACAAAGTGTGTTATCATGTGGGGAAAAAAAATTGCTAAACAATTTTTTCCAAAAAGCGATGTATACATTTTGAAAGTTTTGTATAATAATTACTGATGCAATGAAAATTTCTAAATAGATAAAGAAAATTGTAACAGGTGTAACAGTCATTCTACTCGACATTAACATTAGCACGTAACCTCTCTGCTCTACCCCTCCGCACTCAAGTTTATTTATGGCATTTGGATAAAAATAAACATAGTGCAGAAGGAGAACCCGGTATGCAGAAACCATTTCCCAAATCGTGCCGTACTTAAACACGATAATTTCAAAACACCACTCTAAATACCATTTAATACTGCAAGCACAAAAACACCACTCTAAATACCAGCCTTCCAGAAGACAGAAAATCGTGCCGTACTTAAACACGATAATTTCAAAACATTTGCAATCCATAAGGACACAACAAATGCATAAATCAACAATAACAGCAGTCTAATAAAAACCCCCACCCGCTAATCCATTTCGTGGAAAGAAAAGCAAAATAAACTGATTCCACAATACCTTTCACCCTACTTAATATGGTATTCCAAAAAACTAAATCTAAAACGGAAAGAAAAAACAAAGATTGATAGATGACATCAATACCTTGGTACCCTGAGTACGGGAGACAAGAGTTTTGCCCACATTCGTGTTGTTGAACAGTTTCGGGGCCTTGATGTCATACCAATCCTTCTTGGCAAACGGATCAACCCTATATTTTCGTTCCACAAATACAAATTAATTAGTAAATAAGTGGGGTTATCACATAATTAACAAATCATACGAAATGACAAATAAGAACAAAACTAAAACAAACCCAGATCTATGTAAATCAGTGTGTATGTATATATGTAAAAAAATAAGCTTACGCTTTCTTCTTTCCTCCTTTCTTCGACTTGGAAATCCTCTTGTTCTTGCTGCATAATACAAAGGTCAATGTGTCAGTCACTGATCGAGAAATCCATGTGCTGAAATATGTTAGTGTGTGTGTAGAGAGAGCGAGAGAGAGAGAGAGAGAGTACCCGACGGCCATGGCTGAAAACTTAGAGGAGCTCGAGAGCTCTGCAGAGAGATGAAGGGTGAGGCTAAAAGCGGCCGAGAGAGCAAACCCTTGTCTTTGTGAAGCACAAAACCCTAACACTCACTCTGTTTATATAAATGCGATAGATCTTGCCTTTGCTGAGATGGGCTCAGGTTATGCTCGGCCCAAGTTATTTTCATATATAACACGTGGGCTCTCAAGTCTGGACCTTTTTAGAAAAAGCCCAAGACTAAAACCCTAATTTGGCACATCTCAAAAGAATTTTTATTTTTCCTTCTCTGAAAAAATGGACTAATAGTTACCAATCACAGTTATTCACTCATTCGGACTTGGAGAGGCTATAGAGAATTTCAACCTGCTCACGCTGAAAAGAATTTTTATGAGATTGGAAACAAAATACATTCAAGAGTGAATAGGCCCAAAATCTGAGTGCTAAATTCGGGGTTTGTTTATAGGGTTCGACTTCTACTCCAACTACAAAGTGTGGCTGCAAAAAAAAACAAAAAAGTGTATATACTTAGTGTAGTGTACATACAATATTATGGACACGACACTACATAATTTAATTTAGCAATTTCTGTTGATGTCAGTCTTTGTTCTACAGATTACATGTGGCTGCATGGTTACCACGTTGTTTATATCAAACCCTACCAAAGAAAAAAAAATTGTTTTCCTTAAAAAATCACCAAGTTCTTTATGATAATTTTATGTATGGAAATAAGTGTTTTTTTATTTTGAGTAAAATTGATGGGTGTTTAGAGACGAAACTTGGGTCAGACAACCACTCCGAAAGTATAATATATTTGGGCCGAGCCCTTTTAACTCCAAAATCCATTGGACCCAATTAGACATAAATGGGTTTAAACCCAAGTCGGACAAAGCAGCCCTACCCATTTTCACTTTTGAAGTCCAGGTGGAAGTGAAAGTTGTGAAACCATCGCTCGGAATCGCGGTTCTGGGGTTGTATCAGAGAAAGCGGGGGCAGGAGACAGGAGATTTGCTTGCAGTGAATCATAAACCCTAGTGAGGAATGGCGGCAGCAGAGGGGGGAGGATCAGGTAGGGTGGGCGCATCGGCAGGAGGTGGAGGAGCTGAGTCTCTGAAAGATAAAGGAAATGAGCAGTTCAAAGCGGGGAACTACCTCAAAGCCGCTGCACTCTACACTCAGGCCATCAAGCAAGACCCTAATAACCCCACTCTCTATAGGTACATTAACCACCTCAAATTTCCTTCTTTTTTTTTAATAATTTTTTTTGTTGGGATTTTGTAGTTTTCAATTTGATATGTAATAATCAAAATGCAATTTTGATTGGTTGGTTATGTAGTTACTTGACTTCTTCACATGGGTTTTTGTTGAATATTTTTGGTAGTGGAATGATTTTAATAATTCTAGGAATTTGAAGTTGTGTGCTTTGTTTATGTAGAAAATCAGATGAATTTCTATTGTTCATGTTGTTTATGTTTGCCCCTTTGAACTCCCCCAACATTTTGTAATTTGTATGAACTCCAAAGTTACATGAGGTTCGGGGTTGATATACTAGTTTGTTGTTCGTTATTTTGATTAACAGAAGTTATGGTATTCAGATGCAAAGGAATTCCTTTCGTATGTTAGTAGTAAAAATTCAGGCACTTTCGTAGACAAGATGTATAGAATTTGTTACCGAAAAATATCTGCATAACCATTATGGTAGATGAAATTTTTTGAGTGATATAAGCTGAGATGAACCTCATGTAACCTATCTTGGGCGCCGTTAAAAAATTCTGGATTGTTTCGTTAAAGAAGCTAATGTTTCGGTTAACATTTCACTTATTTATGCGGAAAAGTATTTTGAGATCTTATGAAATTTGGAATTTATAGAAGAAAGCAAGGCCATTAGGAAGAAAAAGGGGATATAATTGTCAAAACAAAACCTCATTGCAGCAAAATACTTTGATACCACATTTGTGACTATGCCCTTTTTATTTCCAAGTAAATATGAAAAGCAAACCTGCTCTGTTATGTCCAATGCTATGGTTGGTCTTAGGGTCTACTATGAATTGTTCCTGCTTCAAGTGCTACCACATGCATAGTGTTTATACCATTTGTTAAAACAAAGGGCTGATCTGTGAAAGATGTTAGAGAGAGCTTAGATAAGCTAGGAATGGTTTCTGAATAGGTCAGGTGCCTGCTGTTTCATAATTATTGAATGATAATTGGTCAACTTTCTTTATGTATATCTTCATTATTTTCTTTATAACTAGGATTGTTTCTGCTGTTTAAAGGTGTTTAAAGGATGTTAATGAAAACGTTGAAGTTTTCCATATGAAGTAGCATAGTAGTAATGAAAAATTAAAATTTCCAAGGATACACGGTCTTGGCTGAATTTTCTCGTTTAACAATCATTGCATGCTGTACTGATGCATCTTCTTAATGTTCCATTGTTGGCCAGCAACCGTGCTGCAGCATTTCTTCAATTGGTTAAGCTTAGCAAAGCCCTTGCTGATGCAGAGACAACAATTAAATTGAACCCCCAGTGGGAGAAGGTACTGTTGTTTTATTTTATTTTTTCTTAAATTCTATTTTGCTTCAATAAGCTTGTACTTTTAGAAAACCAGAAGTCTTGATTTTTGTTATTTATTCCTTTAAAGAATCTTTTTTACGCATCTTCAGGGATATTTCAGGAAAGGTTGCATATTAGAGGCCATGGAACAATATGATGATGTATGTCTAGAAGTTCTTTCAATCTTCCCATTTTTATGGCCTTCTGGACTAGACCACATGATATTGGTTTTCTGCTGCTGATATCCTTCTGTTCAACATATGTTGTAGGCTTTGGTTGCTTTCCAAACAGCTTTGGAATATAACTCGCAAAGCACAGAAGTATCAAGAAAGATAAAAAGGATTTCTCAGTTGGTGAGAGATAAAAAACGTGCAGAAGTGGTGGAGAAAATGAGATCCAATGTTGATATGGCGAGGCATTTAGATAAACTGAAATCTGAAATGGTGAGTGTATTTATCAAGGATTCGTGACCTTCAGAAAACACTGTTGTTCATTATTATTCTCATTTTGATACCTTCTATTATCTTTGTGTTTGAGTGATAATTATAATTGCTCAGTCATTAATATATGTTAGTCTTGTTTCAATCTGCTTTATCTTTCTTCGTGTGAATGGTGCGACTTGCCTACTTTCATATATTATAGGTAGAAGCTTTCTTATCGCCCTGAAGGTTAACACGTTGAGTTCCAGAAGCTTATAAAAAGACTTAAGATCACCTGCCCTTGGATTGTTTTAATCAGTCCTAAAATTAAGTTACTCTTTCTCTTTGCAGTCTGGGAAACGTGGATCTGAAGAATGTTGGGAAGAAATGTTTTCTTTCCTTGTCGAGACAATGGAGTCAGCTGTAAAATCATGGCATGAAACTTCTAAAGTGGAGGCTAGAGTTTACTTTCTCCTAGATAAGGAAGAAACAGACACCGAGAAATATGCTCCAGCTGTGAATATTGATAAGGTATTAAGTTTAGAGTTTTCATTTTTTTTCAAAATATCCCTTTCGTGATTGGTTGAAAAGTTTTTTTTCAGCATTTTTGGTCCTATGAACCCTTTTTCGCTGTTCCAATAAAACAATTTATTGCATTAAGTTTATCCTTTCCGAGCTGTGAGCCATCATTCTCTGCTACTGTTATCCGTACTAGCAGGTGACATTTTTGTTTAACTAATCAATGCTTGCCTGTTATTCCAGGCTTTTGAATCGCCCCATACACATGGCAGTTGTTTTTCATTTCTTAGGCAGTATGCTGAGGATTCTTTCTCCAAAGCAGCTTGCTTGGTGACTCCCAAAAGTATCATGTCTTATCCACAGGTACATTTCACTTCATTTGTATTTACAACTATAAATCTTATTCTTATTCTGTTAGGAAGACAATTATTAAGGTTCATCGTGTGACACGATGGAGAACTTTCTTTAGACGATAAGCACGTGGGCAATTAACACGCACATGTATGGATGTTTCAATTTGAGTTTGGGTGCTTGCAAGGCCCAAGAAAAAGGTTCTCATAGATGCTTTTGCAATGTGCCATGGAGTATCTGTCATGCATTTTCGATCGTTACCTTCTTGAGTTAGTTAGAATTAAGGAACTAATAGCATTTTCTTCTCAAATAAAAAAAGGACTTTAATGAGCAGTTAACATAAGTCATGTCACATTTGCATGTTACATGTGCCTAAGTCTCTGTATCTTTGCGTGCGGTGTACTTGTGTGTGCGCAAAACTAGAAGTGTGTTTTAATTACTTTTTGGAGGTTTGACCTCTGACATGGGTTCAAGACTTCAAGTGCTTAAAAGACTCGTGCATGATGATTGCATAGTGTTTTTGGGAAGGTTAAGCATTTATTGGTATGTCTCATGAAAAAAGAAAGTAGTTAATTGGTCTGTTTCAGATGTCACTAGCTTTCTCTGGTTCCAATTTGCTAAATCCAACTTTTATTCGCAGATGATTTAAATTTAGGGGGAAGTATTGACTGATTCAATAAAAGGTTTTTGTTGTTAACAAAGAGGTTTCAATGATCAAATACTTTTTGCAGGTTTGGAAAGGTCAAGGTTCAAGGAAATGGAAACACGGGCAACATGATGGCTTCTTTGTGCAATTTGAGACCCCTTTCCTGCGGAAGCTGTGGTTTATTTCTAGTTCCATTGAACTGGGCCAGACATTGTGCAGGTCTCTTTCTCTCTCTCTCTCTCTCTCTCTCTCTCTCTCTCACACACACACACACACACACACACACGCAGTGTTCCTGAGGAAGTGCCAATTTGTAACTAAATACGAACTCAATTATGGATGACTTTTAATTTTATTATTTAAATTACCAAGAATGTATTGCAAAGTCTAAAGTTCCATCACCGGTCACCTGCTTCATCAGAACTTAGGTTATATTTGGTGGTTGCATTTTGTACCGCCTTTAAGTTGAAGCTTTAGGTTATCTTTTATTACCACCTTGGAGTTCTAATGTTAGTTTCTTTCTTCAATGTGCAAACCCTTTGAAGTATTGTCCTTTTTGCTTTTAAGAGAATGAAGAAATGGAAAGCTTGAACGTATGGATGTGAAAATAATAGTGGGAAGTGGGTTTTTTTTTTAATTTTAATCTACGAAAGTTTTAGGATGCTTGTAGGGAAATTTCAGGGAAGCAGCATCAATGTGGTTACTCACTTAATATTTACTATAATAACGTCCAACTAACCTATTGTACAAAACCTATCTGTTAGAATATTGATCACATCAATAGCAGTGTTTTGGAGCTAGGTGATCTAATGTCTCTGTTTATTTCAGGGATCCGGAGGATTTAGATATCAGTGCCCATGAATTGATTCCACGCCTATTCAAACAGTCCGATTCATAAGTTCCTTTATTTGTATTTTGTTGGAGCAAAGTCTCAGGCCCATTATAGCGAGAGATTGTGTATTCTAAAGAACCGACAGCACTGGTGACAGTTTTTTGCCTTTACTCAGTTTGCAAGGTTTCCTTTGGCCCTGGTTATTTGCAGGAAGGTGCTTTCCATAATCATAACATGCATTTACTCAAGGTTTTGTCTCTTTCTAAATTTTCAAGCCCTTTTGTTTTGAGCGATTGCGTTTTACTGAGAGATCCCTTACTGTGAAGTTGTTAGCCTGTTTTTCCAGTGTAAGGAGTAGTTTAGCCCTTGAATTAAGTTGGGTATCTGCTGCTTATGTGGTGAAACCGAAAACTTGAAATTAGGTCCTGCAGAACTAAGTTTATTTGTAATTGTCCAAATAGCAATGTAACTGTTGAATAGGTTTTTGTGCATCTTTACTGCCCCGTATGAATGCTCTATGTATGGTCCTTTTATTCTGATGTGAGTTACACCATTGTTCAAATATCTTGATGGATGCATAATTCATGAGCACTTGTCACGACGCTTCTTTATGCATTACCTTGAGATTGCTTGACAGTGACACCTTCATTTCCTTGGATGAGTAACAGCGAAGTCTTCTTCATATAATGCATTTGTTAATTGCTAGCCAATTGATCAAATAGCAGATTATTCATAGTTATTTTTAGTTTCCCCTCCAGATTGTATGGCTTGAACTTGGCGAACTGCCGTCGTTGTTGAGAAGCTTACAATTTACTGTGTTATCTTGCGTGAGATTTACAACCGGAATGTCGTAAAGTGTCTCTGTCAAGTTGGTGTTAGTGTAAAACTACCTCGGATGCTGAATATTACGCTTCATTGATAATGGAATATTACACCCTTAAACGATCTGCACACAAGGCCTTCAGGCTTGACTAAAATAGAAGCCTGGCCTTGAGCATCATCGGTATTCTTCATAATCTCTTAATTTTGTGTATAGTAGCAATAATAATACATAAGCTTAGTACTTATAAGCACCCTAGCTATGTCCCCATCTGCTAGGAAACCCTCCTCCCTCCATGTTGGGGATCAATCATGTTAGATATATATAGAGATTCTCTTTTGTTAAAGCCACTGCCACACATATCGTAAAACTTTCATTCATTTGATTGATCATCGTAGATTAGACGCTGTCATCGTGTCTGTTTCCGTCTATTTCTCCTGGATTCGGTTTGCAGGTGTGTAGCGTGAAGTTACATGCCGATACAGCCTCTGCCACTGTAAGATAGATCCATTCCTGACCGATTTTCTCGATGAACTTGGACTTCTCGAGCTTCTTGATCACCTCGCTTCGGGGGTTTGCTAGTACAAGCTGATAGATCAGAAGAAAGAATAAAACATCAGCACATGATCAAACAAGAATGTGAACCATATCAAACAGAACTAGTCTACCATAATCTCATACCTTGAGACCCTTTCTATCAACATTTTTCTGGACCTCTTCAAGCATGGTGATCCCGCTCGTATCAATGCTTCCAACCGCTGTAATTTGATTTTAATTTTAGCATTAGACTTGTAATAAAGCTTAAAGCCAGAGATCGTACATGTTAACTTGTGACTGTTGCAAATTGATCACTTACTGCCAATGTCTAGTATAACATAGTGTAAGCTTGTTTGTCCAGAAGATTTTATCTTGTCTTCCTCCTCGTATATCCATCTTGAGATCCTGTGAACCACATTTTGAGCATAGATTAAAACTCTACCTCGCTGGCTATGTCGTTTTCATATATCGGTATCTAACTTAAGTATTTTATGTACCTTTCCCTTAAATAGTTTGCATTAGCAAAGTAGATTGGTGCATCAATTTGAAGAATAAGAACTCCTGGAATATTGTTCGCAGCCGGGTACTGATCAATGCTTCTATAAATCGACGAGTTTGGAATGTTGCCTAAGGCGAAAGTCCTTGGCCTCGCCACGAATAGCAGAACCCTTAGCAGTGAAACTGCAACCTGCAAATACATATAAACGTTACATATGCATCCAGAAATGTGTAAAAAGAAAAACTTTCTTGTGACGCAAGAAAGAAAACCCTTCCTGTACTCTCCTACTTACCGCAATGACTAGGCCAATCTCAACACTGCCAAAGACAACGCCAAAGTATGCACCCAGGCACACAATGCAGTCCACCTTGTCTACTTTCCAGAGATGGATGACGGCTTCATAATCGATGAGGCTAAGCATGGCAGCCATTATAATGGCGGAGAGCACCACAAGTGGAGTGTAATGGAACAATGGCGTCAAAAACAGGAGTGTGAACATCACTGCAGTCGCCATTACAATGTTGGAGACTGCAGTTTTGCATCCTGCATTGAAGTTCACCGCAGTTCGCGAAAATGGTCCTGCAAGTAATTGCAGCCATAAGAGACGCATATGATTCGTGAATCTGGTAAAAACTACTAGATAACTCATCCATGTGTTTGATTAAAGACTCTTATGTATAAAGCAATGCCCTCTTGCTAGATTTGTGTTGCCAGACATATGCTCATATTGTCAGACTGAATATGAACCGACATTCATTCAAGAAAGAGCGCATTTCTCGTTACATATATATTGAACGCTAGGTATGGCCATGAAAAGGGTATGTACCGGCGGTCAAGTAGCAAGAAGTGCAAGAGCCTGCAATGTTCATCATCCCGAAAGCGATCATTTCTTTGTTACCGTCAATATGGTAGTTTTTAAACGCAGCAAAACTTCTTCCGACAGCTACTCCTTCCTGCACGTCCACCATCAGTAATCTAGCAATGTTAGCCTAAAGCCTTCATTATATACATTGTGTGCTAAGCAAATACTGAGGAACGCAGGAACCTACAGCAAGGCCGATGACACCAGTGACGATCCCAGTTTTAATGGCTGTCGAGAGATATGGCGACCCGAAAGCCAAGTCAGACACGGATGGCGGGTTCAACCCTTTTTTAAGGTGTCCAATCTGCAAAAACAAAGGGTCTATTTAAGTTAATTAACATATCATACAAAAATAATTAAATAAAAAGTAATTATTATGTGATATATATTGTATATATGCTGGGGAGAGAGTGAGATGCTTACTACTAGAACGCCATGTTTTTCAGCATGGGTTAGAAAAACCAGAAGGCTTCCCAAGATCACGGAGCACAGTGGCATCATTGCGTTTATCCAAAAGAAGGCCGGTTTTCTCTTGCTCTAATTGTCATAAGCATCATCATTAAAACAAGAACCGATAAAATAAGCAATTTTCTTTTTGGGTACAAAAAAGATAGCCATTTTAATCCCAATGTAAGGCAAGAATTAACTAGTCATGGGCATGCATGGAGAGAAATTTATACTATTCTAAGATATTCTATTTTGCTAATTTAAACTGAGACATGGTGACTAGTAATTTTTTTTATGAAAATTTTATTTGAACCCATATAATCTTTCCGTCTAATTTACTCTCTACACCTATATTAATTTTAATTAAACTATCAATATTTCTTTAAACTCAAATTTACTACCTAAACTACTCTCACAAACCCAATTCAATAAGTAGATTTATCTTTACACCTAGTAAGAAAAAAATAAAAAACCAAAATTTAACATCGAAGCAGAGAGAATGGGAACGGCGTAGGAAAAATTTCTAAAAAAATCGCTATTTCTCCACCAAATCAACCCAGGCATTGAGGTATTCAAAATATTTTCTTAGTTTGCAAAAATTTAGCGTTTTTTAATTGTACATATAGTGTTTGAAGTGATTTATAAGTTGAATTAATGGACATTGTGAGAAAACTGGATTGAAACAGCAGTGGGTTATCCTTTGAACAGACAAGAAAGAAGAGAAAAGTGAAGATATTGAGACACTTTAACCTATGCTAAAGGTGAAGATATTTAGGCTGTTTAGGTTGTGAGACCATCTCCATGCTAAAGGTGCTAAATCCAAAGTTTAGGACTTCAAAATCTATTTGCATCTCAGGTATACGAACTGTCATATCCTTTTAAGAAACTTATGATTATGTTTATTAAACTGTGAATCTGTACCGGTAATTAAGTATCGATTTTTTTAGAATTTATCGTTCACAATATGTTAATATTATATTTACTATAATGAAAGATTATCAAGATTAAGAGAAGGAAAATGATTTGAACTTGAATCCCAGTGAGTTGAAAAAGATGTCTTATCCACTTGGGCAATCCACCAATTATAAATATGTTAATATAAGTCTCTTTTGATGTGTAAACAATCAGACAAAAGAATATTATGTATATGAATTTTTAACTTCTAGATGTTGTGTGTCCGAAGAGGTCACATAATATATAGCATTTGGGAAAAGAGAGTGCATATATATCACTTCACAACAAGAATATATCTTGTTTGACAACGTTCTTCCGGTTCAATAAACCCTTTTTTAACTTAAGATCGATGGAGTTAATTACATGGTTCATGAAACAACTGAAGCAACTATAACTGGCGTTGGTACTGTTGGTGACGTCTTAATTATTAGTTTTGGCAAGCCAGTAAACGACATGCATGAAAAGTTTTTACATGGAAATAATTCCTTAAATCCTTCTTCAAGTTTAGAGAAAATGATCAATTATAAACAAAGATATAATGCTTCGAATAATGGATTGTATATATCTCAGAAAGGTACGTGGTGTATATACTTACAAAGTATCTTGTGAGCAATAGAAAGCAGAGGAAACAGCATCCCAGCACAGAAGTTTCCCACCTCCACTGCAACATAATTTACATTCATTATATGATATTAACTAATAATGTCCAGAAAGGCATATGTAAAAAAATTGCCAAAATTTGTGGAAGTTGTAAAGCATTAGCTAGAAATTAATAGATTAGATTAAAAAGAGAACTTTATACCTTGTGCACTTGAGAAAAGATAGATTTCATGACAGATATAACATCTGTCTCATGAGTGAAATGAATCAACCCTAGTACCCCTTTAAGCTGCTGGAGACATACAACAGTGGCTGCTCCACCCATGAAACCCACTATTGTTGCATGAGACAGAAAGTCCACGACAAACCCAAGTCTGCAAATACACATATACGTACATACAAACATCGTTTCAGAGGGGTTGCTTCTTGATTGTTTTTTCATTTTGCTTATATCAGAACTTTGTAACAAATATGAATTGGCAGCAAATTAAATTACATACCTTAAGAAGCCAAGAGAAGCCTGGAAAGCTCCAGCAAAGAAGGTAGAGGTGAGAGCCAACTGAAAGTAGAGCTTAGGGTTCTCAGTAGGGCTAACAACCTTCCCCAACATGGAAGATATGAGAAGGGATGCAACCGCCACAGTACCCACTGCCAAATCTTTTGAACTTCCAAGCATGGCATACACCAATGGAGGCACAAAGCTCGAATCTGCATTCATTTTTCCAAAAAAGACAGAAATGAGATTTTTCTGAACACGATTCCATCATAAAGTACGTACTTTTGTTTTTACTATGAGACTAGAGCATTGGTCTTGTTTGTTCTTACTTGAATGCATAACTGACCAGATTCACAATTTGGCAACGTAAGTTTGGTGTAAGAAGAAAATGTTTGATTACACATAATTTTTTGGGTACTCACATAGGCCAATAATTGGGGGCAAGTTTGCTAAATTTGCATAGCTGATCCCTTGAGGAACTGCAAGACTGGCAATGGTGATTCCAGAAATGAGATCAGATTTGAAGAAGTCAAAAGTATAGCGAGGAGCCCATTCGAGGATTGGCACAAAGTGTTGCAATCCTAGAACAAGTTTTCTAGGTGTGGGTTGGTTCTTAAATTGCCTGAAAGGGTCATCGGGAAAGAAAGTTTCTTTCAGAGATGATTTCAGAGCCTTGAAAAATGGCTTGGAAGGAGGAATTTCGACATGGCGTGGGCACTCGTAGTCTGCGTTGCCCATTTCACCTCAGGAAAGAGAACACTTGAGGAGGCTAATGAGAGGCAGCTAATTAAGCGAAGATTAACTAAGCAGCTAACTGATCAGGTTTGGTTGATACTGCTAATTGTAGGAATGGTACGTAAATAGGTTTTTGTTTAGGGTTTATGGGCTGGCTAGGTTGTATTGATTTGGTGAGATATGGTTCGCTTGCTAGGTAGTGAAGGAAATGGGGCTTTGCCAGATAGCCATTGGAAGCAATTGGTGGTTAAAATGCTTAATTAGCTCTGGCAATGACACACATGGTGGACGGGGGCATTATATAAGGTGGTGCACTGCTGGCACAGAGACAGGGAGGGAAGGAAGGAAGGATGTAGGGAAAGGATCTTTGAGTGCCTTGTGGGACCCACACCAGGACTCACACGTAGCACATAAATCGTGTAAGTCCATTGACTCCATCTCTACCAAGATTCCTTTTATTTGCTAGGGTTTAAGGAGTGATGAGTGGCACAGTCTATGTATCACGACTTTTTTGCTCTCTTTCATTCAAGTTTGATATTTTTTTTTCTCCTCTAAATTAGAGTGTTTTCAAATTTTTCTTGTTAAAAAGTTGACCTATATCTAAATTTAAAGAAATATCTTCAGCACATATTAATTTTTAGGGTAAAGTACAAAAAATAACCTCAACTATTGGTGTCACGACACTTTCATACCTCATCTTTTAAAATTAACAATGTCATACCTCATCTTTAGAAATTATGCCAATGTTATACCTTCCGTTAGTTTGACCGTTTATTTCTCAGTTAAATGCTGACGTTGGCTTGATCTGGAACCCATTTTTTATTAAAAAATTATTAAAAAAAATCATTTGATATTATTAAAATATTTGAAAAAAGTACATAAAAAAAATAAAAATAAACCTCTCCTTTCATCTCTCCCTTTCTTCCCCATCTTCCTGCAACCCAGAAAGAAGAAGAAGGAGGAAGTAGAAGAGGAAGAAGAAGAAGAAGAGAAAAAAAAAAACCCCAAACCAAACCTAGTTTGTCCCCCCTCCCCCCACCACAAACCCAACCCCTTGCAACCCAGAAAGAAGGAGGAGGAAGAAGAAGAAAAAAAAAAAAAAAAAAGAGAAACTGTCGTCCTCCCCCCCCCCACCCCAAAAAACAAAAAACAACACATACCCACCCACCAACCCACCCTGCAAAAGAAAAACAAGAAGAAGAAGGAAGGAAAAAAAAAAAAACCAACCCCTACCCAACCCGAAGGAGGAAGAAGAAGAAGAAAGAAGAAGAGGAAGAAAAAGAAGAAGGAAAAAAAATAAAAAAAAGGGAAACTCTCATCCTCCCTTCCCCCCCCCCCCCAAAAAAAACAAAAATACCAACCCATCCACCTTGCAAAAGAAACCCCCCCCCCCCCCCCAAAAAACAAAAAACAACACATACCCACCCACCAACCCACCCTGCAAAACAAAAACAAGAAGAAGAAGAGAGAAGGAAGGAAAAAAAAAAAAACCAACCCCCACCCAACCCGAAGGAGGAAGAAGAAGAAGAAAGAAGAAGAGGAAGAAAAAGAAGAAGAAGGAAAAAAATAAAAAAAAAGGGAAACTCTCATCCTCCCTTCCCCCCCCCCCCCCCCCCCCCCCCCCAAAAAAAACAAAAATACCAACCCATCCACCTTGCAAAAGAAAAACAAGAACAAGAAGAAGAGAGAAGGAAAAAAAAAAAAAAAAACCCAGTTCTTCCGTCCCCCAACTCCACCCCCCCCCACCCCCCGCGCGCACCCACCCTCTTCCCTCCACACCCATTCCCCCCCATTTTCTCTGCGCCCAAGTTCTTAACCTTCGAAATCGGCCTAGCAAAGGTTTCCCGATTCCACCTCAACGGGATCTAGGTTTTTTTTTGGGTTGCAGGTAATGGGTGTAAGGTTGGGTGCAGAGGGTGGATGCGAAGGTGGGGAGGTTAGGTGCGGGGAGAAGAGAGGGTGGGGAGTGGGGAAAACAAATTGGTTTTTTTTTTTTTTTTTTCCTCTTCTATTTTTCTGGGTTGCAGTTGCAAAAAGGGGGGAAGAAGATGAAGATGGGGAGAAGAGAGAGAAGGGGGGAAGGGGACGAACTAATGTTGTGATGTTGGTTTTTTTTTTTTTTAAATAACTTTTCTTTATTATTTTAATATTTAAAAAATATTAAATGATTTTTTTTTAGTTTTTAATAATTTTTTTAATAAAAATTGGGTCCTGGATCAAAACACATCAGTATTTAACTGAGAAATAATCGGCCAAGCTAACGGAAGGTATAACATTGACACAAATTTGTAAGATGAGGTATGACATTGTCAATTTTAAAAGATGAGGTATGAAAGTGTCATGACATCAATAGTTAAGGTAGTTTTTTGTACTTTACCCTAATTTTTAACTGAACAAATCTACCACCTATAACAAAAGCATTGGCAAATTGTACCAGCTTGCCACTAGCAGAATGGTATATACCATGTAGGACACTTGCTCCACTCTCATTGTGTTGGAGGTAATCAAGCTCTTCTCACGTGTTAGCTTTTTGGAGTACCTGTAAATTGGAGCCCTAGATTTAGGTATGGTTTGGCATTGAGGTGCTTAAAAAAAAAGCTGCTTATTTTCAGAGTTTTTATGTTGAAGGTGTTTGCTAAACTCAAAAAAAGAGAGAATATTTTGGAAGTTGCTGTGAGAATAAGTTGAAATCATCAAAAAAGTTGAAGCAGCTAAATGCTGCTTTGGAAAACTAGCTTTTTTTCAAAGTAAGCGGAGCTACAGTGCTCCCTTAATGAAACCTTCTAAAGTCCAATAACACCCTCAAACCAGAAACAATGCTCCTTTGCCGATCTCCACAAAACCCAGAAATCCACCAGAAACGGCTTTACCAATCTGCACAAGAAATGGAAACACAAAAACCCACCATAAATGGCTTTGCCGATCTGCACAAGAAATGGAAACACAGAAACCCACCAGAATAATTGCAAAAAAAAAAAAAAAAAAAAAAAAAAAAAAAGCATAAAACTCTCATTTTTCCTTTGCTACTTCAAGAATCTGCAGACAAAAAGAACAACAACAATTCAATTTCTCCTTCTTCAAAGTTTACAACTTTGAATTTATTTCAAATTAGAAAAAAGAAAACGAGGAGGATGTGGAAAAGATAACCTTGAGTCACTGCTTGCGGAAGGAAAAGAGGCTGGACTGGAGACAGCGGGAAGAAGAGGATTAAGTCGCTGCCTTCGTTATCCATCTTCAATTTTTTCCTTCTTCAAAGTTTACAACTTGGAGATAGCGAGAGGAAGAGAGGCTAGACTGGAGACAACGGGAAGCGAAACGAGGCTGGACTTGAGTTGCTGCCTCCGTTATCCATCGTCCGCAGAGGATTGGAGGGCGAAGCGAAGCGGTCTTGCTCCAATGGTAGTTGCCATGTCGACTAGATGAAGAAGAAGGAAGAAAACAAAAAAGATGAAGAAGAAACAGAGAAAAAAAAAATAAAGACAGAAAATTGGGGAGTGGGGGAGAGTCGGGAGACTTCTACACAGATGATTAACAAATGAAAATGGATAAAAGAAAGATAGGAGACTTCTAGAGAGACTATTAATAAATAGAAGACATGGATTATTAATAAATGAAGATGGATGGGTTTTGCGGGATTTCGCTGGCTTGTTGCAAGCTGCTGGTGGGGAAGGGGGGCTATTCTTTCACTCGACAGCAATGGCAGAAGCTGTTGTTATCCGTGCAACTTTGTGGGTCTGTTGCGAGTTGGGTTATGCGGATGTGGAACTTGAATCTGATTCTCATGTTCTTATTCGAATGCTTACGGGAGAGTACGTGATCGATGCTACTTTGGAATGCGTTATTCATGATATACATCTTCTGGTATCTTAATTTGGAAGGGTGAGGTTTGGATTTGTTAAGTGGTGTGGAAATGCTGTTGCGCATGCCATGGCCTCATATGTGGCCTCACATGGAGGTGTTTTTCGTTGGGATGCAATTGGTCTGATGTTTTTATTTAATATTCTTG
Source organism: Pyrus x bretschneideri (assembly GCF_019419815.1). Taxonomy (NCBI): domain Eukaryota; kingdom Viridiplantae; phylum Streptophyta; class Magnoliopsida; order Rosales; family Rosaceae; genus Pyrus; species Pyrus x bretschneideri. Next base: position 10,950,083 of record NW_025999798.1, read on the forward strand.
CGCAAGATGTAAATGTTTCTATTAGAATCTAATAAAGTTTACCTTTAACAAAAAAGAAAAAAAAACAAAAACATTATACTCATTTTATATCCTTTTTGGTTATTTCATACAGTCACATTTGTTTTACATAAAAGTTTACCAAACACTATCATACTGCTTTTTTTTTTTCCAAAAGCACTTTTACAAAAAAATTTACCAAACACTCTGCTGCTTTATTTCACAGCTGCTTATTCTCACAACACAGTAGAAACATTTTTTTTTCAAAGCACAGCAATACCAAACCAGCCCTTAGTACTGGTTTGGTACTGAGGTGCTTTTATAAAAAGTGGGTATAAAAAAAAGCTGAGCTAAAAAAGTTGTTTGGTAAACACTTAAAGCAACTTATTTTCACAGTTTTGGGTGAAGAAAAAAAATGAAAATGTGAAGCAGAAAAAATGAGCTTATTTTCATAGCACAACAGAATCCGTTTTTTTTCAAAACACATCAATATCAAACAACCCTTAGAGGGGGTATGCAAAATTTATAATACAATAATATTTTTAGTCCCACTATGATATTGTTTCAAGTCGCTATTATTAAGATTGTATGGTCCCAAGTTATGGTCAGAATAGGAAATATCTAGTTGTTAGTAGTTGTGTTAACTTTCATTTATGACTCATTTAGAAGTGTTTTTAAAATGATTAAAAGTGATTTCAATAAAATTGATTTTGGGTTTTCGAAGAAGCACCAAATATGTGCTTCCTACATGAAGTACTTAAAAGTGCTTTTTCAATATCTATCAAGGTTCTAAAAGACGCTAGGCACTAGTCGGGTGGAGGGTTGGGGCCTAACGTCTAGGCAACTAGGTAGACAAGGCGGATTTAATTAATTTTATTGTATAACATATAAATAAGTGCCTACTTACACTCTAAAAAATAAAAATTATACTTGTATTGAGAATTTAGAAAACTTAAAACTTAAAACTTAGATCATCATGGCATAGCCATCATTAGAGACTAATGCAGTAAAAGTAAGCATAACCCAAAACCAAAATTGAAAATTCACTAATTCATGATCTAGGTTTTTTTTAGTAGAGGTTACCCAGAAAACCCTTTAAGTTAATTAAAAAAAAAACTTAAAAACAATAGAACCGCCTAACCGCCTAGCTGCCTAACCCATCTAGGCGGCCGTCTTTACCCAATTTTTATGCACGTTTTGGCCTAAATCGCATCAGTTCTCCACCGCCTAGGCCGATTTTTAGAACAATGGTATTTACTTGAATTTTTATTAAGAATTGATTTCAAAAATATTTTTACTAAAAGCGCTTTCAATCATTTTAAAAGCACTTCTAAACGAGCCCTTAGTCGAATAATTAAGAAGTGTTTGTGCCAAACAACGCCCACCAATTTTGATACTTTAGAGAATGTTTGAGATGTTTGGATATCACCTAATTAATATTAGAATATTTTTAAACTAGCAGTGCTACTTGAAGGGAAACATTAAGAAAGCAAGTGACCCTTTACCAGAGTGGTGCAAATTAATGTGTTAAGCTCTTGCATGACGATGTGGGTTCGAACCCCGTTGTTGGCTAATCTAACATCTAATCTAATAAAATCCATCATTTGACAAAAAAAAATGATAAACATTAAGAAAAAGAAGTTGGATTTTTATTTCAATTAATGGTACGTAGGAACACTCGTTTATTTGGAAATTACCAATTATTTTATTACAAGCGATATTCAACACTAATTTATCTTAAAAAGTAAAGAAATGATTTGAATTCGAGACTCTAATAAATTAGAAAAAAAACTTAATTATCAGAACAATTCACCCATTGCAATTTTATATATGCATGGTGGAGATTAAAGTAGAGCAGTGGATAAAGATGAGATGACGATCCCTTTCGGTAATTTGCTTTGTCTATTTTGGCATATACTTTTAGCAGAAAAAAATGCAGGGTGCATGCATCCATGTTAGGAAGGGAATATTATTTCAACATCCTTCACCGTAGTCAGGTGACCATTCACCATTCATTTCTTGGTATTACCAATCACACTCCCACTACAATTCCTCAATTATTACACAGGAGGGCTCTAGCTATCATGAAGATTCCTTGTAAAAGGAAAACTTTTTTGTTTCTTAACGAAAAAAGGATGATGTTTAACTGAATCAAAAATTAATAAATGAAAAGAGGGGAACATTTTTCTGTAGCATATATGCGTAAACAAATGTTTCAGAAAGAATTTCACTATTATAGCAATGAAAATAATACAATCGGACACATATATCCTTTCATTTTTTTAGATCAAATAAGATTTTATTAAGAATGATCAAGAACAAAGAATCACGGACTCTAAAACATCAACATATGCAATTTTACAATTACAGTTCGGATATAATTTTACAATTACAATTCTTTCTCTCAGTTTCTCTCTCTCCTCTCTCCTTTCTTTCCATAAAAAAGTTTTGTCTATCTCTTCTCTTTCAACACTGTACTAGCGAGTCTGATGTCTCCACGTTGTCCCTTTTACCAGGTTGCTCCTCAAGCCTTTGAGTGCCATTCTTCGCAAAATGGCCCAAGCCAAGATCTTCGATCCAAACTATTTTTCTCCTCTTTCTCCCTCCCTAAGTTTATTGGGTTTCACATCAAATACGAAATCTGACAAATTTCTTCCTTCTTCTGCAATCCATTGCTTGACGGTTTGGAATTTAGGGCTCATTTGAATGTACTTTTAAAATGACTAAAAGTATTTTTGATGAAATTTTTTTTAGAACTAATCTTTAGTAAAGATGCAAGTAAACCCTAGAAAAGCACTTAAAGTGCTTCCTAGAGAAAGCACATAACTTGTGTTTCTTGAAAAAAGCACTTTAAGTACTTTTGGAATCCAAAAATATTTTCTCTAAAAGCATTTTTAGTTATTTTAAAAGCATATATGAACGAGCCCTTAATTTATGGGTTATAAGGGTGTTTGGAAAATACCCAAAAAAATCACATATAAAAAAATTTATTCTTGGTTTATGGGTGTTTTGGTTGGGTGAAGAAAATAAGTTAGGGGTTTGGGATGGAGGACGGGGGTATAGATTGGGTTTTTTGGTGTTTAATTTGTTGGATTGATTGATTTTCTGCTTATTGATACCAACAACAAATATGACTGTTGAAAATCTGAGATGTGAGAGGCAAGGGGAAGTTGAAACGTACAAAAGCAAAATGAGAAAAAAATGGAAATTAAATGGGAGAAAAAAATTGGTGAAGAGAAGAAGGTGAGGATTTGACAGAGAGAGGGAAAAGAAGATGGGAGGCATTTCGTTAAAAAAATAAAAAGAAAAAAAAATTCAAATTAATCTTGACTTCACCTTTTATTGAATGCTCATGATTGAAGGATTGGATCCCAAGAGAAGAGATCCGGAGAAGATATTATCCCTATAGACCCATTTATAAGGTGCATGAAATTTTAGTAAAGAAATTATGGAAAAACAAATGGAATTGTTATTAGCACTCCAAAATTCTCATTCTACATTCCTAACTTTCTATATTTGGAAAAAAAATACATTTGTGGGGAGTGTAGAATGAGATTTTTGGAATGCCAATAACACTTCACAAAACAAATTGATTTCATTTTTATTCGGAAAGATGAAACAAAGGTGAAAGGTTGATGTATACCCAAAATACATCCTCACTATTATCTTGTTGACAAGTGTCTATGAGACTCTGACCTAATCTTGCAGGAGTGTGGTCAACTTTCTAATTTTAGGATGAGGAACAACGTGGATTTGGAAGCTGGACCACATGTCAACTATATAACCAGGTCAAACCTTGTCCAACTTGCTGATATCGCAAGTTCACAACCAAATGTCAATGGAATATATAAAACAAACCCTAGCAGTTGAATGTCCCGTTGACGAGAAAGGCAGAGAAAATAAAACCTAGGATAACGACCATTGCCTTCCGCTTTATGTGGACGGCAATTCCTCTTAGGCTCTTCCCCAGCTCTCTTCCTCTCTATTTTTTCACGTCTTCTAATCATTTTCATCTTCTATTGTGGCGACTCTTTTGCTCTATTTAATAGAGCCCTAACATCTATTACTTACGACTCAAACTTGGATTTTTGAATAGCTGTTGTTGTTCAGAGTTCAGGTGGGTGCATGATAAAAGACCATGAAAAGGAAGCTGGATATTTGTTGCAGATAACTCATAACAGTGTTTCTTTGGTTAGATATGAATCTTCTGTATGTAGCTGAAATATTGTATTGTACATAAACCCTTTAAAAATAAAAATTAAATACTGCCGTAGGATATCCATGTAATGGCCACGATCAAATTGGTCTGAAGGCTCGGCAGCGAAAGTTCCGGAGATGATCCGAGTACCTAACCGTCTAAGTAGCAGTAACAAGGCATAAAGTTATTGGTACTCCATCTTTTACTTCAATGTAGTCACATACACTTTTTAAAATGTGGATATATCATTATTATTAATACAATTGTAGTTGTTCATACTTGTCGATAAACTTGAGTGACTTTCAAAATGAAATGCAGTTAATCGCACTAATAAATCATAGTTTTTTTTTGTTACAATGTGTAATATGATAAAAATTAATATGACAAGACGCATGTAGTTCTTGTAACATTCTCTTGAGAAATTTTATTTACACCTATTTATTTAAAAAAAAAATTAGTATCTAGTCCCTAATCACTAATGTTTGTTGATTGAGACCTTATAAGTTTTCTGATTTTAATTGAAGTCCTTAGCATTAATGTATATATTAATGAATTTACATGTCAGTTATATAATTTTAAAATAAAAATTAGTAATTGATTTAGAGTTTTAATACTCAACCCTTATTAAACTCCTAATTAATTTTCAATTCAAATATTGCTAAAATAACAAAAGAAAAAAGAAAAATTAGTATCCGGTCCCTAACTCCTAATGTTTATTGACGACCTTATTAGTTTTTAGATTTTGATCGAAGTCCCTAGCATTAATGTGTCACATCCCGGCCTGGGGTGGATCACTTCCCGGGCCCGCTCCACCACCGTAGCACGATATTGTCCGCTTTGGGCTTACCATTCCCTCACGGTTTTGTTTTTGGGAACTCACAAGCAACTTCCCAGTGGGTCACCCATCATGGGATTGCTCTAACCCTCTTCTCACTTAACTTCGGAGTTCTTACGAAACCCGAAGCCAGCGAGCTCCCAAAAGGCCTCGTGCTAGGTAGGGATCAGAATATACATTTAAGGATCACTCCCCTGGGCGATGTGGGATGTCACAATCCACCCCCCTTAGGGGCCCGACGTCCTCGTCGGCACACTCGCGACCAGGGTTAGGCTCTGATACCAAATTGTCACATCCCGGCCCGGGGCGGATCACTTCCCGGGCCCGCTCCACCACCGTAGCACGATATTGTCCGCTTTGGGCTTACCATTCCCTCACGGTTTTGTTTTTGGGAACTCACAAGCAACTTCCCAGTGGGTCACCCATCATGAGATTGCTCTATCCCTCTTCTCGCTTAACTTCGGAGATCCTACGGAACCCGAAGCCAATGAGCTCCCAAAAGGCCTCGTGCTAGACAGGGATGAGAATATACATTTAAGGATCACTCCCCTGGGCGATGTGGGATGTCACAAATGTATTAATGAATTTTAGTTACATAATTTTTTAAATAAAAATTAGTAATTGATTTAGGATTTTAATACCAACACCTTTATTAAACTCCTAATTAATTTTCAATTCAAAACATTCCCAAAATAAAAATAAATATAAATAAAGTAAGTTTGTACCCATTAATGTTTTATAAAAAGATTTTCAACTTTTTAATCTTAAATGTACCCATTCATTTTTTCAGTTTTTTAATCTTATATGTACCCATTCTTAAATATACTAGTTTGTTATATGTAAAATGAACTCACTTTTATTTATATAAAATCCATTCAATTTGTTTTTTTCTAATCCATTTTTAAACTTAAATGAGTACATTCTTTTTCGTTGATTTGAGAATGTATTTATATCAAGTTTAATTGAATAAATTACAAATATTATTAAGCCTAACATCTATTATCCCTTTTGTGAGGTTTTGAAGAATGTACCCATGTTTTGGTACAATAATTTTGGGGTTAAATTTGATGAATGTACCCTGTTTGTATATATATAGTGACAAAATATTGGTGAGTATTTTTATCTTTTAATATTTTTAGTTCCACAAATTATGGGTTTTATTTAAAATCTCATTAATATAAACAACTTCAAATTTCATTTTTTTTATTTGAATAATTTAATAACCTACATAGAAATATACTATTACATTAATGTCAAGAACTTCGATAAAAATTTGAAACTAAAAATAACCAAGGTTTCAATTAAAGAACATTAATAATTAAGAGCCGCATTCAAAGTCTTCCTTTTAATTATCTTATACCCAATAATCCTAACCCCACTACACATTGCACCTCCCCATTATTTCCTGTTAACCCAAACCAAATGTCGACAAAATTTTCGGATGAGTTCGTCAACGACTGTTATCTCCATCCATTATTTTCCTTCTCTTTGTCTTCCTCCTTCTTTTCATACCCTTAAGAATAAAATGAATCATCATACGCTACCGGCGTTGGTGTCAACGTCGACGTTGGACATGGCTTCGTACTATGCTCCCGTCAACCCCACTTCATATCGGCATCTCACTTTTCCGATTAATTGGATCCAAGTTCGTATAAAGAAACAAGAAAGGGAGAAAGGAGAACATCAATGGTCATCGGAGCTTCGATTGCATAACAGAATAAACAAATGGAAGGGTGCACTGGTGAAAACCTTCCTTTCCCTCGGCTTTTCTAAATACTTTTTTTTTATTTAATGGCAAAGTTGGAATTCCACTAAAGACATTCTTAAGTTGGCGTAGAAATAAAACAAATGGATTCAAATAAAATTTTCCCGTTCTCTTGTAATATAATACATATTTAAGATGATAAGACATATGTGGTACATTTAACATTGTTACTACTTGATGGTATGTTGGTTTGACTTGATAAAAGTTTTATACATTTTGATTTTATTCTGTCCCTTCAACCACACCCTCCCACCCCACAACCCCAACACCCCCACCACCACCACCCCCACCCCCACCCCCACCACCACCCCCCCCCCCCCCCCCCCCCCCCCCCCCCCCCCCCCCCCCCCCCCCCGCGGCGCCGCTCCTCTTTTTTCCAAGGATGATCACGTTTATTTGGAGATCAAAACATTTTGATTTTATTCTGTCCCTTCAACCACACCCTCACCACCCCCCCCCCCCCCCCCCCCCCCCGTGCTTCTCTTTTTTCCAAGGATGATCACGTTTATTTGGAGATCCATTGTGACTAAATAAGAAGGTTCCTCACGGAACGGCATGAAAAACGTTAATTAAGAATGTGCTAAACTTAACTTTGTTAGACCAAGTCCGAGTTACAAGAATCCAGCTCATGTTTAAACTCTAAAGTGCCTGCCATCATTACAACTATAGTGGACATGTGATTGCTGACTCATGGACAGCAAGGAGGACAGTTTATTATTGCTGTGCTATTGCTCCGAGTGCTGTGGTGTGCTGTTGCTGTGCTGCTGCATGTGTGGCGTGCAGTCCTTGTATTTTAAATTGTAAAGTTTGTATGTTGTAGTGTATATAACAAAGCCTTCCCGTAAGGCCTAGATTGGAAGTGTGAATTATTTATAGAGATCAGAAATTCTATCATGGTACTGAGCCTTTCTGTCTAACGACAAAAGATCCTTGTTTTTTTTTTCTTCCGCATCACTGTTTCCATGGCTGAAACTAATAATGTCAACCCTATTCTTCCCCCTCCTGCAACTTCATCCGTCAATCCCTTATTCTCTTCCATGACTACCATAGTGAATATTAAGCTTGATCGTGCCAACCATCCTCTATGGTTGGCGCAGATTTTGCCAATACTGAAGAGTCGTGACCTGATGGGTTACGTCGACGGCTTTCTGGACTGTCCTCCGAAACACTTGGCTGGAAATACTGCTGTCAATCCGGAGTATGTTACATGGGTGCAACGCGATCAAATGGTTCTGAGTTGGATCAATGGCTCGCTGACTGCTTCTGTTCTAGCAACCGTTGCCAGCAAACGCGCATCTCGTGCGACATGAGAGGCTCTTGAGCAGCGTTACACATCCACTTCTCAGAATCGCATTCTCTTTCTGCGCAATGAATTGCTCCTGACCAAAAAAGGCGATCTCTCAGTAGCTGATTACTTGGATCGTGTCAATGCTATTTCCGATAATCTTGCCCTCGCCGGACAACCAGTAAGTGATAATGAACTGGTTCAAATTATTCTTAATAACCTTGGACCTGCATTCGAGATGACTGTCAATGCAGCTCAGGCACGTGATACTCTGATCACGTACCCAACCCTTGAAGCCCTCCTTTTGACCACGGAGAGGCGCATGATGGAACAAACTGTACCTGTGGTGGAAGCTACTCCAGTCAATGCTTTTGTAGCTGCAAGAGGACGTGGTGGACGTTCTCGTGGAAATGGACGTGGTGGCTTTCTGTCCAATCGAGGTGGTGCTTCTCCTATCAACCAGCGAGGTTTCTTTCCTCGCAACACTAATCAGCGTAATCCTGCCGTTAATGGGGAACACTTCAATACAAGTGGAGAGTGAATCACTTGTCAAATTTGTGGTAAGCCTGGCCATCCTGCTTTAGATTGTTATCAGCGCATGAATGGTGCTTATGAAGGACGTATTCCAACCAAACGTCTTACTGCTATGGCCTCTTCACCAATTACTTTGAATCGACAACAAAATGGCACCTGGTTACTGGACACAAGAGCTAATGCCCATGTCACTCCTGATATTCAAAATCTGGTAAATCCGAAGGAGTACAATGGTAATGAGAATATCGGTGGTGTAGGTAATGATATTGGCCTTTCCATTAAACATTATGGTTCGAATAAAATCAGTACTAAGGCTTGCTCATTCGAACTAAACAATATCCTTCATTGTCCATCCGCCTCCACTAGCCTTATTTCTGCCCATAAATTCACTCTTGATAACCATTGCTACCTACTAATATTTCCTCATTTTTTCCTTGTCAAGGACCTCAAGACCCAGAAGACGCTTTTCCGAGGGAGATGTGAGAATGGGTTATACCCATTTCCAGGTGGCGGTGGATTAACCCAGTATCCTATTTCAACGTTCTTAGGTGTTAGAGTCTCAGCCAAAAAATGGCATTCTCGTCTTGGTCATCCTGCGTCTTCAATTATTAAGTTTTTAATTTCAAATAATCAAGTACCAAGTCATGGTACTGCCGATGTAACGTTTTGTGATTCTTGTCCTTTGGGCAAGAGTACCAAACTTCCCTTTAGCAAGTCCGAGTCTGTGTCTCACTCTCCTTTGGAACTTTTGCATTCCGATGTGTGGTGTTCACCAGTTATATCAATTGAAGGTTTTCGTTATTATGTTTTGTTTGTCGATGATTATTCTCGCTATTCTTGGATTTTTCCCATGAAACACAAATCTGAAGTATTTGGCATTTTTGTCACATTTAAGGCGCAGGTTGAAAAAATGTTTAACACATTCATTAAAACCCTTCAATGTGATGAAGGTGGTGAGTATAAGAGTCAAGCCTTTAAACAGTTTCTTGCGACTCAAGGTATTTCCCAACGGTTTTCATGCCCTAAACATCCTGAGCAAAATGGAATGGCGGAACGAAAACATCGCCACATAGTCGAAACTAGTGTTGTCATGCTTTCCCATGCCCACATCCCTGACAAATATTGGTTTGATGCCTGTTTGACGGCCACATATCTAATTAATAGGTTACCAACTAAGGTTTTGTCAAACAAATCTCCATATGAAAAGCTATTTCATCGAACACCGATTTATGTATCCTTTAAAGTCTTTGGGTGTAAATGTTTTCCTTGGTTGACACCCTATGCCAAACACAAACTTCAACCCAAGTCTAAGTCATGTGTTTTCTTAGGATATTCGTTGAATCACCAAGGATACAAGTGTTTGGATTTATCCACGAGACAAGTGTATTTGTCTCGCCATGTATTATTCGATGAGGATTCCTTTCCCTTCCAGGAACTTACATCTCTCAAGGAAAACGTTTGCACAAAAGGTATCTCTCCACCCTCTGAGCTTCTTTTTCATTTTTCAGATCCTCTCCCTGGTACACCAACTAACCACAGTCTAGCCCCACCCAATGTCCAACCCGCCACTACAGCTAGTTTCCCAGATACTCCACCACTAAATGAACCACCTGCTCCTACTCCCAATCTTGCAACCATTTCCAGTTCTCGTGAACCTCTCCCAAACCAAGATGAGCAAGAAATAGTTGCTATTGTCCCTGTGAACCCGACTCTGTCACAACCCTATGATCCCGTGCTGATTCCTGACCCCCCTCTCATCCATCCTATGACCACTCGGTCTAAAGCTGGGATACAAAAGCCAAACCCGAAATATGCTTTGTATGTTAATACTGACACTTTGGTGGCAGAACCAACATGTTTTAGTCAGGCCATAAAGCATAAAGAATGGAGGAATGCAATGGCTCAAGAATTCAGTGCCTTGCAGCGCTGTGGTACGTGGACTCTTGTGCCTTACCATCGTGCCATGAACTTATTGCCAAACAAGTGGGTTTTCAAGATTAAACGACATGCAGATGGCTCGATTGAGCGCCATAAGGCTAGGCTTGTGGCTAATGGCTTTCATCAACAATCCGGGATTGACTATACGGAGACCTTTAGTCCAGTTGTCAAGCATAGTACCATTAGACTTGTGTTGAGTCTGGCAGTTTCACGGAGGTGGCAAGTTTGACAATTGGACGTTCAGAATGCATTTTTGCATGGGTATTTGAATGAGGATGTGTACATGAAGCAACCACCAGGTTTTGTTGATAACCAGTATCCTAACTATGTTTGTAAACTGCAACGTAGTTTATATGGTTTAAAACAGGGGCCTAGGGCCTGGTTTCAACGATTTTCTGAGTTTCTCCTTCAGTTAGGGTTCCAAGAATCCATGTGTGACTACTCCTTGTTTGTTTTTAATCAAAGAGGAGTTTATTTGATTTTGCTTATTTATGTGGATGACATATTGCTCACAGGAAACAACACTACTCAAATGGCATGGTTGATCACGAAGCTTAGCACTTTGTTTTCCATGAAAGACTTGGGTCCCCTTAGTTATTTCTTGGGCGTTGAAGCCACTTACGTTGGTCACAACCTGCATTTGACTCAATCCAAGTATGCTCTGGACTTGCTTGAGCGAACGAAGTTTAAAGATGCCAAGCCAATTTCCACTCCAGTTTCTACAGGCCAAAAATTGAGTGCTTATGTTGGTGAACCCTACAAACATCCGGAGCAATATCGTAGTGTCGTTGGTGCGTTGCAATATTTAACCATCACGAGACCGAATCTCTCATATGCTGTTAACCAGGTGTGCCAATTTATGCACTCCCCCAAGGACACTCATTGGATGGCAGTGAAACGTATCCTACGATATTTAAAGGCCACGTATGATCATGGTCTTGTTTATAAACCTGGAGATATGCAACTGCATGCTTTTTCGGATGCCGACTATGCGGGCAATCCTGATACCCGTCACTCTACAAGAGGTTTTTGTATTTATTTGGGGTCCAATCTGGTGTCTTGGAGCTCAAAGAAACAGAAGACTGTCTCTCGGTCAAGTACAGAAGCTGAATATAGGCAACTAGCCTACACGGCTGCTAAGCTATCTTGGTTCAGGTCATTATTCAAAGACCTTCATCTGCATCTTCTTCTTCCCCACATATGGTGCGATAATGTCTCTTCCATAGCCTTAGCTTCCAATCCAGTATTTCATTCGCGGACAAAACACTTAGAGGTCGATTATCACTATGTCCGTGAGAAGGTGGTTCGAAAGCAGCTTCTGATACATTTTATTTGTTCTCAAGATCAACTCGCTGATTTGTTTACAAAGGGCTTGTCTTCCTCGCGTTTCAAGCTTTTGGTGTCCAAGCTTCCAGTTGTTTCTCGGCCTGTCAGCTTGCTGGGGGCTGTTAGACCAAGTCCGAGTTACAAGAATCCAGCTCATGTTTAAACTCTAAAGTGCCTGCCATCATTACAACTATAGTGGACATGTGATTGCTGACTCATGGACAGCAGGGAGGACAGTTTATTATTGCTGTGCTATTGCTCCGAGTGCTATGGTGTGCTGTTGCTGTGCTGCTGCATGTGTGGCGTGCAGTCCTTGTATTTTAAATTGTAAAGTTTGTATGTTGTAGTGTATATAACAAAGCCTTCCCGTAAGGCCTAGATTGAAAGTGTGAATTATTTATAGAGATCAGAAATTCTATCAAACTTAATGTCAAGGAGGCCACACTCATCAACAGTAGAGTTTGTTTGACCTATCTATAAAAAGCTAGAGGACGAGAACATTCCCCTTTTTCTTTTCTTCTCCATTACCCATTAATCATGGCAAGAAAGAACAATGTTGATTTCCACATCCAATTCTCCTTCATATATATACAACTCTCCAAGTCGATGTGCAAATTAAGATTTGTTTGATTACTATTTAGAATCTATTTGACAATCATTTCGTTTATAATTTTACCCTTCACCACTTAATTCATCATTTCCCCTATATACTTTCCACGTATCTATAACACAGTAAAAATTTAAAACAAAATGGTAGCCAAAAGGGTCCTAATAGTCTTATGAGACGAGTCATATTTTCATTTAGTCCTATAATAAAGATGCTACTAACCTATCCATTTCCATAGTTAATTATGTATGGGAAGTATTAGCTCACACTCCCAATTTGCTATCCTGCATGTCATCCTAAAACGTTAATTTCTTGGTAAACGGAAGCATTATCTCACTGATGTTGATGAATATATAATTACATATACATATATATGAGTTATGAGCATAAATAAGAGCTTATTTACACTATTAGACAATTAATTATTACAAAAGAGTTGGTAGCAAACCACTGTTATGTATATTTCTCCTTCACAGAATCAGAATGATTGTTGATCCACAAATTATGCTTACGTCTTTCCATTGCATTAGTGGACCTTCTTAAAGTGAACTTTACTTAGCATGTCCAACAGTAATAGTAAAATCCACTACCTTATTAGTTATCGATTCTAGATTAGTTTGATCTCTTCTACCTCTCTAAGTCCTTTATTTTGCTTTAAATAGAACCGAATTGTTAACTTGTGTCAAATGGGTTAGGTATCAAAGATCTCCGCGTGCAGGAATCCAGAAACAACAATAATAATATATAATGATTCCTATATAATTAACAATGTTTGACCTTAATTAATCATACACATATATAAAATGGCCACATAAGCGTTGCATAAGTTGATGACATCATGGATCACACAAAGTATCATTAATAATTGATCTGATTTCTTGATTATTCTATTAAATTTGCAAAGACGGGCGAAGAAGGCTTAACCGCATTATAAAAGACATAAGTGCAGCATGATTCAGAACATGCTCATCACATGATTGAAAACATACCAAAAGTAAGATGGACAACTTAGAATACAGGTAACTTTCTTGAGTACATTTCATTGAACATCATTGAAAAGTTCCCACTCATCGTGATATAGGTTTTATATAAGAGGGATAATGGTTCTGACTCCCAAATGAAGACATCACAAGCTAAGAACTTCCCCAGAAGAAACCTATTGTTCCCTTCTCTCTCTCTCACTCTACCTCCCATGTGGCGGATAAGGGTTCTTGACTCCCATATGAAGACATCACAAGTTAAGAACCTCCCCAGAAGAAACCTGATGAGTATATTTTATATTATATATTTTACTCTATTCTTAGTATATTTTGGTAATATTTTAGAAGAATTTTGATACTTTGAATTGTATTTCTAATATAGGACTTTCGACTTCTTCTGGAGCAAAACATGGTTAAATAGATGAATTTTGGAGTAATTCCAATTGGAGGATGTTCATGATTCACTTAGCTTGATCGTATCAAAATATCAGATTTTTCTACCAAGAGATGATTTTCTGGCAATAAATAAAGGAGGAATGCACAGTACTGGAATAGTGACGTTTTTTTCTTAACTTACGTTTTGGAGCCCAAGATGGCCTCGGATGGGTTCGTGGCCTTCTGGAGATGTGTTCAGAACATTCTTATCTTTAAAACAAGCTATCTTGGGTGGGATTTGGAGGAGATTTGAGGCTAAAACGTGGCTGAACAGTTTCTGTGCAGCTTTTCCTAGTTTAATTAGGACTTTATTTTGTATTTTATTTTATTATTATTTAGTTTCTTAGTGGGAATAAAATAATTGATTGTTAGGGTTTGTGCGCTGGCTTTAGGGAAATATTAAAAGGCTTTGGCCTGTTCTAGTTTTGGGGAATGTTTTGCTTTTATGAAACTTTGGAGATAGAGAACTTTGCTAGGGTTCTTGGAGATTTTCTACTTTTAAGGTGTTTTCATTCCTTTTATTTTTAATAATATTTTCAATGATTTTAATTATGAATATGCGTAACTAATTCCTTTTGCTAGGGCGAAGCCTTAAGCCTTAGCATGAATATGTAATTTTTATTTAATTCCTTGTGATTGATTGCATGCATATTTTGAATTATTGATCACTGTGATTAAAACTATCTAATTGTCTTAATGCCTGATCACCATTATGATCCTTAGAAAAGTAATTTGATGCAGTTTTGGTCGGAAGGTTCCCTGAAATTGACCCTAGCTTCTTGTGATTAATAATTATAATTTCACTTAAGATGAACACCACATCTTAAGGGTTGCATGGTTTTTCAAAGGGTTTTCATAAAGCATAATGAGTCTTTCATGTTCAAATCATGTTCAGATTTGATCCGAACGTCTGGACAGGTTGCATGTTAGATTTACACTCTATGTTGGAGGTTCCAAGTAGAATATAAATTAGGAAAACCTAACCTTCAAAGTGGCATGTGTAGATCATAAGTAACTGGTAAAAATACATAGGATTGCTAGGTGATGGTGAAACCCTAGTGCTTTCTTAATTTGATTTTTCCAAAACAGTTTTCTTTCCCCTTCATCTTTAATATTGCAAATTCGTTTATTTTTATTAATTAAATTCGTTTTAATTTAAGTAGATTGTAAAACCAATCATCTCAATTTTCTGCTTTACAATAATTAATTGGAATTTGGTTTGTTTCGAATTATTTAATAATCCATGTGGAGAACGACCTTGCGAGAACTATTTATACTACAACAATCTTATTATTCTTGCAAGTAATATAGAAGTTTTTAACCCGTTTGCGTGTGGTAAAATCTCTATCAAAACCTCTTGTTCACATCTCTCTCTGGCACATTTCATTGCCGACTAACAAAATCCCCTGATGTACGTTTCTTAAAGATGGCTCTTTAATTAGTCTTTCCTTCTACCTTCTTCATTATCCTTTGTCATTTAGCAAAGTGTTCTGATTATCGGGAGCGTCCATTCCCTAATTAATCCACCTTTTATTAAAACATCAAACCGCATGAAAGGGGTTAAGTCAATCCAGCGGTGTTTTTGTAATGTACTTACATCCTCACATGAAATCCTACTTTGAAAGTGTGATATGACCTCTACAACGTAAAATTCAACGTTGTCACAGTAATAACAATATCATTAGGTGATATTATTAACTATAACCTTACTATTCTTTATGTAATTTTGAATTGTAAACTTTGGCAAATTAAGGTAATCTTACTTTCTTGTAATTAGAAATTGAGTGTTAAAGTCATGTTGTAACACTAATAAACATGAAGGTACAGAGTAAAAAAGTGGTGACGAGAGAATGGATAATTTCATGACGTCCACTAGTAGCAATTTACGTCTATTTGTAATCAAACATTTATGATCTAACAATCAACAATGGTAGTGTAATAACAATATCATTCTATAACCTACCATTATAATATAGCTTAACAATAAACTTTGACCATTATAATATAGTTTGATTAAAAGGTACCAATACTCTATTTGTACCGTAAAATTTCCCGTCTTCTAAATGTAGACTAACATAAGGTATTGATTAAATACTTGAGTAATGTTAGGGAGATCAAAATTTTGAACTAAATTGTGTAAATCAAATGATGTGGTTGTTGATAATTGGAATATTAACTAAATGTCGATTAACATGCTTATTTCTTATTGGTGACACATTATTTAGTTTGCAAATTTAGTTTTAAAATTAGTCTCCTTAGCATTATCCTAAATACTAATGAAATCACCCCTATCATGCAATCAACTTTAACGATGATAATTGTGGAGTTAGAGAAAAATTTATTAATTTAATGCTATTAGTACTTTAAAAAGGTCATCATGCATTCAACTATATAAAGAATAATGCTAGGAAGGTTAAAATTTTAAATTAAATTAGCAAACCAAATTATATGTAATTAAATATGTTAATTAACATTTAAGTAATAATCAAATCATCAACATCCACATCATTTAATTTACAAAATGTGATTTGAAAATTTAATCTTCTTATCATTACCCGTATATAAAAACCACAGTTAAAGAATAATTTGTAAAATAACAGTGCACATTTTCAAGTGTGATGTTAATGCATAACCGCATTTGGTAGCAGATGGTTAAGGACGAAGAGATAACAAGTTTCGTTGTCGGTGCTCCTGAAATAGTGTGTGGCCTCTTTGTTTGATCATTTTTGGACACGTAAAAGTGTTATGACATATGTCTCCATAGTCTACATATCTATCATATGCAAAATCTATTTCTTACCTGTTCTAAGCTCATATTTTAGAGGGCCCCTATTTTATCACGCCCCAAGAAAAAATGATCTTTCTTTGATCATTTTTGGACACGTAGAAGTATTATGACATATGTCTCCACAATCTACATGTCTATCATATGCAAAATCTATTTCTTAACTGTTCTAAGCTCATGTTTTAGAAAGCCCCTATTTTATAACGCCCCAAGAAAAAATGATTTGTTTGTGTACTATGTATACGAATTCTTTTTGTCTAGACAAAACTGTGTGAATTATTTTTGTTAAAAAAAAAACTACAAATCAATTCTTATTTAATAATTATTTGGAGTAGGACAGTCTGCTAAGGGCAAAAAGTGTGATTATTGGGTTAAAAGGAACCTGTTGATCCTAGAATTTACAAAGCTTACGTGGCAAGCAAACCAAGTTATTATGAGCTAACTACGTTTTTTTGTGAAAGCAAGCGTGCCAACTAGCAAACCAAACTTGATTCGGCGAGTAGAATAAATGTTGTGATGATGTGTCGAATGTGGTGCTAACTTTTGCACTTGAGTGGCAACGACCAAGGAAGGTGTTGACTAACAGCTTGGCATCCAGTTCAACATCCAGCTCAGCAAACAGACTAAAGACAAGAATGCCATATAATCGTGATGTGTAAGAAGGTGGTTAAGAAGATAAGGATAAGGAAGTTAGTTACATTAGTTAATATGGAACGCGTCTTCGCCTTGGGTTTTGGTAACATGAAGACAAGGTTGCCTTTTATTGCAAAGTTCAATAAAGGGTTTGTCTTTCAATGTGCCGAACACAATGTAACCTGAGTAACACCTCATTTCGCTAGAAAGCTACTGGAGTGACCCCTTTAGGCGAAAAAAATTAAGAAGTCTTTGTCTGCCGAGACTTGGATAGATAATCAATCAACCCAAGAGGAGTGTTGTCTAGTTGTCCAAACTGAAAGTGCCCCTATGCTACTTAATTCTACAGTGCCAGTGCTGTTTACTTATCCAAACTGAAGGTATTGCCGGTTATCAACAGTGTTATTTTCTTATCCAATCTAAAGATGTATTGACGAGAGGATTATTGTAGTTAGTGTTTTTCTCAAGTGTGTGAGAAGGTTTTTGATTAGAGAGTTTGAGTTGTTTGTTGAGTTGGAAGGGGGTTTTCACTTTGCAGAACCCAAAGTTCTAAAATACGCTAGGTGCTAATCGGGCGGTGTGTTGGTG
The DNA here is from genome assembly GCF_019419815.1 of Pyrus x bretschneideri. Taxonomy (NCBI): domain Eukaryota; kingdom Viridiplantae; phylum Streptophyta; class Magnoliopsida; order Rosales; family Rosaceae; genus Pyrus; species Pyrus x bretschneideri. The sequence goes on from NW_025999798.1 coordinate 10,967,989, forward strand.
CCTAGGAGCCTTGGCGTGACCTAAGCGAATTTAAGTAAATATATATATATATATATAATATTATTTAAAATAAAAGTAAATATATATATTATAATATTATTTAAACTATAAATAAATATGTGACATCCCACATCACCCAGGGGAGTGATCCTTATATGTATATTCTCATCCCTACCTAGCACGAGGCCTTTTGGGAGCTCACTGGCTTCGGGTTCCGTAGGAACTCCGAAGTTAAGCGAGAAGGGGGCTAGAGCACTCCCATGATGGGTGACCCACTGGGAAGTTGCTCGTGAGTTCCCAAAAACAAAACCGTGAGGGAATGATAAGCCCAAAGCGGACAATATCGTGCTACGGTAGTGGAGCGGGCCCGAGAAGTGATCCGCCCCGGGCCGGGATGTGACAAAATATATATTATAATATTATTTAAAATATAAGTAAATATAAATATATATGTAATATTATTTAAGTATAATAATGATATATCTCTACTAATTAATAAAACACTCATTATAAACCTATGAAAATACCAGATTAACTCTCTAATTAAAATAGAACATGAATAAGAAATATGGGGCAGAAATGTAATTTCACACAACCAAATTTTATTGTTTTTTTTTCAATGCCTCACCTACACGTAATCCTAATATATCTCTAATTTAAAAATTATATAAAAAAATAAAAAACTTCCCACTCTCACATTCTCTATCACTCTCTTCAGGCTGGTTTGGTATTGTTGTGCTTTGAAAAAAAACTGCTTCTGCTGTGCTGTGAGAATAAGCAGCTGTGAAATAAAGCAGCAGAGTGTTTGGTAAACATTTTTGTAAAAGTGCTTTTGAAAAAAAAAAACAGTATTATAGTGTTTGGTAAACTTTTATGTAAAATAGATGTGAAAAAAAGCCGGTTTTTCAAAGCTGGGTTTTGCAACTTCTTGTTTTTGGCTTTTTTCGTCCAAAACTGTGAAAAAAAAAGTTAAAGTTGAATGTTTACCAAACACAAAAACGGCTCCCAGCTTTTTTTTATACTAGCTTTTTTCAGAATCACCTCAGTACCAAACCAGGTCTTCCTCTCTCCTATTTCAAAAACAAAAGTGTGTGCTCATATGCTAGTTTGCTATTTATGTTAAGTATGAAAATATATATATATATATATATATATATATATATATAATTCTATCATATTTATGTTAAGATGATTAGGACGAAATAAAACAAATGGAAAAAAAATAACAAAAAGTCAAACAAACGTGAATCACAACAAAATATATAAAGAAGAAAAGAAAAAAAGTTTGGAAGACCCCTTCTCATTTTATAGGGATCAACTAATATTACGTGGTTTGGGTTTAGGGGTTTCAAAGTTATTTTTTCTCTTCTTCCTCCTCCTCCCCGCAGCTTCCGTACCTTGCCCACTTTTCTCTTCTTCTCAACCAGTTGCATGGCCCCTCTTGTCATCCCCTTTCTCGCCACCTCCACCTGGGTTTTCTTGGAACCACCTAGCGTGTACCCTACCTAGACCGATTTTTAGAACACTAGTAGAACATCTTTTATTTATAGGGATGGTTTTCAAGAATAAACAGGTTTGCCGAGGTAGAGTCTTGATAGGACTTTGTCACTCTGGCATTTACCTGAATATTCTTTCTTTATCCCCTTTTATCCCTTCCTTAGTTGAAACTCACATTTATCCAATTCCAGCCTCTTTGATTTAAACCAGGATTCTGAACCTAATCTTTTTATGTGATTAGTTCATCTTTATCTGATCAAGAATGAATTATGATCCTTGAAATAATTCGCTTCTAAACGGAGCTCATCATGATTCTTGGAAATTTTAGTCCACTCAAGACTTGACCTAGTCACTTCTAAACTTAATCCATTTACATTCCCACTCCCATGAGGACTAGATCGAATCAATCCACTCTTGGGCTGAAAGCCTAGTGGCTTGATGGATCATTATTGGGTCGAGGATTATGATTTTTTAATCTAGGTTAGCTCATTCTCGACCCAAACTATTATTTTAAACCCAAACAGAACCACAAAGAAAATTCTGAAAGGAATATGTGACACAAGTTACTAAGAGATCATGAGAATTCATGTCAAATTATCAATAACTGAGTTGCTTACCATTCAATTGTGCGAAGCACTGTTTTGTGCATCATCAAATGAATTATTTGCTTAAAGGGATGATAAAGAAGGTCCCTGTGCACTTATGTCTTCTGGATGTTGATTTACAATGAGAGTCTCATAGGCAATGGGAATTTAATTTTATTTATAAGTATCATATATATTTATATTGATGTTGAGCTGCAAATTAACGCCAACCACATTTGTTAAATTGAGGTCGTAGAGTGACCTCATTGCGTCAACTTTCAACATATTAGAGTAGCCATAGATAGTTATGGTCTCTTATCCCAGGTGCGGGACCTGCAATAATATTGCAAGGGGAGGAATTTTTGTGGATCAGCTGGTTGCTCGCTGCAGAAAGACTTATAAGTAGTCACTGGAAGGCATGCATCCATATATATAGTCCCTCTTTGGTTCCTCAAGAAATTTTGGGAGGACAATGAGGGGAGGACAATTAAGGGCAGTGCAGTACACACCCCTCCAGTTTTTCCGTCGGCACTTCTTCTTTGTTTATGTACTTTAATTCTTCGAAGAAAAAAAAGGAGTGCATAAATCATTTTTAAACATTAATGTTTATATTCCTGTAACTATCGAAATTTCGATAAAATAAATATTCACCATCACATTAAAATGTTGATGTATCAGGGCTTATGTGGCATGCGCCATGTGTCTCACAAATTGTACACATGACATGTGATTCATCAAAACCGAACGAGTCATCAAGAGAGACACGTATCAACACTTAGTGGAAATGAATTATTTGATTTTAATTTAAATTAGTCTAATTAATTAAATTTAATTAATGTCAAAATTGGGGAAGATTGATTGATTTGATTAAATCAAATATTAATTGATGAAGTCAAATCACAAATCAAGTCTTGGTTCTTTCATCAATTAATCAAGTGCATAATCAAGGCCAAATCCAGTTGTAGGCAAGGCTTGGAGAGCCTATAAATACAAAGCTTAAAGACAAAGAAAGGAGCTTGAAATTCATCCTCCTATGCAGATGCTCAAACTCTCAAACCTCAAACACTTAGGAGACTCAGAAAGCTCTCTGCGTTCTTCATCACACTTGTGAAGAATCATCAAGCACCACTACACATGCCCATTCTTCTATCGCCACAAGCCAAACCCTTACGGCATCCATTCATCCCCGATCAAGTTATCAAACCCTTAGTTCAACAATTCTACACACACTCTACAACCCTAAAGATCGAATCAGAGGATCAAAACCTTGTAAATAGAGATTTTAACCTTAAACTACACTAGCAAAGGCAACACACTGTGTGAAAAACAATTTTTTTTTTCTCATATGGTTGTTTTTTTCTAAGTTTTTTTATGAGGAGTTATTTTTTTTTAAAAGGAATAGTACAATGAGTGATTATTAAAGTAAAAATGTCATTTTCGTTAAAAGTAAACAATATTGGGAGTGTTTCGTTAAAACTCTCTTATTTTAAATGGGTAGCATGAATAAAATGGGGGTTGACAGGAGAGAGAGAGATGTGAGTGGGGGTTGATTGGGAGAGAGAGAAATGTGAGTTTAGGTATTGATAAATTGATATGGTTTTTCAGTTATATGTTATAGGGTATAATAGTAATTTCATTGATTTTTGGTTGATAAACAGAGTTTCATTAATATGTAGTTTATATTAAGACAATTATTATTTTGTACACGTGTTCTTATGTTATTTCGCAAGAAAATTCGTGTTTACAACAAGTTAACTTGATCCTTAATACTACCCTAAATTTATATTGGACCTAGAAAGTCTGCAAATTAAATACGCTTAATTTGTCTCCGCATAATGCAAAACATGCCACATTGTAGGAACATGAAGATTCCTCCAAAGTGCTTTGTATTATTGATATTTAGTGTTTTATAATACATGATATGATCAGTTTTGTTTAAAGATGCATGATTTAGTTGAGAAACAGTACAGAACTAAAGTAAAGCCACAGAAAAATGTCCAAGAGAAATGGTGAGTGGAGCAAACTGCGATGTGCTAAAAGGGAAGACAAAAGCTAGTGATGGACACAGACCATATGCCAAATTATTCACATGCTGCTGCCATCCTTTTGTCCTTGTCATTCTCTCACAGCTCCCTAAAATGTTGTCAACCTCTACCAAGTCAGACCTGGGGATCTCTTATATGCGTCACATTTCTGCTGTGATCCCCAAAATATATGTACGTATATTAGTAATAATACAAGTTATTATGTTGGAAAAGCCATTCCATTTCAGTAGGGGTAGCTAGATATCATAGTCAGTAGGGTTAACTAGATATCGTACTTCATGACCACTGCAGGCTTCATATTAGCTCAAAATTGTGACTTGGGACCGTTACATTTAATTTAAGAAAAGAAAAATTAATGAAAATAATTTGAAAATTTTGAGTTTTGATAAAGATGTATTGTAAGTGAATAGTATTAGAATTGACCATTTAAAGTAAAAATGTGATTTTTTTTTTAAAATGAACAGTACCGATAATTTTTCGTTAAAGTTTCTTTTAAGAGAAGACATGTTGCTAACCATGGATATACCATTTACTGCATGCCCCAGCCTCCAACTAGTGAGAGAAAAGATATATATTGACATTCTCTTGTAACTTTTGGTAGAGGAAAATGATGGTCACCAAATTGAATAACTTTTCTTTCTTTAGTTTTCTAGAAATCTAAATGAAGATGATCATAGATGTTTGCCTACCAAAAAAGATGTGGGTGATTATATCAATGGATTATTTACCTAATTTGTAGTCTACATTCACAATATGGTAAAATTGTATCATGCATGATATAGATATATATATGTGCGTGTGTGTAACTAAACCTTATGTCAGAAGGAAAAAAAAAAAAAACAAGAAGAAATATTTCTTTCTTATCTCAGCTTTTAGAAACCCTAAGCTGTTTTATTAAACACATTCTCTCTGACTTGATTTGACAGACACACAAGACGTGACCTCAATGTTCCAGACCAACCTTCATGGATTATATATGCTCTCTTTGTTGCTCAACGTACCTCACACACCGGTTCACTCTTTTGACAAAATATTATTAGGAATATGATATCTACATATCTTATTTTACTTCTCACATATTTTTTTAATTTTTGATCGTCGGATCGGATGAATTGAAAAAAAATTAAATGACAAAAATATCAAGAGATGTGTGGATAGTACACTCCTATTATTATAGCGATCAAATCGAAGGGTTTAAAGTTTCACGTTAAATTCTGAGAGAGTACAAGCACAGCCATCATAACATCCGTAATTGCAACAGAGATATGCAAAAGCAGAGATGGGGAATGCATTGCAGGCTGAGCATGCATATATATGGTGGACTTTTTTTGAATTATTGAAGAGAAGGTGGACTCTCTAATGAATGCATGGAAACATAGAATCTTATTAGTACAGCCGCTACCATGTGCCTTTTTTCTTTTCTTTTGATTGGGTTGACAAAATAAAACAAAGGATAAAAACGACACTTTAAACAGTCTGTTATGGAGATTTCACTAGTTGTGAATCTCTGCTCTCTCAGACCCATGAATAGCACTGCAGATCGATGGAGATATGGACATATGTTGCTTTGAGGTTGACTCCCATGATTTTACTTCAAATGCTAGACTTCTAGTGGTGCTTCATAAATGGACATGTATACGAATGCTAAACATTAAGGGAAGAGATCTCTATTTTTTTTTTTCAAAATAATGGGGATTAGTTGTGGGACTCACTTTACATTGAACTTCAATGGTCTGAACCGTCTATTTTATAAATCTCGATTCATAGATCATTCATACAAAAATTAATTCAATTCAAAACAATTTGCCTATTTAATTATCACAATAAAATTTCATTTTTTCTTATAGAAAAAAATATTTTCCATTTCTTTGAACTCAAATAAATGTCTCAAATATTTTCGATTTGGCTAATATTTTGCAAAAATGATCTATGAGATACAACTTAAAAAATAAACATTTCAAATCGTTAAACTTCAATATGGTGTGAATGATTATAAAGAACACAAGAGCGCTAAGGGTGATTATATGATCGGTTCCATTTAAAAAAATAAATCCATAGGCACACACTCTAAATGCGTGTGAATTTTTTTTTTTTTTTTATATTTTATTAGAGCAATTGAGGAGAGAAATGTGGATTAATTTGGTTTTCACTGATTTTTTTTTCATTTATGAGGGAGAGGAAAGAGAACATGGGATTGAGAGACAGAGAGATGGGGTAGAGATTGTCACATCTCGGCCCGAGGGGAACCACTTCCCGAGCCCACTCCACCACCATAGCACGATATTGTCCGCTTTGGGCCCCGACCACGCCTTCACGGTTTTGTTTCTGGGAACTCACACGAGAACTTCCGAGTGGGTCACCCATCATGGGAGTGCTCTCGCGCGCTACTCGCTTAACTTTAGAGTTCCCATGGAATCCGAAGCCAGTGAGCTCCCAAAAGGCCAAACTGTCATATCCCGGCCCGGGCGGGACCACTTCCCGAGCCCGCTCCACCACCGTAGCACGATATTGTCCGTTTTGGGCTTACCATTCCCTCACGGTTTTGTTTTTGGGAACTCACGAGCAACTTCCCAGTGGGTCACCCATCATGGGATTGCTCTAGCCCCCTTCTCGCTTAACTTCGGAGTTCCTACAGAACCCGAAACCAGTGAGCTCCCAAAAGGCCTCGTGCTAGGTAAGGATGGGAATATACATATAAGGATCACTCCCCTGGGCGATGTGGGATGTCACAATCCACCCTTTAGGGGCCCGACGTCCTCGTCGGCACACACGCGGCTAGGGTTAGGCTCTGATACCAATTTGTCACATCCCAGCCCGGGGGGACCACTTCCCGGGCCATATCCACCACCGTAGCACGATATTGTCCACTTTGGGCCCCGACCACGCCCTCACAGTTTTGTTTCTGGGAACTCACACGAGAACTTCCGAGTGGGTCACCTATCATGAGAGTGCTCTCGCGCGCTACTCGCTTAACTTCAGAGTTCCCATGGAACCCGAAGCCAGTGAGCTCCCAAAAGGTCTCGTGCTAGGTAGGAATGAGAATATACATATAAGGATCACCTCCTGGGCGATGTGGGATATCACAGAGATAGAGTTGGGTGGAATGCTATGATGACATGCCATGATCTTTTTGATATTTTTATTGAATTGTGAATAGAGGATCATATCGTCATTTCATTCTTTTTTTATTGATAAAAAAAAATTGTGTTAATAGATAATATAGATATAGAAGCACTCATTGTATACTATGAAAATGATTTTTGTGCAATATTTTAAGTACTTAAAAGCATGACGTAGCTAAAGCTATTAATAAATTATCAAGAATGGGGGCAAAGTTATTCATTTATCATTTTTACTTTCTACACACCGTTGTTATTTTTTTTTTTTACTGAAAATGTGACTTTACCCCTTCAAACTCAATTTTTTTTACATAAAACCCACAATAATATATTTTTCTAACCAAAACCCAATGACTAGACTCCACCTAAGCAAATTACCTAATCGAGATTGTGCGTCATATTTAATATTATTTGGATTCCCCAAATTACCCTCAGTTAAGTCATTATAGCAGTTTATGTTGATATCAAAATTAAAATGGAAAGCTTTTTTAATTTTCTTGTGATGTGTGTAATGGCTTTGAAATTTTAGTTGACGTAGGAATAAAAATTCAAAACTTTTTGAATTCAACAATAAATTTTCAGATTAATGTACCCTATTGCGATTTAATAAAAACCATGCTTTTGTTTTCTTTAAAACAAAAGGGGTAAAAAATGATGTGTCTAGTATGTTTTGGTTTATTTTTCGAACATCAATGTACCTATTTTTTTTGTTTTGAAAAGATTAGTGTACCTACTTAGTACTAATAGTTTTGGTCATTTTGAAAAATAATGCACCTGTTATTAAATTTTTGAATCTGGAAAATATAGGTAAATTAATTTATGTAGGTAAATTAGTATTAGATTTCATACATGTTTATCATGGATCCTAAGCCTCTATTAGGTGGCATATTGTTAATATTTCTCATATAAAATATATTTATCATTTAAATTAGTGAATCTACAAAATATAGGTAAATTAATTTGTATAGGTAAATTAGTATCATATTTCATACATGTTTGTCATGCATCCCGAGCCTCTATTAGTAGGCATATTATTGGTATTTCTCGTATAAATATACTTATTAGGCAAACTATTGATGTGTCTCATATAAAATATATTTTATTATTTACATTAGTGAATCTACAAAATATAGGTAAATTAGTATAATATTTCATACATGTTTATCATGCATTCTGAGCCTCTATTAGTAGGCCTATTATCGATATTTCTCATATAAATACACTTATTAGGCATACAATTGATATTTCTTAGATAAATATACTTATTATTTAATCAACAAAATATAGGTAAATTTGTTGGTATAATATATTAACAGTATAGGAGCTTGTTGCTCATCATAATTAGGGTGAGTTATGATAACCTTTATTGACTTAATTAGGGAGTTGTGGCATAAGTTGTAAATATATTGTAACAATAGGTCACTTTTTTGCTTACATGTCAGTTTGTTTGAAAATTGGGTTTTATTTAGAGATTTAAATTTATATGGGTTTTTGTTTGTGAAATGTAAATTGTCCGGGCTTATATCTAGAAAACCCCTTTTTTTATTGATATTCTTCATTCATTTGATATCAACAATCTAAAATTAAAAAAAATGTGAAAAATAAAAATATACGTATAATTAGCATCACCCTAAATAAGAGTATCTTCAAAGAAAGCCCAATTGCAAGGGTCATTGGTTCAATTGCCTTTAGACTTAAAAATGGTGCTCCGATGGTATAAAAAATGGGAGGCAGTTGGGCAAAAGGCAGCAGCCCTACTAGTTGCCCTGCCAACTCTAGCAGGGCTTGGAGTAATTTTTCGGTGTACCCGGTACACCAAATTTTTTTAGTGTACCCTCACTTATAATGGTGAGGGTACACCAAAAAAATTTGGTGCACCCTCACTTTTTGTACACCAAAAAAATACTAATGAGTGAGGGTACACCAAAAAAATTTGGTGTACCCGGTACACCTAAAAATTTTCCCAGGGCTTGTGCTCGCTTGGAGAGGTGACGTCACGCCGATGTCTGTAGCAGACAAGGAGGGCCTACCCCACGAGGAGCCACCGAGCCGAACGGCTCTAATTTCACGCGACTACAGTAGTTGGATTTTCAATGGTTAAAAAAATTGAAAAAATTTTCAGCTTCATCACGTGGTACTTTATGAGCTTCTGATTTTAAAGAACTGAAAATTTTAACTCCCAGTATTAATCCAACACCAAAAATACAAAAAAAAAAAATTACCAAAAAATTTATTTAAAATTTTCAAAATGCTTATAAAGTTCACACATAGAAATTTTTACAAAGTTCAACACACTTACAAACTAAACATTTAAAATTAAACAAAAATCTACGACGATGATGACATGTAGAGATAATATGAAAAAAAAAACATTAAAAAAATAGTAATTGCCTTTTTCCTTGCCCTTGCCCTTTCTCCTTCCAAATGAGTGGACTTCACAATGACAATTATTATTTGGATTGAATAGTAATAAAGACAATTTCATTGCGTTTGCCCTCCACTAACGGATAAAGATGCTCTAATGTATTACTTTTTTGTCTATTATTTTTGGTCGATTGACAATTACCAAAATTAAGATAACAAAATCGATATACTTTAGTGTTTCTTTCTGTGGAAGGTAATATTTTGTTTATATAAGCAATATTGAGGGAGAGAGTAAATAGAATAGAAAACATGATTTTAACTCAAAGTTAACTACTCTTAACTACGTGCATGGAGCTAGCTTAATTTGTCCTTTCCTTCGGAAGTTTTCATTTTAATGAATTTAAGTTTTTAGCTTTAGAAGTAATTGACCCTTGAGTTTAAATATCAAAATATATCCTTCCTTTAATATAGAAGGGGAAAGATATTATAAAATACGAGAAATTAAGTTCACATTCCTTTTTCTTCAACTTCATTGATTAAAACCTTATTCCTTTTCAAAATTTCATCAAGGTCACTCGGTTTTAATAAACTTCATTAATTATTTCAATAATAAAATATTTTCCATGTCAAGATAATAAAATTTTATTTTTAAATAGATTTATTTAGTGTTAGAAATGTTACATTTGATATATATATATATACACGCACACATATATTTATGGCTTAATTTTGTATCATATATTTTTATTTTTACTTTGTACCCATTTTAATTTGCAACTTTTTTTTTTTTTTAAATTGTACCAATTTTCTTTTCAGTTTTAGTTTGTATACATATATTAATTTCTTTTTGTGTCCATATTTTTCAAACTTTTATTTTTACTCATTTTTTAAACCTTTTATTTGCACCAATAATTTACTAATAACGTCCCCATTTGTCTTTAAAAATGTACCACTTTGTTATAAGTAAAATATACCAAATTTTTTTTTTGTAAGTACCCTTTTTTTATGTAAAATGTACCTGTTTTCTAATGTAAGACCTATTTATTTATTTTAATCTAAAATGTACCAGTTGTTTTTTTTATATAAAATGTACCCATTGTTTTTTAGACAAAATGTATCCATTCTTTTCTATAAAACGTACCACTTTTTTTGGATAAAAGGTACCAACTTTTTGTATGTAAAATGTACCGCATAAAAATTACCAATTTTTTGTATGTAAAATGCCAATAATATAAGTAATGACAAATCATGGGTTTTATTTAAATATAATTTATGTTAGTGACAAATCATGTCATTAAGATAAATTATACTTTTTTTATATAATTATAATTTATTTTTTAATATTTTTAATCCCACTAGATTTTATTTAAAATCTCATTAATATAAGTAATTAACTATAAATATCAAATTTTAATTTAAAATTATAATAACCTACATAGAAATGCATTATTGCATTAATTTTAGGGACTTCAATAAAAAACTGAAAACCAACAAGGTTTCAGTCAAAGAACGTTGATAAATATAGGGATCGCATCCAAAGTCACCTTATAAAATATTACAAAACCAAATGCAATAATGGGAAACAGTTTACGTATGATAGAGCTAGTCTTACATAATCAAGATAGATTTCCAGGCTGATCTTTATAGTTTGATTTAAGCTCAAACAAAGAAAGGTTTTATGTGAAAACTTCCATCCCATTTCATCGTTTAATAACGTATGTGGATGCATCAATACGATCTATAAGTTAAGACTTGACCAACATAAAACATATGCGTTCAACTGTAGCAGTGGATCAAACAGAACAAAGACAGACATATATGTTTGTTGTTGGCCGTCATCGAACAGTAAAAATATAAGCAATAATATTCCAAGCAAAATAAATGACAAAATAACGTACGAGAGCTCAAAGCAAATCAAAGTTGTCCCTTGTCCAAAACCTTGACAACCGATCTAGCTAGAGTTGACATTTCTTAGCTTACAGCAGTAATGAGTACTGCAGATAAGAATATCTCTGGGTCTTAACGATGCATGTAGACACTGTAGAGAGGCGATAGTGTCCATGAATATATATAGATAAGAAGAGAACACTGTTCAGCTTAGGGAACAATACCGATTATTTTTTTTCCGACAAGCTCCTGGAATTCAGTTTCAGATTTTAGCAAGGTCTAAGCGCTAGTCGAATGGTGAACATGAATCTAGCGCCTAGGCATCTCGATGGGGGTTTAGGCTTTTTTTTCTTTTAAATTTTAACTAAATTTATTATATAAATATAAATAAATATCTATTTATACTTTAAAAAAACACGTAATTGTATTAAAATACAAAAATTACAAAATAGAATGACATATAATTTATAAAGTACCAGAACATATTGAAAACATGGGGAACAATCATATAATGAGTGTTCACCCAAGTATTCAACAAGCCTCTTACAATTTATTGAAAAAATAAAATGTAAAATAAAAGTTATCTATTTGATGTCAAAGTGAGAGTCGCAACCTAAGATGCCTAGGCGAGTCTAGGCGAGCTAAACAAGTCCCTAGACCTGCCTAGGCACCCTTTCTTATTTTTTAAACGCCTATGGATTAATCATGGCGGTGGCCAACCACCTAGCGCGTAGTCAAGGCCTAAGCAGCCTTAGGCGAGACTTTTTAGAAAACTGGTTTTTAGGTTAAAGCAGAACATTGTTCAGCTTCAGGGAATGCCGAATGCTGTTTCTGACAAGCTCATGGGATTCAGCTCCAAGTTTTAGGTTAGAGCTATTTATATTTGTAGAAAAAATTAGGGTTAAGTACATATAACTATTCAACCTTTTGGGCTAATTTCAAATTAGTCTCAACCTTGTAAAACATTTCAACTAACTACCGAACATTTTAAAAGTTAGAGATTTGTTAGGTCACTTGTGTTAACTGATGACTTTACAACATTAAGTGATGACGTGTCTAGCATTAAATGATGAAGTGGACAAATACTAAAGTTGGTCTCTACTAATCGTCATTTTTCGAGCTCTAATTTCCCAAATCGACTTCTTTCAGCCAATTTAAGCCATAAATTTTCTTAGCTAAACTGCTTCAATTGAAAATCCAAAGCTCTATAAATGACTTAAGAGTAAAAACATCATCACTAAATGACAGTGAACCTAACAAATGTCCACTTTTTCAAAATGTTAGGTAATTATTTAAAAAAAATTTAAGGGTTAAGACTAATTTGAAATCACCCCTAAAAGTTGAATAGTTATCTGAATTTAACCCAAAAGTTTATGTCCACATTATTTATGTCATTCCGTCTGTATATACTATATATTGCCAAATGCTACATGCTATTGTAAAAAAATAATCTCACGTATATTCCACCAATGTTGTTGAAGAGCGGAATCAAGTATTGGGCTGTAACAAGTAAAGGCTTTTGGAATACAATTTTTGTTAATTATCTAGCCCAAAGTTGCTTTTGTATTAAGTTCTGTTATTTATCAAGCCCACAGTTGCTCAAAAGAAAATTTAGAAAGTTGAATTTAAGTTAATAAATAGCTTTACATATCGACAAAGGTCAATATTCATTTCATTTCAATTGAAACAATTTTATTCTTAAATTTTTTTAATACATTCGATACACTAAACTTCAAAATGAGCTAGCTATAATAATTTGGTTCGAATTTACTTTTGGCAAGAATCAAATCTAAGACCTCTCACTAATAAGTTAAAAGAAATATCACTAGACTACAACACAAAGTTACAATTCTACTCTTAAGCTTAAAGTCAATAAAAACTATTTTCCTCTACAACTAAAGTCAATACCACTTAATAGATTTTCTCTTTATTGACCTCTCCTTAAAGCACAAAATATTGATTGACTCAATTCTAACGATAAAATATTTTGTGACTTTAAACAAATTGCCCCCAAAAAATTTAACAACGCTATAATGTTTGCTTTTTGGATATAAGGCCATCTCCAACCGAGGGCTGGTCAGAGGGCTCGTTTTAGCCCTCTGGCCCTCTAAGATATTAATATTTTAATGAACAGTACAAGACTGTATTTGCCTCCGTCTCCAACCGAGGGCCATAGGGATTGTTTTAGCCCTGTCACAAAAAACCTTCTCCAACCGAGGGCCAAAGGGTCATAGGGCCAAACAGAATTTATTATTTAAATTTAAAAACTACAACAACTTAAATTTAAAAACTACAACGGTAACTGGCCCAAAAACCAAAGAAATTAGAACTTAAATTTAATGAATGGTTTAGGTATTTATAGGGAAAAAAAATTAGAATTTTTAAGAATTAAAAAAAAAAAAAACAAATTGGCCCATAAAACTAAAAAAAAGTTTGAATACAACGGCTAGTCAGCTAGCCGTTGGATTCAAATTTTTGTTTAAGCATTCTATCGGTTATATCCGACAGGATTTTATGAATTTCTGGCCAACCCATGCAGCTAGCCCTTTGGCCATTTCAGATTTTGTGGGGCCCATGAGCTCTCTGATTGAGCCCTCAGTTGGAGATGGTTTTCAGGCTATTTTCAGCCCTCTGACCCTCTGAACTATTCGGTTGGAGATGGCCTAAACGATGTTCTACTCTAATTCATGAGAATGTGAAATTTTCTCCTATACCACACGTAAAATTATGAGCAAATTAAATTGAAGGCCCATTACAACCCAAAAGCAAGTCTGATCCAGTTACAAACCAGGCACATGAAGCATAGCATTGTCCAAGCTGTCTGTTGTCCACAACATCAATTCAACTGTGGAAAGGCAAAAGGCCGAACAAGAACACAAATGTTCCAAAAAGAAAAGGTAGCAAGCAAAAAACAATGAGGATGCCCATCTCAAGTAAAAACAACTTTTGTACCCTTGCACTTCTTATGTAAAAATATATGACAATTTGAGAAATTTCTTCAGTAATGTGGGCATTGAATAATAGACGAATGCGTGGTCGGGATCGAAAATATAAGATCTAAACATTTGTGAAAATCAAATCTAACGGTTAAAATACATGTAGCATTGAAGCCACATTCGACCATTTGATAGAAAAAGAATTGTGTACTAAAAAAGATTTCTCTAGTCACTAGGTGATGAAAAAAATGCATGGTCGCTCATTTTTAGATTTGATAACAAAGGTGGACATAAATGAATGTGCTTATAATATTTTAATCGCAACCTTTGATATCAAATTCGAATGTGAGTGACCATGAAACCCTGTCATCAGATGACTAATGAAACGAAGCTATATATACGAGAATGTATGTGTGGTTGATTATTTAAATTATAATACTAGCATGTATGTGAGGTTCATTATTTAGAACTTGAACATAATAATTATATGTGCGTTATAATTTAATGGACATGTAGCATCACATCAACATGTCACGCTTTTATAATCATGAATAATAGTTTATCGAAGTTAACCTTTGTTGACTTATAAAGAGGAATCAAAGAAAGAAAAGTACGAGACATGTATAATGTGCGATGGAGTTAGAAAAATAAGGGCTTGTTTAAGGAAATAGGCATTCCATCTTTCAAGTAAAACCATAGCAAAGGGAAGAAAAAGATGAATTACAATTTGCTTTACCGCTTAATAATACGATTTAGTTATATTTTTTTAATTAAAAATGAAAAATTTTAAATTTTAAATTTCATATAAAAAAAAAAAAAAAAGATCCGGTTGCTTTCACGACTTGTGAGATATTCGACAAGTCATGTAATATACCATATACTTGTCTCATATTCTCATGAATAGAGACGAGAGCGATTAATGAAGGAAACAACGTGTCATATGGTTTTATCAACAAAAAATTAATAATTGAAGTATGGGTCACCATTAGTCCAGGTTGACACCAGCTTGTTATTCCTTTCTTATCCAAGTCTTCACTTTAGGTCATCTCTAATAGTTGTCCTAAATTTAGCCTCTATTTATAGCACACTAAAAATTATAATTTTTAAATAATTAGTTTAATTATAATTTTTCCATCTTCAATGATGCATGGGCTATATTTTCTCTTTTTAGCATATTAAAAAACATTACGGTACATCACTTACACATAAACTATTATATATTATTTATATTAATTAAACTGTTATTTACACCTATATAGTATATATATATATATATTTTTTTTTTGAAGATGGTCTAATAATGTGTGTAGTTAGTTTGAAGAGCCAGGTATTTACATATATATATATATATATATATTTGGGTTTTTTTTTTTTTTGTTTAAACTTTAAAACATCAAACAACAGCTTTTCAAGAACATTTAAAAATATTTTCTAACTGCTCGCTGACGTTAGCTGTCATAACTGCACTAAATCAGCTGTTCAGATATTATGATTCATTATTTTATGATGGGTTGCGCCACACCTACTCATTGCAGGCCTTATATCAGTAGCAGACATGCATGGGCCTCATAAACAATGGGGGTCCGACCGAGGCTTCAAAGTGGGCTACATTTGACTTGCTTAGCAAACCTTTAGCTTGGGAATCACCTTTCAAGATTTCATTTAGCTCACAACTGGAGATGAGTTTTTGACAAAAGTGGACTATATTGAGCCTTCAGAGCAAGTTTATCTCTAAAAAAATGTGCAAGTATCTAGCTTATTTAATTTCTTTAGTGAACAGTTATAAAATAATTAAAAATTTTATTTTTAATTTATGACTTTATAAAAAAAATATTATTAATTTTTGATATTTTTATAAAATATTATTATAAATTACACCCACACACACACCTATACATACAATAAAACCACCATCGCCGTCCCAAATCTGCTCCCTATTTTTCCGAAACCCCGCCCTCTCTCTCACCTCCAAGCCCTCCTTCTCTACTTTCTTAGTAACGCCCGCCTTGCGCCGTCGGGCTCCTCTACGGCTGGTCGTGGTGCTGTCTGCTGCGAACCTAGACGCCAAGCCCACCGTCCTCGTCTTAGAGAAGCTCGGAGAACCCGAAATCAACCTCAGCCCCGAGGAGCTCTGCACCAAGATCTCGCTCTACGACTCATTGATCGTGCGTAGCGGGACCAAGGTCACCCGCGAGGTGCTTGAATCCTCTGGCGGGAGGTTGAAGGTTATGGGAAGAGCTAGCGTTGACATCGATAACGTGGATGGCCCGACTGACGTCAGATGGTCCGGCTGTTGGGTCTATCGATTCTAGGCCGGTCTCTTGCCTGGCTTGGGCTGGGTTGGAGTGATTTGGCTGGGGCTAGCCTATTTTGGGTGCTGGGTGCCGAGCAATCCACTCCTGGTGGACTTGCTCTCAGCTCTTCATTGGAGATGACCTTATAATTTTTCTCTTTTTCAATTTCTTTCATATCTTGCAATGTAAGTTTATTTTCCAAATTATGAAATTTATTTTTGTAAAAAATCAATCAAAACGAAAACTGGTTAGTTATTTAATTGTTATAAACTATACGAGCGAATATAGTATTTTAATTGAACCCTCAAATTTTACACTGCTAAATTTTTTTATTCATATATATTTCCTCGGACGTCTTAATAGAATTGATGCATGCAATTGAATTTTCAAATGAGTTAGACTTGGTCTAGGAAAATCATGCGTACTGAATTTCTCTATGGACAGATTACAATCCAATTACATTTTGCCGCTGTTAAGTTCTGAACATTTAACTTCAGCAACACATTTAGCCACGGTGTCTACAAACATCAAATGCAAAATGGGACACTACACAAGAAAGGAACAAAATAAAATACACAATCTTACAACGGAGAGATTCTACCCTGTCACCAAGTGTCTATTGGACGACATACAAGATTTTCTCCTTGCAATGAGGCACGAATCGAAAGAAAATAAAAGAAAGGAATAATAAATAAAAAGGTGTCATTTGCACCACCTAGAGGAAGTTCTTCACTGTGTTTGTTCATTCCCCTTCGGAGTTTGCATTCTCCTAATTACACTATGCATTGTTATGCTTTGGGGCAAAGCATCATTTTGGGAATGGATGAGTTGTTATTACCTATTTCCATGTGCCTGCAGAACCCAAAAAATGTTTAAACCTGATTAGATATTAAATTTGAAGATTGATCAAGTACTATATGATTTTAGGTTGAGCAATACTCACATCATATGCAACAAGAGATCTGCAGTAGTTGGTGTTTGTGAGCACTGTACTGCTGGAGCCACACTCACTTTCTTTGAGTGAAACTGTGGACCTATCCAGCTTCATATACCAAGGGTACTGATAATTCTGAGCAGTTGAACTCACATGGGAAGATGACCTCTGCATCCTCATAGCCCTTGGGATGTTCCTTCCCTCCATTGACGTCCTCCGCGGACGGCTTGGAGGCCTCTCAACTGTATCAATAGGCCTTTGCTTCGGTGCACTCTGAGACCGGGCTTTTGCCTTTGAAGATTGTGTGTTGGCCATGTAATTTGGGAAGAATGGGTAGTCATAGGACAAGGGCTCTCCGTAATCCGGCCTAGGGAAAGCGAATGGAGCTCTTGAGGGGTCAATTTTGGACATGGCAGAATAGCACTGAGGGCTGCTTTGCACTGTGCCAAAAGAGTTCTCAAAATGTGCACTGCAGGCTCCCGGGCTCCTATCAGTCAGCACCGATGGGGCCGGGGAGACCTGCTGGTTGGTTTCTTGGTTTGAGTATGCTTGATTTGGTGCATACTGAGTGGAAAATCTATGTTGTTCTGTTCTTTCTGTTAGTGAGTGATTTGAATAGCTGCTATTTCTGCTCTTTAAAATTCCCTTTGATTCACCAATATCCATCTCCACAATCTTAATGTTTTCTTCCATTCCTCTGTCAATTTCCTACATTTACACACAACCACAATGCACAACATTGGTCTACTGAGAAATTTATGCAATAAATAAGAGAAACAATACTATAAGTCGAAACAAAACTCAGTCGGTTAAGAACATTTATCCCTGCACTCGAGGTTCTGATTCTATCTTTTGTGTCATAAAACAGTAAAAATAAAACAAAACAAAGAGAATTTAGCTGGATTATCGAACTTACGTTATAGGTATGCCGGGACCGATTTTCCTGCAAAGATCTTCTTGGGGTGGAATGCCTAGGATTGACAGTATTTTCGTCTTCGACCATCCGGATCCTCTGAGCCCGAGCTCGAGCCTGAGCCGTCACCAATGCCTGCATGCACCTTAGAGTAGCCTTGGCCTGTTTTCTCACCAGGTGACCCCTTACCAGTGCCTGCAACTTCACTAGTCCTCTCAATGCACACAGTGCTTTTCTTGCCTGCAACAAACGCCAATACAATAGTACTCATTTCATTTTTGTGACAGTTTTACATAACGTTAAAGAGTCAGATCATCCAAAGCAAAACCAGTTGGAAATAAATGCCGAGTCCAAGAATTCTAGAATCCGCAATATGGGATTTAAATTCTCAACACCAACAGGGAATTCAACAGTTGCATACCAAATATGAACGGAAGACGGATTGAATTTTTATTGCAGCTGCTTCTTCACTTGCACCGGCCTTCTCGTTGGCAGCTGCCGTTAGCCGCATCACAGCAGCTGCGGCTTGCGCAGCAGCCACAGCCGCATCAGCAACCGCGGCCGTAGCTGCCGCCATAGCCATGGCGTGCTTTTTCTGCTCATAATTCTCAGACTCCAATGTGGTCATGTGCATTGGTGGTGGTGTGGTGGGCACTGCATCTGCACAATTGGAGTCCTTCGGACCAGCTGCTGATGCTGCTGTGGCTGATGATCTTCGAAAACTCCATCTCTTCTTCTCTTTCGGCGTTGTCTGTGAAGAATTGGAGATTGGAGTGGTGGGATTTTCATGACTTGCAACAGAACAATTCTGATTTGTGGGGTCTTTTTCCTTGTCTTTCTTCCCTTTCAAAATGCTTTTAAGCCATTTGCCTGTCTTCCCCATCTTTGTTAGCACTTGTTCTTCTAAGCTGCCATTGATTGACCAACAACGTATAAAGAAGAAAGCAACAGATGACAAATTATAGGCAGATCAGATAGATCTCTTCTTTGATATGTAGCTTTCAACTTTGTAGTTAGAAGACACCAGTTAATTGCTAATCTTCTTTAACAGCCTGGTCTTATGTTTCATTATTCCTTTTCTGTTTAAAAATGTAACTTCCTGGAGAGTGACATTTTTCTTGTATCAACTTTTATTTTTTTAGACTGCTTGGGATTAAGCTGCCCAATTAGCTACATGGAATTATACTAATAACGGAGATTAATTGCATTTCAGTTCTGAATTCTGATATATTATAAGCTACTAATCCTTTTTTGTCGTTGAGGTAAATTTTATTTTGATATCACCATAAGAAATTTTGACTGATATCACAAAATAAGACGGGCAAGCAATTTATCTATGACTCATAACTTCATTAACTATTGATATTGATATGCCTTTTCATCCACATGATCAATACTCACTCGTAAATATTTGATCCACTCTATATTATACACCTAACAGTTGTGGTCTTATTAGTTTTTCTTTTACATATAATATCGTTAAATAATATATGCACGCTATATTTATCTACGTCATTAACCACTTATATATATTCTTCTTTAATTTATTCAATTTAAAAATAAAAAGTAACCCTTCATATATATAACAAGGAAAAGTTATGTAAATCTCTTCCCATATATAATGTATTATGTATATTCAAGGTAATAATATATATAGAATGGGATCAGAAACCATGTGAAAGTATAAGGTCAAGCACAGGCAGCATCCTTGTAAGATACTCATTTGTTTTGTTAATGGATGGAGGATTTGCCCACTGGGGCCCTTGGGGCCCGGGTTTCGGATTTTGTAAATAAATTTGATAGGGCCTTATGGGGGATGTGGGTTCCACGTACTAAGGAATGATTTGGTATTGTTGTGTTTTGAAAAAAAAACTGCTTATGCTGTACTGTGAGAGTAAGCTCATTTTTGCTACTTTATGTTTTCAGCTTTTTTAATCCAAAACTGTGAAAATAAGTTGTTTTTAAGTGTTTACCAAAGACTTTTTTAAACTTAATTTCTTTTATACCTATTTTTTATAAAAGCATCCCAGTATAATAAGTATTGTGAGTTAAGAAGGCTCTGGTTCTTCACGTGCTCATGCAAAATCCAAGCTGTTGGAGTTGGAGTTGGAGTTGGAGTTTTTACTACGTTTTTCTTTTGGTCGATCCCAAGTGAAAGTGGAGCTGCGAATCTGTGACAGTGATGGTTATATTTTGATTCCAAAACCATCCACCAAGTATGGTCCTACAGCCTTTACGCTTCATATATATCCTGAGACTGTACTGTAGGGTCTCAGATTAGTGAAAGAGAATGTGCGAGAAGGGTTAGGTTAATGTGAATCACGATTACATGTATCATGGCATCTTTCCACGTTATATATGCCAGCCCACGCATATTCCTGATAGCAGGGGCCTCAGAGGGGTCCGGAAGAAGGGAAACCAAACTACTGTTGAGCAGTTTGACGGTTTAGACCTAATAAGCTTACTACTTTTTTTAGTCATTTAGCCAATTACAAGTTTTTACTGTTTCATTTCCTCGAACGTGCATTTTCCAAATCCAATATTACAAAGTTGTACCATTGTTATTTCTTCTAATCGTATTCAATTACCGGTTGACAATATGTAATGAGATATCTATAACAATGAACAATATAACCAAGATGTGTAATATATATATACACACACACACATATATATATCCACTTGTGAATAATAAATATGAATAAACATATACATCCTTGCTTGGAATATGCTTACCAACCAATATTCGTAACTGAATGAGTTGCATTCTCCATTTTTAATAAAGCAACTGACCTTAAAATAAATGCTAATGGAACTATATATCAAGTTTGCAGTCAAAACTAAAATATATCCAAGTAAGTAATTAAAATCATCAAACAGAAAGAGGGATAGTCCAGCTTCTTGAGGAGTTGATGGTTCGTACATGAAAGTGTTTTGTTCCCGACTTATTACTAATCATGGATAGTTGAAGCATGAGTAAACTGTATTATTATTCTACTCTATATATATGTATCTATACTTATAAATCAAATAGTTTTATTTTCACTAAACAATAAATCAATTAGTTGGCAGTGCACATGGTATGTGTTTGACTATATAATTCCTTTGACTATGTGTTTGCTTCATGGAAACAGCATTCCATGATCCTTCCAAAATCATAAAAACATTAATTAGAATACATCATCAGAATGGGATCGAATTTCAATTAAACTATAATTTCAGCCAAAAAATAAATCACATGTAGGATGCTCCATGATTGCTCCTGAATTGGAAATTTGTTATGATTCAGAAAAATTAAATAAAAGAAAAGCTTTTCCATCCAAATCAGTGGTACATAATTCAGTATCATCGGTGCAGACCAATTACAACCTCATGGAAGATGACAATAAATACATTTGAAAGGGATATTATTGGAGTGAGGTATGTATGAACATTATATAATAATGTATTCCATTTTTTCTTTTAGCAATTTCGATTTTAATATATCTAAGTTTTGATTCAGAAGATCTATTAGATGGGGGCCAGTATTTATTTCTATGTTTTTAGTTTTTCAACCCCAACCCCTCCATGTGGAGAGAATAGAAATGCATATCCCTAAAAACATTCTGTAATTCATGGTAATAATAATAATAATTTTAGTTATGGCAAGTTAAAGAGCAACCATTCGGTGTATCCGAAATACACGATATTTAGCGGCATTGTTGTACTTAAATTATAATACTTTAGAAGACATATTAAAAATGATGTTTACTTTTAATATAACACATAGCTCGTGAAACATCACATGGTAGCTACGACTTACATTTGGGGATGAGGATTCTCTTTGAACTATCTTTGTGAGGATCCTAGGATCTTTATATTACTCGTGCATTCAGCTTTTGTTTGGTATTGTTTGTGCTTAATTTTAAATAAAAAAATTCAAAATGATTTTTGGCTACACGATGTACTATGTATGATGAACGATGAACAGATAGGATGTAAGGATTTCTAGAATCCTCACAAAGAGAATCCGGATGAGATCCAAATCCATATTTTTGTAACTCTAAAAGTTTCTCCATATTAAATGGCTGATAATACTTTTAAAATTCGTTCCATATTAAAAGGCTCATTTAATGTTGAATCTCGTAAATGGCGAATTCGATATCAAATTACATTATTCATTGTTAGCTTAGCCAAACATCTCATCTTCTTAGTGTAAAAAATATATGACGTAAAAAAAAAAAGGCTCGTTTACTGTCAGCTAGCTGGATGTAATAGTAGGTTAAACATGCATGTGAAATGTGATCATGCTTTTGTAGAATAAAGATTAGATCATTTTTCTCTCTTTTGTTTGTACGTGCTTGAGCTTCTTTTGTGCACATGCTTAAGGCTTTGGTTCCTTCATCTAGCAATTAACCTAATTCATTTTGGTCGTTTCCTGAGGTTGGATGCAGCTAAAGGATATCACTGCATGCACAAAGAGATAAGACCATTTGATAATTAATTTCTTAATCAAACGCCTCCAAATGAAGTTGAAAACTTAATTAATAGTTAAGTGTACTTTTCGCATATTGATGACACATTTTCTCGATCTGCTATGAGACAATTTGGTAGCAAATGGGGTTGATGTCTTGCTAAGTACCATATACGCTCATGTGGTGTGCACATGCCTCTTAATAAATTTAGGAGATATTGCCAATCAACATTACAAATTTAGGAGATATTGCCCCTCAACAGTACAAATTTAGGAGATATTGTCACTCAGTACTACGGTATGATAGTATTCTTCTTCACTTGTAAGGCCATCTCCAACCGAAGGCTAGCCAGATAGCTTGTTTTAGCCCTCTGACCCTCCAAGAAATTAATATTTTAATAAACAGTGCAGACTCATATTCCTTACCATCTCCAACCGAGAGCCAAAGGGCTATAGTATGGAATGTGAAGAATTGAAATAAAATGAGGTAAGATAGTATGAAATAGTGAAAAATGTGTGAGAAATGGTGTATGAAAAAATTAGAAAAAAAATAAAAATAAAAATAAGGTTGCTAGGCATAAAAACAAAAAGTGGGCTGGGATCATAAAAAAAAACTAAGCCCTAAACCCTAAAGTGGGTTGGGCAATGGAAAAGAACCCAAAAAAAAAAAATGAAGTAAGGCTATCCAGCGGGCTGGCTAGCTGGCTTGTTGAAAGTGGCCAGCCGGTTGGCTATTTTAGATTTCGTCAAGGCCATGAGCCTTCTGGCCTAGCCCTCCTTTGGAGATTGTTTTCGGACGTTTTTCGACCCTTTGGCCCTCTAGACCCTTCGGTTAGAGATGGCCTAAGTGAGAGGTCGTAGGTTCAGATCTCGTGGATGGCGCATTCGATACCAAAAATCCACGAGTTTGATACCAAAATTAGGTTGCCCATTGTATGGCTTAGCCAAACTCTCCATTTTCCTTAATGTAAAATATATCGTTGTCCTCAAAAAATTTAGGAGATATTAATTTCAGCAAATTACTTTAAAAAAATTCTCTGCCATGAGGTTGAGTTAATTGGGGAACCAACTTACTAATTAATAATTACTTGATTTTATTGGCTTCTGTTCATAGGGGATGAAGGCCATTCTATAGGGGCCTTGGCTCCTTCTAATTACTTTGAGCGGGGTGAAAGGATTAAGTTGCTTTGGCAGTTGCAATTTGAGTAATGTGTGTAATATGACTCGACTAATTACTTGTGACACGAAGTAAGTTACTCCCACTTAGTTGTACTCCTTTTTGCAATCAATATACATCATTTCTTCACCCAAAAAAATTGGCCGGGACCACACATTAACAAGGTGTTTAAACGTTTTTGTTAAGGTGAACTCAGCACCTTCCATTGTTCTGTGCATCACCGATGATCTTGGATCGTGTCGGCTTTGTTCTTTAGTGGCATGTCTATCGTTTTTCTTCCAATGTTTAACTCACGAGGCAGCCAACAACCCTATCACTCCAAAAATAGGGATCAGCCACGGCCTTTTCCGATCAGATTCAGGTTAGTAGCAGTGCATGAAATCAGTAGCGTGTACTCTACTTAAATTCAGAAAAAAACTTGCATTTCCGATGACATATCATGCAATCTTCTTTATCTCTCTCTTCTCGTAACACTGTATTTTGTGGAAGACAAAAAAAAAAAAAAAAAAAAAAAAAAAAAAGAGGCTGCATGCACTCGTATGTGATCAATGACTACGGTTTGTGGTCCTTCCAAAAGAGCCCAAAGCTACGGCAGTATATTTTTTTTTATTCGAAGTTAGGGCAGGGCTAGGGCATTCTTCGCTAATTTTGTCACACCTAGGCTAGCTAGAAGACTATACATTGGCACTGGCCTATAAAGATGGCCGTCTCAGAAATTTTTTGTGCAAAACCATAGCAAATTCACATTTGCAATTTCTCGGGAAATAAAAAATTTCATGGAGGAAAAAGTTGAGATATGCATGTAACGATAGTTTTTATAAAATTCATACTACTCCAAGCCAAATCCAAACTGTGGCCTCTCTTACTGGAATAAACTTGTCTGGGATAATCGAATAGGCTGAGCACGGCCCAACTTCTTTGAAACCAAAGGCAAATACCTTTCTAATTTGGCCACAATAAACCTTATGGGCAAGGTCATTGTGTAACAATATATATAAGGGCCCGTTAATGAATTACGGTCAATAAACAATACGAGCTATAAGGCACATTGGTCAAAATTTCATAATTAATTTACCTCACACAAATTGTTTATCGTTTGTTAACGTTTTGTTAAACAATTTTTTGATTTTCAATAACAAAAAAAAGGTGAAAAATGCGTTTGACTAGTTGTTTTGTGAAAATAAACTCAGAAAACGTAAAATACAGAAAACAATATTTAGCCTAAGTTTTGGAGAACATCAAATTGATGTTTCCTCTGCTTTTCAAGAAAAGTTTTCAAAATACTAAATAATAGAATATATACTATAAAAACAAAGTTAGAGTGTAAAAAAAATAAAATCATGTATGTCGCCATTACTGTCACCATTGTCACCACCATCACCACAACATCTCTATCATCTGTCCATCATCACCACCACCACAACCATCTTTAACACTACCACCTCCCACCATTATCGCCACCATCAACATATCCCCAATATCATCACCTCTGCCACCATGGCCACCACCACTTCCACCGTCTCATATTCATATATTACATGAATGCCACTTTATTCATAAAAATTATGAAATATTGCAACCACAATGCATATCATAATTCGCATCAGTAAGAACCTATGAATATAACAAATTGGGAAGTAGGATCATTCGCTCTGAAGCCAATTACTAAGATAGGCCCAAATTCCTTTTCTTAGCCAAATTTCAATAAGATATTAGTCTCAGTTATTTTATTATTATGGCTGCATCTAACCTTCTTGTTAGACTGCCTACGTACCCGATGAAAGGATCAAGTCATTCGTAGTTCACAATTCCAATTTCTAAGTCCATTTTCGAAAATACTCAATTAACCAAAATATCTAACATTCGTGTTAATAATCAAAATACCTCAAATGGATACCCAATACATAATTAGAGTATTGAAAAACGCATAAAATGGTAACGTCGGCTCACTGATCACGCACCACCGCGCGTGGCAGTTTCCAACGAACAGAAACCCCAAATTCCGACGAACTCTAAAAATTACCAAATTTTAGTAGAACATAACACGGGAAAGAACATTTATACCTGGGGCAAAGCCTAGTTCGGCCAGGAAGTGGCCGGAAAACCCCTCGAACCACCGGAACCCTCGATTTGGGTAGTTGTTGATTCACCACCAAAACAAACTCCGCCATCTCATCTAAGGCTTGGGCCTTGCTCCTGGGGTTGAGATGAGTCCTTTGGTGGTGGTCATCGAAGGTAAAGCTTGCCGAAGCCATCGGAAAAAGGTTAAAGCCGCCGAAATCACTCGTGGATTTGTTGCTTTGATTTGTAAGTTTGGGTTAGAAAATTTAAAATCTAACACCATTGGGACGTTGGGCTTGATGAGAGGTTTCCATAGACATTGGAACCATCTCGAATGGAGGTCGGACATAGAAGATAGGACCGGGTCAGGTTAGAGTGTTCAGATCAAAGGGATCTGTTGCTCCCTCATTTCCCTTTCTTTTTTTCTTCTTCTTTGATTCTCCCCCCTTTCTCCTCTCCACCGTCTCACTGCCTTTCATGTGGCATCCTCATTGCTCCAGATTTTCTGGAGCCTTCCAAATTAATGACAAAATGACTATTTTACCCTTGACTTCAATGGTTAATAACTTCTTGTTATAACCCTGTTTCACGAATGGTTTTCGCCTACACGCTCGTGGAATCGTCCTCTATCCAGATATTTCAAGAAATACAATAAAATATATAAGGATGAAATACGTCCTCGTAAAATTTCGTTTAGTCAACTAGGGGCATTTTAATCTTTTCCCCTTATCGATATATTTTTTCCAAATAATCATATATTTTAATTCTTTTTTTTTTTTTAGGGTCGACCACCTACGCCATAACTAACACCATCATACTATCCATCACTCTTGCCACCATGGTCACCATGAGCTCCACCTTCCCAACATGGCAACAACCAACACCACTGCCACATACACCTCTGCCACCACCAGTAACACCACCATGGCCACAATTGACACTAGCGCCACCGTCTCACCATGATCGTCGCCACCTACACCTCCGCTGCCATAATAATCCAACGTCATCGCCCCAGCCACCATGGCCATCACCACCACCACCACCATCGTCGCCACTACCATCACCACATTCTCCACCCCATTACTCGCAACATTGTCACCACCATCTCCACATACCCCATTACGCTCACTACAACCACCAGTCCAACAACCATTGCTCCCAACACCAATCTCATCTCAACCACCATCTCTATTACCACTAGCACGATTAATAGGGAAAATGAATTTATATATATATATATATATATTTACATTTTAGATTCATTTTCAATGTTTTCATTCTAAAAAACCATTTACGGATTAAACTACCTAATGCATTCTCAAATCATAAAATACAAAATCATATTTTTCGTTTTTATTTTACAAAAATAATTACAAAATTATATTTTTCTTTTTTATTTTACAAAAATAATTCTTAGAAGTCGTTTTGCAAAACTTTAACAAACAGACCCTAAGTTTTCAGTGTCAGAATCAAAGTAATCAATAACTATACCACAAAAATGATTGAATATATACATAAGCATACACCAAATATTAAAAATGAACAATAAAGTGCATGGACTACAAAATTAGAGAATATTAAAAAACTTATAAAATATACGAATTTATGAATTATGTTTTGAAATTTTTTAGAATACTCCAATTTCAAAATTTTTGAAGATGCAAATCAGCATTTGAAAATTTTAATTTGAAGCGATTATAAAATCTTGGAACGAATTGAAAATGTTACTTCCCATCTGTTCCATCTGAAAAACAACCCTACACTGCATTCACCATTAATGAATTCCACATCAAGCAAGTTCAACAATTTCCTCCAATCTCACCTTTATTACCTAAACACTGCGCACATATCTTTAATTTCTGTATGTAGATTTTTTTCCACCACCTTTTGATGTATGTGTAAAGTAAGAATATCGCTTATATTACATAAATATATAATTCCAGAGAGGATAAAAGAGCTTCAACACAAAATTTAGCTATTCTTATATTAAAAAAAAAGGTAAACTCTGCAAGGACTTGTAGAATGATTAGAGTATTTATCTTTATATATCCAACATCTTGATTTCTCACAACTCTAATATGGCTTGTATCAACCAATAGGCTGACTCCAAATCCATTATGCCTAATTAACATGAATGAGGATCCTCTTCGGATCCGCTTTGTGAGGATCTCAAGGATCCTCTAATCATGTTCGTTTATCATACATCGTACGATCAATTTTCTTCAAGTACTGTTTATATTCAATTTTAAATTAAAAAAATTACAATAATTTCTAATCACAAGATGTACGATAAACAGACGTAATTAAAGGATTCCCGAAATCCTCACAAAGAGAATCCAAAGAGGATTCTCATTCAATTAACATGGCCAGAAACTCATAACCAAGTGGAAAGTCATCTGCTTGACATGTGTCTCTGACTGCATATGTAGCACAGCTTCCAGGAAACCTCCTCTCACTTTCTTTCCATGTTATAACATGCACACCCAGTCCCCCTGACGTGCCCAAATTAGATTGACCCTCTGTGATGTGTCTTTCATATTCTGTTCACAAAATAATTGATAAAAATGGCAGGGCTTGGGAGGTTCCCTGGGGTAGATCTTCCTCCTAGAAGAAGAAAACGGACCCAACGTCACGAAGTTTATGCTAATTACAGAGAACCACCTCCGAGGGAATGGCTGGAGCCATCGGTGAATCAAGTGAGCTCCATAGATTGGGATGATGCAGCTCATAGAGCTCGCAGGAGGCTAGAGAAAAAGCTTGGTTATCACAAACCCTCCTCAAGGTTCTCCCCCTTCTTATTTTTCGCACGATTTCCACGCTCGTTTTTCTTCTTGTGCACTTATTATATTGTTCATGTTTTTTAATTCTCTTTTGTTTTATTCAATTCAACTCTCATTGAAAAAGCTAGGCAAATGCAAAAAGACATAAAAGAGCGCAAAACACATGTTTTTTGTCTTTTCTTTTATAAATGACGCGTATTTTCTCTTAATATACACTCATGTTTATTTATAAACTTTATAAGATATAATTGAAAACTTTATAAGATATAATTGAAGGGAAAATAAAAAAAGGAGTGCAAAATGAGAAAATGAGTACACGAAAATTGTTTTCCTTCCTTTTTTTAATTCTGTGTAATTAATAATTTACCACTTTTTTTTATTGAACATATAACCAATTTATCATAGGAGTAGAAAGGGTACTGCAAGTTCAAATTCAAAACTGTTGGGGGGGGTCACGGGGCTTCTTCTCTCTGAGGGTCAGCAGAATTGGAAATCAAAAGGAAGGAGAAAGAGAGGCTTGTGGTATTTGTTTGGAAGATTTTGAGGCAGAAAAACAGGCCGTGGATCTTAGCTGTGGCCACAAGTTCCACTCCAATTGCCTTCTTCCATGGCTTCACGTCCATCCGGATTGCCCTTACAGTAGGACCCCTGTTCGTTGCTCTTAAATTTCAGGGATACCAAAGGGAATCGACTGCGCAGTTCACATTCTTGGATCATTGTACCAAAGCATATTGTAACTCTACATGTGTGGTAAATGTACTAGTTAGTAGTTTGATGGTTTCCTTTTGTTCAAGTAGCTTTTAGCTCGAGTCTAAGGAGTATCTACTTTTGCATCCGAAGCTGTGTTTGATCTTTTTCCTTGTGTGAGTTAAAAACATTGTCAACCCGTGACTTAGTACTATGATCTAAAAGTATTTCTCTTCACTTGTAAGTGAAATATCTCAAGTTCTTTTCTCGTCAAAGGTGAATATGAATCATATTATTGCTAACTCCTTGTAAGGTTAAGCCCACCCTCCTAATGTAGATAATATCATTTATTTTAAAAATATTGCCAACCTAATTAACTGGTGCCTGATAAGGCCGAACCCATTGCAATACAAACTGTATTAGATGGACATTGAGCTTGATGTTTTTTTACAAGATACCCAACAGGCCCAACTTGTGCATATGCATTCTTGAGTATGCTTTAAGCTAATTTAAACTATGAGAAAAACAACCGGAATTGGTGGTGTATCCGCTCAAGATAGCATGATAGCTCTGTCCGCGTCTACAACTTAAACAAAAGAAAAATCATGTGAAACATAGACCACAAATGGCATAACTAATACCAATTCTGGTCATTTTTTAAGTCATTACCGTAGGTTTTTTACTTGGATGGACTTTCACAAGAATAATAGTTGAATGAAGAATTAAAAAAGAACAATTCATTTTTATGAGATTTAGTTGTGCATTGGGTCCAAATAAATGTTTAGTTGTATTAATTTACTAATTGAGTGAAAAAAAATATTCATGGGTCATTTCGCTTTCTAAGCTATATAAGTTGAACGAAACATAAATAAAATTGCAATACGGTTCAAGTCCTGGGCATCAGTTGGAGTGGTGTGGGTTAAGCCTTTACCTGTTGACCGATTCGAGGTGATTGAGTTCTAGTTTCTTCAAACCGTTGTCGGCTGACAGACAAGAAATACCGAATCGGCCAACTTGTGAATATGTGGGTGGTTTGGGCGGTTTGTCGGGTTGTACGAACTGTCACGGTAGTTTCAAGGTGGTTTGTGAGTAACTGCATCGAAAATGGACGACGGCAACACAGAGAAATTAAGAGAGTGAGAGAAGAGCGGTGCGGGTTAAGCCTTTACCCGTTGACTGATCCGAGGTGATCATGTTCTAGTTTCTTCAAACCGTTGTCGGCTAACAGACAAGAAAGACCGAGCCGGCCAACTTGTGAATATGCGGGTGGGTTGGGCGGTTTATCGGGTTTTATGAATTGTCACGGTAGTTTCAAGCTGGTTTGTGAGTAACGGCATCGGAAATGGAAGACTGCAACACAGAGAAATTAAGAAAGAGTGAGGCATTTTTTGAATCACTACCCTTAACTTACACGTTTTAAATATATTTATATGCATTAATTGTTTTAATAATTTTTTTTATGACAAAAAGAAAGTCAAATATTTGAAACTAGAAGAAACTCCTCATAAACCAATCAAAGCAGCTGAATCCACATAATAAAATCGGTCTTTCAATTTCCATCTACATTATATTGAATTTACATTAAGAATTAAGAAAATAATATTTAATAAATAACTGATTGAATTACATTATTGTTAACCCATTATAAGGCTAAGCTCATCCCTACCCCTTAGTGTAAAAAACATTGTTTGTTAAAAAAAAAAAAAACAAAAGATCATTTGACAACTAATTGAATCATATCATTTTGCGCGTGCGAAAGACTTTTTTTATAATTAGCACTATGTGCCTCTTAAGTGTTTAAAAATAGAGAAAATAATACAACTGGTTGAATCACATTATTGTGCGCGTGTGAAAGACTTTTTTATCACCGGTGATACGCATCTCTTAAGATGTTTTGAACGTGTTTAGAATTAGAGAAAATCATATTTAATAAACAACTATTGAATCACATTATTGCTAATTCAATGTGATGCTAAGCCCATCTCATCCTCCTTAGTGTATATTAGGGGTGGGCACGGGCCGAACCCAAATTTAGAGGAACCAGACCTTACCTGTTGTAAATAGTAACAAGATGAGTCGAGCCAGGTAATGGGCTTTGAGAATTTGGAACTGAACCTAACCTTGCTCGTTTGAAATGGGCCGAAACGGGCCGGGTCCACGGGTCCAATATCTTTTTTTTTTTTGTTAGCCACAAAAATGACAACCTCATTGAGTTTGCAATTCATGCTTGAGCCTTGACGCACAAATCAAACCAAAGAGTTGTCTACTTCCTCACGGATCCAAGACCTTTTCCCTCACCATTACAAATTACACCAATTGATGAATCAAAACAAAATCTTACATACGCAGAAGTAGATTTTCCCAAAAGCACTTATTATGCAATCACAAGCCCAAAAACCCTAAATTCCAAATCATAAACCCACATAATTCCTAAATAAAAAATCCACATAATTCCTAAATCAATCGAAAAGCTTATGCAAAAATCCTAAATTCCTTAATCAAAAACCCTAATTCATAAATTACCTAGGGATTTGTAGGATGATGGTGGTGTTCTCGACAGCAAGGATGATGTGGTTGTGGTCGGAACTCGTGATTGGGAGGATCGGTGGAGAAGCAGCAGATGATGCCACAATGGTGATGGTGGTTGGCTGCTTAGTCACTACGGGTGGGAGGGAGAATGAGAAAGTGTAGAGAGTCAATGGACAGAGATGGGAGCCTGGGCTCGAGATTGAGGTTTGAGATGAGAAAGGAAAGAAGATTCAGGGAGGAGAGAGTCGTCGCCCGCTGCGACTACTCCAGGTGGGAATTTGAGGGAAAGAGAGTCTGTAGGTGTTAAGGAGAGCAAATAGTGGTGGTTGCATTGAGGAGAGCATATGTGGTGTCGAAGTCGGGATAGAGACCTCGAGGTCAAGGTTTGAATTCTAAAGAGGAGAGAGTTCAGTGAATTGGGTCTGAGAACACGAAGTTAGGAGTCTTGGGACGAGACAACTCAGATAAGAATAAGAGAGGTGATAGATGGTAGAGATTTAATCAAGTAGGAAATCAACGGTCCAAGGCGGGGGCCCGTTTTCTCCAATTTCTAGAACTGCCTCGCCCCGTTATTTACTTGGACCCGCCCTGCCCCGCCTCTTTTTGTATTTATAATTTTTTGACCCGCCCCGAACCGCATGAATCTGGCCCGACTCGCATCTCCAGGACCCGTTTGCCCACCCTTAGTGTAGATAATATCATTTGTTCGAACGAAAAAAAAAACAATCATTTGACAACTAATTGAATCACATTATTATGCGCGTGCGAAAGATTTTTTTTATAATCAGCATTACACGCCTTTTAAGATGTTTGAACGAATTTAAAATTAGAGAAAATAATATTTAATAAACAACTGATTGAATTATATTATTACTAGTCCATTGTGAGGCTAAACATACCCCCTTCCCCTTAGTGTAGATAATATCGTTTGTTCGAAAGAAAAAAAATCATTTCACAACTAATTGAATCACATTATTATGCGTGTGTGAAAGACATTTTTTATAACCGGCACTACGTGCCTCTTAATATGTTTTGAACGTGTTTAAAATAGAGAAAATAATATTTAATAAACAACTTATTGAATCACAATATTGCTAGCCCATTATGAGGCTAAGCTCACCCTCTCCCCCTTAGTGTAGATAATATTGTTTATTCGAAGAAAAAAAAACATTTGACAACTAATTGAATCACATTATTATGCGCATGCGAGAGACATTTTTTATAATCGGCACTACGCGCCTCTTAAGATGTTTTGAACGTGTTTAAAAATAGAGAAAATAATATTTAATAAACAACTAATTAAATCATATTATTACTAACCTCTTGTGAGGTTCTAATTATAAATATATATAATAAAAAACTGTACAAAAAGAATTAATTATTAAAAAATACTGTTTATATGATGAAAATACCCCTGCATTATTTGGTGCATTATTTTATATTGCTTTTGAACTTTTTTGTTTGGGGGGCATTTCTGTCCATTTCTTTTTTGTGAAGCCTGTGGCCCCAAAAAACACTGTTCATAGTAGTGTTGGCTTTATATATAGAGATTTGGCCTTTTTTTGGTGGTAATAGAAAGAAGGAGAAGGATTTGATTTGATAATCAATTGAACAACAAAAATCATGAAAGCATTGTGCATAGACTTCTATGCGAGATTGCAGAGAATTCAAATTTGAAATATTGATAAGAAAAATATCATTAAATCAATAACTAGTTGATAGCTTGATAATTCAATCCAGTTTAATTAGAATTATTTTCATAAAAAATAAAAAACAATATTTCATTTTGTCATGTTAAAATTTGACACCCTACAAAATCACCAAATCAATTATTTTACAAGGAGATATGATAATCACTACATGTTTAAAGAAATTTTAAAAAAAAATTAATGGCCTTAAGTGTTCGTTGGGGGTTTAAAAAGTTAAGCGCATATCCGAATGAGATGTTAAAAACTCCACATCAGCAATAATGATGAAAAAAAAAAAAAAAAAAAAAGAAGACAACAATGGGGTTTTCCAACCAAATTGCCAATTCTTATGTGACATGACATGAAATGACAACTAAGGAAGCTTCAAATCTATATTTAGGGAGTAATAAATGCTTTTTTTTTTTAAATTTTTTTATTATCTTTTGTTTTAAAAATACTAATTGCACTTATGAAAAGTAAATAATAGTTTAAATTTGACGTATTGGGTGGAGAATTTTTTTTTTTTAATCAAAAGATCAATGTGCCAGATAAGCCTTCAATTCTAAGTTTTATGTTTAAAATTGGCATTTTCTTTGAAGATGGTCTAAGATGTTTACAAAGCTAAAGATATTACATTATTTTTGTCAGCATTTCTCTTAATTTCAAATGGATACCTTTACAACACCACAACACAAATTATCTAGTAGATTCTAATTGTTGTAAGGCGCTACTTAATACTACAGTCTAGTGGTATTCCTCTTCATTTATAAGTGAGAGGTCTTAAGTTCGATTCTTGCCACAGACGAATATGAATCACGTTATTACTAGCCTATTATGAGGCGTAGCCCACTCCCTCACTCCCTTTAGTGTAGATAATATCATTTTTTCAAAAAAAAAAAAAAAAAAAAAGTTTGCTACTCACAAATAATATGTAGGACGCACGAAATTATATATGAAAGATGATAATATCATTTTTTTCAAAAAAAAAAAAAAAAAGTTTGCTACTCACAAATAATATGTAGGTTGCACGAAATTATATATAAAGGATTATCGTGCTCACACAATAATTCGTGAATTGGTATATATGCGTTTGTTGACCCCTAGAAACTACTTAGCTTACCTCGCGCGCAAGCCAAATAATTAATGAGCTAACTACGTCCTTCGGTTCAATGCAAGGCATGCCAACTCGACGACTAAGCTTGATCGGTGAGTAAAATGAATGTGGTGCTGGTGAATGCGCTTGACTTCTATATCCGGGCAACTGCGGCTGAGGAAGAAACACATATCAGCCTCTGGGTTCTAGAACCTGAATATAAGTGTGCTGAATCGGTAGAGAACTTTATAGACACAAATATTCAAAAGAGATAAGTGTCTTGATTGTGAACTTGGTTCAGCCGTCAGAATGCCGAACTTTGAAGTGTACTGTAGAATATCCAATCATAAAAAGTTTCTGTTTTCAATGTGCCGAACTCTAGGTGGTATGGTAACACCCCAACTCACCAAGAGGCTAATGGGATGACCTCTTCCAACAAAGACTCATAAATTCCTTGTTGACAGAGACTTTGATAGGTAATCAACCAAACCCGAAACAGAGCTAGTGCTATTTATCCAAACTGAAGGTGTTGCCAGTTGCCTCTACAATGCTGTTTATTCTAACTGAAGGTGTGTTGGCAAAGTTCGAATGTCAGTTTTTTTCTCAAAATTTTGAGAGTAATTCACATAGAATGAGAATTTCGTAGGACAGATTTGTGTGGTGAGTTGAAGATCTCACTGTGTTGGAGGAGCACTTGTATTTATAATGTTAATGTACTTTGATAAACACACTGTGAAGTTGCTGCCATAACCTGTGAGTACCCAATTTGTCATTAAATAATAGGAGTAGGATTATCTCTCATCCTATGCTCATCCCCTTCTCTCCCCTCCTCTCACACACTCATTTTTGTCTTATTGTCTCTATATAAAAACTAATATAAGATGTTGATGTGGCTTAATCGTGACTATTCAAGTAGGAGGAGAAAGAAGATAAAGGAGATTAGAAGGGGAAAAAATTCTAAATAATATTCCTATGAATATTATGTGTATATATATATGTGTGTGTGTGTGTGTGTGTGTGTGTGTGTGTGTGTGTGTGTGTCATTAGATTTCCAAGTTCCACCTGTCATAAATGCAAGACGGCTATACTTGTGAATAAGCCACCTAACATGCATTGGTTCCAGAAAGTTCCCTCACTTCCACAAACTCTCTCTCTCTCTAGCATAGTGACAAACTAGCCACCATCACCACCATTTCCTTTGGTAATTCAACCTCAAAACCTTATATCTTGAATCTATGGAGCATGTGGAAAGCGACTGTGGTCTTGCATGCACCATCGGTGCACTGTCAAACATAGTGTCGTTGTTACAATAGAGCTAAGGCGACGGCATGTGGCGGTTCCCCGATGTGTGGGTTTTTCAGTGACAGAGGAGTTGGAGAGAAAGAAGAAAAAGGCGTGCGACAGGTGGAGTGGTCGAAGCTGGTGAATGAAAGGCCCGAATTGATTTTTTTTTTTTTTTTAATTTTATAAAATTTTTATTAGTGTTTTTTTATTTATTATTATTAATTGTTTACTTTTTTATATTTTTTTATTAATTTTATAATGTGGCTAACGTCATCATGACATTAGCCTTGCATCACTTGGCCCTCAGGCTCTCGAGCCACCAATTCAAGCTAGGCCTCTCACTTGCGCCCCCCACCCGACCTGCCTAATCGCCCTCTGGGCTGGAGCTTGTAGCTCTGGCTATTGGGTTGGTGAAGTTGTTGGTCCATCAGGCTAATTGTCCTGGTGGAGTTGCTCTAAGAATCCCAAATCACACTGAACCATACTGCTTTTGAATTGAAGATCTAGTTTGCATTTCATTTATCTCGTATAAGAAAATGTCAAAATCATTCATTTTTTAAGGATAATTAGTACGATTAAAAATCATAATATTATTCCTCAACAATAACAAAATTATCTTAACAACTTTCCATTCAACCTTTTTGCTCACTCAACAATTTTGATTACTCGGACCGATGACACAAAATCGGATCCAAACAGCGTTATAACATGAGACCATTACAAGTAGCACCACATATTCGATGTTGAATATTTCTCTACTTCTACTAAGCCTAGAAACATTGCACTAAGCTTTAGTAGCGTACAGATGGATGCATCCAAATATCACCATCATTTGAGTTCCACCACATCCTTGTGTGAGGTTTGAGTTTGGAATTTGGTGGTAGACGCTATAAAAATTAAGTGGTCGTTAAAGCAATTGAGGATTGATATAGCTATAAGTAACATAGCTTCTTTAATAGTGGGCGTATATTTCAAAGACGAACGTGCATTTCTTTTCGTTTTTTTTTTTAAAAGATGACAATTGGTGGTAAGCTACGGTTATCTACTTATTCCGTACCCGAATAGGCTATGGGTCACCTTGCCCGTAGCCATAGTCAAACAGACTCACCAGCTCGAAGCATCGAATCCGGAACCTCCCATATTTTTCTATTTATTGGGAAGCAGACTCACCAAATAACCGTGCATTTCCAATTGTTTGAAATTTTCATCCTATTTGCCAATCAAATATAAGACAAGCCAAAAACAATAAAAAACCAAAATCAAACCATCATGTAACAATGACATGTTAATTCACTATGTATGAGATTTAGAATGAATGATTATGATTCTCAATTTTTCATTTACTCACACTTAAAATATGCATAAATATGTGAGTCTCATCAATTTTAAGTATGAGATATGTGAAAAATAAAGGTACCCCTACTAACATTAGGGTCTTGTTTTATACCTTTACCCAATCTTTCAGATCTTCATTCATTCATATGGCTATACCATGTAATGTAAGTTAACATGTCCTCAATACAATTAAGGAGGAAGAATCTGTTGAAAGATTGTAAAAGTTCCGATATGTTGGAAACTTGACAATAAAAATACAACGTATAGTGAATGGTTCCGTATCAGTATAATTAACACTGAACGAAATTTAGACAAAAGTACTGCAGAGGGTCCAAACCCCAACTGCCAAGTACCCAAGATGCCCATGTAAAGTGTGAACCTTTTTGTCGGCTCAGCCACGTTGACGCGGTCTGCAATGTTATCTACGGGAGCCTAACCTGCCAATTTG
Source organism: Pyrus x bretschneideri (assembly GCF_019419815.1). Taxonomy (NCBI): domain Eukaryota; kingdom Viridiplantae; phylum Streptophyta; class Magnoliopsida; order Rosales; family Rosaceae; genus Pyrus; species Pyrus x bretschneideri. The sequence continues at coordinate 11,006,097 of NW_025999798.1, forward strand.
AAAAGTCCATGACAAAGTCAATTCGATCACGGAGCTTTTACCTCACTGTTTCTCCACTTGTCTCTCCTTCCATACCATCTCATCAGCTTAATCAGTTCTGTCTCTGACACTCTGTGTAACCACTTTTCAGATATGGCTTCTTCTTCCACCTCTGTCTTTGCATTGCTTGTCATATTTTCCATCCTTGTTCTTCAACCAGTCACTGCTGATCCATTAGGTAACCTACTGCCTCCTATCTCCTCTCCAATCTTGGGTTTGTTTCATTTCACTTCACTCTATAAATTCTGTCAGTTTTCGGTAATTTTGGGTTTTTCTTTCTGGGTTTCTTTGATTTTTTATGTTTACTGTAAAACGGTGAATTTCTTGTGATGGCAGATAATTTGTGTAAAGAAGTGGAATGTGGAAAAGGAACTTGCAAGCCTTCGAGTAATAGCACTTTCTTTTTTGAATGTGAATGTGATCCTGGGTGGAAGCAGACTTCTTCTAACCACACTGATCACTTCAAATTCCTCCCTTGCGTCATTCCCAATTGCAAGTCCTCTCTCTCTCTCTCTCTCTCTCTCTCTCTCTTCTAAAATTATTTAAGTGGGTTATGAATTTTGTGTAGTAATATCTTTCAAATTTTGTTGTTGAATTCAAATACTTTGAATAGCTCTTACTTCCTAGAGATGAAGAAAATCTTGATACAGAAAATTATTGTTTTTTTTAATAGAATTAGACTGGTAGTTTGGTTGGTGATTATAGTCTTAGAGATGTTTGGTCATAGGATATAGTTTGGTGGTAACTGATTAGCCTTTATTTTATAAAAAGTAATATTAGGTGGTTGAAGGATGCTATTAATTTGGCTTGGAAAATGTTTGTGCTAGTTGATCACTGCTACTTAATGTGAATGTGACGGGAAGGAAATACTTGCTTTCTGTAGATGGCATGGCAGGATAAAGTAATTTAGAGGTCGCCCAACTAGCTTTTAGTATAGTGGTACTTATGTTGCCAATGTTGAAAATTGGAATAAATTTCAAGTTCGAATTTCCCTCTCCGTTGATTTAAAAAAAAGTAGCGTAGAGGTCTATAACTGGAAGAAAAAAATGTTTAGAGATGAATACAGATATCACCTCCCAATGGTAGGGAAAAAAAACAGAGCAAGATACCTGGTTAGAGATTTACACACCAGAACAGAAAAATGACGTCAAAGTGTATGTAGCCATCTAGCCATGACAGGCAGTGCAGGCCGAAAGGCGAAAACTGTTAAATCAAATGCGCATTTAATTTAATTTGGTAGGGCTTGTTAATCACACGCTGATCTTTCCGTGGAGTACAGTTAAGGTGAAATGTTTATGGAGATTAGCTTACACTTTCGGATGTGATTTGGATGTCCTACCTATAAATCAAAGATTGGATCATAATCCTTCCTTTTAATTGGTCGAGATATGTCCTTGTCTTCCGATAATTGTTTCTTTCATTACCTGGATACTTGCTAATAAAAATCATTGACACGATGAAGCTAATGATTTTTTGGTGTTTGTAGGTAATCTGGATTTTTCCTGCACAAAAGCTCCAGCCCCTATTTCAGATAATGCGAGCAAAGCCAACGAGTCATCAATCTTTAATCGTATTAACTATTAACTCTCATATTTATATAAGAAATAAACTGTTTAACTCTTACCTATTATACCATCTCCAGCACTAGCACTGCATAATGTTTGAGTTCTTTTCTAGCATGCCTTCACACATTTTGTGATTTTGGTGTTATAGCTTGCTTTTGGGCGTATTGTGGAGGCGGCTCATGCAACAAGACATCAAGATTCACATACAGCTGCAAATGTGCTGACGGTTATTCTAATCTTCTTAATGTCACTACTTTCCCTTGCTTTGAAGAATGTAAGCACTACCTAGAAATTTTTTAATATTGATGATGATGAAGAACCACGCACCAATTTCGTTTCAGAAGACGGTATCTGATTAAGTTTCATTTCATGTGTTAAGGTGCAATTGGACTGAACTGTGCAAACCTTGGGATTTTAATGTCGAATAAGTCTACTGCTTCACCGCCAGCATTATCTGGCAGTGGTAAGAATCAAGGTGAGACTAGAAACTCAATTACCACATCAGCACTTATTTTTTGACTGAATGGTGGTAATTGCCTCAAGGTATTTGTATTAGAACTATGATTCAGTACAATAAATCTCAATTTAGGACATACCAAAACCTTAGAACGACATTTTCTTAAAGAAAGCAACATGTCCGGATCCTGTTTTTCTGCTGATGTATTTACAAACCGGCGTTCTAAAAAGATCATTTTGATTAAAAACATTGACAAACAGCATATTCTTACTTGAATTCAACATTTGTATAGGTTAATCCACTTAAATTTCTGTTGAATGCGGACCTCCAAGTTACACTAATTCAATTAAAATAGCTGTTTGATTTCATATTGATGATCACATGTTTAATCCATCTGTTCTGCCTTTTGTCTCGTTTGCAGCTAGCTCGATGGTCCAAGTGAACTCTGCTGCATTTGTGATTCTGATGATGTTTGCTGCTATGATTCATTGGAAATAAAAGGAGTTGTTCCAGCCTATTTTTTGCACACCTTTGAATACGTGGTTGATCACTGCAGTATTTATTTGATATCACGCTCCCACCTTTCGTTAACTCTCACATTTGCACATCTATTTTTCTGTGCGATGAGCAAGCTGCCGCATATATTCACGGAGGTGCTCATCGCATTCCTATACTTGTTTTTCACCAATAGAAAGAGTGAAGAGGATTTTTGGTTGATTTGTACATAATAATGCTCTAGTAACCTTGTTCACCATGTAATTGTTCTCTCTTTACTTTTCTTTCTCTGGGTCTGCTTCTCTTGTCATTCCAGGCATGAAGACTAAGGCCCAAGTAATGGTTGTATCTTTTTGTCGACAGTAAGCCCATCTTCAACATTACAAAAGTACTGACATGACATCATAGGTCAAAAGTGTTTATGTCCAAAAAATCACTTGGGAGTGTTTTTTGAAAGAATCCCTTGCAGATGGCACTTCAGTTGTCCTTCCAAGAAGGATTTGCACGTCTGTTAAAAATTCTGTAGTGCTTCCAATAGAAGTGTTGTTACTGAAAGCACTTTTGAGCGTAAGTGTTTTCTAGAAAGAACTTTAGTCGGGAATTTGAAAATGATATGACCTTTTGCAAATCATTAGATGGAGGCCCAAGATTCGTTGGTCTGTAATATTCACCCCAAACCACAAGCACAAATCCTCGGCACACAATATAAATCCCAAGGTAATCCAAAGACTCAATTATTGTAAATCAAGAAGGATAGAAGAAGCACTCTGAGAGGGAAGGATGTGGCCGGTGGACAAGTTCCTTAAGTGACAGTTCAATCAAAATCTTAATAAGGATAGTAAAGGAAATAGTTTTATGTCCATCTACGGAGGAAGGCTCGTCTTTTATCCTAAATGAAGATGTGGTAGAAGGAAGGGCTTAAGATAGATACGGAATGGTAAAGAGTTTATAGACTGCCTCAGTAATGATAAGGAAGTTTGGGAGGTAGAATTTCAAGTATTCCCTCTTCACAATTAGTCATTGACTCGCTGAGAAATGGGATCTAAAACTTAGGTACTTTTTGATGCAACTAGATTTACTTTTCCTTGTTACAAGGCAAACAAGGGGAAAGGAGAGAAAAGTAATGATCCCCTATCCTTTTCTTTTTCCCAACCCGTAGTCCATACCAAACCTATAAGACTATAAACTAAAAGATATTAAGAAGCCCAAGTGGCATAGAGGATCAAGGAATGATTCGTTTAGATGTGCTTTTAAAATGATTGAAAGCGCTTTTAAAATAATATTTTTTATTCCAAAAGCACTTAAAATGCTTGGGCTTCTTACAGGAAGCACTTTAAATGTTTTTCCAGAATTTACTTACATTTTTACTAAGGATTGGTTCCAAAAATATTTTCATCAAAAAATGCTTTCAGTCATTTTAAAAGCACATCAAAATGAGCTCGAAGTCTTTTTCCTAAGATTTTCCTTCTTGAAGTTTCGTTCCGTTATCACCTTTTTAGTATAATCCATTTTGATTTGTTTTTGTTAATTCTCAGATTTTTTTACGTGACTCGAAAACTAAACGTAAGTTACAAGCTTGAAATCCCCTACTCTTACGAATCAAAACTTGAAATTAAGTCATGAATTTGGCATGAAAACCCCCAATTTTGTACAACCGAAAAGGTATTGCCCGCCTGACAAATTGGACTAATAGATTTAGCGGAATAATACAAAATGCAACATGTAAATGAAAATTCAGATAAATCATGAGAACCATCGGTGCAATTTAAACATCCTAAACTTTTGTTTTATAGGCAGTGGTCATATTTCATGCTTTACTGCATACTTTATATTAGATATGACCACCACACCTCAATTCACACTTGCTCAAAGTTGAGCAATCAATCCCTCATCAAATCCCTTGAAAAAGTGAGTAGACTCACAAGCCGATACAAAAACAACATATAAAAAACCTAAAATCCAAGCCATCCCATCCCATTATATCTTTTACAATCTCCAGCCGCATCACCTCAATCCTCAAATGTACAAAAACCTCTCTCAAACGGCGGCGTACGGCCCACCATTTCAGCCACCACCATCATGAAATAGCCCTTTATGACACAGTGTAGGGTTTCGAGCCAGAGCAACCACAAAAATCCTATAATATTAAACACTTCACTTCCATCTGAACTAGCAGTCAGCTTACCTAGCTAATGAGTCGTAGTGACAGTCCTCTCTCTCTCTCTTTTTTATTTTCCTTGGCATGTCGTGTGAATTATTGGTGGTTTTACTTCAACCTTGACATGTTGGCATCCCCCTTGATGGATTTGGATCTTCTTCGGAATTAATGGAGAGAATCCTTCTTATTGATTATCGTGGATCGTTGGATTTTTATCCAACGATTACAAATAAAGAGGTTCATTTAAAGTTATAATGATTATAACTGTTAGATAAAAATCTAACAGTCCATGATGATTGATGAAGAGGATCCTCTTCATTAGCTCATGAGAGAATCCAAATCACCTCCCCCCCGGGGATATCTTGGCCTCTGCTTTTTCAATATTTCTCGGCTTTTGGTCCTCTTCTCTCCCTTTCCCGACTTACAAAACTTTCCTTTCTTGTTTTTAGATTATTTTCATGGCCTTCATGTATCGGCATTTCTGCTCTTTTCTGGCAAACTCTTTGGTATTCCCCTAAAGTGAGTGTTGGTATTAACCCCTCCCCCTCCCCCTTGTCCTTGTACCAGTGAAAACTGTGAGATTCATATCTTTGGATTCTGGTGTGGGTGGTGGTGACCTTTGGAAATTGGATCTAAAAGACTGGTGGTTTATGTCACGTCCAACAGTCTATTTCTCTGCTGCAAACGTTGTCAATCATGTCTGTCGTCAAATGGGAAATTTTGTAGCTTGCTCTTCCTCTTTTTATTTAAGATTCACAACTAAATTCTCACCCCACAGCAATTGAAAAATAAACGTCTTTATCACAAATAGTTATTGAAATTGACTTTTATCATCAAAATTATCCCAGAAATTGAAAATCAATCAATATAATTCTTGAAAACAGATGTCGCAAATCAATAAGATCATTCCATCAATTCTGTTAAAAATTTTGTTAAATGCTAATGTGGTATATAAATAGGTCATATAAGTCTTTTTATCTCCCAAATTGTCCTTGAAATTGACTCACGACATCAAAATTGTCCCTGAAATTGACTTGCGACATCAAAATGGTCATTCAAATTGAAAATCGATCAATGTAGTCCCACAAGTAAGTGTCTTAAAGCAATGTAGTCATTTTATCACAATTTTGTCAAAAAATTATGTTATATCATGATATGACACATAAATAATAGATCACACAAGTCTAATTAAATTTAAAAAATTACAAATAGGTTTAATAATTTAATAGTTAATAAAATATTGTGAGTCCAAAAACCTAGTCCTGCAATCACTTCTGATCCCATTCCACATTCCTCTACCTTTCTCACTGTTTGTTCTCTAAAAAAAATATCAATACATCTATCTTTAAACACTTCGACACACTTCGCTGAATTAAACCTAGATCGAGATCACCTGTGGTGACAGCTTGACTCATTGGCAACGACTTCTGGGACATCACCGTTAACATTTAGGCAATCAACATCCTCACAACCTTAATCTTGGAAAGCTTGTTCGGCGCTTCCCGGGTGGTCTGGTGACTCAAAGAACGGCAAGGTATGGCTTGAGATAATGAGGTTATAATCGAGGTGTGTCTATTGTTGGTTGAAAACTTTTTCCAAACCCCCTCTTAGGCCTTGGTTAAGTCTTATGCATTTGAAAATTTATAGAAGGAATCTCTTTTTGAAGTAGGTCCTACTATAAGAAAAAAAAATTCTATTGTGTGAAATGGTATTTAGACAACTACTTTTTTAATTAATTATTAAACTTATATCAGCACATAACAATTTTTTTTACATAATTGTGGTGGAATGATTATATTGATTTGCGACACCTATTTTCAAGGACTACATTCATTGATTTTCAATTTTAAAGACCATCTTGATGGTGTGGATCAATTTCAGGGGCCATCTTAATGGTGTAGGTCAATTTTAAGAACTTTGTGATAAAAACTTGTAAATCTTATAGGGTCCATTTATGTGTCACGTCAGCACTTAACGGAATTTTTAACAGAATTGTGACGGAATGACCACATTAATTTGCGACAACTATTTTCAGGGACTACATTGATTAATTTTCAATTTTAAGAACTATCTTGATGATCATGATCAATTTCAAGAACCATTTGTGATAAAAACCTTTGAAAAAATAAACTATGGGATTTACTGTAAGATTATTGATTTCACACTTGCAATTTTTTTTTTTACTCATCTTTATGTTTTTTATTTTGATTTAATATATTTTAATATTAGAAAAAGTGGTGACAAAAGAAAAAAAAATTTCGAAATTCACTTGTAGTCTTACCGATGCGGCATATATCATGATTGGAAAATTAGGCTAATAGTTACATAAGAAGAAAAGAATCATTGTGAACCTAGAAAGCGCACAGAGCTTGATCCCCCAAAGGCGTAAACTTCATCATTAGCAAATTGAATTGGTTTTGTGGGGGGCGGAAGGCTCCCACTAGCCAACTAAGTTCTACTTGAGGAAAAAGAGGGAATGGAATAATTAGCAAATGGCGTGGAGGTTGGCCTCCTATTTAATCACAATTCCATTCGTTTCTGGGTCAAGATGCCATGATTACATAATATCATATACCAATTTTCTGCTAAGCAGATTCAACATATAAACGATATGACAATTGACAACTTAGCACTTCATGTGTCAATCTATTGATAACCATAGTTCTAATCAGGGGAGTGCTGACTTTAACTTTACATCTTTCCATGACTTCTCACATGTAGCAATATTATGATCGTTAGATTTCATATGCATGTTGATTTATTTTGATAATATGGAGAAAGTTACATTTTAAAACTAATTAAATAGAAAGTGTAACTCAACTTCTGAATTTTTTTTAAATAACCCGAACTATTTAGTAGCACTAAAAATAAATTGTCATAATTAAATTGAAGAACTAATATTCTTGCTTACTCGACAATCTAATAAATAATAAGCGAGAGTATCCAACTTACCCAACTACACATAAATACTTACAAAGTATATTAATTTTCTAAAACCACTTTAACTTCACGTCCTCGCAATTGTGCTGCCTTACAAATCAGTGAAATCAGAATATGACTAGTGAGAAAGTTTGTTGACTAGTATTACTATCAAGAGGTGGTTGGTGGTGATAACCAATGAATTTGAAGTTGAAAGCGTTTAGGGATGCTCGTGTCGTGTGACAATCAACGATATAGATATTGGGGGTTTCACTTATACGAGACATTGTCATCCACACATAGAGCACTCTCTTGTAAGTTGGTGGTGGGTTTTAATGTTTCCATAAAATTCCATGGAATCATATTCATGTCCCATCACACCATGCCATAACGTCGAATATTTAAAGCATATCTTAATCTTGTATAGATGTAAGAAAAAACTAATAATTCATTTAAAAATACTTTTAAAATGATGAAAAATGTTATTAGTGAAAATATTTTTAGAAACCAATTTTTAGTAAAAATGCAAGTAAATTCTGAAAAAGCACTTGAAGTGCTTTCTAGAAGAACCACGTTACTAGCGCTTCTTATAGGAAGCACTTAAGTGTTTTTGAAACTCAAAAATGTTTTCTAAAAATGGTTTTAATAATCTTAAAAGCATTTCCAAACCAATTCTAAAATTCTATCAAAATGTTTACAAATTTATTTCCGAGCATCAAGATAGCATTTCAATAATCATCATCGACAAACAACAAAAGAGTTAGTGAGGCTATTTATGAGGTGGGACGGAAGGTAGAACAAACCTTTCATATGAATACATTGTTCACCCAACAAAAATTAGAACAAAACCAAAGAAAGAACTTTACAGCTGCTTAAGAATGGCTAAAAATATTTTCTTATGAGACATATATATATTGTTACATTATAAATGAAACTTACATAGTCAGATAAAAAATAATATTTTACATTGCTGAATAGTGTACTAAAAAAAACCATTAGTGATAAGACATAGCATCATAAGACTTCGAAAGACACAGGCATCCACAATTACCATCACTAACACAAGAAGTGAGCGACTAAACCTAGCACTAACCTCGTATAAAGGGGCTGCTAATGCTTTCGTCCTTACCTTATACAACTTCAAGTTTGAAGTGGAAGTTCATGAAAGGGGAGTAATCTGAAGTTACCTGTGATATCGTACTAATGAAATAGACCCAGCTAACTAGTTAGGTTCTTTCACCCAAATATAGGACCATGGGATGGACACGTAGTATAATATATGAATTTAATGATGAAAATGAGATCCCGTATGTCCCCGACAATCCAACTCACCTCTTTTAATCTCTTCAACTAAAGACAAAGGCTTAGACTTCTCAAAGATTGAGCAAAAAATCTTCTAAATTTCTTATGATTTATTTATAAAATTTCGTGTTTATAATTGTAATTTGTATATATTATAAATTATTATATGAATGTATATTTTCCATTAAAAAAATAATTAAAATCAATTTCCTTGCATTTTTTTTCGGATAATATTGTTTGGTCATTGAACTATTTAAACACAGATTGACGGATTTAGTAAAAACATTATGAACCGTTTATATATTTTCTACAATTAATTTACTAAACGATATTAATTTTAATTAATTTTTGAAGAAATGATATTTGCAAAGTTATTTATAATATAACGTTTCCATTATAAACACTAAATTATGTGAATATGCCACGAAATATTATGAGGAGGAACTCCTCATCAACCTTAAGGAGCCAAACTCTTATCTTAACTAAATAACTAATTATGTTTTAATTAATTAAATTAAGAGAATATGCGTAATGCAAGATCTGTGTGGCTATTTCTGCAAACATAGCTCCTAAATACCAATCAAGGATTCCATTATTCCTTGATGACTTGAATTAGAAAGATTCAATTGAAAGCAACACAAAACAGTGAAAAACTCCCTCTCTCCATGTACCAGTCTCGGTTGCCCTGCATGTCCTCCAAGTGTGTATGGTTTAGGCAAGCCTGCCCAACTCTTTCAACTATCAATTTTTGTTGTAATTTTCTTTGACTATTAAGTCTCAGATAATTAAGTGCAGACGTGATACAATATTGGAGCCGTATCGATCAATGGCGAACATTTATTATAACTAATAGCCGAGCATACAGTGAGATGGATAAAATAACACCCTAAGATAACGACTGTTGTTTGCCAAGACTTCATGGATCGCGTTTGTATTAATATTTGAACTTTGGACTTAAAGGAGTGGAAGCTCAAAACAACTAAAATGAAGAAACTCGCCCAAGGCCCAGCACCAAGCTCAGTCATCCATCTCAAGACAATATGACGACTCCTCATTAATGAAAAAGTTATGTGCTTACAAGAGAAATGACAACGGATGGAAATCAACATACTCTCAGCCCAAAAGCATTTTCTAATGGCAGAACATGTAAAAAAGATAATGACCCACTAAAGTACTTTTGAGCAAAGCTTGCAACAGCCAAGATAAAATGTCTATAAAAGGAGGAAGAGGCCCCAGAGACAAAGACACTCAACCAATCAAACAAACAAAGACAAAGACACTCAACCAATCAATCAAACAAACATACAAACTATGATCTCAAGCCAGATTTGCATCTAAAAGCTTTAATCAGCCCAGATTTCAATCCTTTTTAGGATAACTCCCTACAAAAGCCATCTTTTGTCTAGTTTAAAGCTTTGCTATCACCCTTAGTGGCGTATTATTTATTCTCTCGTGTAAACTTGTTTACCATCCATCCCTTTTAAACATAACCCTTTGTAATCACAAAGAGAAAAGACTGCAAGACGTTCGACCTTACCCGACAAGGTGAAATCTTGCCCGATTCTCTTTGTTTCGTCTTTCAATTAGTAGATCTGGTATTATGATGTACTCTCCAGTATATATACAAGTTATTTCCTGTCATTTGGTGATTAAAAGTTCCATTGATCCTCAAATCTAGTTCACTTAGTGGTTTACTATCATAAAAGCCAAAATGGGGATCGAACTGATGACTTAGTCAGATCTGGATTTCCACCCTTTAAAGTATACAAGATAATGAACTAAGAGTCCTTGATCTCAAGGCACAGAAAAGAACTTAATGTAGACTTAACCCATCTACGATAATATTTGATAACAAGAAGTCAGAATAACTTGAGATTCAAGTAATTGACTTAAACACACTTGTTCTACATCTGCCATACTGAGATGGCAGTGGCACACCTAAACACTTAGTTAGTTTTGATTGCGAGCCTCAAGGCCTACACCTAAGGTCTCACAAAGGCTCCTTTCAGAACTAACTTTGTTATCTTCTTACGGTCTCTCAATAAGCAGGAGCCCGACAACCAACCAAAGTGTCAACTCCTCGGGGAGCTATGTGCTCGAGTTAAGGATCCTTCCCAGCGAAATTCCTGCCTTAATAGATAGCTTATTTATAAAGAAAATAGGAGGTTAGTTTCCCATCAATTTTTTTTGTTATTCAACAAATATGGAAAGGGGGAGACTCATATTGTTGTCCACATTTACTATTGGAGCTATGAGTCGTATAATCTACTACCAATGTGCTAGAACTTTCTTATTGATTACATAACACAAAAAACAAATACAAAATCAGTGAAACGTCCAACCTCATGCATGCATAAGTTACACAACCAGGATTTTCAAATAATGAGATCATTTTCAACCAAAAAACAACTTCATTAGACCATTTTGTTGAGAATATGGTACAAAAGTGTCAATTCTTGCCAATGTTTGATAAGGGTTTATGCAAACATATGTCAACTCGCCTTTTTTAGTCTCTTCAATGTAGGAGAAAGACTTGGCTCCTTAAAGAATGAGCAAAAAATCCTCTAAACATCTTATGGCTTATTTATAAAATTTTGTGTTTATGATTGTAACTCGTTTATATTATAAATGATTGTGTAAATATAAATTTTATATACAAATAATAATTAAAATCAATATCATTTAGTCATTTTTTTCGATAATATCGTTTAGTCATAGAACTATATAAACACAGATTGACGGATTTGCTAAAAACATTATGAACTGTTTATCTATTTGCTACAATTGATTGACTAAATGATTACACTTTCATACCTCAGGTTTTGGGTCTATTTCAATTTCTTACAACATCTTTAAAACATTTCACTTTCATTCCTTAAGTACTATTTTATTTCAAAATAATACCTTTGTTGCATTTATCATCCATTGATCCATTAAACGCTGACATGGCTGCCACATTTGTGCCACGTGGCAAAAAAAAAAAGTATTTTAATATTTTTTTTAAAACATGAATCTTCTAAAAGAAAAGAAGAAAAAAAAAAACCCAAAAACAAACGCAACCCTTACTTCATCTTCCCTCCCTATCCCTCACCCAACCTGCAACCCAGAAGAAGAAATAGGAGAAAAGAAAAAAAAAAACCGATCTTCATCTTCCCCGACCCCCCTTCCTTGCAACCCACCCCTTTGTTCCCCCTCCCGTCTTCCCCAAACCCACTGCACCCACCCTCGCACCCACCCGCGCCCACCTCTCCCGCAACCACATAGAATTGCAAATAGTAGTAGTTCCTCAGCTCCCTCTCTCTCCTCTTTCTCTAAAATTTTTATGTACATTTTCTAATCTACTTTTCCATAACATAATATAACAGGATTCAATAACACCAACATCTCCCTCTTTTTCTCTCTAACGTTTGTTCCTAAACTATACCCTTTTAACATTAGAAAATTAAAAATTTGATACCAATCTCTCTCTCTCTCTCTTTGCAATCCCTGTCTGTTTTCCCCCAAAACGCAAAATCCCTAACCCTCAAATTTACCAAAAGCAACCAACTTTTCCACAATTTGGCATTTTTGCCCAAATGGGTTCTACTCCTGCTCCTGCTAAAACTGCTTCTGTTGTGCTTTGATAACATTGCTTAACGTCATCGTTTTCCGACCCACCACATCAGATCCGAGCGACGAGGCGTGCCTAACCCACCTGAACGAATCGCTCAAAGACCCAACAAAATCCCTCCAGAACTGGACCAAATCCACCTTCGCCAATCCCTGCAACAGCTTGAACTCCTACCTCCAGGGCGCCACCTGCAACAATGGCCGCATCAACAAGCTCTCCCTCACCAATCTTTCCTTCCGTGGCTCCATCTCCCCCTTCATAGACAACTGCACCAACCTCTAGGCCCTTGACTTCTTCCCTCCTTTACACACCCCACTTCTTAAATCCACACCCATTGGGGAAGACAGGATCTAGGTTGCAGGGAAAGGGAGATGGGTTTTTTTTTTTTTTTTTTCCTTCTTCTCTTCTGGGTTGCAAATGGGATGGTTTTTTTTTTTTTTTTTTTTGGTTCCCCTTCTTTTCTGGGTTGGAAATGGGAAACATGATTTTCTTTTTTTTGGGGGGGGGGGGGGGGGGTAGTGGTGGGATCTGGATTCTGTAAGTTTTTTTTTTTCATTGAAGATTCTAATGGGGTTTCGGGCGGGGAGGGAGGGTGATGGGATCTGGGTTTCCTATGTTTTTTTGTTTTTTGTGTTGAAGATTCAGGTTTTAAAAAAAATACGTGGCACACATATGGCAGCCACGTGGCACAAATGTGGCAACCACATCCGTTTAACAGATCAATGGATGAAAAATGTAACGGATGTATTATTTTGAAATAAAATAGTATTTAAGGTATGAAAATGAAATGTTTTGAAGATGTTGTAAGAAATTGAAATAGATCCAAAACCTGAGGTATGAAAGTGTAATTTACCGTAGTTTTAATTAATTTTTGAAGAGATGATCTTTACATGGTTATTTATAATATAACAGTTCCATCATAAACACTGAATTATGTGAATATGCCTCGAAGTATTATGAGGAGGAACTCCTTATCAACCTTAAGGAGCCAAACTCTTATCTTAACTAAATAACTAATTATGTTTTAATTAATTAAATAAAGAGAATATGCGTAATGCAAGATCTGTGTGGCTATTTTCTGCAAACATGGCTCCTAAATACCAATCAAGGATTCCATTTTTCCTTGATGACTTGAATTAGAAAGATTCAATTGAAAGCAACACAAAAGAGTGGAAAACTCCCTCTCTCTCCAGATACCAGTCTCGGTTCCCCTGCATGTCCTCCAAGTGTAGGAGAATGGTACTGTTATCTAAGCCAGCCAAACGTGTATGGTTTAGGGAAGCCTGCCCAACTCTTTCAACTATCAATTTTTGTTTTAATTTTCTTTGACTATTAAGTCTCAGATAATTAAGTACAGACGTGATCAATGTTGTCGTTGTATCGATCAATCGCGAACATTTATTATAACTAATAGCCGAGCATATAGTGAGATAGATAAAATAAAACCCTAAGATAACAACTGCTGTTTGCCAAGACTTCATGGATAGCTTATTTATAAAGAAAATAGGAGGTTAGTTTCCCATCAATTTTTTTTGTTATCCAACAAATATGGAAAGGGGGAGACTCGTATTGTTGTCCACATTTACTATTGGAGCTATGAGTCGCAAAATCTATTTAGATTTGGCAATTTCTTACACGATATGTAAACGATACGAAAATAACGGGTTTTAGGCCGACAAGATAACTAATCAAGTCGTTATCCGGTCTCACGATAAGAACCAGTTAATAATGGGTCTTTAACACGTTACACGAGAATGACACGTGGGTATCCGTTTCGACACGTTAAGAAAAAAGTTGTTTTTATGATTTTAATTTTTTAAACTAATAAAAAGCTTACTATAAAATACAATAGTATATGTATATATTGTACATTAAATTATGTATTGTATTACTATTCTATAAAAATTTAAAAAATTTAAGTTTTATTTATTTATATAGTATACTATAGGCAAAGAATGAGATTAAAAAAATTATAAAACACATTAAAAATAAAAATACCAAATACATTTAAAAATTATAATAATTAATTACAAGTGCGAAAAATGTGAAAATAAAATAAAATATGCAAACGTTCGTGATCGCGTCCTCGACGCTTAGAGGACGAGTACATTGTTGTTTGAATTTTTAAAACCATACAAACCCTTGTGAATAGTATTTTTAAAGGAGTTCAAAATAAACCAATCTCATTTCCCTTGGTTTGATGAAAATTGAAGGGTTTTATTGTAAAAAACATGCAAGGTTTCCTCAACCTTGAAACACAACTCCTTTCATTTTGCATATCCTTGAACATTTGGTATTTAATTTGTAGTAATGTACTAATGTTTTTTCATTAGACTTTTATTTTAGGGTATGAAATACTTAAAAGGCAAATGTGGTTTTTATGTTTTAAAGTAATATTTATGTGACAATGTGATATACATTTACAAATTTAGTATTATATTTTCCTTAACAGGTAACGGGTTGGGTCATATTACCTGATAATATTAACGGATAATATTAACGAGTTGATTTCGGGTCAAGTCATATTACCTGTTTACTTTAACGAGTGTTACATGACACAACCCATGTGTATGTCATGAAAACGACACAAACACAGAAAACACGACACGAATGTCAAATTATCTATTACCGATGTGCTAGAACTTTCTTATTGATTACATAACACGAAAAACAAACACAAATTTGATGAAACGTCCAACCTCATGCATGCATTAAGTTACAGAGCCAGGAATTTCAAATAATGAGACCATTTCTAACAAAAAAAAAATCTTCATTAGACCATCTTGTTGAGCATCAAGTACAAAAATGTCAATTCTTACCAGCGTTTGATGAAGGTTTATGTAAACATATGTCAACAAGACATGGATGATAAAAAAAAATAGAAGAAGAAGTAGAAGGAGGTTGTAATTTAGGTTGTCCTAGCTATTTATTGGGTTAAATACACTGCGCACACAAGTATACATAGGGTTTTTCAAATTGTTTAGTGTCATGGACAACTAATGACCTATGCTAGCTCCAACACTGCATACAATGTATATTAACCAAGGGTATTCAATATATAAATAGGCAAAATGTTGTATGTATACAAAAGATTCTTCAATGTCACAAGTTGTATATATAATTATGTGTATATCTCTCGCATCACATAATTACTCATGTCATAAGAATAATACATACTCATAAGATAAAGGATGATTTTCTGAAAAAATCAATAAAAAGTTACAATATTAACAATAGATCAATAATATTTATGTTAATTATAAATAGGTCAAGCGTGTATTGTGATACTTAATGCATTTAAAATAAACAAAAATTACAAAATATGCCATTAAAGCTGGCATCCACTTCAACTAACAGTCCATTTTCCATAGTTTTATATTTGGAATAAGGTAAGACGAATCAGACATTGCAATGTAGTGTCTATTTCCTGATTTTGTTTTTTACATTTGGATTTAGACACTGCATTGCAGTGTCCATTTACTAGTTTCGTTTCTTCCATAACTCAATGCAGTGTCTATTTCCTATTCTGTTTTCATTTTTGGATTCAGACGCTGCGTTGTAGTATCCGTTTCCTAGTTCTATTTTTTCCATCACTCACACGTCTCCGACACTTCACACCTCACGCCACTCCTGATTTTTACATTTAGATTTAAACACTATAATGTAGTGTCCGTTTTCTAGTTTTGTTTTGTTTTGTTTTGTTTTTTTTTTTTTTTTTTTTTTTTTTTACATTTGGATTTGGGCACTGCAATGTTGTGTCTGTTTCTTGGTTCCTTTTTTTTTTTTTTTTAGTTTAGTAGACTCATCATGAAAACGAAGGGAGGGCGAGAGAGAGAGAGAGAGAGAGAGAGAGAGAGAGAGAAAGTGATAGAATATACATGTTCTAACTATTTATAGGATTAAGATCCCCTTAAGATCAGTTCCATATATAAGAATAGAAATACAACGACCAAAGCCTCTTCATCCGCCTTTCTTCCCCCTTAACTCCTATTTCACCTTCGCACCCCCACACTTGACCGTTGTCAACAAACCTCAAATTCAATTATAGGTTATCTGTACTCTAGGTCTGATTTATTTTTTCGTTATCCCTTAATGTTTTAGCTTTTTATTTGTCATCTCTTTCTTCTTCTTCATCTTTGAGATTTATCCCTCTATAATTCTTCCATAGCTATGAAAAAGATCTCTGCAACGAAAAGACATTGGTTTGCACGACCCCAAACATCGGTTGAGATTTTAAGGTTAAGGGACTTGCAATTGTGGGATGTGGCAGTGATGGGATTGATTTTTGAGAGGATAAGGTGAGGGACCTGCAATTGGTGGTTATGGTTGGGTGGGTTATGGCGGTGTTGGGACTGATTTTGAGGTGGGGTTGAATTTAATTTGCAATTTGGGGAGTTGGTGGTTCGAGGTTCAAAGCTTCAAAGTGAGGGAGAAAGAGAAGAGTTAAGGGGAAAAGAGGAAAGATAAGAGATTCTGGCCATTGGGTTTGTATTAATGGATGAGACCCATCGGTCCGGAGGATCTCCACAAAATCGATCCATAGAGGATCTAAATCTGTATTTATAATAGCTTAAGCTCATATGACATTTATAGAGAGAGAAAGAGAGAATGATAGAATAGTCAAATTATAACTAGTTATAATGACTTAAAGCCTATGTGGTATTCATCATTGACCTATGCCTAATTAATAAAAATATATCATTGATTAAGTTAAAAACAAAAATATGTCATTGATATATGACTTAAGAGTAAATTTTTTATTGACTTTTGACTAAATTACCTTCAGATAAATTGTATACAACCGGCAAAATGTTATATTAATTTTCCCATACATACTCATAAGATCCCTCTTCTTTTTGCATCTCAAACACATCCATATCATATAATCTTAAAGACATATTTAAATAGAGCAAATTTTAGAGATCGAGCAGAAGTGTTTAGTAAAGTTTGAGCATGTTGAAGGGGTAATTATGACTTAATTGAGGAATATACATTTAGGGTTTTGGTTGTTTACCATCTGTGCACAAAGCCACACACGCTCTCACGAAATTGCTTGGATGGAAATTGGATGGTGTCTTATGTTTCTGTATTATAAATCTTAATTACCGAAGTCATCATTAGAATATAAGCCTTCTCTATACCGTCTCATCAAGGTGTTATTATAATTTAGTAGCTAATAATTACCAC
Source organism: Pyrus x bretschneideri (assembly GCF_019419815.1). NCBI lineage: Eukaryota > Viridiplantae > Streptophyta > Magnoliopsida > Rosales > Rosaceae > Pyrus > Pyrus x bretschneideri. Next base: position 11,023,829 of record NW_025999798.1, read on the forward strand.
GCTAATTAATTACTAGGGTTTCCATTACCAAACATACTGAATACTGATGACTCACTCTTAAAGTTATCCATGGCACAACTTCTTTTTCCAGCATATAGTGATGAATTGGTCATCAATATAATTTGATTATTTACCAACCAAAGAAAACACATAATGCCAGAAGAGCTGAGATCAAGCAATTATTTCACTCACCTGTTTGGTTTGATTATATATATCTGTTGTATTATACTCTGTTGGTGGCTATGTACCCAATACGATCGCTACTGTAATGAGCTATATAAATTAATATAATATACGGAAAACTAATGAAAAAAACTTAAAAATTTTGAATTTTAACAATAAGGATAAAATAAAAGGTAAAGTGAATAGTAGCAGGATTTATATGATTTTTCGTTAAAGTGAACAGTACCAAAAACTTTTCGTTAAAATTCCCTATAATACATATATATATATATATATATATATATATGTGTATATATGTATATGTATATGTAGTTGCATTCAGCTGTCCAGACTTTCTTAGTTTTTTGCAAGGAAAACTTTATGTAAACACCGAGAGCAGTGGGAAAAAAAACCCCAAACTTACCTGGCGTTAACTTTCACTTCTGAACTTTGGTGTGGTAAAAAGAAAATCTTCTCTTATTCAACGGTTTGTCAATCTCAACAATTAATTAGATAGATTATGGATAGCGATTTTTACATTTTCATTATCTTCTTTTATGTTCATCTTTTGTTTTTGAATGAAAAAATAGTCATTTTATTGAATTTCAGATGATATTTCTTCGAAAAGAACATCACATAATATAATCAAATATAAATCTAATTTAGCCAATATAACTATATCTAATAGATTACCATTGTAACCTACTAGAATTTACGAAGTTACCTTAAAAGGAAAATTAATAAAAAAAAATTTGAAAACTTTGTGTTTTAACGATAATAACAAAATAAAAGGTAAAATGAATAATATCAAAATTGACTTTCTAACGTAAAAATGTAATTTTTTGTTAAAATAAACAGTACCGAAAACATTTTGTTAATATTCCATACTTTAAAAGTATCAAAAGTATCACGAACATTTATGTACATTGATCTAGAGACAAATTATCTTTAGGCGCTATTGCTCTCGGGATTTCTGAAGATACTAAACCTCATATTGCGCACATGATGATTATTTAGCCCCTGCACAAACATCCATAAACTTGTTTGAATCTGAACACTTTGTCTTTCTCATTAGTCTTTAAAAGAACATACTTAGCAGTAAAGTGTTGGCATTCAGATAAACAAAGCACGAACATTCCGAGCATTTCAAAACACAGCCCATATATTTGACCATACAGTAGTACCCTTTTCCACAGTTTCCACATTATAGTGTAAGATAGCACTACAAGGAGAAGATCACAAGTGTGACAAAAAATAAAGTTCACAAACACAAAAAGGGTAATATTGGAAAACGAAAAAGCACAATCAAGATATGAAACTTATATAAAATGAAATCAACTTTATTGTAGTATCTCAGTTAAACAATGTAATGTTATATATAAAAAACTCTAATCATAAAAATATATTATTGAATCAAAATATTATGCAACAATGAGACGTTTCATATCCTTTTTCATAAAATCGAGCAACTGATTAATGAAACATTCAAAGATACAAAAATGTAGAACAGAAAAAGGCAAAAGCCTGCAAACCCTGCTTTTTTTGCTTTATATTTTTAAGCTTTTGGTCTGTGAGAGAAAGAAGATGAAATCAAAAGAGGGAGATGATGACGTTACCCAGGCACGCCAACACGCCCCGTTTTAGCACAAGGAGTAACAAAATCCCAGAGAGAAGCTGCCAATAAAGATTAAACTAATAGAATCAATCTCTCTTCCGTTTTGTCAGAGACTGGTGATCTCTTACATATTTGTCTCTTAAGTGAGCCAAGGCCTGAGGGCTTTGTTGGCTGGGGATGAACAGAACTATTTTTCAAACCATTTTTCTGATCCCACGTGGCATCATCTGTGTTGGGGTGGGATGGTCCCCCTTGAGGTGGATGGATCATGTATGTAATTATGTATGTATGTATGTATGTATGTATGTATGTATGTATGATGTGGAAATATTTACGTGACTGACAAATATTAAGGAATATTACTATAGACAATAGAAAGTCATGCTATGGAACACCGTTCACCAAAAGGAAGGGGAGGAAACGTCTTAATCTATTGAGAAACAAGGACAGAGAATTCATGGATTTTGGTCAACTCATGAGTACAAAAATCAAGTTCCACGCGAATGCATGAAGACATGAATTGAGTTTACTTTGAACAGTACTTAGGTATTTGTCATCGAACAAGTGTTAGTAAATCAATCCATCAATGAATGCTATTTTTACCGAGCATCAGTGACAATTAGTCTTTAACGCATTGTGAATTCATTACAATAATACTGTTTTCACAACGAATTAACGGATGACAGTCATTCATACGCGTGTGGATAATTGTCCATATCTCACTCTATAAGCACTTAACACGTAGTTTTGAATTAAATATAATGGTTTGTGTTTATGTAGTAGAATTATGAAGTTGACTAATGTTGTGTTACATCTCTAACCATTTTTTACACATTTGGTTTCATTACGATAACTTTATTAAAGTTTAACTTACCTCCCTACCCCAAATCTGTTGTAAAACACCATTAACTTCCATACAAACATAGAAAAATTATTAAACAAAATGAAATATAGTACAGATGATGAGACGAAACATGAAGTATACATATGAAGCATGGGTGCGAAGGTAACCTATAGCGCTTCATTGTTCTACCTTTCTCGGCTTTTGGCTGAGATCAAAGTATTTCGATTTTAGGGTAAACTAATGGAATGAAATTAAAGAAATTTGGTGGAAGAGTGTAAAAAAAAAAAAAACAGACAGCCAAAGACCAAACGACGTACGTTCAAGGAGGTCCTACTTTTTAGCACGTATACGACTGGAAAATTGAAATTCCTTCTGTTCATGCAGCAAACGCTGGTTGAGAACAGGGAGGGGACTGATCAGAAACTGGGACCCAACATTTACTGGAAGAGTATCATTCTTTGCCGTTGAAGGCTGAGGCAAGCCAAATCCCTCAAGTCAGTACCATATATATATATGCATAATTGCATATATCTCTCATCAGTTGTTTGACTCCATAGTACAATTCAGATAAGGGTAACTCTAGCTCTACAGTTCAATTTTTGTTTTACTTGGAATGAGCTGATTGAATTGAATCATGGATTGCGAAAGTACAGAAATTAACGTGATTAATCTTTCATGCATAAATAAATTATAAAATTTTTGTGGAAAAGCTGTTATGCAAACTTTTCAATGACCAGGAATCGTTTTTCATAGCTGGTCCATAAAGTTTAAACTCAAATCTGAATCTCTTGATGTGTGGAAGTGTATAGTTGAATAATTACCTACACGTTCAGAGGGCGTTTGTTTGTCTTCACTAAAGTGTACTGGATTGGACAGGATTAAGGGTTAGTCCAGTCTCATGTTTGTTCCCAACAGAGACTAGGTTTGATGAGACTAAGTCTCACTCATCTAGACTAAATCAGGGACTAGCTAGTCTTAGTGAGACCCCTCAAAAATCATGGGACTAGCTAAGACTATCCCCTTTCTCCCCCTGCTCCTCGACCACTCACCCTCGAAAACCATTGGACTATAACAACCAATTTTCATATAAAATGAAAATACCAAATTGAAGATGGGAGTGAGGGAATTATGATTCTACCTGAATCGAAGCCAAAAGGTGGTCAGAGGTGGCCGACAAATGGCCTGGAAGTCTTGGCCAATTTGGGTTTTTTTGAATCCATGACAGATTCGAGCATGCAAAGCTCGAATCTGGGACCAGAGATGGGGAAGAGTTTGTTAGTGGTGCAAACCTCATCCAATCCGATGAGGTTTAGTCGGAAAACTCGTCGAGAAACTTGCAACTCATCGAAAAAAATGGAGTTGTGAGGGTTCCATTCGACTAGCGTAGAGCTAGAGAGAGAGAGAGAGAGAGAGAAAGGGAGGAGAGATGATGTGAGAATTACTTGACACTCAAATTAAACCCTCGTTTGACAATTGTAGTAGAATGGATAAGTGAGGGATCGTTCTAGACCGGGGATTAGGAGGGCTTGTTAATCACTTGGATTTTGACTCAAAAACGTAAAAACAATATAAAACACTAAACTAGACTCAAAGAATGTGAAACTAAACGTTAAAACATTAAGACAAACCAAAAGACTCAAAATTCTTTAAAAACACAAACTAAATTGATTTCTAACTAATTTGACAATAAAGTAAAGGGGGGATTGTGTTTGGACGAGATTAAATTAAATGGACAAATTGTAATTAAAGGCAAAACGTAAATATGAATGAGATGAAAATATGGATGATGGAATAGCCAAGGGGTTCATCTCCACACATGTTATACTTGCATACAAAATTGATTCTCAGTTGGTCTTTCGATAAATTATGAAACTCAACACCCCGGGTTAATTAGGTCCGCTTAAATTAACCGTCAAGTTTTCCTAATGTTATTGAATTGGATGACATCATTCGACAACCCAAAGCATTCCTCACAAGTTCCCTACATGAATTGCATAATAGAGATACAAGCAAGAATCATTAAGCATCATGAAAACTATAAGTGTTGACGAGGCATTCGTTACTATGATTGCATGAAACTTATGCCAAGAATTTGTTTAACGCGATTGTTTATAAGCAACCTCCACTACTTGTGAATATAAGTTCATAACGATTAGGTGAAATTCACTTATATTCTAGCGTCAAATTCATGCATGAAAATTAAGCGCGCATTCTTAATAAACATACATAAATAAGTTATCAATCAAACAGTTAAACAAATTGAATCCACAACTTATGAAATTCCAACGAAAGTTAATCAATTCATATTGCAAATATAAACATAGTTTCGAATCACCCCCTAGCTAAAGGGGGTTTAGTTCTTCATAACCTTGAAATCAAAGAAACACCTAAACATTCCAACAACTCAAACTTGAATTGTATGAACGTTTAGGCACTCTTCTCTTCCATTCCTCATACGTACAAAACAAAGAGAATTGAATTTAAACTTTGAAATCAAAGAAACACCTAAACATTCCAACAACTCAAACTTGAATTGTATGAACGTTTAGGCCCTCTTATCTTCCTCTTTATTGTAGCATAAGGTCTAGGGATAGTTGGTTGGGGGGATGGAAGTGTGGAATGGAGTGGGGAGTGATGGAAATGGAAGATGGTTTTTGGATTCTAAGGGGAAGTGTTTATTTGTGGTGTGAGAATGGAGAGATGGAATTGAATGAAATGGAAGTGTGGGATGAATTGAATGATTCAAATGAATGAAGTGTGTGTGGTTTATATAGGGAGAGAATGGATGGGAGAGCATGTGAATGATAGCTAGGAGAATGATTAAAGGGGTGTGAATGGTTGGAAATGCATGTGGGTGAATTTGTGGTGCAATGATGAAAGAATAAGTGCATGTGTGTGTTTGGTGTTGGAATGAATGTGGATGCATGATGAAGAGTTAATAAATAATGCATGTAGGGTTAGGAAATAAAATCATAACCTAAAGGGGGGATGATTAAAGGGTGTGTGAATGCATGTGTTGAATTGGTGGTTCAATGATGAAAGAATAAGTGCATGTGTGTGTGAATGGTGGTAGCTAGGGTGAATTATGATAAATGCATGTGGAATAAAGATGGAGAAGGTGGTGAAATGATGAAGTAGGAAGGTGGAAATGCATGTGAGATGTTCTTTGGAGAAAGGTGGATGAATGTGCATGTGAATTAAGTTGTGAAAGCATGTGGAATGTTTTAAATGGTTGAAATGTGTAGATGAGTATGAGTATGATAAGTGATAAGTGTATGGTTATGATAAGTGATAAATGAATGATATGTGGTGATAAATGAATGATATGATAAATGAATGATATGTTAAGTAATAAATGAATGATATGTGGTGAGTGATAAGTGAATGGTTTGATAATTGATAAATGAATGATATGCTAAGTGATAAATGAATGATATGTTAAGTGATAAATGAATGATATGTTAAGTGATGATAAGTAATGATAGGTGGTTATGATAGTTTGGTCTTTAATTTCGTCCATTCCTTTTGCTCCAAATATAAGCTATCCAATCCAAGTCCGATTTTGCTCCAAAATGCTCCAAAAGGCATCCTTTTGCATACCTTGCCCTTAGAACCTGAAAACACACAAAAGAAGCATAAAGGACTAAAATAACTAGAGAAACATAACGTAAATGCACGAGAACAAGCCTTTTAAGTCGCATGAATATGCTCCTATCAAATACCCCCACACTTATCTTTTGCTAGTCCTCGAGCAAAACAGAAAGAAAAACAAAACAAAACGAAACGAAACAAAACAAGTAAAACACAACCTAAACCTTCCAACAACTGTCTTAGGGATTTCCAATGCACATGACATGTTAAAAATCATCATTCCCACAGATTTTAGTCATCTTCACACTTAAGTACATTCTTAATCATAGTCACCACATACTAGTTCACAATTAAGCATTTAAAACCATGTTTTGAATGTAGTAACATGCCTTAGAGAATTTGCTCAATTCCTTACAAGATACGCACTCAATTTTCACTCAGATTTTCTAACTACACACCCTACACTAAGTATATGTGAGAAGATTGATGTAAATATGAAAACGAACACTCACATATATGTATCACAAGGAACGCAATTTCTGGAGTTAATAAGCATGTTTAGATATGATCTCATGAATGGAATGCTACTACTTAGACGCGAGAACCAGTGACACCATATGCTCATACCAAGTTCAAACTCCACAATTGAAATGCACAACACATCAAGATAGAAGTCAAGGGTTGTAACGGGTATTGGCTAACAATGAAAGGTGAAGGATAAACAAACATTCTTAAAGCAATAGTGAGCAAAGTATTGAATCAGGCACTTAGAATTCCCTTAAGAACGCAGAAGTCAACTTTGAACACCCAAGGGAAAGTCACACAAAACTTAGGGCCATATTCACTTTTTGGACCCTTTCTTCAATCACTCATTCTTTCATTTTTTTCAAGCTCTTTTTTTTTTTTTTCTTTCTTTCTTTCTTTTCTTTTCTGTTTTTCTTTTCTTTACTGTCTCAAAACATACTTAAGAACAAGCATTCCTTCCCCCACACTCATTTTCTTGCATAATGTAAAAAGGAATTCATTTAAGTCATGCTCACTATCTTTTAAGAACAAGGGTGTGGATTGTCCTAAACTAGGCTAGGTGAGGAAAATGTGGGTAAACAAAGAATACAGGCTAAACAAAACTCAACGGGGTTAAAACTTACAACAAATAAAAAATATGGGAAGTAAGGCTATTTGGCTATGGTGGTGGTCACTACGCAACTTCTTCTTGAATATGTGTTATGCAAATCAATAACATGCTTTGAATGAAATGGGCATGAGTTCTAGCATTTGGAACTATATGATGAAACGCCTTCTAAGTAGTAACCAAGCAAAGAATAATGAGATCATGCAACGACTTTAGAAAACAAGAAATCACAGATTATACTCTCTAAAGAACGTTATAGGCTCAAGTCTTTCAGGGTTGTAGCGTTTGTTTGAGTTCCTTCCTTCAAGCATGTTACAAAAACGAATTTTTCTTTTATGATTGTATGTGAAGTCATACATTATAACCATAACCAAGCATATACCAAGAGTAAATCAACTTTTTCTCTATGTTTATAACTCTTTTTAACAGTCATGCACTTACAAACCAAATCCTTATCATTGTGTTGGAAGGTGACCTACGACACAAAAACGACTCAAAACACTCTTTTTAGGCTTTTCAAAACATGTTTTTCAAATTTTTATGTGATTTTCGAATTTTTAAGTCAAAACACACTAAAACAGTTTAAAACAGTGAGAAACAACATGTGAAGTGATAGGTGATAAAATCCAACGAATTTGCATCAAATATACTTAGTTACCCTCCCACACTTAAATCAAACATTGTCCTCAATGTTTTAAGCTTAAAAGCACACCAAACGAACGTAAACACATAAACAGCAACTAAACATACTAAACATAGCAGAATGTATCTAACAAAGAGAAGAGTTTAGAGACACAAATCTGGTTATAGAGTGTAAATTCCATCTTCTCCTTGGTAATTGCATTGAGGCTTGGATCTTTGTGATTCCACAGGCTTACTCTTGAACTGCGCTGCTCCATCGTTGATTTTCCTTTGTGCTACTCTTGAACTGGGCAGCAGGCTTCTTTTGGTCTCCCCCGAAGGTCTGAGCTTCATTCTCTTATCTGTTTCTTTGTTCAATCTCTCCAATTCGTATTGAAGAGGGTTAGAGGATAGCTCAGCAAAGCTAGGTAAGCAACCAGGGAATAGAGTCTAGATAGACTCCAAGTGTCGGCTGATTGCTTCTTTCACTTTGCCATGCAAGTAATAACAAAGACAAAGGAAAAGGCAGGGAAAGAGCATGATATGAGATACCTTTGCTTTTGACCTTGATGATATGAGATACCTTTGCTTTTGAAGAAGCGGTGAATGAATCAGCACATGTATTTGTTGTGCTGCTTCCTCCTGGGTCATCTGTACTCCAGGCATCTGGTATCATCTTTGGGGAAGAAGAAAGAATTGAGTGTTTCGAAAGGCTTTGCTGGGAGTGCGCCCTCAGAGGTGAGGAAGAGTCGAGCATTTTCTTCAGGTTTGCCTTGCCATAAAAGATGAAAGTCGACAAATATAGGGATTTCCCAATAGCAAGTGGTGGTACTGTTCTTTTACCCTTGTCGACAAACGTTTTGATCCCGCAAATCCAGCTTTTTGAAATAGTGACGACTCTTCGATCTTTGAAGACGCCTCTTCGATTTCTGAGTAGGCGCTTTCTGAAAAGCAGAGAAAGCGTCGCCGAACTTTGCGCTTGTCGGCTAAAGACGTGTAGTTGTGATGGTGGCCTCCACGTGTCGAACGCGTTTTCTGAAAAAGCCGAGGGAGCGTCGCCGAACTTTACGCCTCAAATTCTGGCTTTTTGAATCGGTGGACGCGTTGCCTTGGCTTTTTATAGAGCTATTGATCACTGCCAACTTACACACTCTGAAGATTTCCCATTCTTGATACTCGTCTCCGGCCCTTTTGAAAATTTACTCCGTCCACCCCTTCTCTTTGAACACTTTTGAAAAATGGCAAACCCATCGAACCTTAGCTTAGAATTGAGTCTCCGCAGTGATACGGGCGTGCCGCGTCAAGGTAACGTATGGCGCCCTTCTTTCTTATCTTCTAACGGTCCTCTTACAGGTGAAGACTCCGTGATGCAGGATGCCACAACAGCTACGATAGTAGCTCGGAACCTCCTCACTCCCAGAGATAGTCAGCTGCTTTCAGGACGGTCCGATGAGTTGGCCGTTCAAGAGTCCCTGGCTCTCAGCGTTCAGTGCGCAGGCTCTGTGTCCAACATGGGCCAACGCCTCCTTGCTCGCTCCCGTCAGGTTGAATCTTTGATGGCGGAGGTGGAGAACCTGAAACAAGAGATCAAACAACTTAAGTACGAGAATAGAACTTTGCATGTGCTTGCCAATAACTATTCGTCGGGCATGAAGAGGAAGCTTGATGAGATGCAAGAATCTCAAGGTCGGATGCAAAGTGACCGTCAACGGCTTGCGTCTTTCTTCCAGGGGCACCTTTTTCCTGGGTCATCCAGCATTCCGCCAAGTATTGGGGCCTGGAATGCTCTATATCCGATGCCTCCCGCTCCTATGCCTCTCGCTCCGTTGCCTCTTGCTCCGATGCCTCTTGCTCCGATGCCTCCTACTTCGATGCCTTCCGCTTCTAGAGTTTTGCCTCGTGGTGGGTCTTCACGCAAACAAAAACAAAAACAACCTTTGTGAAGCTCCATTTGTTAGATACATTTGTAATTTCTCGAAAATTAATGAAAAAGCTTTGTTTTATTCACTGTATTGGGTTGCCTCCCAAGTAGCGCTTTCTTTAACGTCTTGCAGCCGGACGAAGAACACAATCATGCCTTAATGGAACCCACGGCATGGAGTTGATCATTGAATGGATGATGATACTTGAAATGTTCCGGCAATGGTTGAATTTCAAGAGTGGGTGCCCTAATCATTGACATCAACAACATATTAGTCAAAAACGACTTTGGATTTTGAGTTGGTGGCTTACCTACATGCTCCAATAAGAACTTAAGTACATCCTCCACGAAATGCTTCTCAAAACATTCAAGAATTGGATCTTTGTATGGAGTGGAATAGAGATCTGTCCTAAGATCCATGTAAACTCTTTCACCAAATTGGATTTGAGTAGGTGCCTGCAATGAAGAATGTAACACACGATTAATTGAAGTGGGAATTGGAATTTGAGTTGGTGGCTTACCTATGGGCTGCAATATTGGCTCTAAAGTCGCAGCACATTCAACAAATGCACAAGGGATGTTTTCATTCAGATTGGACATTCTGAAGGTTGTGGCTGTGTGATCCACTCCAATTTCCTCCTTGATGAATTCAAGATGCTCCTCAACCACTTTTTCCTCGTGAATTGTTGGAAAGGTGTCCAAGATGTCTTTCTTCCCCTCATCTTTCATGGATTGCATGAACCTGCCAGGGAAGGGTGCATTTGGGGGAACAAAGTTAGAAATAATTAAATTTGGAACAACCTTACTTGAATGGGGTGGTGTAGGAATATTGGGAGGTTGCGGCAAGGGTTGTTCTTCCCTTGCCGTGCCTTGTGCATCCTCCTCCTCTTCGAGCAGTAGCAATTCATCCATGGGCTCATCTTCAACCATTTGTTCTTGAATTTGTTCCATGCATTCTGCATTCTGCCTAAATTGACTGTTCCACTCAGCCAACTTTTTTGCTTGATAGAAATCCTCAATTGGTCGCCAAAATGCGTCTTGTTGAAATGGTTGAGCTTCCTTACCCTGCTCCACAGAATTCAGTTGTTGAATAACTTCCTTATAATAATTTGATATACCTGAATTTGGATGTGAAGATTGAGGGGAAGGCTGTGGTGGTGCATATGAATCCTCATATGGTTGCCAATATGTTTCTTGGTGAGTCTCCTTAGGTTGATTTTGTGAACCCTGCACCAAAGAGTTTAATTCATTAAGAATTTGATTATAATCTATTGACGAATTTGAGTTTGGTTGGGCATATTGAATATGAGGTGGCTCCCAATATCTTTCTTGTTGAACATTTTGAGGTTCCCACCACATAGAAGTTGAATGATCACTCCAATCCGAATTGTAAGTATTGGAAAACACGTTATTCCTTGATTGAAGATCAACTATATCAACGTTTTGCATTTGGGACCTTTCCATGAGCTGTGACAAAAGATAAACATTATCAAGTGCCATGTTGTGCTTCTAAAATCAACAAAATAAAACTAAAAATATATACACACAAACGAAAATAAAACAATCCAAGAGATTAGCAAAGTTGCTAATCCCCGGCAACGGCGCCAAAATTTGATGTGAGAATTACTTGACACTCAAATTAAACCCTCGTTTGACAATTGTAGTAGAATGGATAAGTGAGGGATCGTTCTAGACCGGGGATTAGGAGGGCTTGTTAATCACTTGGATTTTGACTCAAAAACGTAAAAACAATATAAAACACTAAACTAGACTCAAAGAATGTGAAACTAAACGTTAAAACATTAAGACAAACCAAAAGACTCAAAATTCTTTAAAAACACAAACTAAATTGATTTCTAACTAATTTGACAATAAAGTAAAGGGGGGATTGTGTTTGGACGAGATTAAATTAAATGGACAAATTGTAATTAAAGGCAAAACGTAAATATGAATGAGATGAAAATATGGATGATGGAATAGCCAAGGGGTTCATCTCCACACATGTTATACTTGCATACAAAATTGATTCTCAGTTGGTCTTTCGATAAATTATGAAACTCAACACCCCGGGTTAATTAGGTCCGCTTAAATTAACCGTCAAGTTTTCCTAATGTTATTGAATTGGATGACATCATTCGACAACCCAAAGCATTCCTCACAAGTTCCCTACATGAATTGCATAATAGAGATACAAGCAAGAATCATTAAGCATCATGAAAACTATAAGTGTTGACGAGGCATTCGTTACTATGATTGCATGAAACTTATGCCAAGAATTTGTTTAACGCGATTGTTTATAAGCAACCTCCACTACTTGTGAATATAAGTTCATAACGATTAGGTGAAATTCACTTATATTCTAGCGTCAAATTCATGCATGAAAATTAAGCGCGCATTCTTAATAAACATACATAAATAAGTTATCAATCAAACAGTTAAACAAATTGAATCCACAACTTATGAAATTCCAACGAAAGTTAATCAATTCATATTGCAAATATAAACATAGTTTCGAATCACCCCCTAGCTAAAGGGGGTTTAGTTCTTCATAACCTTGAAATCAAAGAAACACCTAAACATTCCAACAACTCAAACTTGAATTGTATGAACGTTTAGGCACTCTTCTCTTCCATTCCTCATACGTACAAAACAAAGAGAATTGAATTTAAACTTTGAAATCAAAGAAACACCTAAACATTCCAACAACTCAAACTTGAATTGTATGAACGTTTAGGCCCTCTTATCTTCCTCTTTATTGTAGCATAAGGTCTAGGGATAGTTGGTTGGGGGGATGGAAGTGTGGAATGGAGTGGGGAGTGATGGAAATGGAAGATGGTTTTTGGATTCTAAGGGGAAGTGTTTATTTGTGGTGTGAGAATGGAGAGATGGAATTGAATGAAATGGAAGTGTGGGATGAATTGAATGATTCAAATGAATGAAGTGTGTGTGGTTTATATAGGGAGAGAATGGATGGGAGAGCATGTGAATGATAGCTAGGAGAATGATTAAAGGGGTGTGAATGGTTGGAAATGCATGTGGGTGAATTTGTGGTGCAATGATGAAAGAATAAGTGCATGTGTGTGTTTGGTGTTGGAATGAATGTGGATGCATGATGAAGAGTTAATAAATAATGCATGTAGGGTTAGGAAATAAAATCATAACCTAAAGGGGGGATGATTAAAGGGTGTGTGAATGCATGTGTTGAATTGGTGGTTCAATGATGAAAGAATAAGTGCATGTGTGTGTGAATGGTGGTAGCTAGGGTGAATTATGATAAATGCATGTGGAATAAAGATGGAGAAGGTGGTGAAATGATGAAGTAGGAAGGTGGAAATGCATGTGAGATGTTCTTTGGAGAAAGGTGGATGAATGTGCATGTGAATTAAGTTGTGAAAGCATGTGGAATGTTTTAAATGGTTGAAATGTGTAGATGAGTATGAGTATGATAAGTGATAAGTGTATGGTTATGATAAGTGATAAATGAATGATATGTGGTGATAAATGAATGATATGATAAATGAATGATATGTTAAGTAATAAATGAATGATATGTGGTGAGTGATAAGTGAATGGTTTGATAATTGATAAATGAATGATATGCTAAGTGATAAATGAATGATATGTTAAGTGATGATAAGTAATGATAGGTGGTTATGATAGTTTGGTCTTTAATTTCGTCCATTCCTTTTGCTCCAAATATAAGCTATCCAATCCAAGTCCGATTTTGCTCCAAAATGCTCCAAAAGGCATCCTTTTGCATACCTTGCCCTTAGAACCTGAAAACACACAAAAGAAGCATAAAGGACTAAAATAACTAGAGAAACATAACGTAAATGCACGAGAACAAGCCTTTTAAGTCGCATGAATATGCTCCTATCAAGAGATAGAGAGATACAGACTGAAATCGAGGAGGGAGGAGAGAGAGGCTGGAATCGAGAGGTTTAATTTAGGAAGGAAAAGATTGGAATGGAAAAGGGAGAAAAAGAGGGAGAAAAAGAGGGACAGAATGGGACGGTAAGGGAGGAATAGGGGGATAAAAAATAAGGATGAAAATAAAATATTAATAATTCTGGATTAAATAATATAATATAATATAATATTAGAATTTGTTAATTATCCTGCTTGTTAGTCCGACACTGTACTAAACACTTCACTAAGTTAGTCCATCTTAATCTAATCTAAGCTAGTCCAGTCCGAAATAATTCGGTAAAACAAACGCACACTCAAGGTTTTATGATGCTGAACCGTCATTGATTTGAACCCATGCAAATATGTATGGATTGGTACAGGTGCGTATGAGTATGAATATGGAATAGGATACTTCCAGTGCTGTAAAATGGTTAAATAATAATAGTACAAACTGAATCTGAAACTTGAACTGATCTTTAAATAATATACCAAAATCAAAGCCAATGGAGACAAATTTGGTCAAGTCCATTTCAAAAGTTTTATGATGCTCCCCAGTATTCTAAACTCTATCCTATATTCCTAAATTTTTAGCCGCTAAATCTTAATTTTTGTATTTTTAAAAAAAATTTAACAATTAAAAAGTCTCAAATATCTGATGCTCCGAAGTACTATAAAAACCCCGAATTCAATGAGTTCATAGTCCTTGCATGGATGTGGAACGTGCGACTGCCAAGGATTGATCACCTTCACCTATTGAATGGGTGATAACTTAGCCTTTCCCATATCCCAGGTTCCTTCTCATCAACTCTCCATCTCTGCAACTGCATGTTTATAGCTCCCATTTCATTTATCTCTCCAGATAGATACAGTTCGCTGGGTCTACCTTGGGGTCCCTCAAGGGCTCCAATTGCCGGCCCCTCTTTGTTCTAATGCCTCTCATCATACATGTTTTTTAAATGAGAAATTAGGTTCTCATCCCTCTTTCTTTTATTTTATTGATTAAAACCTTATTTCTTTGTAATTTTTATCAAGGTCCTTAGGTTTTAATGAATGTCATTATTTCAATAATAAAATATGAGAAGTGTTATTCGCACCCTAAAAATGTCATTCTACACTCCTCACAAGTGTATTTTTTTTTTTCCAAATATAGAAAGTTTGAAGTGTAGAATGAGATTTTTGGAGTATCAATAACAATTCCCTAAAATATTTACATATTAGCATAATTAAATTAAATTTCTAAAATATATTAATTTAGTATTAGAAACATTGCATTTGGTATATTTATATTTACGGCTATACTTTGTATCATATATTTTTATTTTTAGTTTGTACCCAATTTTAATTTACAACCCTTTTTTAAATTTGTACTAAATTTCTTTTTAGTTTTAAGTTGTACCCATATATTAATTTCTTTTTGTGCCCTTTTCTTTAAAAGATTTATGTCACATCCCCGCCCGGGTGGGACGACTTCCCGGACCCGCTCCACCACCGTAGCACGATATTGTCCGTTTTGGGCCCCGACCACGCCCTCACGGTTTTGTTTTTGGGAACTCACACGAGAACTTCCCGATGGGTCACCCATCCTGGGAATGCTCTCGCGCAATACTCGCTTAACTTCGGAGTTCCCATGGAACCCAAAGCCAGTGAGCTCCCAAAAGGTCTCGTGCTAGGTAGAGATGGGAATATACATATAAGGATCACTCCCCTGGGCGATGTGGGATGTCACAATTTATTTGTAGTCTAGTTTTTATTTTATTTTATTTTAGTACCCATAATTTATCCATAATGTACCAATTCTACTTTATAAATGTACCACTTCTTTATATGCAAAATGTACCCCTTTTTTTTTTTTTTTTTTGTAAATGTACTCTTTTTTATGTAAAATGAACCCAAAAACTAAAAAAATCTGAGAAGTGTAAGACGAATTATCAAGCTTTGTAATATTATAGAGAGAAATTAATACTAAAATTTAATATTTTGTTTTTCAATTAAAGTATTCAAATTAATAAAATTTTATTTTAAGATTTTGGTATAATAAAATTTCAATCAAAATAATGTATCCATATGAATTTTGGGGTACATTACTATATAGCTTATTTACAATTTTTTAACACCATGGATACATTCTTTTGCTATTTATAATTTCATATTATTACATTGTTTTTATTCATTTATTCAATAAAAAATTTTGAAAACTTTTTACTGTAGCCGTTTCATATTATTATATTGTAACATAATGAGGGACCTTAAATCTAGGATTTATATGCCACATATATATACACACACAATATGGGATTATATCACACACACTAAGGGAGAATGGAGAATTTGAAGAGTAAGACCCTAACTATCATGACAATAGCATAGTTAAGATAAATCAAATTACTTACTGTTTCAAAATAGTAATAAGAAATGGATAACGATAGGCTAACCAAATTGTTAAACCAAATTTGCAAACTAAATGGACCTCCAAATCTTTTCTACCTGCATCCCAAATTTTCAAGATACGAATCTAAGATCTCTCAGTAAAGAGGAATAGTGGTGAAAATTTCCAAAATTCTTCAACGTTAACTTTCTATTCATTTATTTATAACGAGACATAAATTTTTTTTATTAGATAGAGAATGTTTAATTCTTTAAGAGTGTATTATACATACACTCCTTTTTACTTCTCACACAGCTCTAGTTAATTTTTGTCTTTTGATTTTCTTGAATTCATTCACTTTGACAGCCGAAAATTGAGAGAAATATGTAAAAAATAAAAAAAAAATTGTGTACCCCCTAAATTAGGACATGCTCTCGGATAGTGTCTGATGATCAACTTGTCATTAATTTAGGATCAGGATCCTCTCCTGATCTTAAAAACTGACCCTGCTGACAGAGGAGGCCCTCTAAAAGTTATAACAATTGTGACCGTTGAAATTTGATCCAAAGGCTACAAATAGAGGAGGCCCTCTAAAAGTTATAATAATTGTAGCTGTTAGATCAAATTTTAACGGTCACAATTACCTGCTCAGCAGACTCAGTTTTTAAGGGTTAGGAGAGGATCCTGATCCATTAATTTAATCCCAAATTAAGAAAATGAACTCTCACACCCCACATGTTCCCTTGGAGTGAGAAACGCAGAGCACAACTGCTAAAGCAATACCACTGGATCGACCCATATAAATTCATACACGTTTCAACCTCAAGCCGTATGATCGTACCGGAAGATTTTCATTGCGATGTTTTCTAACATTTTCTCGCAATATTTGTTCATTTACCGTTTTCAACATCAGTAACTAATTTTAACTATCTTTTGAATATTCCACTATTATTTTCAACATATGAGGTAAGGAAGAGTGGGACTAAATCCTAAACCCTAAACTTGTGGAGTCATTTTTTAAACGGGTATTGTAGTTCAATATTCTCATATGCAACATGAACTTTTGATATTTAAATTTTGATATTTAATTAATTTTTTAATCCAATTGGATTAGGGAGTGGGCTATGCGTTAAGTCACGTCAACATTTAACAGATAAATTGACAAAAAAATTGTCGGAGGTATGACATTGTAATAAATTCATAAGATGAGGTATGCCATTATAATTTTTAAAACAGGAGATATGAGATTGTGGTTCGATTCATAATTGAGGTAATTTTGTGTAATTTACCTTACAGAAATCGATAAATTTTCATTCTAATCCTAATTCATTATGTTACACTTGTTCCAACACTTATTTATCCCTAAGGTATTGTGCATTGATATACTTTACTACCCCTATTATGTATTTACGATGTTAAACATATTTGAAAAAAAAACTAATTTTAACAAAAAAGAATCGACACCTCATCTACTAAATTCCATTTTAGTCAAAGATTGTGACATTGTTTGCAACGCATACAAGTTTCGTGTTACTAGTACTCTTACCACAGAAGTTTTAAATAAATTTGTCACAAATGTACAAGTTGCATACAAGTCACAACATATTTCTTGTTGGAATATTATTTGGATCCTCGCTCGTAATTCTTC
Source organism: Pyrus x bretschneideri (assembly GCF_019419815.1). Taxonomy (NCBI): domain Eukaryota; kingdom Viridiplantae; phylum Streptophyta; class Magnoliopsida; order Rosales; family Rosaceae; genus Pyrus; species Pyrus x bretschneideri. The sequence continues at coordinate 11,041,637 of NW_025999798.1, forward strand.
CAAATCTATATTTTCACATCAAATAATCAATTTTTTATTTTTTTTTATTTTTTGCCAACAAAACTTCTCTTGTCCATTATTTTAATTTTATTTTACTAAAATCCAATCCTCTGTACGACCGCATGCTTTGTGCATTTCTCTCTCTATAAAGCTGGCGACCTTCCCATTCTCTCATAGAACCTCTCACTCTTTAACATTCCACTCCCTTTCCTCCGAGCTGGTTCATTTAGTACCACCGACATCACGCTAAACATCCCCAACTCAAATGGACCCGGTACAGGCCGCCGTGTTCCGGCCACCGGAGACTCCCCGCGAGCCCATGGAGTTCCTTTCCCGCTCTTGGAGCGTCTCAGCTCTCGAAGTCTCCAAAGCCTTGGCCCCACCCCCTGGCCAGACCCAACTCACAAACCTCAACCTCAGCTCTGCCGTCAATGGCGGTGGCGGTGGTCCCATACCAGAGGACCTTGCCGGGGAGATAGACGAGAGCGCCACTTTTTCTGGCAACCCATTTTCTTTTGCATCTTCCGAGACCTCTCAGCTCGTCATGGAGCGTATCATGTCACAGTCGGTAAGCTTAGCAAAGACTTTAGCTTTGCAATGTGTAGACAAATTGTGGGATTTTTAAAAAAATTTGGGTTGACCGTGTTTGATTCTCTAGAAATTTGTTTGGAGAAGTTTTAGTCTTAGTTTCTCGTTTTATTTTTTGTTTTTGTATTGCTTCATGGTCTTGTTTTTTAGCTCTCTCATGTCTCAGTTTTTGTTTGGTTCTTTCCTCTGTATTTGGGTTAGGTCGGCTTATTGCCACGTTCTTGTTTTGGTCTCAAAATTTGACCATTTTCTTTGAAGTTTCAAGTTTCCATTTCTGGGCTTCTACTTGGTTCTTCATCATGTAAATAGAAACTGCTCCAAGTCATTTTTTTATTTAATTAATTTTTATTTGTATTATTTTTTTTAATTTATATTTATGCAGCAAGAGGTATCTCCACGAACATCCGGCCGGCTGTCGCACAGCAGTGGTCCTCTCAACGGTTCCTTAACCGACAGCCCACCTGTCTCCCCCTCCGAAATCGACGATGTTAAGGTCGGTAAACTCTGTTTTGTATTTATTTGAGTTTTGTAATCTTTGCCGGCGACCACCGTTCGCGGTTGCCGGAATATATACGAACCACATGGGTAGTGTACTAAGTCTGGGGTGCAGAGCACGAGTATTACTGAGTCTGACTCACTCTGACCCGGTCGAACAAAGTCCCCAGCTTTCCCGCTATCCAAGGGCCCTTTAATTATCCGACCCAGTAGATTACCGAATCCTTGTTCTCTCGCTCTTTCCAATGCAAAAAGTTAATGACTTGCTGCTCGGTTTCGTCTAATCCAGAAAACCCGTCTCGTAAATCTGCATGTTTTCGATGTTCTTCACTAAAATTAATTAGATTGGTGGTAATTTCGATATTCGCAGAGAGTCCCGGATTTCTGTCTATATGCAGAACTAACCACACGGTGGGTGTGACCCAAAAATCCGTTTTTGTAAAAAGTAATGAACCGACAGTGGCACTACTTGCAGAGGAAGTGGGTGTGCGATTAGTTTTTACTATTTACTCACCGCACCCATCTGTTCTTGGGTGGTTTCACATTTCAGTGAATTTATACACAACTAAGGCCTTTTCCATAAAAAACCCAAATCACAATTGACATTGGATTTTGATATGATGCAGTATGGACGCTCTAACAACCACCACAACACCCAATTCAGAGCCGCCACTCCTAGCGGCGCCCCCGTGTCTGGTGGTGGTAAGACGGTGGGCAGGTGGCTTAAGGATAGGAGGGAGAAGAAGAAAGAGGAGGCTAGAGCCCTGAATGCTCAGCTTCATGCTGCTGTTTCTGTTGCTGGGGTGGCTTCTGCCATCGCCGCCATTGCTGCCGCCACTGCCGCCTCATCCGGGTCGGGGAAAGATGAGCATATGGCGAAGACTGACATGGCTGTGGCCTCTGCTGCCACCTTGGTTGCTGCCCAGTGTGTGGAGGCGGCTGAGGCCATGGGGGCTGAGCGGGAACACCTTGCTACGGTTGTCAGCTCTGCCGTGAACGTCCGGTCTGCTGGCGATATCATGACCTTAACTGCTGCGGCAGCAACAGGTACAGAACCTTAATTTGGTCCTGCTAGCGGTATGATTGCAATTAAAGTGTTTACTTTTATATCTTATGGACCATAATGCCCTTGAGGTTTGTGGTGTGGGATTGCAGCCTTACGCGGTGCGGCGACATTGAAGGCGAGGGCGTTAAAGGAAGTGTGGAATATAGCTGCAGTTATTCCTGTTGAGAAAGGCTCAGGAGTGGCTGGTAATGGAAGCAACGGTAATTCCAACAGTAGTTTCAGCGGTGAACTTGTCCCTGAAGAGAATTTTCTCGGCATCTGCAGTAGAGAATTGCTTGCAAAGGGTTGTGAGCTCCTCAAGCGCACCCGCGGAGGTGAATTTCAGTTTGTTTCATTCGTTGCTATTTATTGTTTTTAAAATGTTTGCAATCATATAGTGCCATGACCAAAATTGAGTTATAACTTGTAAGAATTTTTACATGGGAGGAACTTGGAAGATGGTAAGGTTTCTTTGATCTCGAGTGAATGGATGGACTCTCGAATAATTATGTCTTAGCAGGAAATATCTATTTCGACATTACTTTTCACTTCCTAGTCACTTCCTAGTTGTGCTTAAATTACTGGTTGCCACGTTGCGAGCGAAAATTTGAATTTACTTGGTACATCTGTCTGATGATTTCTTGAGATGGAATCTAATTCTGAGTTTCTTTTATCTTTTGCTGTGCTGAATACCAGGTGATCTTCATTGGAAAATCGTCTCTGTTTATATCCATCGAACGGGTCAGGTAAAATTTCGTGCACAACGTCTATCGATTAGTTTCCTATTTCTTATAGGGTAGGGCCAATAATTAGGGCATCAATAGAACTTTTGGTCATGAATGTAAACTCGATGGGATAAAAGTTTAAACAGCAAAGTAGAGAAGAATGACGAAAGAAGTGGATCCAACCCTTTCCTCTTTTCTCTTTTTGTCTCTCTTTAATTTTCAGGAGCTTCTTTTTGTGCAGGTTATGCTGAAGATGAAGAGCAGGCATGTTGCTGGGACCATCACAAAAAAGAAAAAGAGTGAGTGACTGCTTTTGTCTCTGGCTAATTATTTGAGCAGAATGGAGGTGGAGGGGGGGCCGCCTTTGTTCGTTCCATCTGGGGATTCGCAAAAGCTATAAACACTTAAGTGGCAAAGGATCAAAAGTGCCGGCTTTAATTTTTTTTTCTTTCTCTTTTCTGCCTTTGAATTTTACAGATGTGGTGCTGGAAGTGATCAAGGACATGCCGGCTTGGCCCGGCCGCCACTTGCTCGAGGGGGGCGAGCACCGGCGTTACTTTGGGCTCAAGACTGTTATGCGCGGAGTTGTGGAGTTTGAGTGCCGGAACCAGAGGGAGTACGACATTTGGACTCTGGGCGTGTCGAGGCTCCTCAGCATTGTTGCAGAGAGGCACAATAGACATAGGATCTAGATGGGGTTTTCACCTACATGTTGTGAGGGTAAAATTTGGGAGTTTGGGAGCTTGGGAGTAGGATATTTTGGTAAACTTCTGGCTGTGGTATTTACTGTGAGTTTAGTCTGTTGTAAAAAGGTTTATTTAAGGGTAAAAGTTAATCCCAATTGGTCTTTTAGTATTCTGGAATATTTATATATATATAATTATATGTAATTTGGATATTTTTCTTGAATTTTTAATGGAAAAGAAAGAGAAGGGCACAAGAGCATGTGATTTTGTAGTGCCATGTTAATAAGGAAAGAAAAGGAGGATCTTGGACTGGGGCAGTCAAAAAAGAAGGGAAGGAATCTCAGTTTGAGTAAAGAACAAGATACATAGAAGACAGAAACATTGTCCTGATTTGTTAATTTGTTTATTATTGTGGGTTTGGTGCTTTGTTGACCCTTGTTGGGGGTTTTTGGGATTTAGTAAGGTTTTATTCTTCTAGGTTGTGCAATCCATGATTGTCTTTGGTGTTGTTATCTTCCACTTGATAAAGAAGTGGTATTTGGATTAAATGAACGGTGGGAGGGATTAAGAAATATTTAATTAGCTAGAAGGAGAATAAGAGGCTGTGTTAGTCGGAGAATGTTCCAACTAAATTAGTGTTGACGATGATTTGCTTACTAGCAAGTTTTAGTCATCGCAAGCATTAGCATCATTTTAAGTATTTCGAACGAGCTTAAATTTTGAAATTTTTGTATTTAATATTATTATATTATAATAATTAAATGATAACTATTGTGACGATGATGCTCAGTATCATTCAATTATTGTAAAAAATGTACTCTATAAATTTGAGTAGAAGTAAACAATTTAAGATGCTGGTCATTTATATTCAAGTTTGAATTCCTCTTCAATAGTTTAGAGTTGCGTCTTATAAAAGAAACAAATTTTATAAAAGCACTTGGTGAAGAGGTATAAATGTCAAAATCATTTGAGAGAGTTCCTATGATGGAATTCAGACAACAAGTTTAATAAGCAAGAAAAAGCATGTGATTTTCTACGAAACCAACAATTTAGCTGAAGAAAAAAAAAAAAAATCTCAACAACAAAACCATTTTTTATTTTTTATTTTAATTTTAATGGATTATGCCTAAACTGAACTGGATTGAATGTGACAAAAGAGAAAACAAATGTTATGAACAAGGCAAATGGCGGCCTACAAAGAAAGAGATTTATATGTAGTATGGAGTAATGAATGAGAGAGAGCTTTCATTATATTTATTTATATCCATTGACAATTTGAACGTGAATGGACTCTGTTGATTGTTATAGGGAAAGAGATGTGAAAGGATCATGCAAATAGATATTATGCATTGACAATTCGGATATCTCTAACGCCAATTTCCATGCTCAAATTGTTCCTCTCTAGATATCAATATTTATAGAGAAATGTCACATTCGATTTTATTGATACATTTATTATATCGAATTACATGTTCCCAAACAAAGCCTTGTTTCTTACAACAATTTGAGAAGGAACAACTTGAAGGGTTGGATGCACTCCAAACCCAGCCCAATTTGTTTTAGCCCTTACCCCAAACTGCTTTTATTGTCCAAGACTCTAAGTCAATAGCCCACCCCATCCTACTTTGCCATCCTTGTACCGCCATTGTTCTCAATGGTGGAAGAGATCCGAGTTAAAAAATAAATGTGTAAATATCCTTCTGTGAATAGTTCGAAACATATACAGTTAACCAAGTTGATCCTGTTGTAGATCAAGCTATTGTAGCAAAAATGGGTGAATACAGTTGTTATAGACGAAACCATCATAGAAAAACTTCATCTTCGCACGATGAGATGAGTAAAGGAGGCCTCTCTGCACTGCTTACGCTCTAGTTGCTGGTCGTCAATATTTACTTACCACCGCTGATCAAAGAGAGCAGAAACAAGAAGAGTTGGACGATATCAATGTATATGGAGAGTGCACCGAATATGTATTCATCGTAGCTGAGCCTCTTTATCAGATTGTCAGTGTCGTACACAATATAAGCACAGCACAGGAGAGCTCCAATTGCAGAATACACCATCCTTGAAAACGGCCCCAGAGGCAACAATATCTGCATGTTCATTCCAAAACAGACCAAAAAGATAGGATCATAACTAAGGGTTTGGATAACAAGAGATCTTAATAACAAACGTCATATATGATTGCTGATAGCATGGTGTCGGTTTTCCAATGCAATAGCGTAGTTCAGGTGGTACATGGGCTTGGGACACAAAAGTTGAGCTATTAAGCATTTTCGCCAATCTATTTCTGTATGTACATTCCGGAAGATAAAGTTAAGATCATGATTTGGCTAAGAGGAAGTTCTTAATTACAACTGTCCTGTACAATTGCAGATAGCATTGTCGGTTTTTCAATGCAAAAATGTAGTGTACGGATCAAGTGAAAGCATTTTCCAATCTTTTCCGGACCAAATTTGTCCCGTATTGACAAGCGACATGTTTTTTTGCGAGAGAGTGATTGTATATAACAGTTGTAAGCAAGAATATTTATCGAGTGAAATATGAGAAGCAAAGCAATCCAATTAAAGAAGGTGAAATTAAGACATGCATGCATACAGTAAGGTTTAAGAAGGCTTTGGTTACCTGGATGAGACCAAACATCAAAAGCATGAGGGTTGCAGCGAACAAAAATGGCCCGAGGAAGCTGAAGTCCGCGCCTCTCTTCACTGCCCAGAATGTGTATAGAGTTAAGGCGACAACAACCGTAGCAGTCAGAATCACAGCTAGAAGAACGCTCTTCCCTGTTGGCACCAAAGTTATACATACTTCAGATTACCATATGACGAATCAAAACTAAATGAGATGCAACTTGACAGCAATGTGCAGTTAAATAAAATTAAAGATTCTCAGTCGAATACACAACCCAAACCGGCGACACAAAATAAATTAGTAATGAGCAGAGATTGTTTAAATGGGATATTTAATTGTTTGATGTGTTATCAATTCAAACAAATTTCATGTGATTGATAATCCTAGATTAATCATTTGGCAAGAGGATTGTTATGTGATAATCCTAGATTAACCGTTTGGCAAGAGGATTGTTATGGGAAAGTTTTCTTATCAAACAGCTTCGCATGTTTTTGCATGTTATGTTGGAATCAATCAATTTAACATGTCAAGTAAATTGTTCAATATGTCAATTGACAGTCTAACAACGTAACATATCACCCAAAAGGAAAGAAATATAGTTACGTAAATGATTTGAAAAAGGTGGTCACAAAGACAATCATAGATTGAAAACGAAATGCATGATAACAGAAATGTTAGGGACGATCCCTATCGTAACATTTGACACGATATGTTATTAGAAATTCGTTAATTTGGACAACCCATTCAAACAAAATTCCAAAGACGAATAGTTGAAATGAACCGTTTGGACGATCAATCTAAATTTAATCTATCAAGTGCCAAATTCATTGATATTCCAAGAGCATAATATGTTACGAATACAATTAACAGAAACGCAGATAAATAGTTTAATACCTGCTTTGAAGGAACAAGTGAATCCCACCGTAACCGCAAGTAAAATCGTAAAGAGAGTAAGAAGCACATAATTCCACGGATGCTTCTTGTGGTAAAAGTACAACCCAATCGCAACTGCACCAATTAAAACACAATTAGCAACATCCTCAAAACTAAAGAAAATTAAAAATGCACAAATTATCATCAACTTTCACGATCATGGGAGTTGATTAATTTAATTAATTACCTCCAATGGTGGACACCATAATGAAAACGAACGTGACGGTGCCGGACACGGATCTGACGAAGCCGGGAATGGAGGGGATGGACACAACGGCAGAGGCGACACCGACGGTGAGAAGCAGCTGAAAAGCGACGATCATGTAAACCTTCCGAATGAAGGCCCATCGGAGCTGAGGGGTCTCCATCTGATTCGGGTAAAGTTGCCCATTCTGCCCCGACTCCACGTCACCACCCTTCCCGAACGGTAGAGCCATTGACGATGTCACGAGTTCACAGACGATGGTGGAATGGAATCGCTAGGGTTTCGTCGAAGGCGAAGAGAGAGAGGAAGATGAAGGTATTTTTTGTGCGTAGTTTGAAAGGAGAGAAAGCGTGGGAACGTGAGGGAAAATAGGGGAGATTTTGGAGGTATATATATGGGTAAAATTAGGGCCGGTAAGTTGTTATTAGTGGTAGAAAGAATGTGAGGTAAGGAGAATACGTGTTCATTGCGAGTGTTGTATGAACAAAGCATAAGGTGTGAATTGCTTTTAAGGCTTTGCACACTTTGACTAAATGGTAATTTTCTCAATGTGAAATTAATAAATGAAGGTTCCGAGTGATAGTATTAAACACGCATATTACATATATTTATTGCAATTTCACACGTAGAAGTAATTATTGTTATTTGCCATACGAAAATTTAGTTGCTTATCCAATTTAGTGGTTGAAAACATAAGGACTGGCTTTACCCAATTTAGTTGCTTCTCGTGTTTGTTGAAAGGGTAATATTAGGGATATTAAATTTAGAGACTAAATTTTGAAAACTAAAGGATATAAAAGGTTATGATTGGTTTATTACTTAAACGTTGATAAACGCGCTCATTCCTATTGGTGACACATCATTTAATTTGTAAATTTAGTCTCGCTAGCATTACCCTTGTTGAAACCCCAAAATAATGGCACATAGATTGGCCAAGTTGGCCTTATTTTCATATTTTGATTCTTGTTGATTCGAGGAGCCTTCTGTTATTATTCAAGACACTCTCTTAGACATTATATGCCCTCTTGATTTTCTAATAAAATTATACACAATTTTTTTTTTCTACAAATGTGGATAAGAGCTTTGTCACACCCCAAATTCGAAAATAAGGATGATAATCGAATTAGGGCATGAATAGTATCTTAAATTTTTTTTTTTTACAACAAACGTATGATGGAACCAGAGCCATCTAAAAGTTCACTTGAACCTGTTTATTTAATACATTAAGAGTTTAAAGAGTTCAACACTTACAACATACTCTTAAGATACTAAAACACTTTATTCTAAGTACAACTAGGAAACAAGCTCACACACATGATATGGCTATCCATTTAGAGACAGATCATTATCAAGTTCCTCCATACTGGTACCTGCAATAGCTAATAGGGTATTAGCATTTCGTGCCCAATAGGAACCATGCACCCTTTAAGTTCATATATCACAGTAAATCAAAGTGCCACGCATCAAACAAAACGGTAAATACAAATGATATGACCAATAAGTACACAAGAACTCACTCCCTTCTAATCCCGCCAACTAATATTTATCACATCCAAACCCGCACGTCCCATACCATGCTTATACCACTTGGTTCCGAACACTATAAAATATAAGTTAACTCCCATTCCTCCCTTAGCCCCGAATTTTATTAGTAGTTTCAATTTCATTAATATGGGCCCTTCCCCCGACACCTAACTACATGTTCAAGCCTTTCACCCTACGCATTGAACATATATAAGTTTTCAATACTTTGTTTAACCAACTTTACACAACCCAACACTTGACTCTAAAACATGTAAATGCAACCTGAGCATTTAAATTTCACTGATACAATTGTAAACCTCAACATATTCAATCCAGAAATTTTTCCATAGCTTAACCACTAATCAACACATAATAACATTTAACAAAATCAAGATATATAACATACATCAGAGAGGAAACTATCAGTCCATAACACAACAATGACAAACAAATGTTTCCATTCCATCCGAGCATTTCATTACTATTGTAATAGGTATAACTACTAATATCACAAAGATTAAACATGATATAGAACTACAATTGGGAAATAGAGTCCCTACCTTAAGTCCAGCTAACTAGAGTACCTCTCTAAGCCTCCAAAGTGTCCGGAGTCACTCCCATACCTAAAATCACATAAATAATAATAATAAAAGTTAACTTAAAACTAGAAAAAAGATTCAATTTCAACCTATCAAAAGTTTACCCAAATATACCCCTGTCACAACCTCTTGATAAACCAAGCTTAATCCCATATTGTGACCCCATTTTCATCCCTCAAAACTCAATGGAAAAGGATGAAATTACTTGGGTTTTAAAGCTTAACAACCCTAGTTTCTAATCTAATAAGAGTTTCCCAAAACGGATTTAAGAGAAGAAAATAATCAAGCTCCAAAATTGAGTTCACAAACAGTTTAATTTGCAGAAAATCTGCAGATTTCTAGATTTTTTTTCACATTTTCACATCATATTTTCCATAGAAGATCTCAACCAAAATCAATGAAATAAATTGTGCTTTGTTCCTTGTCATGTCTAATTTCAAATATATAGAAGACTTTTGAAAAACATGTAATGGATTGAGAGAAAACAAGAGCCAAAATGAGGCTCATAAAACTGCAGTTTTTCTAGAACTCAAAGTTGCAATGGTAAGAAAATAGAAAATTAACAAATTTAAGCTAACCTTTTGTACCAATCGAAGAATACACCAGCACCCTCTCAGCTCCCTTTTTCCGATTTCCCACTTTTCCCTCTCCGAAACCTCTCACTCTCCTCTAGTTCTTCAAAGAGAGTTAGAAATACTCCCTTTAATCCCATCATTGCATCTCTGTTTAGGATGCTTACTCACCCCCCTTAGGGTTGGTTTGGTATTGCTGTGCTTTGAAAAAAAAGCTACTTTTGCTATGCTCTGAGAATAAGCAGTTGTGAAATAAAGCAGCAGAGTGTTTGGTAAACTTTTTTGTAAAAGTGCTTTTGAAAAAAAAAAAGCAGTATTATAATGTTTGGTAAACTTTTATGTAAAACAGATGTGAAAAAAAGCCGGTTTTTCAAAGCTGGGTTTTGCAGCTTCTTGTTTTTGGCTTTTTTTCATCCAAAACTGTGAAAAAAAACTGAAGCTGAATGTTTACCAAACACAAAAACAGCTCCCAGCTTTTTTTGATACCAGCTTTTTTCAGAATCACTTCAGTACCAAACCAGGCTTTAGACTACCTACATCACCCCGAACATTTATGGACAGAATCTGGATATCTTGGTTCCTCACCATGTGATGGTTGGGAAGAAGAAGAAGAAGAGTTGGGATGTCTACCACGTATAGAGCATCCTTTGTCTGTTTCTTTGTTTTTTATTTTTTTTATTTTTTTTATTTTTTATTTTTTAAACTAAATAATCTTACTCCTATAATATATATATATATATATATATATATATATATATATATATAAGTATGTATATAAAATATATTTTCCAAGTGTTACAAGCTTGGGCAATCTTACTGAATTCTGTGAGAGATTTTGTAGTGGTCATTGTTTCCCTTTCTAGGTTTGCATTCATACTTCTACGAATTAGAAGTTATTGCTTATTTCATACTTCTACAAATTAGATGTCATCACTTAGTACGAATGTAAGATGAAGGAAAAATTAAAGAAATAAGCATGCATGAGCATTTAAAGAGGCTTAAAAGGACTTTAGTTGATCCCATAGGCACAGAGACTAAAATTTGTATAGAGAGATATAAGTTTAAATAAAAATTTCCTTTATGAATTCTTTTGACGTCATTAAAGTTTAATTATCATTTGGATCACATCTTTTTATTTTCATCATTAGATTGAATAAATTAAACAGAAACAACCTACATTCTTAAGAAGATTGTGCAAGAAATAAAAAATGACATGTGTTTATCGTTTTTCTAATTAAAATAAGTTTGTTATGACGTTGAATTGAAAATAAAAGCCCAACATTACCCATCATAAATTTGAGCCCAATACAAAATTCCTTAGAGTCTTGTCCGAGTGCATCCATATATGAAATGTACAAGAGTCCAACTTCAGTGTCAAAATATCTGGGTCACAAAACTGAACCCCTTTTCCCACTCGCATTTGCCCTTCAGTTTGTCACATATGAGGTCATAAATTGATGCCCTTATCCTACAGCTTCTGCGCACAAAAAGTTAGATGCTCTCTCAATGACAGCCATGTCCTCCTCCACTTCTTCTTCTTCGTTTGCCATCTCTGGTACAAATGTTTTTGAGATGGGAAAATTCAAAGTTGTCCTCCAGAGAGTTGAAGCAGCAGAGAGGAGTGGATGCAGCAGCAAAACCAAGTCGTCGTCGTCAACTTCTCCTCCTACTAACCCACCGCCTCCAAAACCACTATTGATTGGCATGCCTTGTGAAGCTGCTGGAGAGTTCCCAGTGTTGCTGCTCCTCCATGGTTATCTTCTCTCCAACTCTTTCTACTCTCAGCTTATCAACCACATCGCTTCTCATGGCTTCATTGTCATTGCCCCTCAGGTCTCTCTCTCTCTCTCCCTCTCTCTCTCTCACATCAAACAGTAAGAATTACACAAAGCGAAGTTTGTTTATGGTCAATTCAATGCTACTCAATTTTAGTCTTGCAGGATTAGCTTTATTAGCATACTAATTAATTCCCATTATCTCCGATTATCTTTTTGGGATTTGCAGGTTGATACTTGATAGATCTTTTTTTTTCCTTTTTTTTTTTTTGGGTATTAAGACGACAAGATTAGTGGTTAGTTGATAGATTAGGAAGTAGGCGGATTTGAACCCATACCAAAATGCAAAGACACAATTTAGTTCCATCACTGTGGTAAATGACACTTGCTAATACTTGTTTTAGTGATACAATCGATATTGGTTGGGTAATGATTTTTACACCTTTTTTACTTTTGCTGCACTCCTCTCTTTATTTCTATCTAACAGGATACGGATCATTTTGATGAGAATCTTGAAAATTCGTGAATTATATATGTTCATTTTACATCATATGATTAGTTTTTGTTAAGTACTGTTTGTGTTTAATTTTAAATAAAAATATTTTAAATAATTTTTGATTGCACAATGTACGATAAACGGCCAAATTGACGGATTCTTAGATCCTCACAAAGAAGATCCGGCGAGGATCCATGTTCTATTTCTATCGCTTTGGTTCTCTCCTTTGACTTTAATCCAAATGCTACGGAATAATCACTTTCTTATCATTAGAGTGTAATGAAAAATATTCATGATCTTTGGGTCGTTTCTGATATTTTGAAAGCCTTATGCAAATTTAATAAAAAGACACTACTTATTTTAAGAAAAATTATAATTTTTTAGACCATATATTCAAACAGAGTTTGACAATTAATATTCAAACTTAATTGAAATCATCATCTCATTCTTACTAATTGAATAATCTTCAATTGCCACGAAATCATGGTATAGGGTCTATTCATGAAAAAATAGAGCACGAATGAAAGAGAGTTATTGAAATACACTTATATTTTTGTGGAAGAAAATAAAACACAAGTTAGTTTTTTATTATTAAAGAAAAGTGAAAGAAAATAATGTACAAATTTTTTAATTACATGACAAAAGTATATTAAGGATAAATTCTACTTAATTAATTATTATAGATAAAATCATATGATGATAATTTTTTTATTGGCAAATTTATTATGTAATGTATAAGAGGATTAAAAAGTTCGGACCTTGTGAGAAAAGTATATTGTTAGCCACTCGGCGCCATTCACCGTCAATAGTTGCCTTAGTCTGCAAGATAAAAAGTGTATGTCACTTTCAATGTTGTTAGCCACTTGTGCCACCCACTGTCAGTAGTTGCCTTAGTCTGCATGGCAAATGATGTATGTCGCACACACTAGCGGCTTTGGCTGTCTTGGTAGGAGAGAATGACTTGCATTCATCAAGTTATCGTTAATTGATATTTTTTAGTCTAATAATGCGTTGATTTGTGCAAATTTTCTTCACAAAGTAATTTATTATTTAGATTAAGATATTACTTAGCGGTAAATTTATTCTAATGTAAATTACTCTTATCGTGAGTACCAAGATGTCAAGGAACCAAAGATAAAAATATCAAAGCTTTTATTTTCAGTACTAGACAAGTTATGGAATTAAAGGGGTTTGGCGTCTTTTATGTGGCATGTTTTGATTGGCACATTTGTATGAACTAAATACACCCAAGTGGCTCAATCCTTTGTTAGACGTGCTAGGGTCTCAAATACGAATTAAGATTCTTTCCTCTTATTTTTTTCATCCCCTTCCATTCCCTCATCTCACATTTTTTATTTTGTCTCTCTTTCTATAAAAAATTAATATAAGATGTTAGTATGGCTTAACCGTGGCTGTTCAAATAGGAGGGGAGGGAAGTGGAGGGAAAAAAAGAGAGGAGATAATCCTATTCCTTCAAATGCTGGCTTTTTCTCATTCACATTTTTGTTCACATTAAGATGAACTAGCCTTCATGTATGCGCGTACTTCATGCATGCGCTTATGCACATGCAGAAGGTATTTTTTGAATTATGGCATGCTACGCGAAATTTATACATTTTAAATGTATTTATATGCGTAAATTGATAAAAGGAAAGTCAAATATTTGAAGTAAATGAATAATTTTAGATCATGCTAGAAGAAATCCCTCATAAACCAATTAAAGCATTTGAATTTACATAATAAAATCGGTCTTTATAGAATTTACGTTAAGAATAGAGAAAATAATGTTTAATAAACAATTGATTGAATCACATTATTGTTAGCTCATTGTGAGATTAAGCCCATCCACATCTCCATTAGTGTATATAATATTGTTTGTTAAAAAAAAAAACAATCATTTGACAATTAATTTAATCATATTATTATCTACGTGCGAAAGATCTTTTTTATAATATGCATTACACACCTCTTAAAATGTTTTAAAAATGTTTAAAAATAGAGAAAATAATATTTAATAAACAACGGACTGAATCACATTATTGTTAGCCCATTGTGAGGCTAAGCCCACATTTCTATCCTTAGTGTAGATCATATCGTTTGTTGAAAAGAAAAACAATCATTTGACAACTTATTTAATTATTTAATTAGATTATTATTCGCGTGCGAAAGACCTTTTTTTATAACCGGCATTACACGCCTCTTAATATATTTTAAACGTGTTTAAAAATAGAGAAATTGAATCACATTATTGCTAGCCTATTGTGAGATACTAATTATTTTTTAAAAAAAAAATTGTACTAACTATTAAAAAAAGTACTGTTAAAATGATGAAAATACCCCTTATTTGATGCATTATTTTGAGATGCCTTGGAAATTTTTGTCTTGGTGGCATTTTTGTCCAACTATTTTTGTTGAAGTTTGGTGACACCAAAATCACTGTTCACCTTTTATGTTCGCTTTTATGTATAGATGCATAGAAAAGTTGTTGGGCATTTTTTATGACAAAATTATTTAAAAATAAATTTACAAAATTACCCTTGCATTATTTTGTGCATTCTTTTTTGTTGCTTTTGATTTTATTTTTTTTTAGCCAAGGGGCATTTTCATCATATTATTTTTTGTCGAAGCCGTAACCCTGAATTGGGGTGCTGGCTTTATATATAAGAGATTAGAGATAACTTGTACTTTCACGATAAACTTCTAAGCGTGATTGTCACGCTATTAAGATGTTATAATTTTTTAGCATGCATTTAATTCTATTTTATTGGCAATTAATTGTTCTCTGTGTTTGACAGTTATATACCATAGCTGGACCAAACACAACTGATGAGATCAAGTCCACAGCTGCAATAACAAACTGGTTATCTAATGGACTTCAACCCTTGCTTCCACGCAATGTTCATGCAAATTTAAGCAAGCTAGCACTTGCCGGCCATAGCCGTGGAGGCAAGGTTTCATTTGCACTAGCTTTAGGGAAAGAAGAAACTGGCACCAGCTTAAAGTTTTCAGCCTTGATAGGCATTGACCCAGTTGACGGAATGGACAAGGGGAAACAAACTCCTCCGCCAGTGCTAACCTATGTTCCTCATTCATTTGATCTTGACATGGCAGTGATGGTGATTGGTTCGGGTTTGGGTGAAGTGAAAAAGAACCCTCTATTCCCTCCTTGTGCTCCAAAGGGTGTTAACCATGAGGACTTCTTCAACGAATGCCGGAAATCGGCATGTTATTTTGTGGCAAAGGATTATGGCCATCTTGACATGCTAGATGATGAGACCAAAGGGATTAGAGGGAAAGCAACGTATTGTTTGTGCAAAAATGGGAAGTCTAGGGAGCCCATGAGGAGGTTTGTTGGAGGGGTTGTGGTTGCTTTCATAAAAGCTCATTTAGAAGGTGATAGTAGCCACCTATTGGCTATAAGAGAAGGGGTTGAGACTTTGCCAATAGAGCTTCAAAGTGTTGAATTTCTTTTGTGAATTTTAGATGCATTGTAGATATGTTGCTTCACTACAAATGTGAGAAGGATGCTTCAATTAATTGCATTTAGCTTTTTGAGTTTCAAGGGGATGCATAGACTTGAGCAGACATAGTCATGTTAGTTGGAGCGGAGGTGATGCAGAGACTTGACCAGACGTAGTCATGTTAGTTGGAGCGGACGTACTCCCTTATATGCACTCAAGTTTGAATTTTTCTTCCTACAATTTAGATTAGTTTAAAGTAGGATATTACTTATATTAAGTAAAAGTGACAATGCATATAGATACACCAAATAATTATGGTTATGCAATTGAGCTCAATTTTATTTTTTGTCAAATAATTGTGGTTCATGAGATTCAAATTTTTGATTTAGATAAAGCAATATTGTGGGAGATGGAGAATTGAACTTGAAATCTCAAATGGAAAGTTAACCAACAAATTTATAAATCCCTACATGAAATTCGAACTCAAAACCTCATTAAGTAAAATCGTAACTTGATGGAGACTAGGTGTCACAAAACGAGTGTGTGCTGATTGAGTTAAAATTTGTTAGATGGATCTCTAACAATAACTTAATGAATTTATATTTCTTAAGGCCCGACCCATTAGGGGTGGGTTGAAAAAACTGGAAATCAGAAAAATGGGGTCGAAAACTAAACTAAGGCTGAAAAAATTGAACCGAATCGAATTTGGTTGGGTCGGTTTCAGTTTCTAGGGTTTGGAAACCGAACCATACTGAACCGAAGTTCTTCAAAACGATGTCGTTTTGTAATTATTTTATCAATTTATAAACCCATTCTAAAGGGCATCGTTCTACACCGACTCCACTTCTACCGTGCAGTCCAACCCAAGTCCCTAACCCTGTCCGCGGATTCCTCTCTGCTCTCTCCCGTTTTCCCAGTTCGCGTCGCGCAGCAGCCTCCTCTCTCTCTCTCTCTCGGTCTTCAATCACTCTCTCAAACTCTGTCGCTCATTCCCAGCGGTGACCCGCGACTCTCTCGGCCGTCAGTCTCTCATCTCGCCGTCAGCTTCTTCTTTTTGCTGAAATAGATTAACACCGGCTGGCTTGTTGTGGGTATCGGAGCGCTCTGTTATTACAATTTTTTGTCAGCCTCAAGCTCTGATTTTAGGGGGATGAAGATGTATGTCTTTAACTTTTTACTTATTTCTAATTAGGTTAGTTTATATGAAAGTCCGTTTTTAAGGCTTTTGTAGAAGTTTCGTATTATTATTTTCTTAATGCTGGTGGTGTTATAAATTCCACATTTAAACAATTTTTTGCAGTTTACAGGCCAATTCCGGTGTGCTTACCAATTTTGATGTGCTCAACTTTCTAAAGTCCAAAGGGGCTTCAAAACATCTAGCACGGGTTCTTGCTAATGTAGCGCCATCTGAGTATAAGGTAGTAATGATATTTATATTTCCACCACCCATTCCCTTTTTTATCAGTATTGTTGTGAGAAATGATGTGTTGTTTATTTCCCTTGCTTAGGTTTTTGATTACTTGGTTGCGACTCCTGCTTGTACTCAGACAAGAGAGAGTATTCATGAGTTCAAGGAGAAGTGTAAGGAATATGACCTTGCAGAAGCTGAGGTGCTCAATATCATCAACTCTAGGCCATATAACGTCGTTGGAATCTTCCCGGTGTGTTATACTACTTTGATTGATAATCTGTTTCTCTTACGTATCTCATTGATTCTAGTAATGACTGTGATGCTTCTTTCTTGATGGTTTCTGTTTCATTTATATTATGATTTGTGTATATTATCATGATGCCTGTTGTTTCGTGTATCGGGTTTATGTGATCACACCGTATCTGCAGCTAATTGCATTTGTCTTTGTACCCTGCATTGTGGGTGGAATAGGAACCGCATATAAGTGGGCTAGGGAAAAAAAATTAGGAACACTATATCTTGCGCAGAGAAAAATTATGAGCAGAATGCTATGCTTTCTATTGCTTGACATGAATTTACTGATTCACATTATGTAAGTACGGTAAATCATTGGCTGGGTACCGCGTATTTTATTTCTCCATTCTGTAGTCTGTCAACCTGAAATAATTATTTGTGACCATTGATATCAGAAAATTATCAACTCTGTGTACAACTGAGTTAACAATGTTACCATGGCGTTTTCATTAAGGTTGAACTTTTCAAGACTTGGGATCAAAACAAAGCTGCCTTATTCGCTAACGTGATAATTGAGAATTCATGGATTTATTCAGTGTCTACTGTTTATGATGAATTAGTGTCTTCCCAAATTGTGGAATGGTCTAGTGCGTTTTCTCTTCTTGTTGTCTGTGCTTAGAGAATCTATGAACACCTTGTTGGATTACCATGTTCTTGGTGCATACACATTATCTTTTGTTTTCTCATATATCATTTTGGTTCACGACATGTAGTAAATATTATTGCAGTTAAGCATGAGCCCGCACGAATGCATTTTGTCTTGATGTTCCTTTGTGCAATGACCTCAAAAGAGAGCTACCATTTTCGAATAACGAAGCCTTTTCAGGCTTAACAATGCCACGTGCAAATTTTGAAAATCAAACCCACACCATGACAGTAAGGCTGAGCAGAACAGCTACAAAGTCGTACACCACCGCCCTTTTCTCTCAATAAATCCACCAATTTACTAAAGACACCAGTCACCCATGAAAACATAGTAAATGTAGGCTCCTTCTTTGTGTAATGACATAAGATCGCCATTGCCTCTGTGCCATATAGGCTCCTAGTATAATTTTCCTACTTGTAAACTAAGAGAAACTAGTGTAACGTTCCTGCTTTATTGTAATTTATGGAACTTGTCAACTTACTTGCAAATTTGCTTTGTTAATTTCTTTATGGTGTCTCACAGATGATAGAGGATATCGATAACCGTCTAGGAGATAAAATTCAAGATCTAGTAGATATGGTGGTAGAAGTGTTACCATCTCTACCCGTTCCAGCAGCAACTTACGATAGTGAGGCAAAAACCACGGATGCAGAAAAAATTGAAGATGAGAACGATAATGATGAAGAGGAACCAATTGAGACAGAATGATCAGAAGGATTCCAGCATCAATGATCGAAGTTTAAGTCTCGAAATTTTCTTCACTTGTAGGTTTATGGTCTCAAATCAAGTTTATCATGAGCAACTATTTACTGTCCATCTTGTATACTTGGATTGCATTTGTGGTTTCGCAAGCGACTGTCGAATGTTGTCATGATAGCAGGAATGAAGAAACTTATAGGTCGTGGTTTCTTCTATTTTGGTTGTGGTTCAAGTAAACTTCTCTGGTTGCATGTCATTCACTATTTTGCCCATAAGAAACTGAAGTTGTTTGAAGGAGGATTTACATGGATTTGTCTTCCCTAATTGTTTGAAGGAGAATTTACATGGCATGGGTACACCTCCACGATGGTGTTTCGTGCCCATGAAATAAAAGACGTGTAAATTTTTATCCACATCTTTGATTGATTGAAGTTACTCTTTGTTTGGAGAGGTTCCAAGGTTCGACATCTTCCTCATTGTCAAATATAATAATTAAAACGGACAGGGTTACATGAGAAAATACAACTTGTATTATCCTTCCTTCAATTTAATTTCTTTTAAACGAAAAACTTGGGTTACAGTTACAGAGTGTTATTTTCACGTGTGATTATATCATCAGCGCGAGGCGACATCGTAATTGAAAAAAATTGTCTTCCGTTGAATTAATTAAAGTTTGGTATATGGATATATAGAGTAGAACAAAAGTGTTGGACTTACAATGGTACCCTTTTTATATGACTGAAAATGAAAGATCCCACTTCTAAATAATTGACTTCCATTTGTAAAAGTGACGTTAGCTAGGGAGGTTCAACATAATACGACCTCGATTATTTTGGTTGGCGTACGAGTAAATGCTCTTAATCACTAAAGCTACAATTATACTGCAACGAGGTATACTTTTATCGAATGTCTCTGAAGGAACATTGCAGCTGCCAGGTAGGGATAAAACTTAGGGTTCAAGCAAGAGTAAACTGTCAAATTTCCTATGCATACAGAAGGGAAAACACACTTGTTAAGTGAATGGGTTCTCACACGGTTTTATCACCTATCCTGTGCCTCCGACTGCAGATACTATGTCCGTGGTGATATGCGTCTCGGAGCATTTGTCAAGTTTGAAGTCGGACAGCGTATTTTTGTCTTGTTCAAAAACACTAAACCTGCCTCTGGTGAGCAAAGCTGCAATTTCTTTTCTTGTTTATTAAGCAATATGTTGTTCCCAAATTATTGATGGTTGTGTTTTCCTTGATTCTTGCACCATTGCAGAGACCTTGATGTTTGAAAATGATGCGGAGATTAAGGATGAAGATAAATTTCTTCACAGGACCTACACCGGAAAACAGAAACACGTGGTCGGTGCTGCAAGGAGTGGCATAATTCCTCGCAGGGTCAGGAGGAAGACTAACGCTAATAGAGCTGCTGCAAGGAGTGACATAGCTCCTGGCAGGGACAAAGACGGGTTTGTTCGAACCACATACAGTGGAAAAGGGAGAGGAGGCTGGACCAGCTGAAGAGCTCTGAGCCAATGATCTGAGCTGCTTAGATGGTATGTAGTTTTAAGACTCGAAACTGATCTTTGAGAATCAATGGCATTGCGACTTCAATGTGAAATGTTCTGTTGCCAACTCTTATTAGGTATTTTCTATATATAGTTTAAGACTTAAAAACTGATCGGGAGATGAATGATATCATTTGAAATTAAATGTATGGCGAATTCGATTTTACAGTCTGATGGTATTCCTCTTTATTTGAAAGTGAGAGGTATTAGGTTCAAATCTCGTGGATGGTGAATTCAATACCAAATTAGGTTGCCCATTGTGTGGCTTTGCCGAACTCCCCCTCCCCTTAGTGTAAAAATATCGATGTACTAAAAAAAATATGCATGGCATTGAATTGAAAATTTAGTTAGTTGTTTTGGTAGTCGGTTTATGTCTAATTCTTGGGTATCTTATTCACTTAATTTCGAGCTTAAAAACATGAAACATTTTAAAATCTCTGTATTTATGTCTTGAGAAATGCTAAGGAGACTTTCAAAGCGGGACTCTCCGCCACCTTATCTGTTTGGTACATTGCTTTATGATGTTGGCACGAGAACTCTGCCACAAAGATAAGCCGGCAGAGAGTTCATATGGAAAGTTCCACTTTTAAGAGTCTCCTTGGCATTTCTTGTATGTTTTTGTTGATGTTTAGGTTATGGTTAAACCCATGATGGATGAATTTAAGTGATGCGATTATTCTCTATTGCGCCTTGTAGCTGATATTATAAGAGCATGTATATTTTTTTCTTAGCTGGAAAGCTCTCTAATTTCAGATTGTAAATTGATCTTTAATGGAAGATGTAAATAGAAACGTATATTGGCATCTTTCTTTTACGTTTTTGGAAATTGGGTTACATCTTTTTCATTGGAGCAAAATCCTTCATGTTAACATTCTCAGAAATGTAAAATTAGATGTAAATGTGGTTTTACATCACAAATTTGCAACTCTCCATTAGAAATGCCCTAATTAGTCTAAAACGAAGAGGGCACTCGAACTTGGTCGCTTAAAGAGGAATACAACATTAGTTACTTCTTACTCTTGCGAATATAGTGGTATGCAACTACAGAAAAAAAAAAAAAAAAATAATAATAATAAAAAAACAAACCATCAGGAAGCATCGACAACAAAACTAGCTATCTTTTGCCGTCAGATTCTTTGCATGGTTAGCGCATCTGTTTTGGGTACAGAGGGCCACAGGTTCGTATCCTGTCACCTTGATGTGGCAATAGAAAATAATGTTGGAGAAATTACATGGTTAAGGTATTAGGTCGAACTTGGCTCGTTCAATTCTTATAGAGAAGAAGGATCCATAAACGTTTGGTTTTTAGATCTTCCTTTCTCGAGTCATCTGAAATAGCAAAACAATAATCCATGACGTATTAAGAACCTCTGGTCCTAATTTTGTAAGTACGAGTCTTCTTGACCATGTCTACAGCTTAAAACATTTCATCCAAAAACAAAAAGACATTAACATCAAAAATATAAGTGCCACGGAAAAGAACCTTTTGCAACCACTAGCATTGCAATTTCTATACCAACGCAGTAGAGCAACAAAATATCAACAGATTTTGACCCTGCCAGGAATTACATCGCTCCTTTTTTTCCTTCCGATGAGTTAATTTGCTTGCTAGCTTTTCAGTACAGCTCCTATTGACCCTGCCAGGAATTACATCACTCCTTGCAGCAGCTCTGTTCCCAGTCCTCTACATAGAGGCACAAATTAAGAACAGACGTATGTCCACCAACCGACTACGAAGTAATAATCTGACTGGTAACACATCAGATTATTCGTAGACTTCTTTCTCTTTTCCAGTGCACGCTATGTAAAGAAATCCATCATCCCCCGTATTATCCGCATCAAATGCAGACATCAAGGCCTCTTTAACAGTGCAAGAGTTAAGAGCTATTGACGACCACAAGGTCGACAACTAATTTGGGAACAAGATATCATGCTCAAAAGAAAACAAAAAATAAAGAAAAAAAAAGAGAAATGCAGCTCTGCTCACCATTGGGAGGTTCAGTGTTCTTGAAATATAATCGGATAGAGAAGTTGTGGAGATGAGTCCGAATAAGAAGTAACTAATGTTGTATTCCTCTTTAAGCGACCAAGTTCGAGTGCCCTCTTCATATTAGACTAATAATTAGGGCATTTCTAATGAAGAGTTCCAAATTTGTGATGTAAAAACCACATTTACATCTAATTTTACATCTCCGAGAATGTAATGTGAAGGAGATCAATAATTTACAATTCGTAACTGGAGAGACCCTGCATGATCATCATTGCCGTTGATCCTGACCCAGGCTCCTGCCCATACCATCGCCTGATTGCGTCTCAAACAATTTCCCATTCCAGCTACGTACGGGTAGCTTATTAAGCCGACGAACCTTAAGAATTAAGGTTCTGGAGAAATAGGGCCTCATAATTGAGTTGAAAGAATAGAGAATTTAACGATGGGGGAAGTTTGTGTTATGTATAGGAGGGGAGCCCTAGCAAAGCTGAGAAAGGTTGGGTGGGGAGGATTGGGTCGAGACCTTGACATAATTGTTGTTATAATATTACACTTGCAGCCTCGAGGAAAATGCATGCACGACAGTATTATATTCGAGGTCGATTTTTTGTTCGTTCAATTTAGAAGTGTAGTGACGAGGACAAAAGGCAGCGGCTCGGCGTAATTTAGAAGCTCAATTTACAGCTTGAAGTAACGTTTGATCGTCCTTGTTAATATACTCTAAAAATGCGACATTAACTTTTAATTTATTTTTTATTAATATGTTTTCAAAGTGAAACATATTAACCTTTGAACAATTGGTGGTCAACTTTTAATATAACGTATTAACCTTTGATCAATCTCTCTAAATTGGTTAGTAATTAGTGTGTAGTCCTAAAAAAAGGGAAAAGACGAAGGGGATGAAGCTAATTTTCAAATTGTGCATTCTTTGTATCCTTCTAGACGTACGTAAAATTTGTTATTAGCATCATTCGTTGGTTATATGAAATTTGTTTATTACTGATTATTTTTGTTGTATTTTTTTCAGAAAATGATTAGGTTTGGTGATGTATTGAATTTCAATGGTAGATGGGTTGACACCAAATACATTGATGGTCAAGTGAAATCAAAGGTTGTGTCCGATCGAGAACGTTACTTATGAAGAGTTGGTGCATATAATACCACAACGATTAGGTTTTAATGCGAGAAACTGTGAGATCAAGTATTTTATGAGTACAGGACAAACTTGGGGTTGTGCAATATGATGGAGATATGTGACAATGACGATGTGACTACTTGGGTTTGTGAAAGGCTCTCCATACGACCCAACAAAATTCCACTGTACATAAATATCGAAAGAAAGTTTTCAAGCTGTGAAATTGCAGGTAACCATGGCACTGCAATTAGACTATTTGGGTTTAATATCGAAAGAAAGCCTTCAAGATGTGAAAGTCCAAGTAATTTCCATCTCAGTTTGAAAAATATGATGGTAACTTTGATACGTTCAACGGTCATGCAGCGAGTTACGATGTCTGTGTTAGAATCTCAAAGACTACGATCTCTGTGGTAAGGAATGAATCGAAAATGGTGATGATGATTTCTGGAAAAATCTCAGAGAGGTGCAAAGAGAAGGTTCTCACAGAAAGTTGCCTTCATTCATTCATTCACACCTCACACAAAACTTGCGAGAGGTATATTACCGTTTTAGAGAGAGAGATTCTCTCTCTATGATACAAAACTCAAATCCAACCATTCATGCAATCTACCCTACAAGATAGTTACATGTGTCAACACAAATCACTAACTCTAAGATTACATCTTAGCTATCCAATTGGAATGTAATCCAATGGCTCATATTTAAATCTGGAAATTGAAACTAAATACAAATTTATTCAGCTACAAACACTTATATTTCAACACTGCGTTCTAAGTGTTTAGTTGAGATTACTCCAAGCTTTCTTCTCAGGTATTCGAACTGATCCCTGGCCAATGCCTTGGTAAAAATATCTGCAGTTTGCTCTTCAGTCTTGCAATACAGTAAATCGATCTCTCCATCTTGCAAAGCATCTCGGATGAAATGAAATCTCTTGTTTATATGCCTTGTCTTATGATGATGCACATGATACTTGGTTATGGCCATAGCTGAGGTATTATCGCATAGAATTGGTGTAGCATCAACCTATTCTGCACCAAAATCTGAGAGAACAAATCTCAGCCAAATTGTTTGTGCAGTGGCTTCTGCTATACTAACATATTTAGCCTCTGCGGTGGATAGTGCAACACTGCTTTAATTGATTGATGCCCAAGAAAATACACCTGAACCAAGATTAAATGCATATCCAGATGTGCTTTTCATATCATCCTCGCTTCCTGACCAATCACTATCACAGTAGCCAATAAGCATTGCTTCTTTCCCTTTCTCATATGCTATACCATAATCAAGTGTGCTTATTTCCCTTTCCCTTCCAACTATCTGCCTATATAATCTTTCATCAGCTTGTTCACTTCCATCTGACTTAGACAACTTTTCATTCACTGCAAGAGGAGTAGCAACTGATTTGCATTCTTTGAGACCAAATTTATCCAGTAGTGTCTTTGTATATTTCTTCTGGTGCAAGAAAATGCAATTGTCAGTTTGTATCACACCTAAACCCAAGAAGTGGTGCAGCATCCCAAGGTCAATCATTTCATACTGTTTTATCATCTCAGTTTTGAACTTCATCATCAACTCTTGTGAACTTCCAGTGTATATGATATCATCCATATACAAAGAAACAATGAGTATTCCACTTTATGCAATATTTACATATAGTGTTGCTTCACTAGGACTCATTTGAAAACCAGCTTTAGTGAAGTAAGAGTTGATCTCTTTATACCAAGCTCTTGAAGCTTGCTTAAGACCATATAATGCCTTCTTGAGTTTGTAAACTCCATCTTCCTTGTTCTTGATCACAAATCCAGGAGGTTGATCAACATACATTTCTTCATGCAATACTCCATTCAAAAAAGCTGATTTCACATCTAATTGGAACAATTTCCACCCTTTCTGTGCAGCCAATGCAACCAATGTTCTGATTGTATCAAGCTTAGCAACTGGTGCAAAAGTCTCATTGAAATCTATTCCAAGCTTTTGAGAGTATCCCTTTGCAACCAATCTGGCTTTGTTTTTCTGCACTGAGCCATCAAGGTTTAACTTGGTTTTGTAAACCCATTTAACACCAATTACTGGTTTATCAGATGGTCTACTAACCAACTTCCAAGTATTATTCTTCTCTATCATTGCAATTTCACTCTCCATTGCTTTCTGCCATGCTTCATCCTTAACAACTTCTTCAAAAGTTTCAAGTTCAATAATGCACAAATTGCATCTTTCATACATTTCTGCAATGCTTTTATATTTCAGTGGAGTATGATCGAAATCCTGTGGACCTGAACTTTCACTTTGTCCAATAGTACCACTTCTGACTTATGTTTCATCAATGCTTCTTAGTGCCTCACCATCCATTTCTGACATCTCAGCTCGAGTTAAGCTTGATTCACTAGCCTCATTTTCTTTCTCAGTAAACATCTCAGTGAGTGGCACTGAAATACTACATTCGTTCTATGTACTCCAATCCCAACTTGCTTCCTTATTGAATACTACATCTCTGGATATAATCACCTTTTCAGATTCAATGTTATACAACTTGTAACCTTTCTCACATCTTCCATACCCTAGAAACACACACATTGTGCTAGACAAGTCAAGCTTATGTCTTTGTTCTGGGACATGTGCATAGCACAGAGAACTAAACAGCCTTAAATGCTTAATTCCTGGCCTTCTTCCACTATAGGCTTCAAATAGAGTTTTCTTGTCCAAAGCCTTAGTTGGACACCTATTTAAGACATATACTACAATGTTAACTGCCTCAACCCAAAACTCCAGTGGTATCTTCTTCTCAAACATCATACACTTAGCCATCTCCACAATGGTCTTGTTCTTCCTTTCAGCCATTCCATTCTACTGTGGTGAGTATGCCACATTGAGTTGCCTTTCCATTCCCATTTCTTCACAGAACCTGTTGAACTCAATGGATGTATACTCTCATCCTCTGTCACTTCTCAGTTTCTTCAACTTATACCCACTTTGCAGTTCAACAATAGCCTTAAACTTCTTAAAGACATTGAACACCTCAGATTTGTATCTCATAAAGTAAACCCAACACATCCGAGTACAATCATCTATAAAAGTGAGGAAGTATCTATTTCTAGCCTTTGCAACAGTTTGCATTGGTCCACAAACATCAATGTGTACCAATTCCAGTGGAATATTGGCCCTACTTGTTGTCTCTCTTGGAAAATAATCTTTGCAATGTTTCCTAAGAATGCACCCTTCACACACTTCATTGGCGTTCTTAATTTCTGGCAACCCAAGCACTATTTCTTTCTCTTGTAACAGCTTCAAACTATTGACATTCAGATGCTCTATTCTTCTATGCCAGATCAAAGTTAACTTACTCACACTTGCTTTTAATGCAAAATGCAAATATGTGTGAAGTTTCAAAGGAAAACTTCTGTTTCCTCTCATTGGTACTTTAGCAACCAGATTAAAGAGAGAGAGCAATCATCATAAATTTCAGCCTTTTTATCTCCAAAAATCAGAAAGTATCCATGCTCCATCATCTACCACTTAGTAGATTCTCCTTGAGACCTGAGACAAGCATTACTTCTTTGATATACCTCATTCCCATCTTAGTGTCCACCATCAAACTTCCTTTTCCAATAACATCAACCAATTGTCCAATTCCCATTTCTACTTTTGCAGTTATGCTTCTGTCGATATCAACTAGCACATCTTCTCTGCCAGTCATGTGGTTACTACAACCACTATCCACATACCATACATCTTCAATAGACTTCTTGTCAACTGCATTATTTACATAGAACATGGTTGGTGTGGGAAGAACCTGAGTTGCAAAATTTAGATGCTGAACACCTTGAGCACCTTTCTTATTATTGCAGTACCTTGCAATATGACCAATTTTCCCACAACAATGACACTTAGGTTTGCCTTTAAGAAAACATTCTCCATAATGGTATTTATCACAGTACCTACAAGGGTTTCTACCACCTTCTACAGCTGCAATTTGCTTCCCAGATTGATAAGCAGGCTTTTGATCCCACTTTTTAAATTTTGGTTTCCAATTCTTCTAGTATCGATTGCCTTGATTTCCAGAAGAATTGGCAGGTTTGGGATTCACACTTAGACTTGCAAATGCTTTCTCAGTCTTGTTCTTATTATGTCTCTCCAATCTCTGTGCAAAACTTTTCAATGAGGCAATTACCTTTTGAACTTCAATCACATCTATATCCTTTGAGTGTTCAACACAGAGCATATAGGATCATACGCAGAGGGTAAACTAATCAACATTTTCTGCACAATCCTCTCTCTAGACAGTTCATCTCCATAACTTCTCATTTGATTTATCAGACCAAACAATTCTGTAAGATAAACAGATAGGGACTCATCATCTCTCATCTTGGTATATTTAAATTCTTCACGAAGACCTTGTAATTTAACACTTCTAACCTGTTTGTCGCCATGAAATTCTTGCATCAAGATATCTCAAGCTCCCTTAAAGGTTTCTTCGTGAGAGATCCGAGGGAAGATCTCATCGAAAACTACTCCCTGAATCAACCCAAGCGCCTTAGCATCTTTCATGAGCTTCTCCGTGAGAGTTGGAGTATCACTCGATTCCTCCTTCTCCTTCTTCTTTGCATCAGATTCATCAACTCTCTTCGAATCTGAGCACTCTACTCTTTTTCCAACAAACTCCCATAATCCATGAGACTTGAAAATAGTCTTCATCCTTATGCTCCATAACTTATAATTCTCGCTGGTGAAGATCGGTGCTCTCAGCTCACCACCACCAGATCCTGCCATGTTAGACACAGATCTCACAATCAATTTCTTCAAATTTTAAATTGTTCCTTCACAAATTCAATCGCCCAGTGTTAAGCAACCAAACCTAGCTCTGAGGCCATGTTAGAATCTCAGAGACTATGATCTCTGTGGTAAGGAATGAATTGAAAAGGGTGATGATGATTTTTGGAAAAATCTCAGAAAGGTGCAAAGAGAAGGTTCTCACAGAAAGTTGCCTTCATTCATTCATTCACACCTCACACAAAACGTGCGAGAGGTATATTACCGTTAGAGAGAGAGATTCTCTCTCTATGATACAAAACTCAAATCCAACCATTTATGCAATCTACCCTATAAGATAGTTACATGTGTCAACACAAATCACTAACTCTAAGATTACATCTTAGTTGTCCAATTGGAATGTAATCCAATGGCTCACATTTAAATTTGTAAATTGAAACTAAATACAAATTTATTCAGCTAAAAGCACTTATATTTCAACAGTCTGACTGCCATGCAAAAGTGAGGAAGAGGAATGATAATGATACAATCGTGAGAGCAAATTCAACAGCGTTATGATCGTGGAATGAGATGCCACATGATACTTAATTTGGTGAGTATCCTGGAGAGGGTTCTATGGTTTCAGTGTCTGCTGTTTGTGCCAATCATGGCTGATGGCATTCCTTGATGTGGTTACTCCTAATAGTGCGATGGATCTACGTTTCATGGATTTAGTTGTGGAATTCGATTCTCCGAGACGTTTGTTCGATTTTCTTAGGATTGTGTTTAAATGGCGAACGCACTGGTATTGGAAAAAACTTTATCTGCCCAAGGCAATTCTCAGTCAGCAACTCCTCACTTGGATTGCTGAAAGGTACGGCCAATTACTTTTTCCTTTCTTCTTTTACAATTATGAAAATCCTTTTCATTTTTCGAACTTGGTTTGTGTTATTGCTTGCAGAACAACATGCTGTTTGCTAATTTGACGACGTTGCAGAGCACCGTTACTGGAATACTTGAATGTACCCAAAGAGTTCAGGTATAGTGCTGAGGGTCCTCCTGATCTTTGTATCACAGGGGCGATACCTTATTGTAAGAATTTGAGAGCAGTACATGTCGATCCCATCTGTCTAGAGGATCTCTCAATGCATTGCTAATTTATAAATGAACTCGGCCTATACCAAATGATGGACGACGTAGCAGCGTCATATATGGCTGAAAGCTTTCCGCATCTAAAGCGTCTACTGATTCTGTCAGTCTTCCTGTCGTACGGTGCTTGGAAACTATACTGAATAGCCACAAGAATCTTGAGCTACTTGATACACGACTCAGCTGCTGTAGACGAAGAAATTTTATCTGAAGAATGTTGCGTGGGGACGAACAAGTGATCGATGAAAAGGCTGCTGGTGTGGAGCTGCATCACCAGCGTGCAAGGAAACTCTGCGAGCAATGTTCTCCCCTATACAACAACTGATTTTCTTTTTCTTTTGTTGGGTGCGCCATGGGGTAATTTGGACAGCTAGTTCTTTTGTGGTTTACAATTACATGGCATTTGAAAAGTGGATCGTTTTTCTTTCATCATAAAGAAATCATTTTATTTTTGAAACAAATGAAAGTAAAGAATTCATTCATGCTCTCATATCGTTTATGTTGCGTAAGCGGTTCAAATTTTCTTTCCATTAGTTTAGACAAATGTCTGTAGCTAGAATATTGTAACAACTTTTTTTTTTTTTTTTCAAACATTCATAGCCTAACCCAAAAACCAACCCTCAAGGCCACTTGAGATTTTGGACCAATGTAAACCTGTTTGAAGAAGATCAATTGAAACATAGACAGTTTTGTAATCTCTGATTTAGAATCTCAACGAAAGAACCAGATTGTTGGGTGCCAGTTCCCACGGAGTATCACTGAATCCTTAACCGAATAAATCAACAAAGACGCATATGTAGAGTTCTTCATAAAAAAAAGGGTTCTTTAGAGATAAACCCAGACAAATTACATTTCATAAACAAAAACCCATATAAATTTAAATCTCTAAATAAAACCCAATTTTCAAACAAACTGACATGTAAGCAAATAAGTGACCTATTGTTACAATATATTTACAACTTATGCCACAACTCCCTAATTAAGTCAATAAAGGTTATCATAACTCACCCTAATTATGATGAGCAACAAGCTCCTATACTGTTAATATATTATACCAACAAATTTACCTATATTTTGTTGATTAAATAATAAGTATATTTATCTAAGAAATATCAATAGTATGCCTAATAAGTGTATTTATATGAGAAATATCGATAATATGCCTACTAATCAAGGCTCAGAATGCATGATAAACATGTATGAAATATTATACTAATTTACCTATAGTTTGTAGATTCACTAATGTAAATAATAAAATATATTTTATATGAGAAACATCAATAGTTTGCCTAATAAGTATATTTATATGAGAAATACCAATAATATGCCTACTAATAGAGGCTCGGGATGCATGACAAACATGTATGAAATATTATACTAATTTACCTATACAAATTAATTTACCTATATTTTGTAGATTCACTAATTTAAATGATAAATACATTTTATATGAGAAA
The DNA here is from genome assembly GCF_019419815.1 of Pyrus x bretschneideri. Lineage (NCBI taxonomy): Eukaryota > Viridiplantae > Streptophyta > Magnoliopsida > Rosales > Rosaceae > Pyrus > Pyrus x bretschneideri. The sequence goes on from NW_025999798.1 coordinate 11,072,454, forward strand.
TATTAACAATATGCCACCTAATAGAGGCTCAGGATCCATGATAAACATGTATGAAATCTAATACTAATTTACCTACATAAATTAATTTACCTATATTTTCCAGATTCAAGAATTTAATAACAGGTGCATTATTTTTCAAAATGACCAAAACTATTAGTACTAAGTAGGTACACTAATCTTTTCAAAACAAAAAAAATAGGTACATTGATGTTCGAAAAATAAAACAAAACATACTAGACACATCATTTTTTACCCCTTTTTGTTTTAAAGAAAACAAAAGCATGGTTTTTATTAAATCGCAATAGGGTATATTAATCTGAAAATTTATTGTTGAATTCAAAACGTTTTGAATTTTTATTCCTACGTCAACTAAAATTTCAAAGCCATTACACACGTTACAAGAAAATTAAAAAAGCTTTCCATTTTAATTTTGATATCAACATAAACTGCTATAATGACTTAACTGAGGGTAATTTGGGGAATCCAAATAATATTAAATATGACACACAATCTCAATTAGGTAATTTGCTTAGATGGAGCCTAGTCATTGGGTTTTTGTTAGAAAAATATATTATTGTGGGTTTTATGTAAAAAAAATTGAGTTTGAAGGGGTAAAGTCACATTTTCAGTAAAAAAAATAATAATAGAGGAAGCCTAAAGTCAAAATTGGCCGAAAATGGGCCCGTCTGAAGTTCTTTTCTAAAATAAGCACATACATCAAAAGTATTTCTAATTGAATTCGTTTGTAGAAGAAGCACCTTGAAGTTAATAACGAAAATAACAAGTGCTTACTGAAATCGTTTCTATTTAAAACCACTTCCGGACAGCCCAAAAAACGCATTGGTGCATTTACTAACGTAACCTCAGGCTAGTGCTGAAATGATTCAGTTCACCAACAAAATGAAGATTATTATGCTGAATTTAAATTAGCATGCGTCCTATAATGTAAAAATCCCAACAAAAACAAAAACCAAACCAATAAATTAGAGGTGAAATTAAAGACGAAGTTAAGCATGAGTAGCATATATAGCATAATAAGATGTGCTTGAAAAATTGTAATTATTGAGTAGTAATTAGAGCTGCCTTCTGCTCGTGAAAAAAATATCAAAAATCCCGAACCGAACTGAAAACTTCCTGAACCAAAAGTCCTAAACTGTTCGGTACCCGAATAGTTCGGTAGGGGATTCGGGATCCCATATGCATTCGTTTGGCAATCCCAAATCGAACCGAAGCATATATTTAATTTTAAATTAGGTTTAGAAATTACGTGGACCGTTGAATTTGGTAGAGATTTAATCTTAACCGTTCATTCATTACCCTTACTCTCTTGATCTCACCCGAGTCACCTCACTCTCACTGTCTCACGTTGCCTCTCTCTCTTGTCTCGACTCGTTCTCTCCTTCATGTTTAATTAGTTCCGCATACCCTTTACTTTTTTAAGTTTTGTTTGTATAAATTTAATTGATTTTTGTGTTTCATGCTTTAATTTTGTATTTTGCTCAAATGGTTATTGATTGTATAGGTAGTATATCTTCATTTTTTAAGCTTTTTTAATTTTCTTGAACCATACCTAAAATTTTTGGGAATACCGAAATTTTGGTTCGATTTCGGTTTTTGAAATTCCGTCCCGAAAGGAATTGGTTTGGGATCCGGACCCGAACCACCCCTAATGGTCTTGTGTGTCACTTTTCCATATGTGGGTTGTTTTATATAGAGTTTTTGGTTGAAATAATCAACTTCTGACATTCAGTTGCTAAAATAATTTACTTTGAGTATTTCATCGTTATATCATAGTTGTGTCCTTTGATGTCGTGGATATGTTGTAAATATATATAAAAAAAAAGTGACCAAATATTAAAAGTGAATCATTTTAACTAATTGACTTTTATATTATCAAAGTGTTTTTTTGATTCTGAAATAGTGTTTTAATGTTTTATAGAGAAATACATTAATCGTAAGTTCTTTCTCATAAAATACTTTCAAGATTTTTCAAGAAGGAAAGAATTTGAATTTTTGATAAAATTCTGGAAGTGCTCACCAACATCATTATTCCAAACCATAATTCTTCACATTCTCAAACGAATTGCAAAGCAAGTTGTAAGCTAACCAAGAAAAGAAACTTGCACTTTTATTTTGTTGTAGGGAAAATAAGATGTATTCCACAACGTAAAAAACAATAAAAAGAAAAGGAGAAATTATAGATTGATAAGTCGAGTAGATAAATTCATAACTTAAACGCACATGACAATAACAAGACCACAATTTCAGCTAGAAGTGGATTTGTTCCAAGTTTCCCCTCTTAATCAAGTTTCCCGCTCCTCTTAATTAAGTTTTAGATTCGGTTACTTTTGGATAGACGAAAAGATTTTTCAGTATAACGAAAACACAATTCAGTACATCATCACATGCCATGATACAAGTTAAAAGATGTGTATTTTCTACGATTAATATAATGACATGTAATATAATAACTTGCGTTTCTAGTACACTGAAAAATTTCTACTGCCAACACCCATTTACATCAAGTTACATTTCGAAATATTACATTGCTAAAATGGTAATGAGGACTAACAGGACTTGGGCATCACGCAACCCCTGCCCTCCATTACAAACCAAACCCATGTGGGTCCCGGCAACAATACTGTACTACAGTTTTCTCAAATTTTCTCCATATCTCCGCCTTCACTTTTCTGATTGCAAAGAAACGCGGCGGTGCATTCTGTGTTTTATGTTTGTGGTTCACCCCTCTCTCTGTCTAGATTGCAAAGAAAGTGGAGACATTCTAGGTTTAGGTTCGTTGGTTTCTTTCTCTCCACCTTCACGTCTCTCTCCTTATCAGATTGCAATCAAAGTCTTGCCATTTACATGCATAGTTAGTTATGCTCCTAGAGAATAAGAGGTGTAATTAATTTTGCTTAGCTCTAACTGAATCTAAAAATTGCTTTGTATACAGAGAGTGCAGTGCTTGGTTTCATTAAAACATTTCTGCAGAAAAGATAATAGAAAAAGGCCATTTCATTTGAACTGCATTTTCTTCCATCTTTTCTTGTGTTCCTTTTATGACTCAGTTCTTGATAGTGTTTATAAGAAATAAAGGGTTTGTTGATTAGTTATGTATGTCAGAATACACATTTTTCACATTCTCTAGCAACTCTTTGTATTACTTTCTTTTTTGCCATTTTTTCATCTGTGAATTTTTAATTTTTTTTTATCACCTATACTAATATTTTTACCAAGCGTAAGTTCAGGCATATATAACTAATCAAGAAACCCTTACTTTCTTAAAATACGGTGACTTGTAATAGAACTTATGCTTGGTAGAAATATTAGCATAGGTGATTAAAAATTAAAAATTCACAAATGAAAAAATGGCTAAAAAGAAAGTAATACAAAGAGTTGCTCGAGAATGTGAAAAATGTGTATTCTGACATTCATAACTAATCAACAAACCCTTTCTTTGTTATAAACAGTGTCAAGAACTGACACATAAAAGGAACACAAGAAAAGATGAACAAAAACGTAGTTCAAATGAAAGGGCATTTTTCTATTATCTTTTATGCATAAATGTTTCACTACAAAAAATATGGGCACTGCACACAATAAATTATGTGCCCTTTGAGGCCAAAGAGCACCAAGACATGTGCCCATAGACCAATAGCAACAGTGCAGCTACTAAGTTTTTATCTGTGCCCTCTATGGGCGTCACCATTGCTAAAAGGGCACAATACACTGTTTGGTGCTCAAAGATGCAGGCACAAATGGACCATTATTTGTGCCTGTTTCTGACAACTTTATCAGAAGACCTTTTCCAGCCATATTGACACTTATATTATAATTGTGCCAACAAGAATTAAATATTAAAAAAAAATCAAAATTGAAAAAACTGTAATTATTATTATTTTTTTAAATTTTCATAAAATGTAGAAAGCCTACAACACATTCTCAATCTCAGAAACACATATTGTAATGTTACATATTTCATCTCTAATGCAAAAAGAACTTGAAAGCAGACATTTTTGGACAAATGCATCTTCCCCAGCAAGCCTTGCACCTCATCAGAAGCCAAAACAAATATAGTCGACTTCAAAACAAAATAAGTCCAAAATTACACCTAAAAAGGAGTTGGTTAAAATCAATACGTAAGAGTTCCAGATCTGCCATATCAAAGATTCACCTCTTTTTCCAACTTGGTGGATGGTGCAATCACATCCTCCTGAAATCCAAATGAAAGTGAAAATGAAATTAAAAAAATAAAAAAAGAAAGGACCTATTTCCAGTCATGTTCAAGGACCAAAACTTTCAATCGGCATTAAGAACTCAATAGCAGTGATGCATTGCTACTTTGTTATACCAAATTACAGTGAACAAAATATGCAACTAAATTAAGCAGTAAAACCATCATTACCAGCAAACAAGATGTACAAAACAATAGAAGTTTGGACAATCATTGTTATGACATTAATTTCTAAGAAAGCTAGAAACTGCTAAGAACCTTATAGGCTCTACAACGCACAAGCTAATAAATAAGTATTTTCAAATCTAATTTTTAGCTTTAGTGAAGTCTTCCATGTTTCCATACGGAAAGATAAGATTCATGGAGCTGTTTAGTTTCTTAAGACTGCACGTTTCCTCACTGTTCAGTCTCTCCTAAGAGCAACCTAAACACTTAACTACAACTAAAAACTTGCAACAAAGCCCTCAAGTGGGTACTTGTAGGCTGTACCAATGTAATATATAGTCCATCCCTCTAAAATCCTTCCCCACTATTAGTTGTGTATAAACAGTTAAGAAGCTACAACATGACAATAACATATGTTCATTTCTAACAATAAAATCATCCAGTAAGAAACGTACTCCTTATTAGACATCGTAGTGTTTTAGGGAGTGAAAACTCAAATCCGATCTTCACCTTTTATTATCAACATAATGTGATCATCAAGAAGTTAAATGAAGATAACAAATTAAATTTATGTTCATTTGCTAATAATGAAACAAGTAACAAACATACTTCATAAGTGATGTTTATTTGCCCCAATTGTCAAAACCACAGCTCTCCTGCAAGGCATCAAACAAGAAACCTCTTTTCCTTGAAAGTGAAAACAGTTAGGAATAAAAAGGAAAATTTGACGGGCATGGTAACAATACAAGAAATCAATACAATGCAATGAGACAAATCCGACAAAATTCACACCGAATGCCACATGAATTTTAGTTATGGAGATTTTGAGAAAGACTGAAAATTCATCATAATGAAAATCTGCTTATCAATGAGAGTGCACAACATTGTAACATTAGATTCAGAAAATGGTTTTAATTGGTTTTGATAGGAAGCATTGTAAGTTAATCCCAAACATTTAATTCATGCTTCCAAAATTAACAAATTCTACAATTGCAAGAGAAACCCTACTTAAATATCTTAAATGTCAAAACCACAAAACTGCCCTTATCTGCTGGAAGATAAGATCCTACCATCTTCTCTATATTCTCCACCACAGTTACATTCTCGTATCTGCATTACCAAACACATAAAAACAGGGCAATCAACTCTCCATCCAAGAAAACAATACAACATTGTTATGACATTATCTTTCCATTTGCTCCACAGACGAACTAATCTGGATGATATATGCAGCATTTGGACCTCTCATTGCCAAAGTCAATGACTAGTATTAAAAAATTAAAACCATCGATCTAATTCATTAAATTTAATCAACAAACAGAACACACAAATGTAGAACTACAAAAATTGATAGAACAAGAGAGACAGGGAGGTACATGAAAATTGTGTACGATAGGAGCGAGTCTCCAAGTGAGTAAACTGTGACGTGCATACAGAAAATAAACAATAATAAATAACTCATATCTGAAAATATATAAACTCAAGCCGCAAAAAGAACACTAATTCAGATCTGGTGCGGCTTGAAAAAACCCAGATCTGGTACACATACAATCTCTTCTAACCAATTCCTCCATACAATTGTACCTACTTAAATTCCAGGCAAAAAGTTCAGATTTTCATATATAAAATCACCACCCTTCAAATAATTCACATAAAAACACACAAAAAACAAGCCAAGCTCTTAGAAATCGAAAGAAGGCTACGTTTAGGGTTAGGGTTTCTCGGGTTCTTACCTAAATCCAAGAATTTGAACCACTTTCTTACAGTTCAGCTTGAATTCAATCTCCCAAACAAAACCACTAACCAAATCTTCAACATGCCAAGTTAAAACCGAATTAGTCCTAAATCTCAATAATTTTTCACATCTAAAAGTTAAAATTGAAGAAACCCACTTACATAGATAGGAAGCTCACTATGAGAGGATCAGTTTTCTCTATTGGGTCGAGACCCAGTTTTGGTCGAAACTTGGCCGGCGAGTCCGGCTTGGTCGTTTTAGAGAGAAGAGAGAGGGAAGAGCCAGAACTAAAAATAAGGAAATATGAAAGAGATAAATATGAAGGATGTGTGTGGGTTAAGGGGAGAGGAAGAGAGAGAGAGAGAGAGAGAGAGAGAGAGAGATGGATGGATGTGGGTGGGTTGAGGGGAGTATGATCTACGAAGGGTGTCGTGGGTTAGGGGAAGAGAGAGATAGAGTTGGATGGTTGAGGGCGGGCTAAGGGGGAGTGATAGTGGGGATAATTACGAAGGGTGTCAGTGGGTTAAGGGGGGAGAGAGAGAGTTGGATAGAAGTGGGTGAGTTAAGTGGAAAAGAGAGTGTTGGATGGATGTGGACCACAAGTTTTTGAAAAAAAATAATAAAGAACAAAGAATTGTGTCTTTAGAAGTAAACTATGGGCACAAATAATATATTAGAGCCATTTTTTTAAATAAAGCTGTCAGATAATGTATTTGTGCCTATTTTTTTTTACAATAGGCACAATCAATGATGCCCTTTATGAAATGGGAACTGTTTCAGTCTTTTGATGGTCAAACAGACACAAAATTCTCAATTGTGTCCTTTATTTTGTACCCATAGCTCATTTTTCTTGTAGTGTTTTAATGAAACCAAGCACTGCACTTTGTATACAAAACAATTTTTAGATTCAGTTAGAGCTAAGCAAAATTAATTACGCCTCTTATTCTCTAGCAACATAACTAACCATGCATGTAAATGGCAAGACTTTGTTTGCAATATGATAAACAGGGAGAGAAAGGTGAAGGTGGAGAGAAAGAAACCAACAAACCTAAACCCAGAATGCCTCGACTTTCTTATCTGGACAGAGAGAGGGGTGAACCACAAACCTAAAACCCAGAATGCACCGCCGCATTTCTTTGCAATCAGAAAAGTGAAGATGGAGGTATGGAGAAAATAAGAGAAAATAAGAGAAATTTGTAGTACAATATGGTTACTGGAACCCACATGGGTTTTGTCTGTACTTAAGGGCGGGGTTACGTGATGCCCAAGTCTTGTAAGTCCTCATTACCTTTATAGCAATGTAAAAGCAACTTCATCCCTAAAAACCTCTCTAGTCAAGAGTCAATTCAATCCACCCAAATCATTAGTAATTGACTGCAATGAATAGTAACTGTCTAAGTGCATCTCCACTTCTAAACTAAATTGCCTAGTCAATTTGTATTAGATATTTTTTTAAAATAATAATTTTATTTTTCATTTCGAATAAGATTTTTAACCAATCTTGTCACGCTATGTGTCATTATCCGAAAGTACTATTTTTGTGGATAGATTTCCAATAAGATTTTGAAAATATTTTTAACCAATCACGTAGTGCCACATGACATTATCCACAACCTCATCCTTTCGTTTTTTTTGTCCATATAAACCCTACATCCATCTTAATTCATACACCAAACTCAAACTAGCTCAGAATCCTAATTCATCCATCCTACTCCATATAAACCCTACCTCCATCCTAATTCATACACTTCGTAACATCTTCGATGAGCGTCCAATTAGCCATTTTTTTTGCGCACAAAGGTGTATGGAAATTTTGGTTGAAAGTGTTGAAAATATTGAAATATGGTGTAGGGTGGAAGATGATGGTTAGGTATTTATAGAAAAAATAAATTTAAGTTTATTTTTCCTGTATTTTTTAACAAGTTTTATTAAGTAAAATAATCTGGACCGTTGAATTTCAAAAAAATTGAAATCCAACAGCCCAAAATTGAGCACATGACCAACGGTAAGATTTATGACATTTTCCTATTTTTTTTAATTTTTTGGCTGAAAAACATAGACCTTTGATCTAGAAATCAAACGGTCCATATTTTGCCACGTCACTAGCCCTTAGATTTCAAATTCAATTTTTTTTTTACTAGAAATCCAACAGTCTAGAAAACTACTTGTTGGAAATCCAACGGCCATCGTTGCACCATGTGGCCCAAGTCCCACATCCTAGTTAATGCGCTTGCAGTGCAGGCCACCCCCTTTGTGCGCTGTCACGAACATGCGCCAGTAAAAAAAAAAAAATTATTCACATGGCTGACATTATGCTAACATCAACTTGGCATCATGTAGGCTGGTTTCTTGCTCAGTCTATTTTGTGCTGGGCTCAAAGCTGACCTCCACCTTGGACCAGCTAATTGGATGGGATGGAGTGGATTTTGGTGGTTGGGGGTGGGAGAGCTAGGGGGAAATTGGGCTATGGCCTAGCTCATTTGTTAAGGGTGGACTTGCTCTAATGTTGCAGCTGCCATCTAGGGATAAAACCTAAGGCTCAAGCGAGACTAAACTGTCAAATTTCCTATGACTTCCAATTTTGCTTCAAACTTCTTTAATAGATAAAATTACAACTTTTGTCACGACTCGCATGCATATTACAATATCGCTCTTATATATTTAACTTTTTATTAAATTATTTTAGATTAAAATACCATATAGTAATTAGCATTTTTTCGGTTGATAAAAAGAGTTTTCTTGACAATACCACTAACAAAATACACATGATCTATGAGTGGAAAAGAGAGAACGTAAAATGTATTTATAAAAACTAGCCTTCATGCACGCTCTCACGAGCGTGCAGAAGGCATTTTTTGTATAACAAAGTATTACGTGTGATTTACATGTTTTAAATGTATTTATATGTGTAAATTGACAAAAGGAAAGTCAAATATTTGAAGTAAATGAATACTCTTAGATCATGCTAATAAAATGCCTCATAAACCAATTAAAACATTTGAATCCACATAATAAAATCAGTCTCTATAAAATTTACATTAAGAATAGAGAAAATAATATTTAATAAACAACTGAATGAATCACATTATTGCTAGCCCATTGTGAAGTTAAGCTCACCCCCTCCCCATTACATTAAGAAGATAATATCGTTTGTTAAAAAAAAAAAACAATCATTTGACAACTAATTTAATCACATTATTATCCACGTGCGAAAAACCATTTTTATAACTAGCATTACACGTTTCTTAAGATGTTTTGAACGTGTTTAAAAATAGAGAAGATAATATTTAATAAATAGCTGATTGAATCACGTTATTGCTAACTTATTATAAGGTACTAATTTAAAAATAAATAAAAAATTGTACAAAAAAAATAATTATTAAAAATGCCATTAAAATGATAAAATACCCCTGCATTATTTGATGTATTACATTGGGTTGCTTTTGAAGTTTTTTGTTTGAGGGGCATTTTTGTCCAAATATTTTTGTTGAAACTTGTGACACCAAAAACTATTCACTTTTGGGTTCTCTTTATATATAGAAGATGATATAATCACAAACATTTAAAAATATATATAAGGGTATGCTTGTCTTTTCAGCCTAGTTTACAGACAAGAACTAAGATTTTTTTTTAAACAATATTTTTGTTCACTACTGTCAAATAATAGTGATGTACAGCCACCATATTTAGTATTGTTGGATGAGTAATGAATAAAAATAAATCTCAATTTTTTTTTTGAACAAATGATATTATTTACACTAAGTAAAGAGGGTGAGCTAAACCTCACAATGGGCCAGAAATAAAGTGGTTAAAATTCATTTTTGACGAAAATCGAACCTAAGACCTCTTACTTATAAGTGAAGAGATAACAAATTTCAAAATTTAAGCTCACTTATCCAGTAACAATAAATAGAATGATGAACATTACCAAATGGTGTAGTAAGCAAAAATGCAACCCCTTTTTTAGTCAATTTTTCCTATTGTCTGTTTTTTGACATTCTATACAAATATCCATCAAATACAATCAATTTTCCATACCCTACCGTTTGTGCCCCTGCCTTTCTTTTTCCATTTTTTTAATAAAAAAAATAATAAAAAAAAAAAACCTAATGTTTGTGCCCCTGCCTTTCTTTTTTGTTATTTTATTATTATAAAAAAATTGTTTGACTTTTTAATTTTTCAATTATTTTAAAGAGTGAAATGATCAATTTACACTCATAATGGGTGCACAAGCATCTCGGGGTAGGGTTATGTACAGTTAAGAAGAGAGACGTGGGTTAGAAATAGACGTGGGATGGAAATGTTTTGATGATATATGGGTGAGAAGAGAAATGAAAATTTAGTGTTGAAATAGTAAATGGCAAAGTGTGCTTTTGTGAGAGGTGTGTGATATTCATATACTATTTTTTATTTTTTAGACCATCTCCAACCGAAGCATTCAGATGGTTAAATGATAAAAAATAATCAGAAAGCCATCTCCAACCGAGTTCTAGGTCAAATGGTTAGTGGGCACAATGGAATCTGGAAGGGCCAAAGAGCTGGCTGCATGTCTAGCCAGAAATTCAAAAAATCCTGTCGGATATAACTGACAGGAATGTTTAAACAAAAATTTGAATCCAATAGCTAGTTGACTAGCAATTTTTTTTTTTTTTGTTTTTTTTTGGGCCAAATTTTTTTTTCTATAAATACATAAACCATTCATTAAATTTAAGTTCTAATTTTTTTGGTTTTTTGGGCCAGTTACCGTTGTTGTTTTTAAATTTAAGTTGTTGGATTTGAATATTTAAGTTGTTGTAGTTTGTAAATTTAAATAATAAATTATGTTTGGCCATTTAGTCCTCGGTGGGAGATGGAGGCAAATATGGCATTGTACTGTTCATTAAAATATTAATATCTTAGAAGGCCAAATGGCTAAAACAAGCCCTCGGTTGGAGATGGCCGTAGGCCATCTTCAACCAAAGGGTCTAGAGGGTTAGAGGGCCGAAAATAGCCCGAAAACAATCTCCAACCGAGGGTCAGGCCAAAGGGCTTGTGGGCTCCATTGGACAAAAAAGGACCAAATGGCTAACCGGACATCCCAAACCAGCCAACCAGCCGGCCCTGGACCGGGTTAAAATTCAAATTGCAACGGCTAGCTGCTGACGTCAACTAGCCGTTATTTATTTATTTTTATTTTTACAGTTTTTTTTTTAATTTTTTTTTAAAAATTGTACATATTCTTTTTTTTTCCTGTAACTTCCTAAACCATTAAACATTTCAAAACATTAAGTAACATGAAACAACATTAAACAATATTAAACAACATTAAATAACATTAAACAACATAAAAATAAAACATTTAACAACATGAAACATAAACAACATTTTTAAAAACATTTAACAACATAAATTATGTTTGAATTTAAGTTGTAGTTTTTAAATAATGAATTATGTTTGGCCTTATGACCATTTAGCTCTCGGTTGGAGATGGTTTTTGTGATAGGGTTAAAACGAGCCCTATGGCCCTCGATTGGAGATGGTAAGGCCATCTCCAACCGAAAGGTCCAGAGGGCCGAAAATAGCCCAAAAACCGTTTCCAATAGAGGGCTGACCACATGCAACCAACCTCGGGATGGTTGGAATTTTTTTTTAAAAAACTGTTGGTTTTGCTGTCGGTTATAACTAATAGAAATAAAAGAAATAGTGTCGGTTATAACCGACACAAATAGCACGGAAAATTTTGAATAAAACGGCTAACTGACGTCAGCTAACCATAATTTTTGAATTTTTTTTGTTTTTGTTACAGTTTTATTTATTTATTTTTATCTACAAATTTTTTTCCTATAACTTCCATTTTTTTCTATAACTTCTATTTTACAAAAAAATTTTCATATTTTTTTAAATTCTATTTTTTTTTCCTATAACTTATATTTTAAAAAATTTGTTTCATATTTTTTTTTAAATTCCATTTTTTCCTATAACTTCTATTTTACAAAATTTGTCTCATATTTTTTTTAAATTCTATTTTTTTCCTATAACTTCTATTTTACAAAATTTGTTTCCTTTTTTTTTTTTTTTAAATCCATTTGTTCCTATAACTTCTATTTCACAAAATTTGTTTCATATTTTTTTTTAAATTCTATTTTTTTCCTATAACTTCTATTTTACAAAATTTGTTTCATATTTTTTTTAAATTCCATTTTTTTCCTATGACTTCCTAAGCCATTATACAACATTAAATTAAATCAAGTAGCATGTAACAACATTAAACAATATGAAACAACATTAAATAACATTAACCAATACAAAAATTATACAATATAAAAAAAACATTTAACAACATGAAACTTAAACAACATTTTTAAAAACATTTAACAACATAAAACTTGAACGCCTACTACATGCTTCTTTTGGGCCAAAGATGTGCAACAAGATCCTGTTATAGGTAGTTGTTTGTGGCACAAGAACGTATTATTCTATAGATCCTCATGTACTCATTTATAGAGATACTACCAGTTCTTGGATTGAAAGGCAAATTAGGCCCATCATATATTTTTCCATAAGCCATTCTTGACCTATTTGGATTTTCTTGGTCGTTATCGGACTCTCCATCAATATATCCATGTAACATCCCACATTGTCCAAGGGAGTGGATCCTGTAAGTCTTATATGTATATTCTCATCTCTACTTAGCACGAGACTTTTTGGGAGCTCATTGGCTTCGGAGTTCATCGGAACTCCGAAGTTAAGCAAGTAGCGCACGAAAACAGTCTCATGATGGATGACCCATTAGAAAGTTCTCGTGTGAGTTCCTAGAAACAAAATCATGAAGGTGTGGTAAGGGCCTAAAGTCGACAATATCGTGCTACGGTGGAGTCGAGCCCGAGATGTGACACCCATCTCGTTCATCATCCACTATCAGATTGTGTAATATGATGTAAGACATCATGATGACGTCCAAATTTTCTTGACTCCACCCTTTTGCCAGTTCATTGATGATCTTCTACCATGCTTGTAGAATACCGAAAGCTTTCTCAACATCTTTCTAGTATGCCTCTTGGTGTAAGGTAAACAACTTTTTCGTGTCATTCCTAGGGTTTGGAATTGCTTGGACAAGTGTCGCCCACTTTGAGTAGATGTCATCTGCCAAATAATACCCTATATTGTATTGACGGTCGTTGATATAGTAGTTAAGTTGAGGTGCTCTACCTTCCATCAGGCGATTAAAGATGGGTGAACGCCCAAGAACTGTAATGTCATTTTGGGATATATCCAAAGAAAGCATGCCAACTCCATGTGTCATATGAGGCAACCGCCTCTAACATAACAGTTGGCTTTCTCGACCTTCCGCTAAAGCCTCATTGCCATCCGGTGGGATAGTTCTTCCAATCCCAATGCATGCAGTCTAATGACCCTATCATGCCCGGAAACACACGGTCTTCAGCTTTGCAAAGGAGCCAATTAAGATCTTCTTGATTTGGCTCGCAGAGGTACTCGTCTTTGTAAACCTGAACAATTATGTCACAGAATTGTTCAAGATTATCAAGGCTTGCAGACTCAGACATACTATACGTTTGGCCCTCGGTTGGAAATGGTAAGGCTATCTCCAACCAAAGGATCTAGAGGGTCGAAAATAGCCCGAAAATCGTCTCCAACCTAGGGTTAAGCCAGAGGGCTTGTGGGCCCTATGTAATCTGAAAGGGCCAAAGGGCCAACCACTAGCCTAATCTAACCAGCCCTGGGCTAGGCCAGAAATTCTAGCTTTTGTGTCGAATATAACCGACAGGAATATATTTAACCAACAGGAATTCTAAGCCAAATTTCAAATGCAACAGCTAGCTGACGTCAGCTAAGCTAGCTGATGTCAGCTAGCCGTTATTTTTTTGTTGTTTTATTTTTACAGTTTTATTTATTTATTTTTTTTACACATTTTTTTCCTATAACTTCTATTTTACAAAATTTGTTTCATATATTTTTTAAATTATATTTTTTTCCTATAACTTCCTAAGCCATTATACAACATGAAATTAAATTAAGTAATATGAAACAACATAAAATAACATTAACCAACATAAAAATTATACAACATAAAAAATAAAAATAAAACATTTAACAACATGAAACTTAAACAACATTTTTATTTAACAACATAAAGCTTAAACGCTTATTCCATGCTATTTTTGGCTCAAAAATGTGCAACAAGATCCTGTTGTAGGTATTTGTTTGTGGCATGGGAACGTATCATTCTATAGTGTCTTGTGTACTTATTTATAGAGATAATACCAGTTCTTGGATTGCAAGGCTAATTAGGCCCATCATATATTTTTGCATGAGCCTTTCTTGACCTATTTGGATCTTCTTGATGATCATCGGACTTTCCATCAATATACCCGTCTTGCTCATCCTCCACTATCATATTATGTAATATGATGCAAGACATCATGATGGAGTCCAAATTTTCTCAACTCCACCCACTTGCCGGTTCGTTGATGATCTTCTACTGTCCTTGTAGAATACTGAAAGCTTTCTTTCCGGTATGCCTCTTGGTGTAAGGTAAACAACTTTTCCACGTCATTCCTAGGGTTTGGAATTGCTTGGACAATTGTCGTCCACTTTGGGTAGATGTCATCTGCCAAGTAATACCTTATATTGTATTGACGGTCGTTGATGTAGTAGTAAAATTAAGGTGGTTTACCTTCCGTCAGGCGATTGAAGAAGGGTGAACGCCCATGAATTGTATTGTCATTTTGGGATCCAGGGACTCCAAAGAAAGCATGGCAGATCCATGTGTCATCTGAGGCAACCGCCTCTAACATAACAGTTGGCTTTTTCAACCTTTCGCAGAAGCCTCATTGCCATCTGGTGGGATAGTTCTTCAGGTTTGTAAGAGCGACCAGCAACAGAGCCACCCTATTGAGGTTGTTCCTCAGTTAGCTGACACACCATGGGCATAACAATGGCTAATGCTCTGTTTTGTTTGTTGCGCCTTACTCAAACTTCTTCATAAGACTCCTCATCTTCTCGTCTCATTTGCGCCCATTTTTCTTCCAATTTGGAATTGGATGAGGACCCCCAGTTGGAATCCGAAAAGGATCCAAAGTTAGAATTCATTACAAATTTGAATTGAAAGAGATTGAATTGAAATAAATTGAATTCAAAGTTATCTGAATTATAACCCAATATTCACCCTATTTATAGCAAAAAAAAAAATTCAAATCCAACAGCTAGTTGACATCACTTAGCCGTTTGATTTGAATTTAAGTTGTAGTTTTTAAATAATAAATGATGTTTGGTCCTATGGCCCTTTGCCTTTGGTTAGAGACGGTTTTTTGTGACAGGGCTAAAATGAGCCCTATGGCCCTCGGTTGGATATGGAGGCAAATATGGTCATGTACTGTTCATTAAAATATTAATATCTTGGAGGGCTAGAGGGCTAAAATGAGCCATCTGTTCAGCATTCGGTTGGAGATATATGGCCCTACATTGTTCATTAAATTATTAATTTCTTGGAGGATCAAAGGACTAAAACGAGCCCTTTGGCCAGCCTTGAGTTGAAGATGGCATTATATATCACTTATCAATTTCTATTGTTTGATCTTTTTTAATCCAGTCAATCCAACGACCGTAAACTAAGAGAATGTATATATGGGTGTGAAAAGGCAGTGTACATAGACCATCTCCAACCGAATGATCCAGAGGGCCGAAAATAGCCCGAAAACTATAACATCCCACATCGTCCAGGGGAGTGGATCCTGTAAGCCTTATATGTATATTCTCATTTCTACTTAGCACGAGGCATTTTGGGAGCTCACTGGCTTCGGGTTCCATTGGAACTTCAAAGTTAAGCGAGTAGCGCGAGAGTCATCCCATGATGGGTGACCCACTAAGAAGTTCTCGTGTGAGTTCCCAAAAACAAAACCGTGAAGGTGTGATCGGGGCCCAAAGTGGACAATATCGTGCTACGGTGGAATCGAGCCCAGGATGTGACAAAAATCGTCTCCAATTTAGGGTTAGGCCAGATGGTTTATGGGCCTCACAGAATCTGAAAGAACCAAGGGGCTGGCTAGATATGTAATAATTCATGTTGAATATAATCGATAACCTTGTTATTAATCATGTCGGTTATATCCGATAGGAATGCTTAAACAAATTTTTGAATCCAACGGCTAGCTGACACCAGTTACCGTTGGATTCTTTTTTATTTTATTTTTTGGTTTTTTTTTGGCCCTTTTTTTTATTTTTAAATTCTTATAAATTCTAATTTTTTTCCCTATAAATACCTAAACTATTCATTCATCATTGACTAAATTCTAATTATGACCCGACATCAGTTGTTTACGTCTAACTATACTCCTACGATGGCGGATGATGAAGATGATGTTGATTATGGATATTAAATTTAAGTTATTGTAGTTTTTAAATTTAAGTTAATGTTGTTTTTAAATTTAATTTGTAGTTTTTAAATTTAATTTGTTGTTTTTAAATTTAAGTTGTAGTTTTTAAATATAAATTGTAGTTTTTAAATTCAAGTTATTTTTAAATTTAAGTTGTTGCAGTTTTTAAATTTAAATAATAAATTATGTTTAGTCTTTTGACTGTCGATTAAAGACAATTTTTGTGACATAACTAAAATGAGCTATATGGCCTTTTGGCCCTTAATTGGAGATTAAAGCAAATATAATCCTATATTGTTTATTAAAATATTAATATCTTTAAGGATCAAAAGATTAAAACGAGCTCTCTGTCCAGATTTCGTTGAAGATGGCCTTACGGCCCTTACTCCCTTATTATTCATTCAGACAAGTTTTATTAAAGTAGGTATGATATATGTTAAATCAATTAGTCAACAGACGTCTATACCACCTACTCCATTCATTTTATGTCAAATCAATATATCACTTCACTTTCTCTCTCTCCGAAAGTCTTTAGTAATACTATTAGATGCTACAATGAACGGGCGGCTTGGATTCTGCATGCGTGTGAAATCTACCGGCAGCAGAAATTTGCCACATTGGAAGAGGAAAAGCAGGTGAACGTGTAATAGCAGGTAAAAACATGAGAACTGGCTTCTCTGAGCTTTCAGTTTTCATACACTCCATCTCTTCTTATTTGTGCGATCACGGTTAAATAACATCAATATTTTATATCATTATTATTTTTTGTCTTATTATCTTTATAAGAAAATCTATATAAAATATTAACGTAGTTTAACCGTGACCACACAAAATAGGAAAGAATGACAATGTATGGGAATTGGGAGGGTAGAGAAGCTGGGTCCAAAAACTCTCTCTTTGCTCTTTGTTCCAATTTTAACATAGAGGGCAAACTACTCAGTATTACAGTCTGATAGTATTATTCTTCACTTAAAAATAAGAAGTATTAGGTTCAAATTTTGTATATGAAAAATTCGATACTAAATTAGGTTGCTCATTATATGATTTTGCTAAAATCTTCCTCTTTCTAGTGTCAAAATATCAATGTATTAAAAAATAAAAAGACCATAGAGGACAACCCTAGCTTCTACAAATGTATTTCTTTTACGGTAGAAATTAGATTGGAATTAACATTATAGATAATTTTAAGAAGATCAAAATTTTAAATTAATTTTTGTAAAGTAAATGATGTGGCTATTGATGATTGAATTATTATTTAAGTATTGATTAACATCTTATTTATTATCGGTGACATTTTATTTAATTTACATATTTAGTTTAAAAATTTGATCTTCCTAACATTATTCTAAGATTTTCGTTTTTTTGTTAACATTTATCTAGACAAACTGTTTTAATACTTAATGCTCACGTTTTTATTTGGCTTTATTAAAAATGTTACACGTTTTTTATTTTTAAAGCTTAAAGAAAAATGAATTAATGTCTATTAATTTTTTGAACAGTAAAACATATGTTAAATATTTTTGCTTCAAAATGAAAAATTAAGTATATAGAATGCTTATTAGTGAGTACCTAAATATTATTTCAATTTTAATTAGAAAAAAAAAAAACCAGTAGTATCTAACCCTATGTATTACTAAGGAAAAAATGTTATTCACACACACCTAATTTAACCTTTTATAAACTTTTGTTTAATTTATTTGATTCCATAATTAAAAACTAAAAAAAATATATGTAACAAATAAAATAGTATGTGAAAGGCAATATACCTCTCTCTCTCCTGCCGCAGAAACCCAGACAAACAAAAGAAAGTGAGTGAATATACATCATGTGCGTGAGCATGGGCAAACTGACGGGTGACGGGACCTCACTGTCCTCAGAGGTGATAGACCAGACCAGTAGCGGTAGGTCTTTTGGCTAATTTCAATGTATAAGTTGGAGCCACCTTCCCCACCTCCCCGTCCTCCTTGTCAAAATGTCTCACCTAATCCAGCTAAAATATAATATTAATAATAAGCTCGCTTTTTTTATTTACCTGTGAATAATTAAAAATATAATATGTTAAGATGATTAAATTTTGTAAATTAAATAATATGAAAATTGATGAATAAGTTAATATTTAAGTATTAATAAACATATTTATTTCTATTAATGATAAATCAATTAATTTGTAAATTTTATCTACAAACTTAATTGCATTCATCTAATTGGAAATAGAATTGTAAAAAAGCAATTGTCCATAACATAATGCGAGGAGGGAGGAACCTCGTGCAACAGTGGATTCAGCGTAATGTACGGCTTTGCTCGTACATATTTGTGCTGGTTTTGGCTGTAAACGGCTAACAAGAGGAGCACCAAACGACATCATTGTTTTCTCGGGTTACATGTTTGGGTTGGACGAAACTGATCCATCGAACATTACATATTATGTTCATATGTGGTCAAATCGCTATTTTCATTGCAATTTCTTTTACTCTTTAATATTTTTTCGAGTCTAAGAAGAACAACTGGATCAAGATTCGAATTTATAGTCAAATAAATTATTACTAAGCATTTCGATATTGCCTAAAACTTGGATCTTACTATCTGCCTACAAGTTACAATGTAGATCTAAGAGTTTTACTGTTAGAGTAGTTATGTTTTTATTTAAATATATTTATGTTTTGTTTTATTACCGATATTAAAAGTCAATTAATTTTGGCCTAAGGAGTTATCTCCCCTAAATATGAAACATGCAATCGTCCCGTTTTGTTTTCTTTTTCAGTTTGAATTTACTTATGCTTTGATTTTGTCCCGTTGTGGCTTTTATGATTTGTCCGTTTTGATTTGCTACGGTTTTGCAATCCCAATTACCCCCTCAACATCTCTTTATATATATATATATAAAATATATATATATATATATATATATATATATAAATACATAAGTGATGCGCATAGTAGAAGTGCAAAAGAAGAAAAAAAAGTTTTACATATATTGATTTAAAAAGCAACATTTCGAAAAGGTGTGAGTTCGAAGGTTCTTCCGGTGTGCAAGGAAGAATCTTATCAAAAGAAGAAGATTATTGGTTGTTTTATCCTGGAGATGACGTGGTGTTTGTGAACTGCTTGCACACTTTGGGCAGAGTTGCGAAACGTTTTAAAGAGAGCGACTTATTCCACGATTTATCCCAATAATCATTCACCACTCAAGGCTACTACATTTTTCGGGTAACTTCGTTCCTTTCTATTTCAGTTTTCAACATTTACTTTAAAAGCTTTTGATCGAATTAAAAGTTTAACCACTTAACTTTATAGATTTGTCGATGTGAAATTCTTAAATTCTCCGACTATAAGACCTCGTAGGAAATAATATATTGAGGAACTTCACGACCTACATGCTGCCCTAGCAAGAACTACCCCCCCCCCCCTCTCTCTTCCCCTCAAAAAAAAAAAAAAAAAAACAATGGCAGGAAAAACCCTTCTTTGTGGAGATCCGGTGGATCAAGCAATCACGTCTGCTCATCGTATATCGTTCGATTAGTTTTTGTTAGGTACTATTTATATTCAATTTTAAATTTTAAATTTAAAATGATTTCTGACCTCACAATATACGATAAACGGATATGATTGATTGATTGATCCCTCGGATCTTCGCAAAGAGAATCTGGAAAGGATCATTTTCCCCTAGAAAGAAGTTTGAGATCATATTTTAATTAGTTATTAAAATTGACGAAACTATAAATTGATGATATGTAACTAAACATCAAGTCTGTTGGAGAACAATTCAAAAAATAATAAAAACAACAGAAATTGAAATACTAATTCTTTATTAACGAAAAATACTTGCAACACAGAATGAAATAACAAAAATAATTACAATAATTAAATGATACTAACTTGATTAAATCACAGATAGAGGCTAGCACAAAAGTTATGTCATTCGAATACTATTTCCGTCCCACTCTTGTGCTTGTGGTTCGATGACGTCTACCCGACCATGATACAACTATCTAATCCTACAATCCACATTGGACTATAGAATTTTGGCAAATTGCTTTGTGTGTTTACTCTCTGTAAAATTAATGAACTCTGATTAATTTTAACTTCTTAGGCCCCAAGTGCCCCAACCAAGGCCCTTGTCTTGATTAATTAATATTAATATTAATATAATATCAATATTATAGTATAATCATCAACCTAATCCGCACAATTAATGGCCCAAACCTCAATTCTCATTTCAAATAGTCCAATACCTAATCACCAATAAAGGTCACTAACCCAAAATAAAGACCTATAAAGCTGTTCCAGCGTCGGAACCCCCCAGGTATGTTATCCACCCAGTGAACAGTAACTGCCTTTAATGAACAGTGATCACCTTTTGCATCTCCACCATTGCACTTCAATAGCCCTGACAATAGAAAATAAAATATTAGTATTTTTTTTTATTTTATAAAATAATACGAAATAATTTTATTTGTAATTTCGGATAAGATTTTTAATCGTTCTCGTTGCGCCACGTGTCATTATTCGAAACGTTATAAAATAATACAAAATAATTTTATTTGTAATTTCGGATAGGATTTTTAATCGTTCTCGTTCCGCCACTTGTCATAAAAAAAATTTCAGATTTTTATTCATTTTTTACAATTTTTAAATTTTTTTTATTCAATGAATTAAGCTCTGCCGTTGAATTTAAAAAAAACAATTGAATTCCAACACTCCAGATTGTGCCACGTGGCACAACGATAACATTTCTGAATTTTAAAACTATTTTTTTTTAAATTTATTTATAAAGGAGAATAATATCAACCGTTGATCTCAGATCCAACGGTTGATATTAAATAAGATTTTTTTATTTTTTTTACCTCTGCAAATTGAACGGTCTACTTTATATAGCCGTTGAGATCCAATAGACATGGCTTCCCAACAGTAGGTGTTGAAACCGTGTCGGGTGACGCACCCCCATGCGCGGGTGAGGTGCATGCGCCTGACAGAAAAAAATAAAAAATTGGGCTAACGCCTGGATGATGTCAAATCCACTTCGGGCTCGTGGGCTGGTAATTCCTCATAGGCCTGGTGCTCGGGCCTCCACTATCCCTTGAACTCCCCATGCTGGAGCAATCACACCGGGCTTTCAGGCCCTTTTTCCTGACCTGTCCCCCGATCAAACTCCTACGCTGGAGTTGCTCTTAGGAACTTGAGTTCCTAGACGTGAGAGGAGGCTCAAAACTCCAACAAAGTCAACTATACAACGCAAACATGCATGCAACAATGGGATAATCATCAATTTATTTTCTATTTATCCAGAAAGACCTATAGGCTGGTATAGCCGTGCATGGGCGCATGGGATCGGGAAAATTATTACTTCTCAGAAAAATATTGAAAATTTGGCAATGCATACGTGGCAGAGACCTAGAGGGCACGCACACATGTGAAGCAGAAGCAGCAGCTGTCGAGATCTGCAGGCTCTGCAATTAACAAACTAGGGTTGACCAGCTTGGCCAAAGACGACCAAGACATGAAAGTGGAATAAGTAACAACCAATGCATCTAACTTCCAAGGGAGTAATTAATTTTATTTTATCCATATATGGAGTGTGAGTGAAGACAACGTAATTTGGCAACAAAATAAATATGCAGGTACGGAGAAGAAAACGATTTTACCCTCATGCTGTCGTATGCATATCCCCTCAACAGATAAAGAGATCATATATACCAGTCTTTAACTTTATACACAGAAATCGAAAGGTAATTTGGGTACTGTGTTGGTGGCCGTTGATGTTTGTGGATTTATAAAACATCAACAGTCATGTATAATGTTATTAGTGTCTATGGATGTAAATTTTAAAATGATATAAACAATTAATAATGTTAATGATACTAAATTTGTCAGCTTCACTAAATTGATAAATGTTGAATTGCTAAAATGCCAATGAGGTTTAGAGAAGGCCGGGATTGTAGTTTTATTTCTAATACAATTTATATTTTTTTTCTCTAAACTAATGTACGGGGAAGAAGATTATTTGATGGACAGAATTTGGTGAGCACGTTAATGTAGTAACTGCTGAGTCTGTGACATGTTCAACAAACAAACAGTGTCTCATCCATTTTAATATCTTATGTCACAATATTCCTGCTCATCAGTTGCTCTCCTTCCCATGCAATTGTCTCTAATAAACAAGCTTCATCATATGATGCAATGAAAACCCATGTCTGATTCGTATGCTCCTATAATTTTTATTTTAACAAAAAAAAAAAAAAAAGAGTTTTGAATTTGGACTTTTTTTCGACATTTAAAAGAAAAGTATCAGTAAATTAAACGTTAAATAGCCGTCGGAATACAAAAACAATAGTTCCCCCTTGCTGTTGTACAAACAAAAAGCAATAATTCATTGCTGTATCAAAACAATCTCAGTACTATTCAGATTTCAGGGAATGCAATCACGTTCAGTAAACATCCAGCCGTAGTAAGAAGCGTTGAGGAGGGAAACCCATCCACTTAAATAGCAAAATAATAATTAAACACTCCATAGAGGAAAAACAATAAAATCCCCCTCCAAAACAAAAAACAAACAAACAAACAAACAAACAAAAACAAAATAAAGCTGAGTACTACTGTAACTCCTCTTTTTTTCCAATTTTCACTACCTAAAATCAAACTAAAATGCAATCAAACTTTTGCAATATGTGAAAAAGGCCCAGCTGTAAATCCCGTATATATTCAAATATATTTCAGCAAAATTTTATTAATATCTGGGCTATTCTATGCTCCAAAACTTTGCCAATTTAGTTATTCTATCATTTACTCTGGAACATACTAAAAAATCTTACAGACAAGAAAACAAATTTAAGGAAAAATAAAAGAGAGAGAGAACTCAGAGCTTTTCGAGAAAAAATAAAAAAACAAATCCCTTTATCCCCGGGTAGGAGATATTTTTAAATGTACCCAGAAGATGGAACGGTACATCATGTGTTATTATACAAGTAAAGAGAATTTTTTTGTCAAGTGTACCTTCACTTGTGCATATATAAAGATGTCTTTGTTTCAGGCACAATGAAATATTTGTACTCTAAACTTGAGAGAGAAATAAAAAATAAGCTTATGATGTCTACAAATTATTACGTGTTGTAATAAGTGAAAATATATTAGAAAAAATGGACTTTAAAAGGTGACGTATCAATTATGTTTTTTTACTTATATTAGAAAATAAAAGACACGTGTCATATATGATGTGATCAGTTAATTACATGCCCTGGACTTTAATTCTGTCCCATAATAATTTAACTTGCATTAATGCAAACTTAATAAAAAGAGCAAAAATATAAATGTTACATTCCCACACTTCACTTGTTCCGCACGTTTAGCAAAAAAATAATAATCAGTATATGCAGTCAGTGACCAAATACTGGGGAAAAAAAGATTACCAACGACAACAATTATACTACCAGATTTTTAAAAGCTAATGAAATTGGACTGTACTATATACTGCTAGTGTAATTAAATTAAATTAACTTACAAAAGGTTTTAATTTAATTAATCTGCTAGGGCATGAAGAGATGGTTGCCACACTTGCAGCGCCAAGCTTCGGGGTAGTACTCGAGAGGTATAGAGACACCTGGTTGGATGGGGACGTGCACTGCCTTACACGGCGAGCACCTCCCGCACTTGGATCTGCAACTCGGTGGCGATGAACCCAGTCGACTCTTCTGGTGGGTCACGACTCGCTCCAGTGCTGGCCCAGCTTCACTTTGATGATGAAGCCCACCACCTGAAAAATTCAATTCACCATCACGAGCTCAAGCTCAACAGAACTGAGTCACTACTGAACGAGTCAAAACACAAAAGGAGGTTGGCAATTAGTTGTTTTGGTGGTGTGCTGAGTTGCTTACCGAGTTGGGTTTGACTGGTTACGGCCGATGAGGCTGAGGTGAACAAGAGAAAAGTGAAGGCCGTGATGACAGTTGATAGCCTTATATAATGGTGGTTGTGGCGGTGGCGCAGTACCCCCATCGCCTGGGGTGGAGGTCCGCAGGTTAGCAACTGGGCTATCTGGGGGAGGGTTTTATATGATGATGCAAACAAAGAGTGAGTAGGGAGATTGAAAATTCAGGAAGGGAGGGAAGGAGGGGGAGATGCTTTTATTGTTTTTGCAGTTTTTACTTGCGAGCGTGTGGGAAGGGACGGTCTGAGTCAGAAACACGGTCCCCAAAAGATCAAAGAGAGAGCGAGAGATTTATTTGGATTTGTTTATTTTTTGGTTAAAGGGTGGAGAGTGACGGGACCCTTGTAAGGCCCTGCATGATTGTCATGGAGACGATAAGAGTCATAGTTAAAAGTCATATTCACTACAATGCCATTGAGACAGTGGAAGGGTGTGTAGCAATAAAAACTTGAACATAACAGCTTGAGCGAGTGGCTTGATGCATTGCCAAACAGACCCAAAAAATACGTCTCACAGTATCTGAACGTTATTGGAACTCATCTAGATACAACTCCTAACACACAATTCTTCTATTTGTAAGCGTGATATTACATGTTGAAGGATACAAGAAACGGAAGGCTTTTTGATAAAAAAAACCATGCAAGCTATGAAATAATTTCCGTGTGATTAGTAGTGGTCCAATGCGGAATTGTATGACTTTGCCATTTCTTTTCTGCTTAAATGACCAATCCAAAACTAACTATACATGTGGTACACTATATGGTGGTCTCATACGAGAGAGTACGTTAAAGAATACAAAAGTTTTGACACATGAGAATTGACAAAATTAAATATAATTTATATTGACTTGTTCCACTTTTAACGTCTCCAATGCTTTCGTGGTAAAGTTATTATACTTATTATGTTATACATTTGATAAGATGCAAGTTGAATGACATTATCAATGTTGTTGGTTATGGACAATTGGTCAGTTTACACAAAATTATGTGTCAAGTCTCGAGCAACAAGCTAGAGTGGCAGAAATGTGATATTTGGAAAAGTACGTGGGTTTTGGGGTAAATAGGTGAGACCACTGGTGTAGAGGAGAGTGGGAGGGGATGTTGTCCCGTACCGGACGAACACGGAACATCTGAGTCAAGGCTGAACCCTAAAGCCCCTCCTATGCACACCACCACCATTATTGCTATCTCTCTCTCTCTCCCCATCTTTCTATTCCAATTCCTAACATGGTAGGCCTATTAAATTCGCAGGGAGGATCCATATTTGTACAGAGGCAGGGTCCACAGTGACACATTTTTTGTTGACATAGACTTCTTTTTTTAATAAAATGATAATAATACATATTTGGTGTGGAATGGGTAAAAAATGTTATGAATTCTATAATATGATGGATTTTGCTTAAGTTTATAAATAAGTTGAGTTATTTTTTGTAACATCCCACATCGATCAACTGATAGGTAGTGATGTGTCTTATATGTACATATCCGCTTCATATAGCACGAGGCCTTTTGGAAACTCACTAGCTTTGAGTTCCATCGAAACTCTGAAGTTAAGCGAGTTTGGGCCAGAACGGTTCTAGAATGGGTGACTCACTAGGAAGTTCTCGTGTGAGTTCTCAGAAACAAAACTGTGAACGTGTGGCTAGGGCCCAAAGCAGACAATATAGTGTTACGGTGAAGTCGGTCTAAGATGTGACAGAATAGTGTCAGAGCCACTATGTCGTGTAGTGCAAGTGCGCCGACTAGGATGTCGAGCCCCTAACGGGGTGGATTGTAACATCCTGCAACGATCAATGGAAAGGAGGTGATGTGCCTTATATATACATGTTCACCTCCATATAGCACGAGGCCTTTTGGGAACTCACTGCTTCGGGTTCCATCGGAACTTTGAAGTTAAGCGAGTTTGGGCAAGAGCAGTCCTAAGATGGGTGACCCACTGGAAAGTTCTCATGTGAGTTCCCAGAAACAAAACCGTGATGGCGTGGTGGGGGCCCAAAACGGACAATATCGTGCTACGGTGAAGTCGGGACTGGAATGTGATAGAATTTACTGTAACGTCCCACATTGACCAACGAAGAGGGGGTGATATGCCTTATATGTACATACCCACCTCCATATAGCATGAGACCTTTTGAGAGTTTACTGACTTCAGATTTCATTAGAACTCCAAAGTTAAGAGAGCTCAGACGAGAGCAATCCCAGGATGGGTGACCTACTGGGTAGTTCTTGTGTGAGTTCCTAAAAACAAAACCGTGAAGGCGTGGCGGGGGCTCAAAGCAGACAATATCGTGCTATGGCGGAGTCGAGACTGAGATGTGACAAAATGGTATCAGAGTCACTATGTCGTGTGATGGGAGTATGTCGACGAGGATGTTGGGCCCCTAAGGGGGTGGATTGTAACATCCCACATCGACCAACGGAGAGGGAGTGATGTGCCTTATATGTACATGCCTACCTCCATATAGCATGAGGCTTTTTGGGAACTCACTAGCTTCGGATTCCATCAGAACTCCGAAGTTAAGTGAGCTTGGGCAAGAGCAATCCCTGGATGGGTGACCCACTAGAAAGTTCTTGTGTGAGTTTTCAGAAATAAAACCATGAGGGTGTGGACGGGGCCCAAAGCGGACAATATCGTGCTACGGCGGAGTCGAGTCTGAGATGTGACATTTTTTATATTGCCAACTAATTTTAGGGTGTAATTTTAAATCTCTTCATGGTATCAGAGTATGTTGTCTTTTGTATGAAGCCAAACGGTTACACGCGCTCTTCATCCTCCCGTTGTGTTGTCCACATGTTATGTTAAAAATTCGGCACATATGTAGAAGCATGTTAAGAATGAAGTTCATATTAATGGAAAAATAAAAAGACATTGCATAAGCTTATAAATAAGTTGAGTTACTTCTTATATTAGTAATTAGTTTTATAATTAAACTTTAACTATCTTAATAAGTACAAAAAGAAAGGGACATATTATTATTAAAAAAAAAAAATTTAAACTTTACAATAGCTTAAAAAATAGAGTAATTTCGAACTCTCATTAGAAACTGAACACACTTTCTGTCAAAAAAGTTGACAAAAAGATGACCTGCTGTATTAAATGAAACCCCACGATCTTTTTGTAAGTGCGGGCCAATGCTCAGCCAGGTGTCTTAGCAGCTAGGAGAGGAAGGGCTGTAAGGTCGATGAATCTGGCTCAGTGATTTGATGGGTTCTGGGTTTGGTTGCGTTTAAGGCAAAAAAAGCTAGCTACATTGGGGAGGGAGGACTTGGAATAATTTGCCGCCTCACTTATTTTTGTTGGACAAAGCAATTCACCAGGGTTTCGCCACCCATCTGAAAATTTATCAACTTCTCGAGATGAATTTCGATAAGCTTTTTTATTACGGTAAGTTTTGAATGAGTTGAAATTAATATGGGATTGTGTGAGATAAAAATATAGCAAATATTTATGTTTTTGTAGGAGTTGGCTTGCGGATGACATGGTTGACTACAGCTCAAACACAGAATGCTCTTGAGACGTGCCCATAAGTGTGCGTGAGACTATGATACATGAGGATCTTATGTTTTTGGTTGGAATGTCCGCACGGAAGTTTTCTCCAACTTTGACCAAACACGTCGATTTAGATCATCACAATTTGTTAAAAAAAAAAAAAACCTGTTAATTATAAGGAGTGGAGCAACATTATTTTGGGAAGAGATATTATATTCACACATTTCAAATTACTTATCCCATAGTTTTTTAATATTTTAATATTTTCTACTCACAACTAACACTTGATAAAAAAAATTAAAAAAGTGTGGAGAAGTAATTTTAAGTGTGTAAGTATAATCTCCCTTTAGGGAGTTACATGTTAATATTAACTTTTGGAGGTTACTGCGGACTAAAAAAGGAGAAGAAACCAAGGAGGCCTACAAGTCCTGTTGGGCCCTTGAATTATTATGGGTTGGTGAGGGCCCTGGTTAACGTTTCAACAGTAGTACTAGGAGTATATATGGTCTATCAAATAATTTTTTTTTGGCTTATTATATTAACACCTCACAAATTGTTGAATAAATTTCACATACTTAATACACCTCATATTTGCTTTTTTAATTAAAAATTATCTTAATACACTCCATATACTTCCCCATAATACCCTCACACCCCACATTCTTAATATACACCTTACAGTTTCTATATGCACCCCATATTTACTTCGGGAGCTTTAACGAAAAGCCTACTGTATTGTTTACTTTAACGAAAAACCACATTTTTACACTAAAAAGTCAATCATGGTATAATTCACTTTACCCTTTATTTTGTCATTATCATTAAAACTCAAAGTTTTCAAGCCATTTTTATTAATTTTCCTTATTTTCTATACATCCCACAAGTGTGTGTGAGACTATGATACATGAGGATCTTATGTTTTTGGTTGGAATGTCCATACAGAAGATTTCTCCAACTTTGACCAAACACATCGATTTAGATCATCACAATTTGTTAAGAAAAAAAAAAACTTGTTAATTATAACGAGTGGAGTAGCGTTATTTTGGGAAAAGATATTATATTCACACATTTCAAATTACTTATCCCATAGTTTTTTAATTTTTTAATATTTTATACTCACAACTAACACTTGATAAGAAAAATTAAAAAAGTGTGGAGAAGTAATTTTAAGTGTGTAAGTATAATCTCTCTTTAGGGAGTTACCTGTTAATATTAACTTTTGAAAGTTATTGCAGACTAAAAAAGGAGAAGAAACCAAAGAGGCCTACAAGTCCTGTTGGGCCCTTGAATTATTATGGGTTGGTAAGGGCCCAGGTTAACGTTTAAACAGTAGTACTAGGAGTATATATGGTCTATCAAACAATTTTTTTTTGGCTTATTATATTAACACCTCACAAAATTGTTGAATAAATTTCACATACTTAATACACCACATATTTGCTTTTTTAATTAAAAATTATCTTAATACACCCCATTTACTTTCCCATAATATCCTCACACCCCACATTCTTAATATACACCTTACATTTTCTATATGCACCCCATATTTACTTCGGGAGCTTTAACGAAAAGCCCACTGTATTGTTTACTTTAACGAAAAATCACATTTTTACACTAAAAAGTCAATCCTGGTATAATTCACTTTACCCTTTATTTTGTCTTTATCATTAAAACTCAAAATTTTTAAGCCATTTTTATTAATTTCCTTATTTTCTATACATCCCACATTTCTCAAATCTTATAAAGCTTTTAATTTAGACAAAAAATGCCAACTAAAATTTTGACAAAAGATGCTTCCTGGGATTTAAAGCATATGTGAGTTGTTTTCAATTCCACTATTAAAACCCATGTCGTCTGTTTTTAATATTTGTTGGTAATTTTAGGTATTTAATTCTTTATGTAATATCTGTGATCCCTAAAAGATGAATAGGAACATAAAAGCTTAAATAACGCATCAAAAGCAAGATTAAATAATTATCAATGTTGTCAAAATCACTAAAATAATAAATAATATGAAGTCTTACCTCATGTGAAGCTTCCAAAACATCGATTTCGTGTTTCATTCATCAAAAATAATTTTTCTCAATCAACATGTTTGTAGTTTTATTGGTTAGGGTTTTGTTCAACAATAGAGGGTCGGAGAGGTTTTGATAGTTGAAGAAGATAAATAATACGTTAAAAGTGATTTTGGGTGTATATATAATTTTTTATTTTTTTTAACCCAATAAAGTCAAAATTGTCATTGTATAGTAGGATAAATAAGTTATTTAATATTAAATTTTAATGTATGGTGCATTCAACATTTTGTGAGGTGCTAATATAAAAAGACCTTTTTTTTTTTGTTTTTTTTTTGTTTCCCATACAAAAAGGATCAGTTAATGGTTTAGTCACCGCAATCCACCCTTTTGGGAGCCAGAAAGACTCATAAAGACATTTCAGCCTCCTCTTGGCCATCAATTTTGTAACTAAACAACGTCATGAATAAAACACAGGACTTACCGTATGAAATACGGACTTGAGATTCGTCCCGGGCCATTCCGTGGTGGTTAGTCTATCAAATAGTTGGGTGTTGCAGGAAGCAACCCTTCTGATTACACAATGTAGATACTGCACGTACAATATATAAATTGAGAAAGGGACACTTCACTGCGTTGGGATATTTCGAAATAAAAAAAAAATCGCCATTGATGATTGCTTGCACTTGTGTCTCCTCTCTTATATCGACCATGAGATGCATATATCCTCGCTGCATGAGAACTTTTGCAATGCCGTGGTGTGAAGAGTACTGAATTAATGATTCAGGGGTCGTTTGGTGTTGAATTTGAAATGAATTTATATTTTTCAGAATCTTTTTATTTATAAATATTTCAAAAGAAGCCTCTGTAAATTTGTTTTCTTCGGTATGGACGAAATTTGTTACGAATTATTGCTTATATGTAATGTATGCATGCAGTTTCTTGATGTCAAATATTTATGATCAGGAGATGAGAGATAATTACAATACTAATTGCATCCACCTCTAATCAAAACCAACATAACCTTGCTAATTAACTAACTTCTTCAACACCTAATTAATTCAGCTAATCCTGATTGTTGCCTGTATCTATATAGGCACTGGGTATGCTGCTATATATACACACACATATGTTGGTCTCTTGCCCGAGTGCCCTATTTTTTGTTTCTGCTGCAATGTGTGTGTGTATAGCTGCTTCGACCACACCCCCCCCCCCCCCCCCCCACACACACACACACACACACACTGTGTTTGATGTGTTGCCTTGGTTTTGCTATAGATATTTCATGTTCGTCCTCAGGGAATATTACATTCAAGAAATGAATTGACTGGTCTTGAAAAATTGAAAAATCAATCCTCTCTAGTTGCATAAATATTCGGGCAGTGCAGGTGATCAAAACCCTTGAATTAAAGCTTTTGTTTACTGAGATATATTAGCAATTGGCTCGCTCACCCAAAGTTTAACAATTCCTTACCCACCCATTATAAACGTGTTTAAGGAAATGGTTTCACAGCTTTGTTAATATGCTTCTTAAGCTAAGATGCATGGGAAACAGGATAAAGTTAGTTTATTTGAATCACTAGCCATTGACTGTATATTGTACACAAACTGTGGCTTATACTAGATTAAAAAGCTCCATATACACAAGGAGTAGGATTCTCTCCCGTCCTAATCTCTTTCCCATTCCATCCCCTTCTATTTAAATGGTTGCGATTACGCCACGTCTGTGAAGCTAAAAATAATCAAGAGGCGACATGTAGATTTTTGAGCAAAAATGACAAAATTACCTTTGAGGAGTACCGGAATTTCTACTCACGAGCAGTGGACAAACATCCCACAATCAAATCAAAAGTGCCCAAAATAGGTAACAAATTCAAAGTTATTTCATCTATCCTCATCCTATATTTTCCACAAGGTAATTATTTCATAACCTTCAAAACATTCCATATAAATTGAGTTAATTGGCTAATTAATGGATTTATTCCTAATTAATCCATTAATTACCAATTAAATCACCCATTTCACACAAAATTACCCCTAAGGGCCAGTCACCTTTTCTCAAGAAGGGGACCGGCCATGCACTATATATTCAACCTCATTTCCTCTAAAAATCTAGGTCTTGACTCTTGCTAAACACTCAAAAATTCCCCAAACACTTTTCTCTCAATATTCTAACTTTGACATTGGTGGTTCTTCGGCCAAAGCCCCTCCCCCCCCAAAATTCATCGTGGGTGTGTGAAGCTCTTGGCCTTGACCAAAAGTGTTATTTGTTTTGTAGGTGCAATTTTGTCCAAGATTAAGGAAGAAGAAATTTGCATCCACAAATTGGTGCTTTCATTGAGAGTTAAGTCCCACACTCGTAGAAGATTCTCGCGTCCAATATTTTCTATTTTCTTGTCCATCTATAGATTTTTTGTACGTTCTTATTTTTATAATTTTTTATTTGCAAAAATTCTTTGATAAAACATAAAATAGAAGTACAATGGCTAGAAATTTAGAGAATTCAACAAGTGAAAGTTTCAATATTCAAGAGATGGGACCTCGGCAATCCACAAGGCTAAATCTGACAATAAGTGAAGCAGCACCACTACCACGAGTTTCCACCACAGGAACCACCGCGATGGCCACCATGGTAGCCACCCGCGGTGAGGTTCATGGTGTCACCATCACGACCTGAGTTGTGCTAGCCAAGGCTCACGGCATCAAGGTCATGGCCTAAGCCATGTCACTCCAATCCCAACGTGAGCCCAACACGTTATCAAGCTGAGCCTAAGCTTCGCACCCACGTGTGCCACACACCGAGTAGCCAACTCTTATGGCCCAGCCTGCTCCCCCCGAGTAGCCCATTCCCATGGCCCAGCTTGCTCATGAGGCCTTCCAAGTAGCCCAAATCAATCTAAGATTAGTTCTACCAATAATCGAACAGAGAGCATTTTCACCATATTTTTTTGCAAATTTGACATTTCCCAACTCAAATCTCACGCCCGGAGTCTGCCACACTTCCACTGCTCAAGGAGACGCATTCCTTCCAAGCTATTCCGACCCAAATAGAGAACAACACTTGCCTCGACAAGTCATAGAGTTGACGAATGCCCTCGCACAGCAGAAAACCTTAGTGAACTAGCTCCTGCAGCGCATTGAAATGCAACGTGCCCCAAACGAGGTGTCCCTAAGTAGGACAAGGGCAGACAAAGAACCTCTCCAGCAGCGTCCCGGCAAGCAGTCACTCGACCAGCCACGAACCGAGTATTCAGGCAGTGTACACTCCCGATTAGGCCTCCGAGATAGCTTATACTCTCGTCTTAGTGCGTAGAGGAGCGTGCATTCTCGACTAGGTCCACAGATGAGTATACATACACGGTTGAGGTCACATCGGAGCAGGCCTCATGATGGACGGAGAGAAGCAGTCACTTAATCTGACTCAAGTTCAACCGGTAGCCTGCGAAGAACTTGCTCGTCTGCTAGGAACGCACCATACGTATTGCATCCAAGGTGTGGACAAGCCAAACACATGGAAGAGCAGCCTAAACCAACAAGTCACGGTTGGGGACAGTCGAGAGTTTCGCTACTCCAACAAAGGTAAATTCAGGAAGAAGTAGAGAGACTCTTGACCAAGCGATTACGCAATTTCTAACACAACGAGGTCACCGACGAGGCACTACAACGGAACATGACCAACATAAGTAGGTCACCCTTAACGGACGAGATCGAGTAGGCAGAGCCTCCACGCGAGTTCAGCATGCCACATTTCACATTTTTCAAAGGGGATGAAAACCCGTAGAGATACTTAAAGCACTACCGAAGCACGATGATCCTCTATCGAAACCACGACGATCTCATGTGTAAGATATTCGCCACTACTCTATAAGGCAAGGTGTAAGATTGGTTCTACACATTGTCACCACAATCCATCCGAAGTTTTGATGAACTTTCCTTGGTTTTCACCAAAGAATATTTATCATATCACTCGATAAAAAAGAAGTTCGACCATTTGTTCAATGTCAAGAAGAACCCAAAGGAGTCGCTATGCAACTATGTGAAGAGGTTCAAAGCAGATAAGGCAAGGATAGTCGGATGCAATGACTCAATAGCTAGAGTAGCCTTCCAAAAAGGACTTCCAACAGACCACTTGCTATTCGAAAAATTGATCATGACAGAAGATCTAACTCTAGAAGACTCTTTCACTCTGGTAGGGAAGCATGCACTTTGGGACGAGGCTCGCCGATGCACATTTAAGGACTTGAAGAAATACCCGACATTATCTCCCTACTATCCAAACCGGAAGTAAAGGAGGACTTATTCACATGTTTGACGGTATCTGAAGTAGCAATAAGCTCTACCATCATATGAGAAGAGCTGGGGGCCCGACTACCTGTATGGCACAGTTCAAAAGCTCTCATCGATGCTATCAGAAATTCAAAAGCTAACTTTGCCGATAGTTGTTGCAACCCAAAGCTCAAGTTTTACCTTCAAACGCACGCAAGCATCCCTATGATGCATTATTCTGCCCAATCCAGACACGCAACGATAAACGCTTAGACCTTGACAGATGCAAAGTTTTTTGACGAATACAACAATTCAGCCCAAAAGACACGTCAAGGGAAGACGAACACTGAAATGACACACTAGGAAGCAAGTTTTATTCTCATTGCCCCAAAAGATTCTACATAGGAGCAACATGTACTGGCAGTTGAGCATTACCTTCTGCTGCGCGTCACACGACCCTAGCCGACCTTTGCTCTATAATTTAGCTCTAGAATGGTCAAATACGGTAGTTGAGCATCTTCTGCTATGTGTAACATAGCCCCAGCTCCACAACTCCCTACCATGCATTCACAATGCCCTAATGACGCCCCGAAGGTAGCTCAGCACGCCCTAGCCGCGCCTGCTCTACCCGATTGAGACTTCTGGCATTTGCATGTTGACAACTCATCCAAGAAGATTCGATACCCGAACAGGCGATCACTCTAGGCTTCAAAGTACCCAACAAGGAAACAAAGTATAAGACCCTACTAGCTGGCCTCCGAATGGCAAAAGACTTGATGGCAGACAACGCTTACGTGGATGCACTAGCTGGCCTAGGCTCTGCCCTCGACCACCAACTTAAACGCTATATCCCGAAGGAATATCTTGACAAGCCAAACATAGAGGCGAAGCCGGCAGCCGAGGTGTCACAGGTTAATACAACTCCAAACTTGCAAGATTCCATTGCAGACTACCTGGTAAATGACACATTCCCCATGGAAAGATTAGAGTCTAGGAAGCTCCAAATCAAGACAGCACACTACTACATGTGGAACGGAATTCTCATCCAAAGATCTTACATTGAACCACATCTTCCTTGTCTAGCGCCTCCCGATAACTTAAAAGTTCTAAGCTCAATCCACGAAGACATTTGTGGAAATCATTTTGGAGGTCGATCCTTAGCACAAAAGGCTCTTAACGCAGGCTATTATTGGCCTACCACGCACCAAGATGCTAAGGAGTTAGTACAAAATTGCGATTGCTGCCAAAGCTATAAGCCGATACCAGCACTGTCTATCAGCGAGCTACACCCCACATATGAGTCCTTGGCCGTTCATGCAGTGGGCAATCGACCTAGTATAACTTATGCTGCCTGGGGGTAGAGGCATTATGATCGCGGCAATCGACTACTTCACCAAATGGGTAGAAGCAGAGCCCAAGACGACCATGACTCAAACAAACATAGAGCACTTCATATGGAGGAACATCATTTGCTGATTTGGCATCCCTCAGTCCATCATCACCAACAACGGCTCATAATTCGTGGCAAAGATATGGCAAAGTTCTTCCAAAAGTATGACATCAAGTAGCACATGTCCATGCCCAGATATCCTCAAGGCAATAGGCGAGCCAAAACATCCAACAAGATGATCCTCGAATGCCTCAAGAAATCCTTCACCAGCAAGAAAGAAAATGGCCAGATGAACTTCCTGGATATTTATGGGTGCGAATTAGTGAGACTCTTTTCTCTTTGGCTTTTGGCTCAAAAACAATTATTCCTCCCAATGTCATCGAGCCACGTATCATCGCTCTACTACCAAGCATTGAGCATAACAGTAAAGAGATGGCCACAAACTTAGATTTGGCAGAGGAGAAGCACGAGCAGATCATCACCCGCATCGCAGCCTACCACCAGTAGCTTCTCTCTAACTACAACAAAAAGGCCAAGATCAGGCAATTCCAGCCAGAAGATCTAGTCCTAAGAAAAGCCTTCATCATTGCCCATAAAGAAGGCTCCAAAAAGATGGATCTCATATAAGAATGTCCGTATAAGATCAGCAAAGTAGACGGTAAGAGTAATTACACCTTTATCACTATGAAACGATAAAAAATCGAAAAGCAGTGGAACGCCTACGATCTAAGGAAGTATCATGTGTGATCTCTCACTACATCAAAGCCCAAAGACTTAAGCAGTTCGATGGGCACCACCTCACAAGCTGAGGACTATCTAGTTGTTATGCAGTTCTCACCTTACAGCTAAGTTCACGTTCGTTTCACTCATTTTTCAATGAGGAATTCAGAAGTAATCACAATTTGGCTCAGCTGCATGCTTACAACAACTTATCACTTCTACACTTCAAAAGAAGATCGCGCCCTTCTTATGGACTCATCGCAGGAATTGCGCCCCCCAGGGGACCAACCATGCTCTCTAGTGCGAGAGGGTTAACCAATTCCCCGACACCCACAAGGGTTAGCTCTCTAAGACGGAAAGATAAACTCTACACTCTGAATATCTAGACGTGGATGAGCCTAGCTGCCCTAGTATAACTAGATGCACGATGGCTTGCGCAGAGATTCTTAGAAGTAGCTACAATGGTTTTTTTCAAGGCTTAGCTAACTGAAGGATTTTGGGTATCTTGGCTTAATCCGTGGGGAACCGAACCATAGAGACGGAAGTGGTATATCATGCAGTACATCCGATAGACGGCTGCCCTGGAACCCTAAAGCTGCTACTAAGTGCCCTAAGGTAGCCTACGGTTTCCAGAAGACTGCCTACGGCTTGCCTTTCGAGCAGTAAAGGCCACACTAGACTTATACAACTGCACATTCTTGTGAAAGGTTAAATAAGATAGTGTGCATATACGAAGTTTTATACACTGCCGACATGCTATGCAGTCGATAAGCTTCGCCTCTGCCAAGCGCAGAAGTGTTGTGATACTTGTTACTCAACCTACGAAATTGGAGAAAGCTAAGGTTAACAACCTAGTGGTTACACAGACTTGTCTGCTTCTGTAAGTAAGGCATCCGGCTGCCAACCTATGGCTAACAACTTTGCAAAGTTCTACACCAACACTTACGGCTGCATAGGCTACGCGAGCCTGTCTGCTTATAGAAAAGTAGCATGTCTGCCACTGGTCTATAAAGTCTAAAGGTTAGGGCATGAACAAAAGAAGCGAAGATGAAGAAAAGCAAAGGAAGCATGTTTATAAACAACTTGCAAATGCCGAATGAGTTCAAGAAAAACAAAAGCTACAAGGAAAAACAAAGAAAATCCTAAAAGCTACCTATAAGACTACACTTCAGCAGCTTGGACATCCCACGACTACTCAGTCACCACACCTTCAGCAGCAGCGACGCTCTTAGTAGAGGCATAATCCAACGTTTCACCCCCGGCTACCTTAGCTTGGGTACCAACTTCTTTAACCATTTCACCAATGGAAGCCTCAAAAGTAAAATCAAGCAAGTCTTCCGGAGAAATAGAGAAGATCTCGAAACCTCGAGCCCATCATTTTCACCTTTCAGCTGCTCATTCTCCTCGAGCAGACCAACACGGACGCGTTGCAGCTCATCCACTTACTTCTTAAACTTTCGTTGATCTTCAGTACACCTTAAAGTTCCAACACTTGGGGTTCAAGCCTATCAACGATTCTCTTGAAGTGAATCACTTGATTATAAGCAGCAATCAACTCTTCATCCTTTGCACAAACAGTGAAATGAAGCTCAAAAACTACAAACTTAAGATCTTGAATCTAAGGTATGTAACATCCAATCTTATTCTCTGCACTTTCATACTTAACTTGGATCGCGTTAAGCCTAGTTTTCAAGTTAACGATCTCTTAGCGAGTGGTCTCAAGTTGCAGAGAAGTGGGGGCAGAAATATTAGACCCCTTCAAAACAACGAGCTCAGAGTCTAACCTCTTGATCTCCTTCATCGATGAATAAACTTTAGCTGCCATATTCTTCACCACCTCTTTGGCAGCCATGCTATATATGCATCATAGCAAGCAAAATAGTCTTTCTATATTAGGTCGTATGCTTCATAAATGAACTTGGGCAAACAAACCTTTATAATGCCATCAACAAACTTGGCACAAGCATTCATGTCTTCAAGCAGATCTGATTTCAAGAACACACAGATATCAACAGCTTCCTCAGAAGCAGGCTTAGTGGATTTCTCATAGCTGTCCACGCGAGCAGTCTCCTCATTCCCAGCAAGCAAATCAGTCTCAGCAGTAGAGAGAGTGGGCCTTAGCGTCACTTTAGCAACAGAGTCCACCTTATCGCTCTTCATAATAACAAGACTTTCCGAATAAGAACTAGACTTAGCTCCCAACAGATGTCTTGGCACAGACTTAGGCACTGGGGGCATGATAAGACCTCTACACTAAGCAATACTATCAGCAATTAAATTAGCCATTCTCGACATAGCAGGCACCATAGGCTCAGATCTAGCAGCTTCATTTTTCTTCCCATTGGAAGAAGTTATGTCAATCATAGGCCTCTCAACAGCAGGTAAACCCTTAAGAGCAGCAGATGAAGTTTTCAGTTTTTTCTTAATCATCATCTCTTGAGCAGACGAGGAAGATCTCTTATTTCCACCTTCATTCACAGTAGGCTCCACGATAGCGATTAGAAGAGCCAAAGTATCTGTCTTGATCCTCTTTAGCTTTTCTCTCGGGAGCAATCCATATTTCTTCCGGCGAAGATAACTAAGCAGCCAACGCTATTCAAGGTACTCAACAGGGGAACTCAACCTATACTGGCTTTTTCTTCATTTTTTCTCTCAGACTAACAGGCAGGAGGTCTGCATGCCCAGCATTCCAGCAGCCCATGAGGCCTTTGACTTCCTCATCTCTCTCAATCGCTGGTCTGGCCTCCATCAAGTCTAAGAGCCCAAAGGACATAAACCATACGGCTCGCCTAGCACTGCGCTTCAGCCGGGCAAGTTGCCCTTGGCTCTAGCCAAGCCGAGCAGCCCAAGCAGTGATCCTTGCCACAACACATCCTCGGCCTATGCCGAGCTGGCTCCTGGCCCCTGCCAGCCGACCTACCGCACCATCCTGACGGTTGCCCCGCGACAGTACTATCCAAGAAAAAGACAAGGAAAATTAATTTTTTCTTACCTCGGTGCGGCCCGGAAAAGATGAAGAAAACAACGAAAGACGATCATTTGTACGGGCAAGATGTAGAAGATTGCTAGAGGAGGGGGAACAAATATCCTCTAAGCTCTCTCTCTTGTAGGGTAGAATAAATTGCTCTCCAAAGTTGATTTAATAACCCGCTTAAGGTGGACTTAAATAGGCTTTAAGAGAAATTTATTTCCCTTTTCTAGAAAGATATAATTTCTTATTAAAAAGAGAATCAACATCAAAATAGGAAACAATCCTACATTTCCTAAAGCAAGAAGATCCCTATACCTGTTGCCATTTCCTATAAGCAGCCCAAAAAGTGTGGGGGCATTTGTGGAGCGAAAAATAATCAAAAGGCAACACGTGGATTTTTGGGCAAAAAGGACAAAATTACCCTTAAGGAGCACCAGAATTCCTACGCGTGAGCAGTGGATAAACATCTCACAATCAAGTCAAAAGTGCCCAAAACAGGTAACAAATTGAAAGTTATTTTATAACCCTCAAAACATTCCATATAAATTGAGTTAATTGGCTAATTAATAGATTTATTCCTAATTAATCCGTTAATTACCAATTAAATCACCCATTTGACATAAAAATACCCCAAGGGGCCGGCCGCCTTTTCTCAAGAGGGGGATTGGCCATGCACTATATATTCAACCTCATTTCCTTTAAAAACCTAGGTCTTGACTCTTGCTAAACACTCAAAAATTCCCCAAACACTTTTCTCTCAAAATTCTAACTTTGGCATCAGAGATTCTTCGGCCAAAGCCCCCTCCCCCCATTCATCGTGGGTGTGTGAGGCTCTTGGCCTTGACCAAATGTGTTATTTGTTTTGTAGGTGCAATTTTGTCCAAGATCAAGGAGGAAGAAATTTGCATCCACAACGTCTACATCTTGTTTTGAATTTTTTATATAGAGAATAAGACAAAAAGAAGAGTGTGAGAGCATAGGGTGGAAGAGGATGGTAATAGATAGGGAGATAATCCTACTCCTATATACAATTATTTTGTAGCAATTTTAAATTCCTTTAAACAGTTCATATTGGAGTAGTTTAGCTTCTCATAAACTTTGAAAAGGTTTATTTATTACATATTTCAATGTTGAACAATACTTTACATCCTACACAACAGCTTGTGTATGGCCCACGCATTGTCATGCCATTACATTTGAGATATGAGTCAACTTGCTCTACTACTATGAAAGCAATTGAGGTTTCACTTTAAAACCAATTGACAATAGAAAAAGTAACCTAACTCTTTATAACCCTTGCAAAATTTCTTATATTTTAAATGTGAGACAACGTTCACATTATTGCACATTCAATTGGTATCAAATCTTTGGTTGCGGTGTTTTGGAAAGAATAAAAAGTCATTCACCTCTATGCTCAATATACTTGAATATCTTTCTTTACCAATCTAATCCTAAAGACCGAACGAGACATACAACTACAAATACTCTTCTTAAAATAATTGTGTATTATATTACCTGTGTTCGTGGCATGGAAATCACCTTTGACTTCTATTTGCCCACAAGTCCTTACAAAAACAAGTTATTGATAAATCACACCCTAGACCTAGAACCTACCTTTTACATTATAAAAGGAGATGGGTAGTAATAATACTATCCTCCCATTTGGGATTGGGAGTAAAACAAAATCCTTCATCCCTCACTAATATAATCCTTGAGCCCTTTAATAGGAGGTTTTTCAATGTACCAAAAATAAGACCTACATTTAATGTAATAATATAATTACTTCAAAATTTAAAAATATAATTTTAACAAAATTATATTATAACACTTGACGTTATGAGTTATGTTCCTAACACACTGAAATATTTCTCCCTATGGTAGCATTAACCCCAAAACCACCACTTAATCCTCAAATATTTATATTAGGGTTAGGGCTGCCCTCTCTTATGTATTCACATTTAACACTAGCTAGCAACAAAAGAAAAACTCAAGCTGCCCAAATTTTAGGGTTTAGAAAGATTCGTATAATTTCATATTACTAAACGCGTTTTCTCTCTCTCATTATTTCTCTCTCTAGAAACCTAGATCTAGAACTTCTTCTCGGGCTTCAACTTTCAGCCGCCGCCCTTGGTCTTGCTCGAGTAGGCGGCAACCTATTACTTCCTCCTATTTCCAGTCTCATTCTTCCCTCATCCTTCCTTCATTCCCTCATTTGCCTTTTTCTTCTTTTTCCTCTCATCTCACTTCCTCTGCTCCATCCCCCTCCCTGCATCCATCTTTTCCTCTCATTTTTCCAATCTTCTTCTTTCGTTTTATTCCTGTTTCTCTCTGAGTTTATCTTAGTTTTCTCTGAGTTAAGTCTCAAATATCCCCTGAGCTTGTCTCATATATGGGCTTCATGCCCCTTATCAGACATCTTTTGCCTACTTTTTCTGCTTTTTGTCTTTTAACTTTTTGTTCTCCATCCTCCTTAGTTGTGATACTCCATCCCCATCCCATCATGTACTCGAATAGGCGAGCTCCGAACAGGAATAGGATACGAAATCTACTTCCCTCTTTCACTTCCCTTCCCCCAACATGCATGCCTATGTCGAATCCCCATCGAGGCCAAGTGTTGGGTATTTTACATACCACTTAGCCTCATTCTCTACCCCTATGATACCTTGTTTGTATATATTTGCAGAGGTTCATGAAGAGGACTTGGATCTGGTGTCTACTTTCTCAGTTCGAAGTTTGGCTTCCTCCGAGGATGTATCGGCGGCAGAAATGTGGTCTTTGCTGTTAGAGATTAGAGTTTTTTATTGTCTTCTTTCTGCTGCCTTTGGGTTTAAGCTTGTGTGGGTCTCTTATTGTATTTTGGGTTGCTGCTCTTATTTTGTTTGGGCCTTTGTTTATCGAGTCCTTTTTAGGCCTTGTTATCGTGTCCTGATCCCAACATACGACTAAGATTGCCATGTGACGTCACCACATTCCTGTTTATCTATCATGTCTTGATTCCAAAACAAAACCAAAACACAATCTATGATTTAACCACGCATTCATTTTCTTTTATTTCATGGCCACATCTAACATTAACATTAGACTGCCTATGTACCCTAAGAAGGGATCAAGCCATTCGTAGTTCACCATTCACTAAACTCAAACATTTATCCTAGTGCGTTCTAACAGGAAGGCATAACATTCCTCAATCAATTATTGGGACTTGATAAGTATGAGTTACTAGATTCAGAGCTACATAACAAACCCACATGACAATCAAGATTTCCATTTCATCTATCTTATAAATCACTATGTTTCAAAATAATACTGCAATTTATAGCATGCAACATCTCAAAGAACAACCAACTTAGCACAATATTATTCTCTAGCCACATTGGTCAACGAATCTGATCATAGTAATAACAATCATATCCAACATCATTCCACAATCATTCCAATGAATCAATCCCAAGAATCAAAGATGCACGATATTAACATTTAACTACATTAATTAATCAATAAGATCACATATCAATTCACGAAATTTAATAAAGGAATTCTACATAATTCCCTATCTGGATTCCAAGTAATAACATGATAAATCTAATTTATAAACACAATTTCTACTGTGAGCAATTCTTATTCACTCGAATCTAGGGTCGGACTAACCTTATGGAAATGAGCAAGAGTAGGGATTTTGAACCACTTAACGGAATCCAACTAAAATATGGTCGCCTATCGAAATATACCAAGTACAACTAATCCTCATCACCCCTAGAATAAGTATGGTACCCCATTGCAGATATACCAAGCAGAACCACAAGCATAATCTAATCGTGCAGGCAGTGATCACCCATCACGGATATACTAAGCATGATCACAAAATGCGTATGGTCTCTCATTACGGATAAACCAAGTAGAACCATAAACATAGTCTAATCGTGCAGGCGGTGATCATCAATCATGGATATACCAAGCATGATCACCCACGAAATACGTATGGTCCCTTATTGCGAATATACCAAGCAGGACCATCCATGTACCACTGCTACATGGTGCAGTTAGACCTACACACAACCTCCTTACCCCTATCTCAACCTCTATGATTTACAACGTAATCACCTACACTATCAATTTCTAAAACCACTAACTAACATGTCACACAAGCATACAAGTTCTACGGAATACTTTTAATAAGATTCTAGGCTCACATTTTCATAATAGTTACCTTAGATGTCATTCATATTATCAAAAAGATAAATACACATCTATATCACAATAAGGCGTCTCATACACGTAAACTGAGGTATTTATTACCTGGGATAGCTCACTAACCGTTATAGGCTCACTAAGCCCTATTTAGTCTTTAGTAATACTAATTTTAGTATTCAAGAACGATCAAGAACATTTTGATCAAAATCAACCCTAGTAGATCAATTAGGAAGATTCACCCACCGGATTTCCAATCCGTAAGGTCCTAAGGTCATTAAATATTACGTATAATAACATATTAAAGTTTGGTAAATATCTAACGGTCGGATCGTCTATTGTTATAATGATCAAGTGGTGGCTTCTAACGAAAGTATGTTCAAACGACGGGATTTCATCAATCGGATGTCAAATATAGATTCGGGGTATCGAATTTAGCCTAGAAAGACAGAGTTGGCCCACTGGCCATGTGTCGCCGCATGCAGCAATTTTCGACGAACGGAAACACAATTTTTCGACTAACTCAAAAAATTATCAAATTTTAAAGAAATGTAGAGCTCATCAAGGGGAATAACTTTCATACCTGGGCCGCAGTTCAATTTGGCCGGGAAACACCTGAAATTGGCCTCGATCCTTCAAAAACCCTATAATTGGGTGTTCTCGATTCGACCTCAAAACGTACTTCGACACCTCAACAAAGCATGGGTTTTGTTCCTGAGATTCAGAAGAGTATATTGGGAATGGTGATCGACAAAGTTGGTTTCAGAAATGGCAGATCGTCGCCAAGGAACCCCAGCTGCACCGACATTAATCACGTTAGTTTTTGGGTGAAATTGAAGGAAGGAGTGATAGACTGGGTTTGAAGTGAGGATTGACATGACACCGATCCCATCATTAATGGTGGCTGGAATAGGGAGATATGGCCGGGTCGGGTCGACAGGTCGAAGAAAGGATATGATT
Organism: Pyrus x bretschneideri; assembly: GCF_019419815.1. Lineage (NCBI taxonomy): Eukaryota > Viridiplantae > Streptophyta > Magnoliopsida > Rosales > Rosaceae > Pyrus > Pyrus x bretschneideri. Next base: position 11,116,881 of record NW_025999798.1, read on the forward strand.
CCCTCATTTCCCTTATTTCCTCCCTCCTGATTCGTCACTCTCCCTCATTTTCTCTCTCTCATCTCTCTCTTTTCCCTTATCTCTTGCTGCCATCTGGTAGCTTCTAATTTTTATTTATTTTTTTTAAAATTTTTTTTTATTTTGACAACTAAAACGTCTTTAATTTCTTCGTTTCAATACCAATTCGAGAACGGTTTTCGCCTACGCGCTCGTAGGATCGAGCTCTATCCAATTATACTTAGTGTGGCCCCATAAAGTCCACGGATTTTTAATGATTACTAACCAAAATTCAAATTTTGTAATTAGTTTAATTAAAATCTAAATTTAATATAAATTCTCCAAAATAATATAAAATCTCATTAATACAAATACGTAGTTTACAATAGTAAAATCTCGTTACACTTGTTTACTAGTTTTTATCAAAATGAAAGTTGATTATTATTTTTTGAACAAACGATATTATCTACCGTAAGGGGGGTGGGAAAGTGGACTAAGCCTCACAATGAGCTAGCAATAATGTGGTTCAAATTTGCCTTTGGTAAGAATAAAAAACCTCTTACTTACTAGTAAAGAGAAATACCATTGGATCATAGTACTAAGTGGTATAATGGAAATTAATTTTGTGATAAAAAAAAATCCTTAAATATTTAATAATAATTAAATAAAAATCAAAGGGTTTGGTCAAGAATCATTCGGACAAAGAATTACGTGGCAGTCTAGGGTGAAACGCAGCTTCCGAAAATCCCCTTCCCCCACAAAAGCACTTAACTCGTCACCACACGACTTATGACTTGTATGAGACGCCGCGCCTACTGCTCACTCCCCACTCTCACACTTTGCCCTTTGCCCTTTTGCCCCCTAATTCGCCCTCCCAACTCCCGCGAAATTACCCACCCGCCCAGATCGCGCTCCTAGTCCTAGACCTCCTCCGCCTCCTCCGGCGGTGAAATTCCCGCCATGAACGCCCCCACGACGACGTTTCGCTCCATTCTCGAGAAGCCCCTCAATCAGCTCACCGAGGATGACATTTCCCAGCTCACCCGCGAAGACTGCCGCAAATACCTCAAAGAAAAAGGTCCTCCCTTTCTCTTCTCTCTTTTCGCTAATTTCCACTTTTGCCCCTCCACCCCCCATCGCCATGTTTTCCGGTTCGCCTAAAATCACGGGACAGCGCACTCCTCACACTATATTTAATTGTCGAAATTAATTAATTAAATGACGAGGAATTCGCCTTTTTTTCCGGCAATTTTTAAAAAATGTGGTGACCACGTGTCCGTACAGGAATGCGGCGGCCCTCCTGGAACAAATCGCAGGCGATCCAGCAGGTTATTTCGCTCAAGGCGCTGCTGGAGCCCAACGACGATTCCGGCGCCGGAGCTCTCAGAAAGATTGTCGTTTTGCCTCAGACGACCACCGCCACCACCCAGCGCGTCAGTACTTTCGTATGTGTTTGTTTCCCGAGAAATTAAAAACGGGAGAGAAAATTACAGTAATCTTTTCCCTTATGTTTACCACTTGTTTGATTGCAAGTTTTCTGTGTACAGGCGGCTTCGAGTTCCGCTGATTCAGCTAAGGAAGCGAGCCCTGATGTCCAGGCTTCGGTGTCCGCTGACGAATTGGCGCCGCATCCGAGAAATGAACCGTCCAAACCAGCTCCCGAGGACCCGCCGGTCTATGCGGATACCATCAGTCCCAGGTTGATCTTCTTCAAAACTCTCTATTGACTTGCTATAATACAAAGACATTAGCTGAATTTTACTGATTGGTGTAGTTTGAGTATGTTAAGCACAATGTGGTAGTGAAGTGTGCTAATTTAGCTAATTGAAGCAATTTTCAGGATAAAAATTCCTCAAATTAGTAGACTCTGGCTTCATAATGTAGGCTTTGTCCTTTGGGAATCCATATCGAGTCTAGTATGGTCATTTGAGCTTAGTAGATTGAAGGGGAAATGGGTTTGTGGAAGAGATTTTGAAGCGGATTCTCGTTTTCATGTGTTGCCCGAATAGGTGTTAAAGAAGCCCCACATGATAAAGGTGGCACCGTGTTTACCAATTTGTGGCAGGCTTATCTTTTCTCCATGGGTCACGGCTTATGCTTGAGTTGATTACATACGTATTAAAGGTTTAACTGAAGTGACTTTGCGGTTAGGGTGCATATTCTCTGTGTTCCTTAAGACGGGTATGAAGCCAAAGTAGATTACTTTGTTTTGTGGAACATTATACTGCAATTTCTTGATTATAACTATTTCAAATGATGCAAATAATTTGCTGTTTCTGCTGAAAGATTGGAAAGTATGTTTATAATTAAGATGAATGTGTAGGGGGTGGTGAGAACATTGTATGCAATCATTCATGTGATATATTTATACTACCGTTCTAAAGGAAAGCATTTGAAATTGTGGTCGCAGAAATCATTGTACAACTGATGCATCAGTTAGGAAAATGACAATTTTCTACAGCGGCAAGGTGAATGTATATGATGGAGTGCCACCTGATAAGGTAAATGAAGCTTTCTCTTTGAATGGAGACCTTGAGATAAGCCTTCCAATGCAGGGATATATGGATTTGCAGGCACGGGCAATCCTGCACCTTGCAGCAGGGCCCAACCATTTGCTTTTGGACAATCAATTTGGTGGTGCTGCAGCAGCAAGATCCTTACATTGCCAATTTCAGAATGCAGGCGATAAAGATGTCCTTTCCCTTCCTAGTGCAACAATTTCTCAGGCAATGCAAACAGGTATTTCCGCAGAAGGAACTCTTAGCTTACATTCTTACTACATTAGTTGGAATGTAGTTAGCCGTGTAATTGACATTTAGTTAAAAATGCACATAGTGAATGGAAATGAGATCCAAGGTATGGTTCTAAGCATTGCCTTCTTTCATTCATGGAACAATGTGATTTCACTAAATTTAATTTTTTAAAATTCATCCAAAATTGAGCTTGCTGAAACAAGAATTTTCTATTCAACTTCCTTAATCTTCCTATGGGTGCCGCACTAAACATAGCTTAGATCTTTGTTCAGTTTTGGGTCTCGATTAATTAGGAGTCACTGAGAAAGGATTTTTGCTGTTGTAGTTTCTGATAGATAGAGACCTTGACAGTCAACAATATCGAAAAACCTGTGGTATAGGATTATAGCTTTTGAGTTTCTGGTGGTTATTTAATTGATTTCAATGGATCAATGGCTAATTAATTGATAGTTTCATGTAACTTTGCAGAGAAGATTGGTGAATGTACACAGCAGTACTGGGAGAAAGTGAACAACACTCGTGATCCTGGTAAGTTCAGTATTTGTGTACCACTACAGAAGTTGCTTGTGTGATTTGCAAAATTTTATCTCCTATCACTTATTTGGGTGAAAAGTATGCAGTTCTTAAACAGAAATATGCTTATTGGTGCAAGTCATATGGTTTCCAAGGCTATGCATTTCAATATCCTAGATTAAAAGAAAAAAAAAAACAAGATATAAATCTTTATAGATGCTAACCATACATTAGTTTCACTGAGTATGTGGAAGGTCATATTTTCTTATATGTAAAACTGCTAATTAGATTTTCTATTCCTTTTTTCCCCTCTCCTCGCTGTGTATGTTTCCCTTAGGAGTATTTGGGAGGAAATTTAATTATTTCATAAAGCTGTAAAGCAAAATATAACACTGAAATCATAGTTAGTGATGCTAGTTTGCAGAAGTGGGGTAACTTTAAGATGTATTATTTTCACAGAAGTATTTTAGTGGAGGGTTAATGCATTTACACTACTATCACAAGATTCAAATAACAACCAATTTTGTTGTCACCTCAGGCCAAAGAAAAGAAACTGCCACTGTTAACTGTTTTGTTGTAACATCTCTAACTCCATCTGTCACTTGCTCCTTTGAAAGACTCATCTCTCATGCTAAGTTCGAATGAGGAACTTTAGTTTACGAAGGAAATTTAGACTAAAAAAATGTACTCACTACCAATGAACTACTCAATCACACAAAGCTACTACTAAAACATTACAAAGATGCCAAACAAAGGACTTTCAATGACACCTGAAAGTACCCAAATGTATTGCGTCTAGTCATTTTCAACTCCGTCTATCTGATTTTTGTAGTGCTATCCTAACAAATTTAGCCCAAGTTCCATGAATTCTTACAGTTCGTCATCCAAACACACCATAAATGTACGTTTGCTACTGATACTGCTCCCTGTCAGTCTGTCACTTTCCTTTCCCATTGCTTATGCTGCAGTCACGACCTTAACATGACTCCTTTGTTTGCTGTTGGATTCTGATGAAAAGGTCTTAGAGGCTTAACTGGTTAAAGAAGCTTCACTGTTTGCTGTATTAAATTTCCTAGTTTCCTTTCCTTGAAACATTCGGTGGTAATTCTTAAGATGCAGAGGGTCAGGCGAACAGAAAAGTCTCGTTGCAGAGATACCTTGAAAAGCGAAAGGACAGGTACGTATGGGTAGAAACTATTCTTTACTACTACTAAAATCATCTGTTGCATATTAAAACTCCTAAGTCCTATTCATTTCCTCCATTTTTTTTTGCCCATGTTTCTACTAGGGAAAAATTAAAGATGAAGAAAAATATTGGATCGAATACTAGCTTGGAGGTTTACTTGAATCGTCAACTCAGGACACATACCTCAAATGGTAATTCAAGTCAGTATGGCACAAGCTCTCCACCCCAACCTGGGCTGCTACAGACAGCTGAAAATCAGCCAAAGTTCCGCTGTCTTCCTGTTGACCTAAACGAGAAGGGTGAGCCATAAAGTTCCTCCTTTGTATATTCTATGACATTTGATATTCATATTCATAATTCTTTGCGAATTTAACCTTTATAGTTTTGCGACCAAACATAAATTGACTTATCAGGTAGATTGGATGCCGAATTCTGTTATGTGATGGTATTTGAAGGATTGAAGTCAGAAACAGATGATGTTATGTGACAATATTTTGGATTATAAAATATTTACAGGTTGTTTGGTTTTGTTTTGTTTTTCCCGGGCTGGCTGTAATGCAGATATCCTGGAACACCGGACTTGACAATTTCCAGGTCATAAAGAGTTGGGATATGGTTGAGGACCCCTTACCCTAAGTTAGCGCCATGACATACCTCGCAGGATGGGTAAGAAGAAACTAATTTAACTGGCTTCTAGCGACCTGCGTTTTTGTATGATTGGGCTGCTCTGCGACCATGAAGTTTTTCCAGACTTTAGCCTATCAGGAGGAGGATTCTCAGTTTGGACTGGTATGACTTTGATCAGTTTTGTAATTTGTAGGATCATATTTTCATCATCGGGATTTTTCTTCTTTGTCCATGTTATTAGGGTCGAGATGTAGAGCTGCAAGCAGCAATATCCTTTTTAACTCCCTATGTATGTAATTAGTGTATGCGGTACCATTCTCCGTGCCGAGAGCTTATTGTACAAGTTGAAGGAGACTCTCTCCTTCAACGTTTTGTTGCCATGAAGAAGACTTCTATGTAATTTACCATCACTTTGTTTATAAGCTAGCCAACTAAAGTTGGCAAAAATGTGTCGCAATTTGCAGAAAAATCGCGGCTCAGTTGGTGCATCGGAAAAATCTATTATTTTCCGGCTTACCCTGCAGTTTTTAGGTTTCCACTTTAAAGAGCCTCTTTGGGCAGAGCTTCGATCTAGTTTCCTATCGCTTATATAATGTCATTTGACCACGTTGCTTATTTCTCGAACAGTGCATGTATCTGGTACCTGTAACATGAGTTTCTAATTAACTATTTTTAGGATACTAAGCTCCGTTGACACGGGCACTTACATGAAATGCGAATTGGAATTATTTTGATTCCTAGCCTCCTTTATGTGCACTAACGTTTGGTTATTGGTGTTATTTTGATTTACTAACACATGAAATTCACAAAATATCGAATTCCCCTACAAGTTCTTTACCTTGTGTTGGTGATTTGAAAATGATAATCGAACAACTTAAAGTGTACAAAAATTGTGTGCTGTACAACTTCATTTCATAGTAGAAAACACTTAAACTGCTATTTAACTCTTAACTCAATTGCTATTGCACCCAATTATTATTCAACCCGATCGACATTAACAGTTGATTGGGGAGGGGATTTTCCTTTCATTTAATTATTAAAGTGTTTCTCGTTAAGCTTACAATCACACTTTTTATTTTCTTTCTTTTTTTGCAATCTCATTTTACTCTCGGCACTTTATTTTGTCTCGCTAAGCTTAAATTTACTACAATATATTTAGGTACTTATTTCGGCACACTAACTTAGTAAAATATATTATAACATGAACATTTGGGTACACTAATTAGAGGAAGTAAAATAAATATAATGAATTAAAATGTGTATAATAATAAATAATTTTAATTTTAATTTAATGACATTAAATAAGATTTCTATTAAATATTAAAACAAAAATATAATGTAAGTTTGAATTAAGTACACACTAGAGGACTAAAATTAATATCTAATCTAAGATCAGGTTTTTGTTGAATTTTAGTCTTCTTCAAGGATTAAAGTTCAAAAACCCCTTTAATTATGAAAGTGTTTCTCGTTAAGCTTACAATCACACTTGTTTATTTATTTATTTTTTTTTTTGCAATCTCATTTTACTCTTGGCATTTTATTTTGTCTCATTTTATCATATTCTGTTAACTCTGTCACATAAACTGTTACATATTATCGTGGCATTGACATTCTTATAATTTTAGCGAAAACAAATTGAAACATAAAATATAAAAAGGTAGGGGTGGGGAGGTGGTAGTTGTGGTTGAAATTTTGTTTTAGTTTTACATTTTATTCTTTATATTATTGTATTTTATTTTATTTATTGTAATGAGTAAAATTATTAGAATGTACATGCCACATTAGCAAATTAATGGTTTATGCAACGGAGTTAATGAAAAGTGCTAAAATAAGATGCAACAAAACAAAGTATAAGGGATAAAGTGAGACTTTGCTAAGAGTTCATCTGTCATGGCTGAAAACAAGCCTTGGACTTGTGCCAACTCGATTTTTCAATGAGAGATGAGTAAAATTTTGACATCCGAAAAACTATCATTCGGTGCTGTTATTTCATTTAAATTTTAGACATGTAATCGAAAAAGGTTATATAAGTTATGTCACTCACACATGTTATAATACGTATAATATTATGTATCAATGTTTTGGATAACACGTGCAATTGTAGATCGATGGTAGTATCATGTACTAGAATCACTCAATGTTGTCCACATTTTGTAAACACATCAAAATTTGAAATGGCTAAATGTTTGAAATTCAAGAAGTAGAGAAGAATAGCCCTGTTAGTACAAAAGTAAAAGACGATTTTTTGAATTAAAATTTAAAAGTGAATGATGAGTATTAGAAATATTATATTTAATTTGGGATGAGATCTGTTAGATGAAAAAAAAAGATAATGATTAAATTTGTTTAAAGTGTTGAGAAGGGACGCAAAGCAATAAAATTAAGTGTAATACTAATCTTATTTTCTCAAGTCGGGATGGTCCTGAGACGACTGTAGCCCTTATGCGCCTCCACCGGTAGATGTCGAAGCTTTGAAACGTCAAAACGACGACGCGGCCCAACAAATTGTCAAATTCAATTAACCTGGACAGGGCACATAATTGCCGTATGCGTAAACATCGGATGGGTATCTTCGTCATTTCATCTCATCCTCCGAGCTTCGTTTAAAGACCACGCGTAAGGCCACTCCAGATTGTTCCGGAATCGTATCGACAGCCAAAACGCAGAGCAACATCAGCAGCAGCCATGGTTGGCTCCCAAAGGGTACGCTCCAAATCCCAATTATCTCTCTCCTCGAGCTATCTTGTTTCCCGGGAAAAAAAAGAGCTATCTTTTTCCCGTATAATTTTCTTATTGCAAACTGAACCGATGATTAATTGTTTAAGTCAGATTTTCTGAATAATTTTCTGTCTTTGTGGATTTTGGTTTAATTATATTTTCTTGGGAGTTATTACCTATTATTAATCCGGTTGTATTAGATTAAGATTTTAAAGAAGTTTATAAATTTCAGTGTATTCAATTAGAAATGGATTTTAAATGATTTGAGAAAGTTGAGGAATTAGATGGAATTGGAGAGATTTCGTAGTGTATTTTAAGCATCCACAAATCTCACCTCTCCTCATGAGAATTCGTTGAGAGATTTCGAGCGAATTGAATCAAATTTTTATATGGAATCTCTACAAATTAATTACGCTATAAAAATCCATGGATTTATAAATCCATTAAAGTCTCTCAAATTCTCAATTGAATACAACCTCCTAAATGAGATTTTCTGAATAATTTTCTGTTGTGTTTGTTGATTTTGGTTTAATTATATTTTCTTGGTCAAAGATTCAAGCTTAATGCATCATTTGTTGATTATTTTCTGTTGTTTATGTGTTTGGATTGGATTAATGGGTGATTAAGGTGATTCCAGTAGTAGATTATATTGAATTTTGAGTTATTACCTATTTATCTTTGTGTGATAAGTTGTGGGAATTAAGATATTGCTTGAATGTAATTTTGTTGAATTGAAGTAGTAATAGAAAGGCAGCTAGGTACAATTTTTTTTGGCTATGGCGGCAACCCCGCCAATGGGTTTGTTTTGATTGTAAAAATTGTGATTAAAAGGGTTGGAAATGTGATTGTCAAAGAATTAAACAGAGAGGATACACATTAGGTTCAGATGTTTTTGGGAGTTAGACACTTTTTCGGTTCAATGGTACTGAATCTTGGGGTTTTCTATGCTACGTTCAATGTTATTCTGTTTGTAGGAATAAAGAGGGAAAAGAAAAAACATGCATTTTTGTGATCAGGATATCATTCTCATAATGTTGTCATATGCAGGATCCTAGAGAAGAAGTCATCCAAGCATGGTACATGGATGATAGTGATGAAGACCAGAGGCTCCCCCATCACAAGGAGCCCAAGGAATTTGTATCCCTGGACCAACTCGCCGGTAAGCATTTTTTGGGAAACAAATATTTGTTTAACAGATAATGCTTGTTTTAGATTTTAAAAATCAATGTATTATAGAAACCTTGAGAGCGACATCTGTAATTGATGAAATAAGATGAACTAGGCTTAGGTGGTATTAATTTATACGAAGCAGACCAGTAGATGCATTTTTAACCAAATGATGCTGGTTAATGTAAAAGGTAAAATACCAAGCATGCGGAGACTAATCTGGTCCAGTATTTAACTTCCTGCGAGCAATTATGTTTATCTTGCAGAGCTTGGAGTGCTCAGCTGGCGTCTAGATGCTGATAACTATGAAACAGATGAGGAGTTGAAGAAGATTCGTGAAGAACGTGGTTACTCCTACATGGTTTGTCACACTAACTTACGTTTTTCTTTTCTATATTTTTAATTTCATTTTGTCATGTACCTAAACTCTTTAGTTCATTATGTCAAGGCACTGATTCACAACACTGTCAAGTTTTGTCCATTGATCACAATTCACTGGTATCTTGTGAAAATGATTGTTTCTTTCGACTATTAGAAATGTTGACCCTTTTTGAATGCACAATTTGGAATGTTTTCAGCCATTTTCCCCTTCCCGTTTATAGTCCAGATTATGGGAACTGTGAATATGGAAATTCACAATAACTCTTTCTGCATTGTTTTACGGTATATTTAACCGGATAATGTTTTCCTCTTGTAGGACTTCTGTGAGGTTTGCCCTGAAAAGCTTCCTAATTATGAGGAGAAGATAAAAAATTTCTTTGAGGAACATCTTCACACTGATGAGGAAATTCGATATGCTGTGGATGGAAGTGGTAGGATTAGTTACTTTATCGCAGTATGTTATCCCTTCTTTACTCACCTCTTTTGATTAATGATTGTGTACTTTTTTGTGAAGGTTATTTTGATGTTAGGGACCGCGATGAACGTTGGATTCGCGTATGGCTGAAAAAGGGGGGAATGATTATTTTGCCTGCTGGAATTTATCACCGATTCACTTTGGACACAAACAACTACATAAAGGTATTAGTTCATAGCGCCAAAATGTTCTAATGACCACTTTTTGTTTTTTTCCCCTTCTCTCTTTTCTCCAGTTAAGTGGAGTCTCATTACGCTTGTATGAAGACACACTTCTACATTTTGTGGCACCGACTATTTAAAAGCATATTATTTATGGGACGATGATGAGGGTTCAGGATGTGATCTTCCATTATTTGCTTCAATTTTTTTTTTCTTTTGTAAGAAAACAAAACCTTGCCTCATCTTACGCCTCCCTATCATTCATTGGTGTGTACTTTGTCATCGTGATTTCCCAGTGAACTTGTGACAAAAGACACCTAAGTAGTTGAAGCACTGTCACATAACACTAAGGTAGACATCAGCACTTGATATGGCATTTGATGGACTAGTTCACCAAAGTGCATTAATTGTAATGTAGACGAGAATAATGATTTCGTGTGCCTTCGAGATGCCAGGCATTACTGTTGTTACGTCTGTGTCTGTGGTGTAGTGTCAATTAAGAAGTCACAATTTACCTTATAGTGTTTAATCTATGAAATTTAAGGATGTTCAAAAAAACATATGTTTGATGTAGGCAATGCGTCTATTTATTGGCGATCCAGTTTGGACCCCCTTTAACCGTCCTCATGATCATCTTCCTGCAAGGTATGGTTCTGTCTTTCTCTACATTTTGGACTTACCTACTTCCATTCATGCATGCAATAGAATGCCCGATAGGCTTTGAGTCTTCTCACAAAGGGACCTTCCTTGCAGGGAGGAGTATCTTAAAGCTTTTGTGCACAAGGAAACTGGTGACCATGCAGTTAACGCTGCGGCATAGAATATGGCGTTTGTTTCTAAATGTGGGGTTTACAAATAACAAAATACGGTATTGGCTATGAAAAAGTTACGTATGGTTGTATTGTCTGGGATGTATAACTTGTGGCCTTGCGATGCTTGTTAAGTTGTGTTGTAGTAGTGCTGGCCTTTCCATAAACTCGAATAAATTCCGAGTATCTTACCAGATGTTCTTTATGTATGGTACATAACTCTCTAAACATTTAATAACTATATAGTTCTATTGTGTGTGTTTATGGTTCCAGCGTAACCCTTCATCCCTGGCATGCTAGAAGTAGGTGTTGGTTCCTTTTGGTTTTTGATTCAGCCAAACACCTCATTCAGATTTGGAAGCTATGACATGTACCTGCGTTGTGGGTTTCAATGGTTTCGATGATGTGGCTAAACTCGCGAAATTGGAGAAACTTTTTCGTGTGATGGTTAAATTGTTGCGACATTAGTTCACATACTATAAAGGTGGATGGCAGATTAATACGTTATAAACACAATATAATAGATTGATAATATTACGTGATTGTGTGATGGTTGCGCAGAAAAACTTCTCGTCACTTTGAGTGGTTCTTGGCTGCCTAGCCGAAGCCCAAAACAACAAAAGCTTTCTTTTGGGGCTTTCTGCTGAGTTGAAATAGGATGGATGGGTTAATACTTGACATGCAAATTGAAATGATCCAAAACATGGTTTGAATACTATCCTTTTGATTTAGCTTCTTCCAAATGCTTATAGAAGTTGAGGAGGCTTTCACTTGGTTTCGATAATGCAGAGGAGTTGGAAACTAGAGGAATGTACGATTAATTAGACCTGGCATTCGTGTCGTTTTTGTGTCATACTCGATATTTTAACGGATCGTATTGTGTAATATCCGTTAAAATAAACGGGTAAAATGACCCGATCCGAAATCGATCTGATAATATTAATAGGTAATATAATTCGACTCGTTACCCGTTAAGGAAAATATATTTTAAACCAATAAATAAACAAACGAAAAACATAATACTAAATAAGTATATACATACCATATTGTCACATCCAAAACATAAAAACGTAATTTTGTTTTAAGTATATTTTCACTTACCTAAATTGATCAAATGGTAAAATTGGAAAATATTGGAATAGAGTAGGGTTTTTTTTCGTCCAAAAAGTTCTAATAATATAAGTGAAATAGAATCCAACGGTACAGATTTACTTTCATTTATCTTACAACTATTATTTAAGTAAAGTCTTTAATAGTTTTTTAATTAATGTAGAAGTGTAAAAAATATAGAAAAAAATATATATATAAACGCTCGTAATGACAAGCCTTACAACTTTCATGAAGAATTTAACTTCGAAATTCGCCACTATAATCATATAAATCATAGATAAAAATTTAACCGTTGATTGTTGTTTACATTTACGCTTCATTGTTCTCATGAATTTTTTTTTTTTTCAGATTTTCTTTTTTGAAAACATCATCTATTAGAGGATGCAGGAAGATGAACGGTTTGGTTCGTTGTTATTATATTCAGAGTTTTACAGTTAGTGAAAATATTACTTGATGTTTATAAAGTTTCTACAAACTATATAACATTGACTCATATTTCAGTTAACTGTAAATATCGAAATGTGATATCAAGGATCTGAACCGTTCATCTTTTTACATCCGCTAGATGATCATGTTTTCAAAAAAGAAAATTAAAAAAATGAAATTCAGTAAGAAGAATAAAGCGTAAATGACAATCGACGGTTAAATATAAATTTAAGATTTATGGATTATATTGTTGGATTTCGAAGCTGACCCCTTCATGCAAGTTTTAAAGCTTGTCAATATGAGTGATTGTATTTTTTTTTTTTTTACATTTTTTACACTTCTAAAATAATTATTATTAATTTTGCCCTCAAATAAAAAACATTATTCATGAGGGTTTGGAGTATTTTAAAAATCTAAACGATAATGTAAGTGTAACAATTATTTACTCGTGGATGAATAATGATGAATCACGAATGTTTATATATTTTTTCACATTTTTCATACTTGTATGTATGTCTTCTTAGTTCTTGGCTATACAAATACTATAATAGTTTATTTTAATTTTGGACAACAACATGTTAAGTAAAATTTATCCTAGTAATGATAATAAGGAACTCTCATAATAAAAATAAATAATGACTAAAACTTTTTTTTTAAAACTTTTATAGAATAATAATACAAAACTATATATATAATATAGAATATATTGTATATATTAATATGGCTATTGTATTTTATAATAAATCTTTTAGTAATTAAACTTTAAAATTATCAAAATAAATTTTTTTTAACAGGTCGAAACGGGTTACCCACGGGTTATTAACGGGTCACCTAACAATGACCTGATTAGTTATGATGTTGACCCAAAACCCATTATTTTCGTATAGTTTTTATGTCGTGTCAGAAACTGCCGAGCCTACGATTAATGAGTTTGTAACTCAAGTAATTACGATTATTTTCTGGTGCACGTGATGTCACTTTCTCTCCAGTGTTGCACTTGCAAAGAAAATTTGGATTTGAATTGTGCTTGACTTTAGAATCGATCCTACTAGTCCTAGTTGTCAATTATGACTTTTTTAATTTTTTGGGTTTCTGTCTAGCAATTTCCCGAGTGTTCGTATTTCTTGAGTGAGATTAGGTGATGACAAAGAACCGGATGTCACATTATGGTTACCGGATCCTGGTGCAATAATTCAAGACCAAATTTGATTCTTATTAAAGTTAGATAATGGACCCCCTGATCGCACTTTTCTGTCCTAATCTTCTTTTTGAAATTGTATTTCTGTCGTCTATATTCCATGCAGTTCTACACTCATCTTATAGGCCCTTAAAATATTACTTAGTTTAAGCACTTGTTTAATCACAATTGGTCTCCTAAACTGTTTATTTTTTTGTGTTTTAACTTTTACGTGAATCATTTTCAACTCGGAGCAGCAGAAATTCCAAGTTGCAATGAAAAGTTTACTCGTCGGCTGTTTTTGTACACTGTAAAGTTTACTCTATGTTTATGTTTAAGTTCACTCATCAAAACTTAACTAAATGGTTCATTTGTTAGCGGTGACTTTGACGTGGTCTCGATTGTTAATGAAAGTTTTGTTGTGATCTTGCTTGTTTGTAATATGCTTTATGGAAAAAAAGTCGGCCTTTAATATTAAGTGTTCATGTATACATGTATAATGGGTTCCAGTTATAGGGTTATACCAAAACACCCACATGAAGAACCTTCCAAACTCCCATTTTTTATTGGTTAAATAGGAGGACCAACGAAATCAAATCCACAAATTTTTTTTTTTATCAAGATAAATCCCACAGCTTGTTCTCCAACCTTCTAATTTTAAATTCATAAAGTACAATCATACTATTGTTTGAAAACATTTCTGTTATTTAAAGGTTTATTAATTAATTTGTCCCTTAAAACTAATATTTGTCTCATTTGTTTTTTAAATTGTTATTTTTGACTACTCAGTCTTAATTTACTCAATTGTAATCCATTTCGTTAAATAGAATTAAATTAAAGGATAGTACAGACATTTCAATTTTGACACAATTTTTTGCTAACGTGCCTACTAAAATGAGAGAGGATCCTCGCTGGATCCTCTTTGTGAGGATTATGGAGATCATCCAATCATATCCGTTCATCGTACATCATATAACTAGTTTTTATCAGGTACTGTTTATATTCAATTTTAAATAAAAAAATTTACAATGATTTATGACCGCACGATGTACAATGAACGAATGCGATTGGAAAATCCTCAAGATCCTCCTGATACTAAAACAATCTCAATTCAATTTTGACAACTCTAATTTAAACCACCGTATATCTCTGTTGTAGATGATTTTTTTTTGCCGATTGATTCGAGCTGTAGCTATAGTCGTTGAATTCAATGAGTAGCTTAAATTAAATTTTGAAATACAATCCATTATTTGCTTCTCTCCTAACCCATAACTCACATAGTCCAAAAAAATTATATCACCATTTTACTAACTTTTATATTAACGTCTATTTGACATAATAGATAACATTATGGTAAATTAAAACTAAATGAGACGAAAATAACAATTGCAAATGGGAAAGTAAGACAAAACTAGTTTCATGAGGCAAACTCATTGATAAACCTTATTTAAATGCTTACTCCATACCACTCTCTTTATCATTGGCTATGATAAAATCTAATGTGCCAAATGACTTTCCCAAAGGGAAAAGAACATTAGCACTTGGGACGGATTAAAATATCTTAAATTATGACTGCCATTTTTCATTGAAAAAAAATGCTCTAGATAATGTATTCTTTATAAAGTGAAGTTCACAAATAGTAATCCAACTTGAGCGGATTCAACTTGAGATTTGATCCCCTACAATGGCTTAAAGAGAGGACGGTTGAAAGTAACTAGAGTGATTAAAGTAACTGTAGAGTACGTTGAATCTAAATCATACATTCATATGAAAACAAACCTCATCTATAACTTTATGTTATTAGATTATATGATGAAAAAAGATTTTCGACCATAGTATAATAAGTATTAGACAAGAAAAAATATTTGTCAAGTTTAAATTTTGACTTTTGAGTTGAGCGGTATGTGATTATTCAAACAACAAAGGTAAAAAAAAATTTCAAGCATTGAGCTTGAGTGTATTCAAACTCCAATTCGTTTGAGCTCAAATCAAATCAATTCGATTCAAATCTTTTATTAGCAAGGAAAAGGAAAATCGAACTTAATTAAGTCTCTTCTTTTTGGATCCGAATCTTTGCCGGTTAAATCCTCCTGTATTTTCATCCCTACTCACTGTATAACATTAGTGGTCATTTCATGAGTGAGGAAGAAATTTGGCAAAAAAAAAAAAAAAAAAAAAATCAAAAGAGGTCATGTATGACATCTATCGACTATCATTGTTCTTCATCCAATCCAACAAATCTTTGTCTGGCCAAAAAGAAAAAAGAGAAAGGGAAGAAATGGGAAAAAAGCAAAAAGGCGCTACTACCCCCGTTTATAAATCGTTGGGTATCCCCATCTCCAACTCTCCAAGTTGCCTGTTGTCTTGAAACCATAAAAACCCAGCTGCCTTCTTGTTTCTTAAGCTCCCGGTCTCTGGGCTTCTTCGTCTCCGTAGCAACCAGATAGCTTTATCTCTCTCTTTCTCTCTCTCACAACCATTTCTCTGTATTTTTTTTCAAGGTTTACTTATACTAATATTTCTTTGTTATAATAATATTTCTACCTGCATTCCCAAAACCCATTTGAACAAACACTCCAGTCTCCATTGCCACCAGAAAATTCACTTTTTTTGTTCATAAAAAAAAAAAAAAAAAAAGAAGAAGAACAAAAGACAGCAACCCAGATCAGTAATTAGTAACTAAAGTTTACTATACATACACAAAAAAATGAATCTTGATCAAGACCCAGTAAGCTTTTCGTCTTCGAGTGCGGTCGCTGATCATCCTCTACCACTGGAGAGGCTCTATGACCAAGGCCCTCCTCCATTTCTCAACAAAACTTATGACATCGTCGACGACCCATCAACCAATCACATAGTTTCATGGAGTAGAGACAACAACAGCTTTGTTGTTTTGGATCCCAATAGCTTTGCCATGAGTCTTCTCCCCAGATACTTCAAGCATAACAACTTCTCCAGCTTTGTCAGGCAGCTCAACACCTATGTAAGTATATATCACTCTCTAGCATCCCTTTTTATTTGAATATTGCAAAGCTTGCAAACCTGAGCCCGAGTGTAGCCATGTTGATTAGAGCACTGTGCTCTTCTTTTACACTCAAGCTCGAATTTTTCTTCTTATAGTTTAGATTAGATTAAAGTATTGCTTAGATGAATTTATTTATTTTTTTATATTGTATACATCTTTGTGGGGTTCTCTAGATCTGACTACTTTATGCATTCATGCTCTTGAAACAGCCAGAAAATGTCATTTTTATTTGTTTAATTGGGTCCTTGTTGTGTGTTTGTTTAATGGGGTTATTACTTAATGTGGACATATTGTTTCTTAAATGGCTTCAAAAGAGAAAGTGCAGAAACCAATGTATAAAATATGAATGATACTATTACAAAGGGAGCTGCTATTGCTTATGATGTATATTAAATTTTATATCATAATCTGATAGATCAGTGTTGTTTGTTTGATTTTTTATTTTTGCTTTATTTTTGCTATTGCTTTCTTTTCCGTTGGATGTGTCGGATCTAAAGCTTCACACGGATGTTGTGGTCATGAAGAAATTTTTTGATTACTTAATGTAGGGATTTAGGAAGGTTGATACAGATAGATGGGAGTTTGCTAATGAAGCGTTTCTCAGAGGGAAAAAGCATCTTTTAAAGAATATCAGAAGAAGGAAGGCATCCCATCTTCCTAAGTCTTCACAAAAAACTTTGGACTCTTGTGTTGAAGTTGGAAGGTTTGGATTGGACATAGAGATCGATCAGTTGAGGCGCGATAAACAGGTACTAATGGGGGAACTAGTGAAGCTTAGACAGCAACAGCAAGCTACTAGAGTTTACATCCAAGGAATGGAAGACAGACTGAAAAGGACAGAAATGAAACAGCAACATATGTTGAGTTTCTTGGCAAAGGCAATGCAGAATCCCAACTTTGTACAACAATTGTCGCAGCAGACCGACTTTAGGAAAGAACTTGAGGAAGCGATTACCAAGAAGAGAAGGCGGACTATTGAGCAAGGCCCTAGTAATGTTGAGGTGGATGAATTAGGCCAAGTTGGAGGAGATACTTTTGTTGAAGTTGAACCGCAAGAATATGGTAATATTTCTGATCAGTTTGAAGTTTCGGAGTTGGACCAATTTGCTATGGATATGCCGGGTGTAAGCGGAACCCAAAACGTCCTTGGTGAGGAAGAATGTACAGAGAAAGAAGAGGAACATGAGAGTAGAGGCAAAGACCTGGATAAGGGGTTTTGGCAAGATTTGTTCCATGAGAGTATTGATGAAGAAATTGATTTGCTTGGTGTTCAAGAAGAAGATGAGCAAGATGTCGATGTGTTAATTGAGGAGCTTGGTTTCTTGGCTCCCAGTCCCAAGTAAAGAAGGCGATGAGCTTCTTATATATATACATACTTTCTTCAAGGATTTGGGTTTGAGACCCTCATAATTCAAGAAATCTTCAAGTTCCTTGCTCGTTTCTAAGTTGGCAAGAGTGAAGGCGAACACATGAATACTGAGAAGCTGTACTGTTGTTCCACTGCAAACAGCTCCCTGTGGTCAGGTTCCTTTTAGGATCTCTTGAATTTCCTGGTTGTCTTGTATCACTGCTTTCCATTCATTTCTCGTCTACAATCTGATTAAAATATTCCAGCTAGTGTTTGAAAACCAAAGGTATGTATTTCTCCTGATCAATCATTGATCTTGACACTCATGACCCTAGAAATTCAGTTTTTCATGGAATCCTTAACAATGTCATGTGTGTTTTATTTTCCCTAGAGTACAATTTGTCATTAATCATTCGATGAAGGGGGTTCAAACATCATACATGATGGTGGTCTCACGAAAACGTTTAAAACCTCGAAATCTAAATTGTATCTTGAAGGGGGCACACACATCATAAAATGATTGCTTTGTGTTAATTAACTATTAGATTATTGATAGGATTTTTATTACCTACGAGAAGAAGGTTAAAATTACACAAAATACTTGCAAGAGTACAATGGTGTCAGTATAGATGTTCATGCAATGTCGTTCTCCATAAGAACTAGTTAAATATTTATGTAAGAACAATTCCTAATTAACTACTTAAAATTAAAACTAAAAATTTAGAAAGGAGATTTTGAATTTGGGTAATATTAAAAACGAATTTTAATTAAAAACAAATAGTAAATTCGCTCAAAATTAATACGATAAAAGAAAAGAATTTTTAAATACCAATTTATAAAAGCACTAGAGTTCCGCCATCACCTAACTATCCTATGTATTTTTACCAATTAATTATGATCTGCACATGCCACTTTGAAGGTTATGTTTTCCTAATATATATTCTACTTGAAACCTCCAATATAGAACGTATATCTAACATGCAATACATCCATATGTTTAGATCAAATATGAACATAAGAGACTTATTATGTTTTGTGAAAACCCTTTGTAAAACCATGCAACTCTTTAGACGTGGTGTTCATCTTAAGTGAAATTATAATTATTAATCACAAGAAGCCAGCGTCAATTTCAGGGAACCTTCCGGCCAAAATTGCATCAAATTACTTTTCTAAAGATTCTAATGGTGATCAAGCATTAAGACAATTAGATAGTTGAAAACGATGATCAATAATTTAAAGTATCAACATTCTTCCAAAATATTAACCAAAATAAACTAAGATTAGGATAGAATATGTAATATAATATTGACTTATCAATTACTGATGGTTTTAGAAACAATATTGTTAGTCTACAACCTATCAACCAAGAGTGCATGACATATATATAAAAGAGTAACCATGTTAGTTTACTTATGGTGTTAGATGATGGTTGATGCAAAACATTTTGGACTTGTAGGTCAAGTGGGTAAAAGTGTTTACTTGTGCATACGGGCTCTATGTTCGATCTCCCCACCCCATTAATCGCTTGTACTGCTTGCGTTTTATGGTTTCGATCTTTTCTTAGAGCTTGGGGAACCAACAGCCTAGCATCACGAAGCATATTATTATACATGTGCGGTTGTTAAAGATATGGGTTGGCAATATCTCTCCTCTTCTCTTTCCGGGCCAAAGGGATTTTCTTTTTTTAGAATATTAGCTTACTTTAAGTGAC
Organism: Pyrus x bretschneideri; assembly: GCF_019419815.1. Lineage (NCBI taxonomy): Eukaryota > Viridiplantae > Streptophyta > Magnoliopsida > Rosales > Rosaceae > Pyrus > Pyrus x bretschneideri. The sequence goes on from NW_025999798.1 coordinate 11,136,465, forward strand.
AGAAAATGTTATGGTGCAACATCTACAATTGAGTTGGAAGACACAGAAATGCTGCAATTGTCTGCTGAAAGCGATAAGGCTCCACGTGATGTTCATGAGGAGTGTAGCTGGCATTATCGCAAGAGGAGTGACTTTTCTTGAGTTCGTAACACCATCACGTCGATAGTAACATTACATGGTTGTGTTCTAGTAACTGCACAACGATAAGAGTTTGGAAACATAGATAGGGCGGAAAGTAAAAAACTCACTCGTATCTCTACCTAAAAACTCCATGCTAGTTTGATTAGTGATATGAAAATGAGTTTCCGAGAGCTACATTTATAACGAAAGTCTGCTTTCGATCCTTGCATTTTACCTAAAATCTGCTTTCAACCCTAATAAACGTTTCACATTATACTAATTACTTGATATTAGTCTTTCCAATATTAAGAGGGGGTGTATTCAATTGGGATTTTGAGATATTTTAATTCTTCTAATGAATCTAGGGGTATTCAATCAAGATTTTAAGTAATTATCTGAAATTCATGGTGTATTCAATTAGAATTTTAAGATAGTTTATTAAAATCTTTAGAAATCCGGATGTATTCAATTAGGATTTTAAAGAAATTTATAACATTCTAGGTGTATTCAATTAGAAACTAATTTTAAAGAATTTGAGAAAGTTGAGGAATTAGAGGGAGTTGGAGAGATTTTGTAATGTATTTTAAGCATCCACAAATCTCACCTCTTCCCATGAGATTTCGAGAGAATTGAATTAAAATTTTATATGAAATTTCTACAAATCAATTAAACTCTATAAAAATCCATGGTTCTATAAATCTATTAAAATTTCTCAAATTTCCAATTCAATACATCCATTTAAAGAAGCGACAAGTTTGAATATTTCTTCGCCTTGATTATGGTAAACCTGTTCGACGTGAAACTAGTCTCAATATTTTATTTTTCTTTCTGTTTTTGATCCTCGCGATATCAAAGAAAATGAAAATCAAACTCAAGACATCGGGTGCAAGGGAAGATGAATGCTACAAGCCCTTGCAACAAAGTGGAGAAAGAAAGAAAAAGAAAGAGGAGGCAGAGAGAGGTGGAAGGGGGAGATAAGAGAGAAAGGTAGCTGGGTGTGTGGTTATTGATGTTTTGGTTTTGATGGGTAGCTGGGTTTTGTTAGAGTGGCAAGGCGGGAGGGGTTTTCGGTATGGCCGCTGACGAGGGCGGTCAGGAACGAGAGAGAGAGAGGTGTGATGGTAGTTAATGTTGCGGCGGCAAGTTAGGCAGTCGAGGAATGGGCATGTGGGTTTTGCAGGAGGAATGGTGTAATTTTCAGTTTTTTTATTGTTATTATTTTCAAATTTCCTTTGGTTATTGATTTTTTATTATTTTTAATTCACATGACCTCCCTTAACTGGACATGTGGGTCCACGCATTGTGTACATCTCAATCTACTTCTATCCGAATAATTAAATTGATTTGTGACATTAAGGTTCAAGAACAACATTGATAGATTAGTAACTTCAGATACTATAACGAGGAATTAGATCAATTTAAAAGAACTTTGTGACAAAAACTCAATTTAGAAAGGGTTGTGATTTTCACACACCTGTAACTACTTTTCACACACCCTTAACTACTTTTCTCACACCTCTCCATATTTTTTAATACTTAATTAGTATCCTACTATTTAATCTTCCATATATACCCCTCTCTATTTAATTTTTCATTAATTACCATTAAAAAGTAGGAAGGGTATGTATGGAAGATTAAACAGTCGAATACCAATTAAGTATTAAAAAATAGGAAGAGATATGAAAAAAGTAGTTAAGGGTGTGTAAAAATTACAACTCTTTAGAAACCACGTAAAATGTGTTTAGTTATTGGGCTAACAATTAAAAAGCAGTTGAGGCCCAAGGCCCAACATGCATATCTTTTCCTTTGCTGCATGGCCTTTGGAATTTGGATACATAATTCACAAGTGACGAATTTACCACATTTCCTACTTGGGGTCTCTACGCCATTATTTTGCATGCGATCGAAAACCTTTTTCCACACGGGACATTTTATGTATCAGAAAGCAAAAGGCAGTGTTATTCTCACTCATCCATCTTATTTTTCCACTCATATATTAGTGAAGATGTTCATAACAAGTTGACAACTGAATATAATATAACGTAAACAAAAATATACAGGTAGAGGATGATCAGGGACTGCATTATACACAAAAACTGAATCTTGATCAAGACCCAGTAAGCTATGTGTCTTCTAATGCGGTCCCTAATCATCCTCTGCCACCGGAGAGACTCTATACATGCCACCGGAGCACATGAAATTTGAGGACGATCAAACAGAACAGGCCGTGGAGGTCCGTAAGTCTTTATACATGCCACTTAATGTGAATGGGGGGGCACATCCCAGAGACCTAGAGGGTGGCAGTGTTGTGCATGTGAATGGTCTTGAACTTGGATGATCTCAGACATGGGAATGTCATGATCCTTTCAAAAATAAATAAAAACCTTTGAGATTGTATGGAGGGATGTTCTAGTTTCTAGAGACTGTTAGTTATGAAGAATCAGTCAAATAGTTTGAAATCAGACTATCAGAGTTTGGAGTATCCCCAACTTTTTTGGCCATTTGGAATTTTCAATTTTTGCGTCAACCTTCCAACCTAACAAACAAAACTAATATTTGGTGAGTAGCATTGAAAATTGTTAGCTCTACAAGTAGGGGAATTTTCACTTACAGTACTTGTAGTCTTGTTATGCATCTACTAAATTCCAATGGATGTTGGGCTATATCTACTTTGAATTGACGGATAAGGGTTTCGAAAGACTTTTGAGGGAAAAACTGTTGTACTGAAGAAATAACAATTAGAAAAAAAACACTCCGACATTGATAAGTTTGGATACATTCGCATATAATCTATAGTACTGAGAGGGTGGGAGAGTGAATTAAACCTTATAATTGATTCGAATTCGTGTTTGTCAAGAATCGAACCTAAGACCTCTTATTTACAAAGGTTTCACTTGGAAATTAAACTCATCATTTTTTTCAATTGTCATACTCTAAATAATTCTTAATTGTAACATTCTTTTAGTGTTACAAAGTAAGTTGCCTGAAAAAAAAAAAAAAAACAAAATAAGCTGAGTTTGCAGTATTCTTCTGTAAAATGTGGTTCTCACCTACTTTGATGTGAAGAGTCTCTGGAAAAAGTTAGGGTATGAAACAAAACTTTGGCAATACCATATGCTATATAACTACTGAAAATAAGAAAGAAAAAGAAGCAATTTTAGTGTTTGGTGCATTTGAATTTTATAATAATTTTTGGAGTCTTACATATAAAATATTTATATTTTGCTTGCAAATCATAGTCACACATACTACACAAGAACAACTTATCAAAATTTTAAAAATTAATTAATTAAGTTTATTCACGCGTGTCAAATTGCAATAATTTTGTGACATTTAGATTTCGTTTGTATTTTTGTACTATTTTGAAAAGAAAAAAAGTTTAAAGATAATATGGATCCATCAAAAACCAAAAGCAGAAGCAACTTGAATAAAGATATTATTGAAACGCTTTCCAAAAGCACTAAACAAAACAATCCAAAATACTAATTAAGCAAATTAGCCAACTTTTTCTTTTGTTTATTTGTTTAGGGTTGAGATTTCGTTTTCGTTGGTGGTGGGTCGTGAGAGGACGTTGGCAGCTTCAAATTCAAATGAAATCCAACGGCAGTGTCCATCAATGATATAACAAAGTCTTCTAGACTCTTCCTAAACAAGGCCCTATCATGACATCAACTTAGAAAGCTCGTCCTTAGCCACCGACGGACACCCCAACTTGATCTTAATCCCATTCAATGAAAACCCTAGGTTGCCCACTATGTCATCATCCTACCCACTGGTTTGGCTCTCTCAATCCCTACCCTTTCATCAACATTTTCCAACACTTCTCTATTATGATTGGTATAAAACCATTCCTCAATAACCATCAAGACAAGTCCAACCCATCAATATAATTACCCCATTTATGTTGAAGAATGTAATATTATTGAATGACACTTACGTCTTTTGTGATCAAACTTCTAACTTACTAGTTAAGTTGTTGACAATAAATGACCCATTAGTGGCATGTCGAATCCGTCTTTGAAGTGTTAGTTAACAAGTGAAATAGTTTTTTGCTACACTTTTATATGGTTATGGTGTTGTCTACATTCGCGATTAGAGTTAGCTGATAAACACTTTTTTAATGAGTTATTTTTCAATGTGACTGTCCCTTGATGTCATAAATGCACTCAAACTATAATTATCATACTTGTGCTTCATTAATTTTGTGTCTTAGGTTCATAGAATATCAATTAGGTGGTCTAATGATATTGTAACAAGTGAATTAGTGATATCACGTGACGATTTGATCAACACATTCAAAGACTTCTAATCTTTGACAACCTAAATGTGTTACAACAATCTTATCAATAATAATTAGGGTTTTTATCATAAATGGTCCTTAAAATTGATCAAACTAATCATTTTGGTCCCTCACTTTCAAATTCAATCAATGTCGTCCCTAGTATTCACTACCGCACATCAATTTGGTTATTCCATTAGGATTCTGTCGACCATTCTGTTAGTTTGTATGTGGGACTCACAAATCCAATGAAATGATGACACGTGAATTACACAAAATAAGGGTTTTTATCGTAAATGGTCCCTAAAATTGATCCAACTCCTCATTTTAGTCCCTAAGTTTCAAAAATCAATGAATTTGGTCCCTGACTTTCAATACCGCACATCAATTTAATCCTCCCATTAAAGTTTCGTCAATATTTTTTGCCTCACTAATCCAATCATATAGCGCCATGTGGATTAACTATAAGAAACTTTTTTTTTAAGATTTAAAACTAAAAGTAAAATAAGAAATTAAAACCAAAACTAAAAGAAAAAAAAGTCATCATCGTCTTCATCAGGGTATGCTAAAAAACAAAGGGAAGGCACCATAACACCATTAAACTACTTGGCTTCCTAAACTACTCCTGATTCTCTCTAGTTGGTTACAATCCTATCAAGTTTGAATTGAATTTGGATTCAATTTTATCCAATTTAGATTGATTTTTTTTATTTTCTAATTGGGGTTGTGGAATGCGAGAAAAATGTCAGCACAAAATACTCATCCATTGATTCACTCGTAAAAAAAAAAAAAAAGTTTCTTATAGTTCATCCATCTAGAGCCATATAATTGGATTAGTGGGACCACATCAACACAAATGAAAAATATCGATGAAATTTTAATGGAAGGACTAAATTGATGTGCGATAGTGAAGGTTAAGGACCAAATGTATTGATTTTTGAAACTCAGGGACCAAAATGAGGAGTTGGATTAATGTCAGGGACCATTTGCGATAAAAGCCCTTATTTTGTGTAATCCACGTGTTACCATTTCATTAGATTTGTGGGTTCCTCATACAAACTAATAGAATAATTGATGAAATCTTAACGGAAAGACCCAATTGATGTGGGGTAGTAAATGTCAGGAACGACACTGATTGATTTTGAAAGTAAGGGACCAAAATGATGAGTCTGATCAATTTCAGAGATTATTTGTGATAAAAATCCTAATAATTATGTTATCCCTTAAGGTGAGATTCGCATGTATACTCTAGCTCTATATATACAATCCTTGTAGAAAATTGTAATTCGTAAATGTGATACATGTAGAAACTAAGTTACAATTACCATCAAACCCATGAAGCTTAAGTTAAGAAAGTATGAATGATTATTGATTAAGTCAAATATGATTTAGTCTTGGATCACCCAACTCAAAGGTCATGGTTTCCCATGGTGCACATTTATTTGGTGCCACGTTGTGCACCCTATCAAAGTTTAATCTTAATAAAAAAACTATTAATTAATTTTGACAAAGAAAAAAACAAAACTATTAATTTATATGAGAATTGTACACTACTGCTGAATGATGATTGACAGAGACAGACTTAAAATTTTAATTTTGGTAAAGAGAGAATTTTCCTGCCAATTGAAGTCATGGTTTTTGAACAAAATATTGCCTAAAACCCTCAAACATGGAATTAGCAATTTTGGTGTCAAAAGTCTTCCTTCCAAGCTATATATGTAGAATGACTAAAGTGCCATTACTTTTGACTGCTCGAATTTTCTCCAAAAACCTATTTGAAAAATAAAACAAGACAATATGTCTCTCAATTCGGACTTATTCGAATTTTCTGCGAAGGTCTATTTGAAAAATAAAACAAGACAATACTGAATGATCAATTCGAACTAATTCCTCTCCAAAAAGAAAAAAAAAATCAATTTCTTATGAATAAAAAACTGAGAGAACTTGTCTTTTCTAGAGAGATTTAAGTAAAAGGAGAGTAATATGTGTCTCAATTTGTTTATGTCCTCGTTATCTTTAAGGAAATAATGAGATAGTATCAATGCCAGAGGAAAACCAAGATGAAAGCTTATTCATACCTACGTCTACGTGGGTCATCTATATGCACGGCATATTTTTTTCTTGGGCTAATATTCTTTTACAATTTTCAAGTTAGGAGTCTTTTTTTTTTTTTTAAAATTAGTCATGAGATTTTAATTTTCTTACCTTGCATAATAAAGTTTGATATCGTAAGTTTTTTGGCTATTTTTTTGTTGATATTTGCTTAACAAAATCGTGGCCATGTCAAAACTAAATATGTTGGAAAGATAAGGCTAAAACGTAAATGGTATTTTTTGACAAGAAAATAATCTACGGGGTAACAAATATTTTGGGCGTAAAAATTTGTAAATTAAATTTTGATCATGGAGGGTAGAAAAGGGAATTCAATGAAAAATGAAATTAGGATTGAAAAAAAGAAAATAAATGAAATTAGGACGTCGTTTTTCGAAAACCGAAAATTGCTCCAAAGTCATAGACAGGCACCGGCACAGGCACAGCAGCACCTTCCTTTACAAGCACCCCTTTCCTCCTTCGTCGTCTCCACCGCATCAAACGCCTCATATATCGATTTCAATCTCCTCTGAAGATCCAAACCCCCAAACCCCAAACCCTCTCTGTAATGCCATCCCCTTCGACGACCTCCGCCAATTGCACCTCCGAGATCTTCTCGCCGGCCCTCTGATCTTAGTCGTTGTCGGTTCAATTACTTCACTCGGCGCATTCGAAACGACTCTTCTGCATTTGTTGTAATGGGAGCCGTGCCTTCTACGCCGCGATGGGGCAGCAGCACCAGCTCCGCCTCGCGCCCACTTGACACGGTGGAGTACCTGATTAGCACCTTCATCGGCGACGAGTCGTTTCCGTTATCTTCCGATTTCTGGAACAAACTCCTCCAACTCCCTCTCAATCTACACTGGCAGCCTGACCGCGTTCATCAAGCTTGCCAAACTCTCGGTTCGTCAATCTCTCTCTCTCTCTCTCGTGGTTTTTATATAACAAAATGCTCTCTTTGATCAATTGTGCGCCAAAAGTGCAATTAGGGTTCAGTAATCTGCGGCATTGGCATTATTTCTGATGAAATCGAAGCATGACTACGTCGGTTTGTAGTTTTGGATATTGATTAATAATGTTCTAATAAGGATTAGGATCAACTTAGGTTAACAGATTTTCATTGTTAGTGTAAACCGTTGTTAAAGACAGTTAATTGTCCTCCAATGGACCCAGAATTACTTAATCCACTATACAGAGAACAATAATTACTTAAAAAAGCAACTATCTTGGGGCAGAAATCAGTGGAGAAAAACTTGTTTGCTGTGTGGAAATTTTTATTTTTTATACAATGAATACGTTTGTGTACAAATACCTTTCGATTCGAGATTCGGCCTTTAAAGACTCCCTACACTTACCTAACTGCTTTATTCTGAGCTTGTGTTACACCAAGGCCATAGGATCTTTCTCCAAGAGGCTTTCTGTTCAACTGGTCCTTAGACTGTTGAAAACACTATCTGTGGGTTACTGGGAGCAGCCCAATTGATGTAGGACAGTAGAAATAGATAGGAATATAGAAGAAGATCCGGACTCACTTGAGTCACTTTCGCCTTTGGCATCACATCGAAGGTGTATTGGGATCCCTCCAATAGAGAATTAAAAAAAAATCTGGCATCACACCGAAGGTAACTTGGAATCACTCCAAGGTTAATGTGCCTCACACATAAGAAAGTAGAAAAAAATCTAATTTATTGAATGCTCCTCCATCACCAATGGTCTTTTGATATATTGAATTCTGGAGGACTGTTGTAAAAAACAAGGTATTGTTCATTTTATTTATTTTCTTTTTCTTTCTGGGAGCCTGATTTTCAAGTCATTTAATCTTTCTATCTGTTTCACTATTCCATAGTAGATACTGATAAGGGCTATAAAGTTTTGAGCAAAGGAATATCTAGCCACAGTTCAATTGCATTTAGCAATACAACCAATCACTCCTTCTATCCATTAGTAAGTGAAGTAGAGAATTGCCCAAACTTCTGCACGAGTGTATATAGAAATATTGGGGTAGATTAAATTATTAGTATTTATTTTAGATCAGCCACAATGCTGCTCACTACCTGAATGTTTTCTCGTCAGAATGTCAAAGCACCTATGTCATCAAATTAGATCATTTTGAAAGTTAAATATGTACATGGAACTTAAAACAGTTATGGGCTAAGCTTGTTGAAATATTAGATGTAGGTTAATAAGTTGAGCAGTGACTTAGACACTTTTTCAGATGACTTTCTCAAGTATTTTCTAAATAACCCAGCCCAAAGAATGAACTCTAGTGAATCCAAACCCATAACCCATTTGTGGGAACACGAGATTTTGTAGAATTCAAATCCTGTCAATAATTGCAAATTTGCAAATATATCACACGACCTCAGCCGTGACCGTTTAAGGTTTCCACAAAATCTTAAAAATTGTGATTTGCTGCTAGGTATTGAATGATTTTGTTGCTGTGCTTCCCTCTTTTCCAAAAGGGTTATGTAAAGTTTTGATATTATTTGGTCATGGCTTCTTGAATCTTGAGATTGATGACTCTGTTCGTACCAAACATGCACCCATAATTCCTGTAAGTTCTAGAAATGTGCATGAGAATCCATTTTAAACGCATTTCCAGTTGACCATCTGTTAGCTTATATGCATGTGCTTATCTCGGCTCTTTGTTTTAATGTTAAATATTTCATATATACATTATAATTTTTCTACGTTTCCATATCTCATTTTCCCTCATTTGCAGCACAAAACAACTATCGTACCAGGCATCTTGCAAAGATTTTGATCCACATGGCACGGTGTTTGCAAGAATCGATTTCAACCTCTTCTGGTGCGCCTTCTATTGTTTATATGAAGGCTGTAAATGCAGTGTACATCTCATCCGTCTTTCTAAAGTACTTCATTGAAAATGCGAAGGATGAGAAGATTGAAGAGTTGCATTTATCCCTTGAAGAAAGTGAACCAATGCCAACTGATATTACAAAAGGTACTTCACTTGGTATTCTGTTGGCTATAATTAATATCAATCCAAGAATGAGTTTCTATCAAGGCCCTTTTTATGATTTTCTTATGAAATCTTCACGAAATCAGAATGTTCAGCTTAAATTGCATCATAAATTAATTTGTTGTGTCACGAGACTTGGTAGGTGAAAGGGTTGTTTTACTCTCGTTCCTATTCTGATGATAGCCTATGGTCTTGCGAATCAACTAGAACCTAGAGAGAGAGAGAGAGAGAGAGAGAGAGAGAGAGGGTTTAGGAGAGAGAAGTTTTTGCCTTCCTTCAGAGAGAGAAGAGAGGCAAGCGTGGGTGGTGGTGGTGGTTAGAGAAGCTGGATTGTGGAGGATTTCAATGAGCTTTTGAAGAAGTTTTTTCCTTCCTTCTCTACTGTCTTTCCGAGTCCAATTAAGAGAGAGAGAGAGAGAGAGAGAGAGAGGTTTTTGAAGTAGTTTTTGCCTTCCTTCAGAGAGAGAAGAGAGGTGAGCGCAGGTGGTGGTGGTGGTGGTTAGAGAAGCTGGATTGTGGAGGATTTCAATGAGCTTTTGAAGAAGTTTTTGCCTTCCTTCTCTACCTTCTTTCCTGGTCCAATTAAGTTTATGTTTCATCTTTTATTTGGTTTGGTTATCTTTTCTACTCTACCATCTTTCCAAGTTAAATGATGTTTATGTTACTTTTTTTTTTTTTTTTGTTTAGTTATCTTTATTACCTGGGTTACGCTTCATTTGATTTTAAAATAAGATATATTTGACCACAACATAAATCTATAGTTATTTTTGTATATCAATTTTGCAGATTTAAACACTCAGGAATTTGTTATGCATAGTGTGCTTAGCTTTATTGGGTCAATAGATGTAAGGTACATCTTCAAGCACCCACTTGTTCCTTATGATTGAGATTATGTTGTATTTTTTTCTGATTATATATCATCTTTGTCACAAGTCCTGATACATACCTCCTTCATTTGGAGCTGCTTAACTTCATGCTGGTTGTGATGTCAACTCAGCTTCTTTCCGGGCCATCTCCAGGACCGGAAGATGTGAACCCATTCATCGATGCAGCAATGTCTCAGGTTACTTGATGAAACTCTTGCGTTATGTTTCATCCAAATTTCCTGTTGTTTCAATTATCTTACACCACTTCTTCAATGCTCAGGAAAGTTCTTTGGTTCTCGTGGTTGTCCGTAGACTGCTCCTCAGTTACATTTCAGGACCTTCCATATCCCTAAATAGTGCATCTTATTCTGTATATTCTGAAGGAAGTCAGCCTGGTGTTTTACAAAGAGTTGGTTCTGCAGCTGGTATGGCGGTATCCCTGATGCATTATTAAAACTTACTGTTTACTTATATAAAGATTGTTTACCGGTTGGGAAATGTTGAATCTTAAATTTCTTTCTGTTGACGTCAATTTTTTGATTTGCAGCAAATTTCATGTTATTGCCATTCAACTTTCTTGTCAGTTCTAGTGGTGAAGGCTCAAGAAGTCTGTTGGCAGACTGCAGTCTCCACGTGCTACTTATTCTCATTCATTATCGTAAATGCGTTGAGGGCATTGAACCAATTACAGATAAAAGTAATGATACAACTGCTTCAGATTCCCTTTTGAAAGGGAGTACACATTTTTCTGACAACCCTTACTGCAAGGCCTTAGAACATGCAACAGATGTTGAATGTAAAATGCTTTCTTGTTTGTCTCTTTACGTAATCTTATTTCGAAGGCATATTCACATAACTTGAGTAGATATGTTCCTTGCTTGCAGTTGATCGTGCAGATACTGAGGGTAATGTACATGTTGGTCCAGTTTTGAGGTTACCTTTTGCGTCTCTGTTCGATGCTCTTGGGATGTGAGTCGCTCTCTTTTCTTGTGTACTTTTTATTTTTAAATTTGATTTACTATTTTATCAAGTATAGGCTAATTCTTTATCTGCATTATTATGTAGATAATAAGATTGTTGACAATTGAGTGTGATACAGCAGACACCAAATTAGGGTTTAAAAAGATCGTAGTGGTGTGGGAGAGGACAAATATTTTGTTAGTTTTATTTATTGTGGTAGGGGAAAAAAATCTCTCACTCTTAATTCAAACAGATTTAATCTCTATTCCTTATTTCAACCTTGCTCCAAGTTTGTTTCCCCCTTTTGTTTTTTGAGTATCACCTAACAATTTTGTTGTGTTTCTGCAGGTACTTGGCTGATGAGGCTGCTGCTCTTTTGCTTTACTCTTTGTTGCAAGGGAATGCTGGCTTTCTGGAGTATGTCTTGGTGCGAACTGATTTGGATACACTGGTATGGAACAGAAGCTTATCTTGTCATGAAAAAAAGTTATTAAGATGATATTGTTTTTCGACTTATGTCCTTGAGTGTTAGACTTTGGAGATATTTCATAGGTTGTGATTTACCAATTTTGATTCATGCTATTTGGACTAGTCATTTCTGTTTGAAAATGCCTTGAGTCATCAAGTTTGCTTCTACATTGATATGAAACTTGATGCTAATATGTTTTTGAAATGGACAGTTGATGCCTATACTGGAAGCTTTATACAATGCTCCAAAGAGGACATCTAATCAAATCTACATGTTGCTTATTATTCTTCTCATACTTAGTCAGGATTCTTCTTTTAATGCCAGCATTCACAAATTGGTAAGGATCACCTTTGGTAGCCAGCACTAGACTTTTATTCATTAGGCCTCCTGTTAATGTATTTATCATGTGAACAGATACTTCCTAGTGTTCCCTGGTATAAAGAACGTCTCCTCCATCAAACATCTCTTGGTTCGTTAATGGTCATTACGCTGATACGGACAGTGCAGTATAACCTATCGAAGTTGCGGGTATCCATCTTTCCATTTTCACAGTGAATTTTCATGAATTTTCTTGCAAGTGTTATTGTCAGATTGCTTATATGACTTGATATTTATGTCAGTTGGATGTAAGACCTCGAGATTAAGCTTTTAAATACTTTAACAAAGTCATGACAATAGTTTTAGGGTGGTATGATCATGGGCATCATTTCTTTGAAGATTTTGTAACTTTCCTAACATGTTTGGTTTGTTACATTGTAATAGGATGTTTATCTCCATACAACTTGTCTGGCAACTTTGGCAAACATGGCACCTCATGTCCACCGTTTGAGTGCATACTCATCCCAGAGATTGGTCAGCCTTTTCGATATGCTCTCTCGAAAGTATGACCTTTTATGTCTATGGTGTTCTCCATGAGCTTTATATTTTTCATTTCTACTTGTTTTGTAGTTTACAAAGTTATTCTTTAATGCACTTCTGGCATGATTTTTTTTGTTAAAAGTTTTTAAAATATTTCTCTGTGTAATATTTGATTTAGGTATAACAAATTAGCAGAAGTGCGAGATAATCAGATGCGATTAGCCAAAGGCAACTCATTTGAAGGAAATGGCCTTGCAGATGATACAGTAATGACAACACTCCTTAACTTATCATTGACACCCTTTCCCATTCTTTTGTCGACTGAGCTAGAATTTTTCCTATTGCAGTCAACAGAGATGCATATATATACCGACTTCTTGAGACTAGTTCTTGAAATATTAAATGCAATTTTGACTTATGCCCTGCCACGAAATCCTGAGGTACTCTCATGTACACTAGCAGGGGTCTGTCTGTGATAGTGTTATATTGTTCACACAAAATGATTAATGCTATCACTTTATAATTTTTTCCGTTTTCCATATTCCTCACTGTATGCAATGGACAGGTTGTATATGCAATAATGCACAGGCAGGAGGTTTTTCAGCCTTTCAGGAATCATCCACGCTTCAGCGAGCTGCTTGAAAACATCTACACTGTATGTTACAGAACTTGTAGCTTATCCTGTTTTTAAATTAATAGGCAAGTTTTGGTGATTACTTGGTCCATGTTTTCTTAGTGCATTTGAATTGTACTTTTTGTTTGGCTTTGTAGGTGTTAGATTTTTTCAATAGCCGCATGGATGCCCAGAATACGGATGGTGAATGGTCAGTAGAGAAAGTACTCCAAGTCATAATAATTAATTGCAGATCATGGCGGGGTGAAGGGATGAAGGTAAAAAAGGAAAAGAAATGAAAAAAGAAATTTTGATTGTTGAATAACGTGGCCTAAGTGCACGGTTGCTACCTGGAGATTGTTTAAAATGTCCTAAAAATCTTTTCTCAGATGTTCACTCAGTTGCGGTTCACATACGAACAAGAGAGTCATCCGGAGGAGTTCTTTATTCCGTACCTGTGGCAGCTAGTTCTATCTCGCTGGTAAACTATTTTCTCTCCTTATAGAGGATAAATTAAAAAGCAACAACGTGCTCATTTTTCCCCTTCTGTCCTTACTTGAAATAGGCTGTCCTTACTTGAAATAGGTTGTATATTTGTCAAATTTTCACAGTGCAGAACTTTCCGTGTAAATATTGAACATGTTAGATATTCATCGATTAAATTATGAATCTTGTTATCCATTTTGCATCCCGTGCGGGTTGAATACAGTTCCTATAAGGTGTTGTCTTTGGGTCGTCTCTTTAACTGACATCTGTTTTCTTTCATGTGTTTTCAGCACGCTCGGTTTCAACCCTCGATCCATAAATTTGTTTACAGTTGATCCTCCTTCCGAAGTATGTACATACCTGCAGGCCTCCTCATATGCTTATATTTTGTGTGCATGGAATATGATTTGCATATATTGCCAGAAGGGGAAATTTTCAACATCGAGATGGATTTGTTTTCCTGCCTTTAGCTGACTCACCCTCTTGCCATTCTCTCCATCGGTGTGTTCGATTATCGTTGTAGTAACAAGTATTTGGTGTTGTGCAGAAACAGAGTGATTATGAAGTGGAATCCAGCGATCGTGTTAATGGAGAGTCGGCGAAGCAAGCAGTCTTTGTTGATCCGTAGATGTGATACAGAACGATGCTGCAAGAGACGCTGAGGCTCTCCGGAGGATGTGTAGATACGTGAAATAGTAGCAAAGATGTATTCTTGTCATTCTTTTTCTGTTTATATGTTTGCAACACTAGTACCTCTTATACGAAAACGTATTCCAAAATCCAAATCTCCAATGTAATCTATACTACCTATTAACTGAACTCTACTTCTCACCAAGTTTTGTCTCCTTTTGTAGTAATGCCGTACCGAGGACATGATACAGTTAATCTGACCGCTGCAATTTCATGGTTTCAAATTTTCTGTCCCTATTTATTGAATTCCCCACCTTTTCAAATTATAGTCTACGCTCGTCCGTCTTTTAAGTATTACAATGACAAGGAGCAGGAGCAGGAGCACGACCACCATGAGCATGATTATCAAGCAGATACTCCATTGATGATACATCCTCCCCCTGAACTGTTTCCCAAATGACAAAACTAACAATGAATATTTTCTGGTTCCAAAAAACATATTTCTTCCGTATCCTTAGATCCCCATCCTTTATATGTTTGTACCTACTATGGAGGTAATTTCGAGGCACCTGTGGAGAAAATTTGTCTTGTAACCGAGACGCCATTTTAGTGGCACTATCACCTCAATACTATCTATTACGAAGTTATTGCATGTATGTATTCTTTGGGTGATGGTGCTGTTTTTTCTCGATTACAAGATAGGACTTCTCCTTCTAAATAGCTTATACTAGCACAGATGTCCGCGCTCTGCTGCGGGTTTAAAACTGTAACCACAATTTAACACACCCATCTCAAGTAATTGGACTAATTAACCTTTACAACAATGATTAGCAACTAAAATTGGTCCACAAATTAATAAAAATACTTAAGTGAAAATCTGAACACTATTAGCAGATACATACGTATCCATACATGGCGGATCCATAAATTTTATCATGTGTTCAGGTGTAAACAACTTGATTGTGGGGTATACGAGGTTTAGCAGCACCACTTCCAAAACCTACACAAATCGTTTACAGAGCAGGAGGTTATGAGAACACATCATCTAAAGCTTAAAGTTGTTTCTCAAAGCTAGTTATAGAATACAGTAGTGTAATCAACTCCTCTGGATATGGTGTAAAAAAAGGATTTTTCCTGCCTACCGTCAACATCCTAATACATGGATAATGCTGTTTGGTTAACAACTCTCCTCCCCTGCTTCTTCAAGGCTCAAAACTTTCACACTCAATGGATCAAATAAACCTTGTTTTTAATACCCTTTTGGAGTTTGATCTTTAAGTCTGTTAAAATTTATATTTATTTTTTGTCTGATTTGAATTTGTAGGTTTTGTTTCCCAATCTAAAAAGCTTATAGTTTTATATATGTTAGTAATAATCCACAATATCTCAATTTTTTTCCAAGCAAAAAGAAATATCTCAACAAATCAGTGCCTCATTTGGTATTCTTCTTTCTAGTTCCATCACTTTCGTTTTTTCCATGTTCTTAGGTCCTTGATGACAACGACCTCACTCAGTCACACACTCGCTTATATTTTCTAATCCCCATAAATCAACAACTAATCCCAATTCTTCTATCATATAATTACCATTAATAATACATATGTGAAATCGTAATCTATGTGATAGAAATGAGAAAGAATAAAACTCAAATTCCAGAAATAACAAAAATGCAAACTTCATATGGAAATGGAAGGTTTACATGCAGATCGTCAACCAAGGATGCTTTTGCCCTAGCAATCTGATCAGTTCTCTCGGCCTCGAGCAGAGCAGCCACCTTGGATTTAGTAAGTCGGTCAAGTGTTCTGTTGTCATCCTGCAACTTGGTTACCTAAGAAAGCAATACATCCATAAGGTATACAACAATTTAACTCATTATAATTATTAATTCATGTAAATAAATGAGTCGATAAATCCGTTAACGCTATAGAAACCAAATACATGTTGAATACTCTATATCTCACATTTACAGACCAATTATGGAAGCCAAAATAGACACTCAAAACTGATACAAAAATACTACATAAAGTTTTTTCAACCCTATCTGTCTTAAAACAAAATTAAAGGGCTCATATTACACAACAGACCTCCTGCAGCAAGCTTAAGCTCTGTCTCCAGTGGAGTAATGATGGACTCAACGGGTGGCATTTCTTCATCTTTCTGTGCAGCATGAACTCTTCAAAGTGTGGTTTCTGCCGCAATATTTTGATATAAAACAAAACCCCCATAATCAGATTAATTAGGGTTTTTTTTTCTTCATAGTTTCATGTTCTTCAAAAGATATATGATGTAAAATATACTTGAGTATTATCACTGTACAAAAAAATACTAAACGGATATATCACATTTAAGTTTAAGTATGCTGATTACCAAAATTAATGAATTATATTTTAAAAACAAAGGTTAAACTTATGGTAAAATTACACTAAATATATTAGATGGTCAAAAAAAAAAAAAAAAAGAAAAAAAAAAGAAAAGAAAAAGAGTATCATTTACCGTACAGTTGATATTGTACTCTCTCATTACATTATTAAGGTCGCCTGTGTGCTGCAGAGATAATGAACAAATCTTAAGTCAACTAATGTTGAGGCAAAATAAGAAATAATATCATAATTATTAAAAACAACAATGCTACATGTGGGAATTCCTTAGCCCACCTACAAATGACTGAATGTCTCTGTCGTAGCTGAGTTAATTGATAACTTGATTGTGAAGCTTGTACCTGGATGAAAACCTTCATCGGAGTCGTCTCTAACGAACAAAGATGGGTGAGCTAAAGAGGGAGCTTGATGCTATTGGTAGCAGAATTTCTCAAAATTAAGGGAAGAAGAAATGCAGAGTGCAAAGAAGAGTTGGATAGCAGAACATGTTTGGCCTTGTACATACATCTGCGTTTACGGTTAGTAATGAAGATTTTCTTGTTCCAAAAAAAAGTGTTTCTTTTGCCTACTATGAAGGTAATTTCGTGGCGCATGTGGAGGTAATTTTTCTCTCTACTCTAGGCATACTTAAAGATAGGATAAAATTTGTCTTGTATCTGAGACGCCATTTTAGTAGCACCATCAGCTCAATACTGTCTATTACCAAGTTATTGCATGTACGTATTCTTTGAATGATGGTGTTTTTTTTTTTTTTTTTTTTTTTTTTCGATTACAAGATAGAACTTCCCCAATGATACTGATTGGGCTATACTGATGTTGATTGGGCTAGTGACCCCAATGATAGGAGGTCTACCACTGGCTTTGTGATTTTTCTGGGGTCTAATCCCATCTCTTGGAGTTCTAAAAAGTAGCATACTGTTAGTCGATCTTCTACATAGCCTGAGTACAGAGCCATGGCCACTACAACTGCTGAAGTAGTTTGGATACAACAGCTTCTTCAGGATTTACATGTGTCCTGTTCTGATGCTCCCTCCCTACATTGTGATAACATCTCAATTATGGCTCTTGCCACTAATCCAGTTCTTCATTCTAAAGCTAAGCACATTGAAATTGATTGTCATTTTGTTCGTGAAAGAGTTCAACAAGGCACCATTCACCTACAGTTTGTTGCTTCTGCTGATCAGTATGTAGACATCTTAACCAAAGGCTTGTGTTCTTCTCAGTTTAACTATTTTTGTTCCAATCTCATGCTTGGTTGTTCCAAGCATGGGATTGAGGGGGAATGATAGGTTGTAACATGTGTTTAGTGTACAACAGAATGGTTAGTGTAATGACAAGTGTCATATGATGATTAGTTGAGGTAGAGTGTTAGTTACAAATGTAAAGGATGGTATAAGCTATAAATACCATAAGGATGTATTTATCAAAGTAAGAAGAAAGAAATAGAAAAGTGAAGTATTTTAGATAATTGTTTTGAAGCTTTCTCTCTCTGTATTTGTTGATTTCTTGATTCCTCATTGTTAACAAAAGATAGGATAAAATTTGTCTTGTATCCGTGACGCCATTTTAGTAGCACCATCACCTCAATACTGTCTATTACCAAGTTATTGCATGTACGTATTCTTTGAATGATGGTGCTGTTTTTTTTTTTTTTTTCGATTACAAGATAGAACTTCCCCATCTAAATAGCTCATAATATTTATGCTTGCTGAAATTAAAAGTATGTTTAGATTATGGGGTACCAAAACGTAACATTATTCTTATAAACATCTGTGAACACTAAATACATGCGAGAAATTATAAGGTATTAAGCCAGAAAGCATCCTAACATAATGATCAAGACCTAAACTAGGGTTCCGCCCTTCACATACTCGGTGAAGGCCAAGGCTATGAGACCTAACATGGCCAACCTTCCATTTATGAGCTCAGCATCTGGGGTCATGATCCCATCTGATTCTGATTCCACGCTGAGTCCATTAAATAGAGGAATCAATGATGCCACTGTTATCAAAATACTAGTTCCAAGGAACAATGAGACTCCACCATTGGATATCTGAGCGAACACATCCTGCCCCTTGGATAGTTCCACTGCTAGAGCTGAAACAAACCCAACCATTGCAAGTCTGCCGTTGATCCTCTCCGGCACTGGCCCACTGAATGCAAACAAGTCTGAAAACTTTGTGCTAACCTGCTATGAGATACGTGTCACATATTATCCATGTGTGAATGCCACAGTAACGACATATTGTTATGGAACTCCTTAGCAGTACATATATACATTGGGGTAGCTAAATTTAATCTTTGGATGAATATTCGTGTATTGCTCTCGAATAAATTGGATTGGACTTATATCAATACCGACATACAAACTTGTAGTTCCTTTGACAAAGTCCCATATTATCTTGATTTTAAAGTTTTAAATGTACAAATGCATAATTAGCATGAGTAAGGTAATATTTATTAAACTTTTAATAGTTAAGACAATACAACAAATAAATAACGGATCAATTCAAGTAACACTAGACACTTAAGCAAAACAATACCTTGCTGGGAGAAGAAGGTGTAGGAAGTGGTGGTGGTGGATTTTTTGATGCATTTGTAACTATAGATGGTTGTTTCTTCTGACCATCCTACAAATGAAAAATAAATCAGATATGGTACGTAATTAGTATCATTATTTTATAAATATATGTACTTAAGATGCACATATATAAGCCAAATAACGAAGAAGACAGAAGAATAGAATAATTACCTTGGCCATTGAACATATCCTTATTTGAGGGTAGATGTGCACAGTTGGTGCAACAAGGTGATTCACTCTAACTGATTTGTTCTTTCCCGCTCCATAAGCCAAGGAATTAGCTAGGAATGTTGAATGCATGAAAGTTGCTGATGCAGCCATTGTATAAATATGTATTTTGGTTCTTGGTTAAACACTAACAAAAAGATCAAACTCTAAGCTTTTGGAGACGTAATTTGTTCTTACTTCTTGATATCAAGGTTTGAGCACCTTAGTTGCTTTTTATAAGGTAATGGTGCCGTAGTGGGGGAAGCTCTCTATGCGGTTTATAGTTTGGCACCTCATCACTGTTTTACTTTCCCAATGACACCTGACCACGTCTGTTAGGAAAAAAAAAAAAAAACTTACTTGAAACATGCATTATGTAGCTGTAATTATATGACTAGAGAAGAGAATAAAAAGAAGTATACTTCTCTTGAAGGAACGAGAGGCCGACGTAGATGCATGGCTGCAGAACATACAACATTACCATCTAGCCAGTAGTGACCATCCTGGGGTCACATTATTTTGTCGGGTCTTCAAATTTTTATGATATTTTGAGCAAGGGAATGATGTCTCACAGGACCACGACTCCTTCCAGCTAGGGGACACTGTATAGCAATAGCAGACACAATTGCACTAGAGAACGGATCTGTATGCTTCATTTAGTTTCATCCGCAAGAAAAATGTAAGATGAGTACTTGGTGGCCCACTCTCTTGGTCACTTTGCATAATTGCACTTGTTTGATAGCTAGGACAGCTTTGTGTGTTTGATCTTGTCCATATATCCCAGGTGCACGGTACGTATAAGAGACGTGGCACCCCGCACACACTATAACGTCGCACACAGGGTTGGTTTGTTGTTTGATTTTTTTAGTTCGTCAATATACTTGAGCTTAAACAAAAAGAAAAATTTAATTCAACCAAAACTATATGGATGAGTTAGTCTAAAATACTCTTTAATTTAAAAAAAATAGTTTATTGGTATTATTGTAAATGTAAATTTTGTTCAAGGTTGAATTGACAAAACTCCACTGACAAAATAAGACTCACTGTTAGTCTAATTGACGAATACCCGAGAAATAAGGAGGGCGTCTGCCAAAGGGCCTTTGATGGCTAAGTCAGCGAATAGTTTAAGAAAAACTAGAACAAAGAGAATTATGAGTAGTAAGTGGCGATTATCGGTCCCCTGTTGGAACATGACTATTTATAGGAGTAAACCCTCACATGCAATAACAAACACAATTGCACTAGTTTCTAGGTTTCAACTAGAGGACATATGTAATAACAGACACAATTGCACTAGACAACGAAGCTTTTGATTCGTTTTCGCCAAAAAGAAAAAGGTTGGATTGGATGGTTATATTGCTTTGCTTGTTCATCATGGGCCATGACTACCCTCTCATCATTTGCATTTGTCTGATAGTTTTGGAGAGCTTTGTGGGCAATTTATCTGTTGTCTAGTCCATGTATGGTGATCTGAGGGACGTGGCTCCCCAAACACAGCACAATGAACAAGTCAAAGAATTAATTCTGCTCCCCTTAATTTTTTAAGGTTTTTACTTTTCTAGTATTTTCAATGTAGTTTAGCCATATGCACAAGTACACAATTAATATTAATTAGCACCAAGTTTAATTCTATATTGCAGTATGCGTGTATGCGTTTTTGAAGGTATTTACCATTTTATACGACGACTAGCTAGTTTAACTTTTGGGTCCTATTACATGTGTTAACATATATGAACTTGAAGCATAAAGCATTTGAAAAGGGGATGTTACGAACTTTCACCTTATAAGTCCTTTATAATTTTAAAATTCCTGCACTGTTATTTAATAATAAAAAAATATTTTCACGGCCATTGTTAATCCAACAGTATCCTCTAGATCCTCTTTATGAGGATCCGGGGTTCATAAATCGTGTTCATTCATTGTACATCGTGCGATCAGTTTTTGTCAAGTACTGTTTGTGTTCAATTTTAAATAAAAAAAAAATTTAAAATGATTTTTGACCGCACGATATACGATGAACGAACACGATTCATGGACTTCCAGGATTGTCACAGAGGATTCGGATTCATCATTAATGATATGCTCTGTCAGCATTATATAAAAATAGAAATCATCTAACCATTTTATTAGCAATATCATAATTTCATTGTTTAACTAACAAACGTGATTATGGATTTAGTTAATTTTTGTAAAAATATCTTTAAAGAATGATCTAAAAAATAGATGATTTGGATCGTTATGAAACATTGGAGGATAAGAAATGAAAAAGAAGAAAATCTATATAAAAAAAAATGCTAGCATTTCTTTTCTGACTAATATTAGGTAAACCAAATTTGTCAAACCATGTGATGTGTCAACAATAGAAAATAAGCACGTTAATCAATATTTAAGTAATAATTCATTCATCAACAACCACGTCATATGATTTACAAGGTACAATTTAAATGGATGATTTCCATAGCATTACTGAACTTTCGATTTTCCTACTAAACTTTTTAATTGAAAAACTAAGTACTCAAACTAATTTTTTTTGCCGATTACACCCCTATTATTAGTTTTTCATTCATTTCATCCAAGTTTCTGTTAAATAAAAGTATGTGCACAACATGTGAATGTACTTCGGTCGCTTCATTCTTTAAAGTAATTGAAAACCCTAGATTTCTAAAATGTCGACTTGTGCAAATATGTGTGATTCTATAGCTTTTGTATCTGAAGGTCTAGTGAAGTGACACTTTTGTCCTCAAAAGAGTGTCATATGGTGTGCATGTAATAAGAGTTAACGTTAATTTGGATGAAATCTATGAAAAACTAACGGTATAGGGAAATCAGCCAAAAAAATTAGTTTTAAGCCCTTAATTTTCCAATTAAAAAGTTGAGGAAGGAAATCGCAAGCTAAGCAAAAAGTTCAAGGGGGAAATTAGCAGTAAACTCTTTTTTCTTTTTTTTTTTTTTATAAATAAGTGAAAATGAGAATTGCTAAATTCTTTAATCTAGATCATTTATAATAAGGGTAATGCTGATGAGACTAAATTTATAAACTATATATGTGAACTAAATTATGTGTCACCAATAAAAAAAATAAGTATGATAATTAACATTTAAGTAATAATCTAATCATCAACAACTATTACCTTTTAGTTTACAAAATTTAGTATTCCTAAAATTAATAATAATTGTTTCCAAGTACACAGTAACAGAGGTCCTCGAAAATCAGAATTCCCAAAAACCGTAATCAAACTCCATTAGTTTGGTGTACAAGTACCACTAGAAGTAGAAGTCCTAAAAAAATTGAAATTCCCAGAAACCCTAATCAAACTACAATATATAACGTCTCCCCCTACCCTACATAATTGATTAACAGGTCTCTCTCCCAATTCCAATCGCTAGGTTTTCATCTCTAATCTCTCTCGCTCTCTCCGTCATTCAGTCTCTGGTTTTTAGGGCATTCTTAGGTTTTTGAATCAAGTAGTTTCCCTCCCGGCTAGAAATTTTTGTGACTTTCGTGGTTCAGCATTTGATTTTGGGGATGCAGATAGCGCCATGGCTAAGTCTCGGATAGTTTTAACAACGGGGAGCTCCGCCGCAAACCGCCAAAATTCTGGTACAGAATCGGGGACATGTGGTTTATGGGATGCAGTTTTCGTCTTCGATCAGCGTTTGATTCCTACACCGTGGCTTGCAAGGCATTTTTTGAGCATGCACCGTCTTAATCTGATTCCAGTTGGGGTTGAGAACAAGAAGCTTTGATCGATAGCGTTTTTGAGATACGTTTTTGTCTTTTCTCCAAGGAACGAAAGAAAAGATTGTTCCTTTGCGGAGATTTAAGGTTATGGATTCCTATAGCGGTTTGGAAGATGCTGCCGTTGTCGAGAAAGATCCGACTGGGAGATACTTGCAGTATGACTAAGTGTTGGGGAGGGGAACATTCAAGACTGTATGTAAGGCATTTGATGAAGTCGACGGAGTCGAAGTAGCTTGGTGCCGAGTGAATATCAAAGGAGTAGAAGTGGAAAGATTGTATTCGGAGGTTCATCTGCAGAAGTCACTGAAACATCAAAACATCGTACAGTTCCATAACTCTTGGGTGGATGATAAGAACATGACCATCAACATGATAACAAAGTTATTCACTTCCGGAAGCTTGGGGCAGTACCGAAATAAGCATAAGAATGTCGATATGAAAGCCATCAAGAATTGGGCTAGACAGATTCTTCGAGGCCTGGACTATCTGCATTCTCACAATCCTCCAATTATTCATAGAGATTTGAAGCGTGACTACCTATTTGTCAATGGATTTAATGGACAACTGACAATCGGAGATCTCGGATTGGCGATTGTCATGCAGCAGCCTACTGCTCATAGCATAATTGGCACCCCTGAATTCATGGCTCCAGAGCTTTATGACGAGGAATACAATGAATTAGTTGACATCTATTCTTTTGGCATGTGCTTGCTAGAGATGGTGACTTGTGAATACCCTTATAATGAATGTAAAAATCCGGCGCAAATTTATAAAAAGGTTACCTCTGGTGTAAAGCCTGCTTTCCTCAGTAAAGTAGACAATCCTCAAATCAAGCAGTTCACGGAGAAGTGTCTAGTTCCAGTTTCCATGCGATTGTCTGCGGTGGAACTCTTGAAAGATCCAATCCTTGCAATTGACAATTTGACGGGGTCCAGCTGTGATCTTTCACAACTACACAAGTTGTTGAACTTGCCAGACCCCGCATCTAACTCTTCAGTTCTGGAGTTACAGGGTTTTTCTAAGAATAATGAGTTCAGGTTAAGAGCGGAGAGAAATCCCGTCAACACAGCTTGTGAGGTATATCAGGTTTGAGTTCTATCTCGAGTCTGATACTGTGATTTCAATTGCTGGGGAGATGGTTGAGCAGCTTGATCTTTCACATGAAGATGTCCCTGTCGTAGCTGAACTAATTGATAACTCCTTGTAAATTGTTGTGCTCTGCTATTGAACAACAAATGAGCGGCTAGTAAGACAATTTTGTGTGATGTTTTACTTCACCCGTATAGAAATGTGTGATCTCATAAACAAATCCATGTTTTATCTTCGGAGCAACTAAATTATAATCATCTTTCTACATGATTGAACGAAAAAGGAAAAAGTTAGCAACAAACAGATTATTAAGTTAAAAGCTTTTTCTATCAACGAAAAGCGATTCTAACAATATTTCACAGAAAAACTTAAAAACTCGACCACTTTTCTAACCTGAGAAAGAATCATAGGACCTCCTTGAGTTTGAAGCAGCTTCTCTGCCTTTATCATAACAGATAATTAGAAATTAAATTTAGCTTCAAAATTATTTATTAAAAAAAATTAAATTGCATTGGTGTAAACGGAAGATTTATAATATCCTACCCTGAAAGGTTCATTGTCCTTCGAAAAGCGATTCCGGGGACATATTTCAGCCAAACAGGGAATCCCCTGTTTCAGAAACAGAACAAAAAACAGAGTAATGAATATAAGCATAATTACATAAGATCATAAAAAAAAAAAAAAAAAAAATCACAAACTATTCGTAACAAAAATAATTACCCGAAGTTCCATTCGGTGCAAACATAAGGGCCAATCTGGAGATTAACAAATAGACCTGCTTGTTGCACCAGCTTGATGAACTTGACCAAATCATATTCGTCCCTCAAAATAATACTGCAAATTTGAAAAAATAAAAAACCAATGAATTAGCAAAAATATATTTGCATTAGAGAGGGCAAAGAAAATGAAAATTTTAAATGTGAATTGCTGATTGCATTACTTTTCCGGGAGAATGTTCATGGCCATTCCAAAACACAAAGGATGACAATCCCAAAACACAGAAGTTAAAAACCCTAATTCACAATGCTAAATTTCTTGTTGGGGTTTATCAGAAATTTGTGAATCAAATTCAAATTCCTATCCAAACTCAATAACCAGAAAACCAAACAGAGAATACAAATTCAATAATCCCAAAAGTTATTGAAATCAAACCTATTTCAACTCTAATATAATCCAAAATACCAAATTGGCTTACCTTTAGGAAAAAGAAAAAAAATTATATACCTTGATGATAAAGAGTTTGGAAAGCCGCAGAGAAACAACACCCAATGTTGTAGAATAAGCAAAAGCTGAGAATGGGGAGAAAGACGATCGGAAAGAAGCACCATCGATGATGAACATGTGGAAAAGATGGAGCAGAAGAGTCCAGGATAGAGGAAAAGCGAAAGGAAGCACGGATGAAAACACGTGTAAAAACGGTCCAAACGAAATTAAACAAATCAAGTAAGGATAAAATCGGCACCACACTGGTATTATAGTGCAAACACGTTTAAGAGGCCAAGCTAGAAATAGCGTTCACGAGAGGTCTAACTAAGCAATGGTGGCTGCAGGTCATTGTTAAATTCCAAATGCCCTAACTATTTTTTCAACTTTAAGCGACGCATTTTAAGGAGCATTTAACCCATACTCATTATTGTGTGCTTTGTGTACATCTCCACCTTTTGTGTCATTTTAGTTGTATTTTTAGGTTTGTATCCTTAGGCTCAATATTGTTATGGTGAATAAATTAATAAATATACTCTATATGTACAGAATTAGGAGGTCAGATTTAGTTTATTAGACGTAAAAGAGTAGAAAATTCAAAATAAACAGTGTATTTTTTGACAACAAATCTAGTAAATATCGTGACACGTTGATTCTCTCGTCTACGCGTAGTGGTTTGAGAGACGTGCCACAAGTATACATCACAATGTACTAGGTAGTGATTTCTGAGGTTACATTTGTTCAAGGTTTTCAAAGTTTTGTATAGGGGAGGAAAATGACCGACTAATGCCTCACGGGACCACGAGCACTAGTTTCAAGGTTTCAACTAGAGGACATATGTAATAACAGACACAATTGCACTAGACAACGAAGCCTTTGATTCGTTTTCGCGTTGGATGGTTATATTGCTTTGTTTGTTCATCATGGATCATGACCACTTTCTCATCATTTGCATTTGTCTGATAGTTTTGGAGAGCTTTGTGGGCAATTTATCTGTTGTCTAGTCCATGTTTGGTGATCTCAGGGACGTGGCTCCCCAAACACAGCAAAATGAACAAGTCAAGAATTAGTTCTACTCCCATTAATTTTTTAAGGTTTTTACTTTTCTAGTATTTTCAGCGTAGCGTAGCTATATGCACAAGCACACAATTAATATGAATTAGCACCAAGTTTAATTTCTATATTGCAGTATGCGTGTATGCCTTTTGAAACTACTTACTGTTTTATACGATGATCAACTTCTGGGTACTAGTACATGTGTTAACATATATGAACTTTAAGCATAAAGCATTTGATAAGGGGATGTTACCAATCTCCACCTTATAAGTAGATCATTAAACGATGGCCTTCTCTTTCTGCTTTGTCCTTTATTGCATTGTTACTTAATAATGAAAATCATATTTTCACGATCATCGTTTAATGATCTACTCTGTCAGAAATAAATCTAAATTTTTAATTAATATTATCATAATTTTATTGTTTAACCAACGAACATGATTATGGATTTAGTTAATTTTTTGTAAAAATATTTATAAAGAGTGATATAAAAAAATAGATGGTTCAGATCATCATAAAATAATAGAGGATGAGAAATGAAAAGGAGAGAATCTAAAAAAAAAAAATGTTGCTAGCATTTCTTTTTTAAGTAATGTTAGTTAGACCAACTTTTTAAACCAAATTTGCAAATCATGTGATGTGTCACCAATAAAAAATAAATACATTAATCAATACTTCAGTAATAATTTAATCATCAACAACAACATCATATGATTTTTCAAGCATTAACAACCACGTCATATGATTTACAAAGTATGAAGATTTAAATAGATAATTTATCTAGCATTACTTTTATTTAATATAAATAAGTGAAAATGAGATTTGGTAAATTCTATGATCTAGATAGTCATCAATGTACTAAGTTGGCAACTTATTTTATTATTTTATTTTTTTTAAAAACGATACTATATACAATGAGTTAATAATAATATGGTTCAAATTTTCTTTTGACGATAATCAAACCTAAGACCTCTAACTTACAAGTGAAGAGGAAAACCATTAGACCATAGTACTAAGTGGCATCAAACTTGTTTTTAGATTAGAAAAAGGAACAAATGCCCCTGTGATCTGAGATGGAGAGGCATACTGGCCCAGGTAACCTCTAAATTGTTTTTTAAACTGGTCCCAAAGTAACACTAACACATGCCCCTCTGATCTAAGTTGGTTACTGCATTAGTTTAACAAAATAATTTATAAAAATAATTTGTTTCCAAGCACTACTAAGAGCAGTTCCACCCCAGCCCTTTAGGCTAGCACCCAGGCCAAAAAATGGATTGGCATGCCCTTTTTTTGCTCCATCCCAGCCTAATAGGCTGGCACCTAGCCCAAGCCAGGCCACAAGCCGGCTTAGAATTGATAGAGTAAAGGACGGCTCATCTGGCGTCATGCTGACGCCAGCGTGACGTTGGATGACATTTTATTTTATTTTTTACACCAGGTGCACATCACCGACAAGAAATCAGAGGTGAGCCCACTTGCGCAGGTGCACTAAACCAATCTAATGAGAGGCCACGTGGCCAATCCTGGGCCATTAGATTTCCAACGGCTAGTTTTCTAGATCGTTGGACTCCCAACGGTCAAAAAATTTTGAATTTGAAATCCAACGGCTAGTGATGTGGCTTGATCTGGACCGTTCGATATTCCAGAGATCAACGGTCCATGTTTTTCCCCCATAAATTAAAAAAAAAAAAAAAAAAAAAAGCACTACGGTCAGAAGTATGACTGTTGGCCACATGTCAACGTATAGGCTATTAATCAAAGATCCAGATTAATAAACTAAATTAAAATTGTTAAAAAATAAAAAATTAATTAATTAATTTTCTTATAAATACCTAATCCTCATCCTTTCTACCAAAGCTTTCATATGCTTTTTGTGTGAAAAAAATACCCAGAACCTCATCCTTTCTTTTTTTGTCCATATAAACCCTACATCCCTACATCCATCTTCATCGTTTTCAAATCTTGAGCTCTTACAATGTCTTCTTCAAGGAGAGTGTATAAACAGTTTGAGGACCAACAGAAAGATTGTTGGCATAACAGGAAGAATTGGTTAATCTCAAGGAAGGTGGAGATGGAGATGAGGCTTTCGCAATAAAGGAGGATAAGGAAGATGACCATAGAAGGCAAAGAGCCTCACATTCCCTCTGTGTAATGGAAGTTATGGGTCAGATAACCAAACTCAGACATGTCGCAAACTTTGATAGAAAAAGCGAAAGACGAGGTAAAGATCTCTTTGAAGATTATTTTATTCCCAACAGCGTATTCCGTGATCATGTTTTTAGACGTCGTTTTAGAATGCAACGAAGTTTGTTTGACAAAATCATGAGTGCTATTTGCAACCATGATCTATACTTTGTGCAAAAAATGGATGTTTTTCATGTTCTAGGTTTTCTTCCTGAGCAAAAAATTACAGCTGCCTTGCGAATGCTTGCATATAGAGCATCTACAGATCTAGTGGATGAGATCGTGAGGATGAGAAAAACCTTCATCAGAGTTGTCTCTAACGAACAAAGATGGGTATGGTGAGCTAAAGAGGGAGCTTGATGCTATTGGTAGCAGCATATCTCGAAATTATCGGAAGAAGAAATGCAGAGTGCAAAGAAGAGTTGGATAGCAGAAAATGTTTGGCCATGTACATACATTTTGCGTTTACGGTTAGTAATGAAGATTTTCTTGTTTCAAAAAAAAGTGTTTCTTTTGCCTACTATGAAGGTAATTTCATGGTGCATGCGGAGGTTATTTTTCCCTCTGCTCTAGGCATACTTAAAGATAGGATAAAATTTGTCTTGTATCCGAGACGCCATTTAGTAGCACCATCACCTCAATACTGTCTATTACCAAGTTATTGCATGTATGTATTCTTTGAATGATGGTGCTGTTTTTTTTTTTTTTTTTTTTTCGATTACAAGATAGAACTTCCCCATCTAAATAGCTCATAATATTTATGCTTGCTAAAATTAAAAGTATGTTTAGATTATGGGGTACCAAAACGTAACATTATTCTTATAAACATCTGTGAACACTAAATACATGTGAGAAATTATAAAGTATTAAGCCAGAAAGCATACTAACATAATGATTAAGAACTAAACTAGGGTTCCGCCCTTCACATACTCGGTGAAGGCCAAGGCTACGAGACCTAACATGGCCAACCTTCCATTTATGAGCTCAGCATCTGGGGTCATGATCCCATCTGATTCTGATTCCACGCTGAGTCCATTAAATAGAGGAATCAATGATGCCACTGTTATCAAAATACTAGTTCCAAGGAACAATGAGACTCCACCATTGGATATCTGAGCGAACACATCCTGCCCCTTGGATAGTTCCACTGCTAGAGCTGAAACAAACCCAACCATTGCAAGTCTGCCGTTGATCCTCTCCGGCACTGGCCCACTGAATGCAAACAAGTCTGAAAACTTTGTGCCAACCTGCTATGAGATACATTTCACATATTATCCATGTGTGAATGCCACAGTAATGACATATTGCTATGGAACTCCCTAGCAGTACATATATACATTGGGGTAGCTAAATTTAATCTTTGGATGAATATTCGTGTATTGCTCTCGAATAAATTGGATTGGACTTATATCAATACCGACATACAAACTTGTAGTTCCTTTGACAGTCCCATATTATCTTGATTTTAAAGTTTTAAATGTACAAATGCATAATTAGCATGAGTAAGGTAATATTTATTAAACTTTTAATAGTTAAGACAATACAACAAATAAATAACGGATCAATTCAAGTAACACTAGACACTTAAACAAAACAATACCTTGCTGGGAGAAGAAGGTGTAGGAGGTGGTGGTGGTGGATTTTTTGATGCATTTGTAACTATAGATGGTTGTTTCTTCCGACCATCCTACAAATGAAAAATAAATCAGATATAGTGCGTAATTAGTATTATTATTTTATAAATATATGTAGTTAAGATGCACATATATAAGCCAAATAACGAAGAAGACAGAAGAATAGAATAATTACCTTGGCCATTGAGCATATCCTTATTTGAGGGTAGATGTGCACGGTTGGTGCAACAAGCTGATTCACCCTAACTGATTTATTCTTTCCCGCTCCATAAGCCAAGGAATTAGCTAGGAATGTTGAATGCATGAAAGTTGCTGATGCAGCCATTGTATAAATATGTACTTTGGTTCTTGGTTAAACACTAACAAAAAGATCAAACTCTAAGCTTTTGGAGACGTAATTTGTTCTTACTTCTTGATATCAAGGTTTGAGCACCTTAGTTGCTTTTTATAAGGTAATGGTGCCCTAGTGGGGGAAGCTCTTTAAGTGGTGTATAGTTTGGCACCTCATCACTTTTTACTTTCCCAGTGACACTTGACCACGTCTGTTAGAAGAAAAAAATAACTTACTTGAAACATGCATTGTGTAGCTGTAATTATATGACTAGAGAAGAGAATAAAAAGAAGTATACTTCTCTTGAAGGAATGAGAGGCCGACGTACATGCATGGCTGCAGAACATACAACATTGCTATCTAGCCAGTAGTGACCATCCTGGGGTCACATTAATTTGTCAGGTCTTCAAATTTTTATGATATTTTGAGCAAGGGAACGATGTCTCACAAGACCATGACTCCTTTCAGCTAGGGGACACTGTATAGCAATAACAGACACAATTGCACTAGAGAACAGATCTTTATGCTTCGTTTAGTTTCATCCGCAAGAAAAATGTTAGATGAGTACTTGGTGGCCCGCTCTCCTGGTCACTTTGCATAATTGCACTTGTTTGATAGCTAGGACAGCTTTGTTGTTTGGTCTTGTCCATATATACCATGTGCACAGTACATATAAGAGACGTGGCTCCCGGCACACACTATAACGTCGCACACAGGGTTGGTTTGTTGTTTGATTTTTTTAGTTCGTCAATATACTTAAGCTTAAAAAAAAAAATTTAATTCAACCAAAACTATATGGATGAGTTAGTCTAAAATACTCTTTAATTAAAAAAAATAGTTTATAGGTATTATTGTAAATGTGAATTTCGTTCAAGGTTGAATTGACAAAACTCCACTGACAAAATAAGACTCACTGTTAGTCTAATTGTCGAATACCCAAGAAATAAGGAGGGCGTCCACCAAAGGGCCTTTGATGGCTAAGTCAGTGAATAGTTTGAGAAAAACTAGAATAAAGAGAATTATGAGTAGTAAGTGGTGATTATCGGTTCCTCTGTTGGAACATGACTATTTATAGGAGTAAACCCTCACATGCAGCTAGGAGGGGGGCTGTAGGCCATACTAGGCAAATCTCTGTGTTGTGCTAGTGTGATGCAAATCAGTCTCCACAGACTACTTACAAATAGTCTCAAAGGTCTTTGGTAGATAACTACCATGTAACGCAGGACACTCAAGGGAGACTCAAAAGAGTCTGCTTCTTGCTACCTTAGGTCGAGTATGGCATGGTGTCAGGATTGGGATATCCTGGCCTAAAGGGTATCTTGATATGAAATTGACTCGAAAATCTAATACATATGGGCCGAAAGGTGCCAGGCCCTTTGAGGTACGTACCATGTGCTTTGCTCACAATGTCAAGGGTAAAACCATCATATTCTCCTATTGGATTTAGTCATTTTGTGCATCCAAATGTATTATTAAATTTTAACGTTTGTAGTCCAATGCAATCATGTTCAAGTATAGTTTCCTATATTTACGGTATAATACAACATCTAGAACGTAAATGTCAACCTTTTTATAGTATTACTGACGTCATTTTGTGTAATTAAATTATAGCATTATATGTAACCTTATCTATCTTGTAGCTCACGCCTTGAATGTTAAAATCATGTTGTAACATTGTTATAATTCAGAATGGGAGGACATAAGTGACTAAGAAGTTGTGTATTATCATGACGTACCCTAGTAATAACTTACATCTACATTGTAATAAGATGTTCATGGTCATCAACGTTGGATTGTAATGCAAACACATTTAAGAGGCGAAGCCAAAAATAGCGTTCATGAGGGGCCTAACTAAGCAATGGTTGATGCAGGTCTTCATAAAATTCCCAAAAGAGCGCGAGCGGCCCTAACTTTTTTTTTTTCAACTTAAGTGAGGCATTTTATCAAGCACTTTACCCATACTCATTATTGGGCGCCTAGTGTACATCTCCACTTTTTGTGCCATTTTCGTTGTGTATTTAGGGTTTTATCTTTAGGCTCAATATTATTATAGTGAATAAATTAATAGATATACTTTATATGTACAGAATTAGGAGGTCAAATTTAGTTTATTGGACGTATGAGAGCTGGAAATTCAAAATAAACAGTGTATATTTTGGCAAGAGGTCTCTGATTAATTTGTCTTCCAAGTATATATTGTGCCACATGGATTCACTTGTCCATGTAATGGTTTGAGAGACGCGCTAGAAGTATACACCACAACGTACCAGGCAGTGATTTACATTTGTTCAAGGTTTTCAAAGGTTTGTACGTGGGAGGAAGAGGACCGGCCGACTAATGCCTCACGGGGCCATGAGTACTAGTTTCTAGGTTTCAACTAGAGGACATATGTAATAACAGACACAATTGCACTAGACAACGAAGCTTTTGATTCGTTTTCGCCAAAAAGAAAAAGGTTGGATTGGATGGTTATATTGCTTTGCTTGTTCATCATGGGCCATGACTACCCTCTCATCATTTGCATTTGTCTGATAGTTTTGGAGAGCTTTGTGGGCAATTTATCTGTTGTCTAGTCCATGTATGGTGATCTGAGGGACGTGGCTCCCCAAACACAGCACAATGAACAAGTCAAAGAATTAATTCTGCTCCCCTTAATTTTTTAAGGTTTTTACTTTTCTAGTATTTTCAATGTAGTATAGCCATATGCACAAGTACACAATTAATATTAATTAGCACCAAGTTTAATTCTATATTGCAGTATGGGTGTATGCGTTTTTGAAAGTATTTACCGTTTTATACGACGACTAACTAGTTTAACTTTTGGGTCCTAGTACATGTGTTAACATATATGAACTTGCAGTATAAAGCATTTGAAAAGGGGATGTTACCAACTTTCACCTTCTAAGTCCTTTATAATTTTAAAATTCCTGCACTGTTATTTAATAATAAAAAAAATATTTTCACGACCATTGTTAATCCAACAGTATCCTCCAAATCCTCTTTATGAAGATTCGAGGTTCGTGAATCGTGTCTGTTCATTGTACATCGTGTGATCAGTTTTCATCAAGTATTGTTTGTGTTCAATTTTAAATAAAAAATAAAATAAAATGATTTCTGACCGCATGATGCACGATAAACGAACACGATTCACGGAATCCCATGATTCTCACAAAGAGGATTTGGATTCATCGTTAATGATATGCTCTGTCAACAATATATAAAAATAGAAATCATCTAACCATTTAATTAGCAATATCATAATTTCATTGTTTAACTAACAAACGTGATTATGGATTTAGTTAATTTTTGTAAAAATATCTTTAAAGAGTGATCTAGAAAATAGACGATTCGGATCGTTATGAAACATTAGAGGATAAGAAACAAAAAAGAAGAAAATCTATATAAAAAAAAAATGCTAGCATTTCTTTTTTGGCTAATATTGGGTAAACCAAATTTTCAAACCATGTGATATGTCAACAATAGAAAATAAGCATGTTAATCAACATTTAAGTAATAATTCATTCATCAACAACCACGTCATATGATTTACAAAATACAATTTAAATGGATGATTTCTGTGACAACCCGTTCCAAATTTTATTATTTAATAAATTTTAAAAGAATGAATTTACGAAAATGCCCTTGAGGCAAGGGTATTGACTTTCGTTGACCAACGTATAGTGAGACATACGAGATATTCCTTTTGAGTATTCCTGAGTACTCGACGATACAGACACGTAGGCATAAGCAGAAGTGAATTTGGAGTTACGGTTAAAGTTTTACGGAACTGTAAACCCAAGAAGTACTTTGTTTTAGTTACTATTTATATTTTTATAATATTTTTATTAATTGTTTTTTTAGTTTTTTAAAAGGGAAAAAGAAGAAAAGAAAAAAGAAAAGAAAAGAGGAGTGGCTGCCTGATGGCAGCGAAGGAGAAGAGAGGAAGAGAGTAGGAGGAACCGGGAGAGA
This sequence comes from Pyrus x bretschneideri, assembly GCF_019419815.1. Taxonomy (NCBI): domain Eukaryota; kingdom Viridiplantae; phylum Streptophyta; class Magnoliopsida; order Rosales; family Rosaceae; genus Pyrus; species Pyrus x bretschneideri. The sequence continues at coordinate 11,171,194 of NW_025999798.1, forward strand.
GTGGCCGAATGAGGAGAGGAGAGAGGAAGGTGAGTGACCAACCAGAAGAGGGAAACAGGAGGGGAAAGAAGGTAGAGGGATACATCGGATCCCTTTACCCCGTTTTCCATTTCGGGTCGACTCGACGGCACCATTAATTCCGGTGCATTTTCTAGTTGTTCTCTGGCAAATTAGAACCCCTCAACACTTGGAATCATCCTAGAATTCTTCCCTCTACCTACTCCACGCCAAATTGGAGTGAATTTGGCCTTGAAACTGGGAAATCCGCACCGTAGATGCCATAAGAATCCTTGCTTGTGATCTACCAAATGTGAAACCACCTCCTTCAATTACCACTACCAAAACACTCCCCTAGAATCCAGGAACAAAGCCGAGGTAGTGGTGGAGGCGTCAAAGCAAGTTTGGAGGTCGAATTGAAAACACCCAAGTATAGGGTTTCCGATGGGTTTAACAAAATTAAAGATTTTCCCGGCCTAATTGGCCTTGGTCACAGGTATGAAAGTTACTCTACTCATTGAGATCTTCATTCCTATAAATTTTGGTAATTTTTGGAAATAGTGGAACTTTCCGGCGAATCGTGGCGGACGGCCACCACACGCCGCGGCGCGTGTGGCGGCACGTGGACCGAGACTCCACCTGACCTTCCTAGGCTACTTTTGAAGCCCCAATTCCATAATTGACATCCGTTTAGTACAATTGTGATGTTTAATATGGTTTCATAGTTGACCACCTAGTTGGCCATTAAGAGGTCCTTGCATGAATTGATGATCCGACCATTGGATCGTCACCAAACATGGATACATTATAATACATAATATTTAAGGACCATAGGAATTTACGGATCGGGAATCCGATGTACGAATCTTCCTGAATTGGATTTGTAAATTCGTAAAATAAATGTTAATCGTCACTTGGTTTTGGGCAATTGGCAAAGATCTAACCATTGGATCGTAATGAAATTTTAGTATGTTATTCTAGAAGCATAATGTGGACTTTTGGAAGTACGGATTGGAAATCTGATATGCGGATCTTCTGGATCGAGTTATACAGGGTTGTAGACCCTACTGTCGATCTTTGATCTACGGTTAACTTGTGATCAATGGGTCTCAAACTATTTTAGAATGTCCTTGAAGATGTGCTTTATTTGAATTATGTATCCTATTGATATGAGTTCTGAGATATGATTCGATAGTTGTTATAGGCGCCAATTGTTCGGGACGTTTTGATGTACGTGCTAGTGAATCATAGCGTGGACTCCAGGTGAGTGGATCTTTTCCTTCTTATCATATGTATATAATTGATAGTTCCACAAATGTTTCTAAATTGATTTATGCATGTCACATGCAAATAATTAATGTGAACTACGAATGGCTTGATCCATGTTTAGGGCACGTAAGCAGTTTAACGAGACGTTAGATGCAGCCATATAATAAATGAGACTAAATAATTGAGACAATAGCCTTGTTTGAGGAATTGAGTAGTGTGAGGGAGATTGGTGAAAAATGTGAGATTTAACCTTAGGTTTTGGTAGTTAAATGTTGGTCATAAATTAAGATGTAAAGAATCAAGAAATTGAAGTAAGGAAAGGTAAGTACTGATAGTTAATTTAATTAGTGTCTATTTGGACTTATCAGTGATGATTATTCTCGAAAGTAAATAGTTCGGGAGTGGGGTGTTACAATTATGCATTTCATGCCATTTGTATATATGTTTATATTTAGAAATATTATAATATGGTTAAATTTTAAATTTACATCATGGCATATTCATATGTATAGTACCTGAACCTAATTATTGTGAATGCTTTGAAGTACCAAATGATGTTGCGGACGTCCAGGTAAGCTTCAGGTGAGTACATGTTGATGATAGTGATAATAGTGAGTATAATTGTGTTGAGATATATTTGAGCTCATAAACCTGCACCCCGGTGTTAGTGCTCCCGCCTGTGACCAGGGCCTAGCCTTCACATGATCGTTCACTTCCTGCACCACACGCTCACTTTGAATCCAAGGTAGGTGCCAGCCTGTCGTACATACCACATTAGGTGGTTCCGACTCATAGGTGACCTGCGATTCGTTGCACAACCTTCACGTGATTATAGCACTTGAGCGTACTTATTTACACCCAGCCTGTTGTACAAATCACTTTAGGTGGTTCCGACTCGTGTGCAGGTATACTTATGGATGAGCTATTGGCTAGCATATTGATGAGCTATTGGCTAGCATATTGATGAGCTATTGGCTAGCATATTGATGAGCTATTGGCTAGCATGTTATTGAGCTATTGGCTAACATATTGATGAGCTATTGGCTAGCGTGTTATTGAGCTATTGGCTAGTATGTTGATGAGCTATTAGCTAGCATGTTATTGAGCTATTGGCTAGCATGTTATTGAGCTATTGACTAGCATTGATTGATGAGAGATGGATAAGTCGTACAGGTCACTATAGGTGACTCCGACTTATGTGCTAGCATTGATTGAGGAGATATGGGTGCAATCGTACATGTCACCATAGGTGACTTCCGACTTGCATGCTAGTATGGATTATCAAACACATGATTATTTATGTTGCTAATGAGATGCAATGTCGTGGTATACTTTTGGATTTACTATTGTTATACATTTGATTTCATACTTATACGTAGTATGATTTTCTGGAAACTATTCGAGTTTTACGGCGAGGGGTTACTACCTTTGATAATGGAAATGATTTTGAAAATCCTAGTTTCGATCACTCACTCACACTTTCTATTTATGCACCCCTCCAGGTACTAGCAATAGAGTTTCTGTATCAACGAGGATTTGTGGCACTTCCCAGTATAGGTGGATTCTTTTATGGTATAATCATTATCTTACCTTACTGTACTATATCTATGCTCTGTATCACGCCTAAAATGGGTCCAGACCCGCTCACCGCTCACTCGTGTACTTAAGCACTTTTAGATTTTAATTTATTCACATTTTCTACATTATCACACTTTATAGCTTCATCACCTTCCTGGTGTCGGCTAGCACGTCTAGATTTGGGGTCCTAATGGATATTCCGGGTCGGGGTGTGTCAATTTCCTTAGCATTACTGAACTTTTGAAGTCCCCACTAAACTTTTTAATTGAAAAACTAAGTACTCAAACTAATTTTTTTGCCGATTACACCCCTACTATTAGTTTTTCATTCATTTCATCCAAATTTTTGTTTAATAAAGGCATGTGCACAACATGTGAATGTACTTCGGTCACTTCATTCTTTAAGGCAATTGAAAACCCTGGATTTCTAAAATGTCGACTTATGCAAATATGTGTGATTCTATAGCTTTTGTGTCTGAAGGTCTAGTGAAGTGACGTTTTTGTCCTCAAAGGAGTGTCACGTGGTGTGCATGTGATAAGAGTTAATGTTAATTTGGATGGAATCTATGAAAAACTAATGGTATGGGGAAATCAGCCAAAAAATTAGTTTTAAGTGCTTAATTTTCCAATTAAAAAGTTTGGGAGGGAAATCGAAAGCTAAGCAAAAAGTTCAAGGGGAAAATTAGTAGTAAACTCTTCTCTCTTTTTTTTTTTTTTTTTTATAATAAATAAGTGAAAATGAGAATTGCTAAATTCTTTAATCTAGATCATTTATAATAAGGGTAACGCTAATGAGACTAAATTTATAAATTATATATGTAAACTAAATTATGTGTCACCAATAAAAAAAATAAGCATGATAATTAACGGTTAAGTAATAATCCAATCATCAACAACTAACATCATTTAATTTACAAAATTTAGTATTCTTAACATTATCATAATAATAATTGTTTCCAAGTACACAGTAAACGAGGTCCTCGAAAATCAGAATTCCCAAAAACCCTAATCCAACTCCATGAGTTTGGTGCACAAGTACAAGTACCACTAGAAGTAGAAGTCCTAAAAAATTGAAATTCCGAGAAATCCTAATCAAACTACAATATATAATGTTTCCCCCTACCCTACATAATTAATTAACAGGTCTCTCTCCCAATTCCAATCGCTAGGTTTTCATCTCTAATCTCTCTCGCTCTCTCCGTCATTCAGTCTCTGGTTTTTAGGGCACTCTTAGGGTTTTGAATCAAGTAGTTTGCCTCTCGGCTAGAGATTTTTGAGACTTTCGTGGTTCAGCATTTGATTTTGGGGATGCAGATAGCGCCATGGCTAAGTCTCGGATAGTTTTAACAACGGGGAGCTCCGCCGCGAACCGCCAAAATTCTGGTACAGAATTCGGGGACATGTGGTTTATGGGATGCAGTTTTCGTCTTCGATCAGCGTTTGATTCCTACACCGTGGCTTGGGAGGCGTTTTTTGAGCATGCACCGTCTTAATCTGATTCCGGTTGGTGTTGAGAACTAGAAGCTTTGATCGATAGAGTTTTTGAGATACGTTTGTCTTTTCTCCGAGGAACGAAAGAAAATATTGTTCCTTTGCGGAGATTTAAGGTTATGGACTCCTGTAGTGGTTTGGAAGATGCTGGCGTTGTGGAGAAAGATCCGACTGGGAGATACTTGCGGTATGACGAAGTATTGGGGAGGGGAGCATTCAAGACTGTATATAAGGCATTTGATGAAGTCGAAGGAGTCGAAGTAGCTTGGTGCCGAGTGAATATCAAGGGAGTAGAAGAAGTGGAAAGATTGTATTCGGAGGTTCATCTGCTGAAGTCACTGAAACATCCAAACATCGTACAGTTCCATAACTCTTGGGTGGATGATGAGAACATGACCATCAACATGATAACAGAGTTATTCACTTCCGGGAGCTTGAAGCAGTACCGAAATAAGCATAAGAATGTCGATATGAAAGCCATCAAGAATTGGGCTAGACAGATTCTTCGAGGTCTGGACTATCTGCATTCTCATAATCCTCCAATTATTCATAGAGATTTGAAGTGTGACAACCTATTTGTCAATGGATTTAATGGAGAACTGAAAATCGGAGATCTCGGATTGGCGATTGTCATGCAGCAGCCTACTGCTCATAGCATAATTGGCACCCCTGAATTCATGGCTCCAGAGCTTTATGACGAGGAATACAATGAATTAGTCGACATCTATTCTTTTGGCATGTGCATGCTAGAGATGGTGACTTGTGAATACCCTTATAGTGAATGTAAAAATCTGGCGCAAATTTATAAAAAGGTTACCTCTGGTGTAAAGCCTGCTTCCCTCAGTAAAGTAGACAATCCTCAAATCAAGCAGTTCATAGAGAAGTGTCTAGTTACAGCTTCTATGAGATTGTCTGCGGCGGAACTCTTGAAAGATCCAATCCTTGCAACTGACAACTTGAATGAGTCCAGCTGTGATCTTTCACAACTACAAAAGTTGTTTAACTTGCCAGAGCCCGCATCTAACTCGTCAGTGCTGGAGTTACATGGTTTCTCTAAGAATAATGAGTTCAGGTTAAGAGCGGGGAAAAATCCCGATAACACAGTGTCTTTAACTTTGCGCATTGCTGATACATGTGGTCTTGTGAGGAATATCAGGTTTGAGTTCTATCTCGATTCTGATACTGTGATTTCAATTGCTTGGGAGATGGTTGAGCAACTTGATCTTTCACATGAAGATGTATCTGTCGTAGCTGAGCTAATTGATAACTCGATTGTGAAGCTTGTACCCGGATGGAAACCTTCATCGGAGTTGTCTCTAGCGGACAAAGATAGGTATGATGCGCTAAAGAGGGAGCTTGATGCTATTGGCAAGCAGTATTTCTCGAAATTAAGGGAAGAGGAAATGCAGAGTGCAAAGAAGAGTTGGATAGCAGAAAACAAAATAGCTGTAATTGATGTACTATACTATTGCTAAGTATTTTCTTTTCGTCTGTTTTCCCTCTAACATTCATTTGATTCTTGTGAATTCCTTTCCTTAAGAAATGCGGGGACGTGTTTTTAAGTTTGGATTTGTACTTACATTTGTATTTATGGTTAGTAATGAATATTTTCTCGTTCGAAAAGAATGCATTTCGTTCATATGCATAGCTCCTCCCTCTTTATATATTTGTGCCTACTATGAAGGTAATTTCGTGACATATGTAGAGGTACGTAATTTTTCTCTCCTCTCTAGGCATACTCATGTTGATAGGAGAAAATTTGTACCAGAGATACCATTTTAATGGCACCATCATCTCAATACCGTCCACTTTCAAGTTATTGCATGTAACTATTCTTTAAATTGATTTTTTTTTTTTACAAAAAAATATTTTTTTCTCCATCTAAATATATATATATATATATATATATTTATGCTTGCTAAAATTAAGAATATGTTTGGATTATTTGGTACAAAAACGTAACATTATTCTTATAAGCATCTGTAAACACTAAATACATGTCAAAAAAAAAAAATATATTAAGCCAAAAAGCATCCTAGCAAAATGATTAAGACCTAAACTAGGGCTCCGCCAGTCACACATTCAGTGAAGGCCAAAGCTACGAGACCTAACATGGCCAACCGTCCATTTATGAGCTCAGCATCTGAGGTCATGATCCCATCTGATTTTGACTCCACGCTGACTCCTTTAAATAAAGGAATCAATGATGCCACTGATAGCAAAATACTAGTTCCAAGGAATAATGAGATTCCACCGTTGGATATCTGAGCAAACACATCCTGACCCTTGGATAGTTCCACCGCCAGAGCTGAAGCGAACCCAACCATTGCAAGTCTACCGTTGATTCACTCCGGCACTGGCCCACTGAATCCAAACAAGTCTGAAAACTTTGTGCTAACCTGAAAAAAAAAAAAAAAAAAAAAAAATCCCTGCTATATATGAGATGCATGTCGCATATTATCCATGTGCGAACGCCATAATAACAACATATTGATATGGAACTTCTTTGCTTTGGATAAATATCACTTGTACTATTCTCGAATAATTTTTAGCTTTGGATAAATATTCTGGACAGACAAACATGCCGTAGGTCTTTTGATAAAGACCCATTATCTTGGTTTTAAACTTTTAAATGTAGAAATGCATAATTGGCGCGCGTAAGGTAATATTTGTTCAACTTTTAATAGTTCAGACAATGTATTGAATTTTGAATGTCTATATTTGTATTGTGTGAAACCAAGTACAAGAAAAGCTCATATAAATGAGCGGAAGAAAGGAAAAGAAACAGGAGGAGCCGAAAACAAGGAAAAGCAAAACATAAAGAAAGAAAAAGCAAAGCATGAAACATGGAAGCAGAAAACATGGAAGGAAACATGGAAAAGTAAAGCAGCCCTAGAAAAGTAAAGCAGCAGCCCTAGAAAAGTAAAGCAGCCCTAGAACTTCTTCCATGCTTTCTTCCAATACTCCCCCTCAAGCTGGATCAAAGGGATTAATTGATCCAAGCTTGAACAAAAGACGTTGAAAATCAGCAGAGGGTAATCCTTTTGTGAAAATATCCGCAAGTTGATCATGACTGCGCGTGCAGTGAGTGTCGATCACCTTGGACTGAACTTGATTTCTGACGTAGTGACAATCAACTTCAATATGTTTAGTTCGCTCATGGAATACAGGATTCGATGCAATGTGCATCGCGGCCTGATTATCACAGTGTAGGGACATGGGTTGTTGATGAGGAAAACCTAAAGTCAACAGAAGGCTTATGAGCCAAATAAGTTCACAAGCAGTGGACGCCATAGCACGATACTCTGCCTCTGCACTAGAGCGTGCAACAACACTTTGTTTCTTGCTTTTCCAGGTAACTAGGTTGCCTCCCACAAACGTACAAAACCCAGTGGTAGACTTGCGATCGAGAGAATTGCCTGCCCAGTCAGCATCGGTATAGCCTGAGATCTGAGTGTGACTATTGTTGCGCATAAGAATTCCTCTACCAATGGAACCCTTAAGATAACGTAGCACACGATGAACAATCTTCAAATGATCCATGCTTGGAGAGTGCATAAACTGGCTAACAATGCTGACAGCATATGATATATCAGGACGTGTGATAGTCAGATAAATGAGTTTGCCAACCATTCTTTGATAGTAACTTAAATTGGGAACTGGATCACCGTGAGTTTTTAGCTTCAAGTTGCTATCCAAGGGAGTACGAGCAAGCTTGCAATCTGTCATTTTTGCTTCGTGAAGAAGATCCATGACATACTTGCGTTGGTTGAGGAAGAAACCCTTGTGAGAGTGTGTCATCTCGATGCCCAGAAAGTATTTGAGAGTGCCAAGATCCTTGATAGCAAACTTGTTGTTGAGATACTGTTTAAGAGCATTAATCTCTGACATATTATCACCTGTCACAATTAGATCATTAACATAAATGAGTACAACTAGTTTACCCATTAAGCTGGAACGAACAAATAGGGAAGAATCCGCAATACTTCGACAAAAACCAACCCTTTCCAGAACATGACTGAGCTTGGCATACCATGCACGTGGACTTTGCTTGAGACCGTAAATGGATTTATGGAGTTTGCACACCATTTCTGGATTGTTTGATTGAGGATGACCTGGGGGTAGCTTCATGTAAACCTCTTCTTCAAGTTCACCATGCAGGAAAGCATTTTTAACATCCATTTGAAAGAGAGGCCATGCATTGTTAATTGCAACCGACAACAATACTCTAACAGTGTTCATTTTTGCCACCAGATCAAATGTCTCTTTATAATCGACGCCATAGGTTTGTGTAAAACCTCGAGCAACCAAGCGAGCCTTATTCCTTTCGATTGTGCCATCTGAATGAAACTTAGTTTTGTACACCCAACGACTCCCCACTGCCTTCTTTCCTTTTGGAAGTTTCACTATAGTCCATGTGTTATTTTCATGGAGGGCTTGAAGCTCCTCTGCCATAGCATTTCTCCACTCACTGTAAAGATTGGCTTCTTGAAAACTTTGAGGTTCTCGAGCTTCATTAATGGCACTTAGGAATGTAGCAAAAGAAGATGAGACTTTGCTATAATCAATAACATCAGTCACGGGATACCTGGCAGTGTAGGTTACATAATCATGCAACTTGGATGGAAGTTTCCTCTCTCGTGCAGGATTGCGACGAACTGTAGGAGATTGAACTACAGGTATTTGAACAACATCATGGTTGGAAGGATCACTGGAGGGTGCAGTGTGAATCTCTGATGAGGAAGGGTTTTCATCTTCAAGATGTTCCACCGAGTGAAGGTTAACATCATTCGGCACATGATCACTAGGAGTGCATGTTGCATCTTCTCCGTTTGGATATGGAAAAGGAAATAAGTCCATTAAATGCTCCCCCTGTCTAGAGTAATCCAGTGATTGTGAGAAGTGAGGAACATGTTCTTCAAATTTAACATCCCTTGAAACAACCATTTTTCTAGTTGTTGAATTATAGCACTTGTAACCTTTTTGGGTAGATGAATAACCTAGAAAGACACATTTGGCAGCCCTTGGGTCTAGCTTGTCACGATTTTGAGTTTGAATGTGAACAAAGCATGTACACCCAAAGACTCTCAAATGGGAAAAAGTTGATCTTTCTATTTTTCAAGACCTCATAAGGTGATTTAAAATTTAACACTTTACTAGGCAATCTATTGATGAGATATGCCGCAGTAAGGACTCCTTGAGACCAAAACTTCTTAGGCACATTCATGTGAAACATAAGAGCTCTAGTCTTCTCAAGTAGATCTCTATTCTTCCTCTCGGCCACCCCATTTTGTTGAGGTGTTCCAACACAGCTTGTTTGGTGTAATATACCATGCGTGCTCAAGTAGTGTGACATGTTATGAGACATATATTCTGTGCCATTATCTGATCGTAAAATATGAATTTTTGAAGCAAATTGGGTGGCCACAAGTCTAAGAAAATCTTGAAAAACTTCCATCACTTCACTTTTAAATTTCAAAAGATACAACCAAGTAATCCTTGTGAAATCATCCACAAAAGTTACAAAATATTTGTATCCATCAAAAGACTCTATAGTTGGTCCCCAAACATCGGAATGCACAATTTCAAAAGGGTTACTAGCCCTAGACAAAGAGGAAGTAAATGGTAATCTAGTAAACTTAGAAAAATGACAAACATCACAAGGACTTGTAACTTTGCACATATTTGGGAACAAGGTGGATAGAACTTTTTCAGAAGGATGTGCTAGACGTTGGTGCCAAAGTTGTTGTTCTTGAGCTAAGCTTGAAGTGACTTGAAAAACCTTGGGAACTTGAATATGCTTGGAAAGATAATAGAGACCATTTAAGAAAAATCCTTCACCAATCGTCTTCTTGGTGACTACATCCTGAAAGATCACATTTTTGGGAGAGAAAATGGCAAGACAATTTAATGAGTTTGTGATCTTGCTAACATATAAAAGTTGAAAAGGGAATGAGGGAACATAAAGAGCCTCAGACTCAACATCACTTGAGATCAAATGTATTTTTCCTTTTCCCACAACCATAGCATTTTTTCCATTGGCAACTGACACTTGGGATGGAATAGAAAACTTTCCAAATTTATGCAAGTTTGTAGACTTGTTAGTCATATGATCAGTGGCTCCAGAATCTATAATCCAATAATCATGCACATTACCAATGTTGAGAGCAGTTGAGAAGGAGTGTAAGATACCTGGGATGTCCCTTTGTACCACGCCTTCATTTCCAGCCAGGAAGCCAGCAAACTGTCCTAGTAGTGCAGTTTGATTGTTGTCACACTGATTTAGTGGTCCTTCACTATCTCCAAGACCTTGTTTCTTGTGAAGAAACATAGCAAACTCGTTGATCAGTGCAGCTGGATTAGTGGTGAACTTCAGTGCTCCATCAGAAGAAGTTGTGGCAACATGATTTGCCTTGTAAGAAGGGTTGTACGAGCCTTTCGAGACACCTTTGTTATCCCTAGGAAACTTTGGTTTTAACTCTGGATGAAGAATCCAGCATCAGTCTCTTGAGTGCCCACCAGCATCACAATGGCTACATTTTAAGCCAGTTTTCTTTCCTTTGTAGCCTCTCTCCTCACCAAGTTTTTGGTTAGAGAAGTAAGCCCTAGCTTCTGGTATATTTGCCTTCATGTCCAAGGTCATGACTTTCCTTCGAACCTCTTCTCTTTGAATTGTGGCACACACACTTGAAAAAGAAGGCAGGTCGGGATTCATGAGGATATGGCTTCGAAGATCTTCGAATTCAAGGCTCAGGCTTGCTAGGAGTTGGAATATTTTGTCTTCCTCGACTCTTTTAGTTAGCACAGCAGCGTCGATGGTGTGTGGTCGATACACATTCAGCTCGTTCCACATAGTGGTCAGCTTTCCAAGATGTTGCACAAATGGCTTCCCTTCCTGTTGCAAACCAGCAATGTCCTTCTTTAACTAAAACACTCTAGCCGCATTGTTCTGATTTCCATACATTTCCTTGAGATTTTTCCAAAGAGTCATGGAGGATTCAGCATAGCTAAAAATTTCTGCAATCTTACGATCCATGGAATTGAGTAGCCACGACATGACCAACTGGTCTTTGCATAGCCAAGCATCATACTCCGGTGAGGTAGTCTCAGGCATTGGAATAGCACCATTAACATAACCAAGCTTTGATCGTCCTCCCAGAGCAAGAGAAACTGCTCTCTTCCATGGAAGATAGTTAAACTCATTTAGCAAGACAGAACTAAGACGTTGATTTGGGTTGATATCAATATCTGAGTGTGGTGATGGTGGAGTAGCATGAAAGCCGTCTCCTTCCAAATTTACTAAGCTTTCTTCAGCCATGATTGAAGGACAAGAAGCTCACAAATCTCTCAAGAGAAAACCACAGAGACAGGTCGGTTAGGGTCACTGCTCTGATACCATATTGAATTTTGAATGTCTATATTTGTATTGTGTGAAACCAAGTACAAGGAAAGCTCATATAAATGAGCGGAAGAAAGGAAAAGAAACAGGAGGAGCCGAAAACAAGGAAAAGCAAAACATAAAGAAAGAAAAAGCAAAGCATGAAACATGGAAGCAGAAAACATGGAAGGAAACATGGAAAAGTAAAGCAGCCCTAGAAAAGTAAAGCAGCAGCCCTAGAAAAGTAAAGCAGCCCTAGAACTTCTTCCATGCTTTCTTCCAATACAATGCATATAAATAATTAATGGATCCATTCAAGTAACACTAGACAATTTAATAAAACAATACCTTGCCGGGAGAAGGAGAAGGTGTAGGAGGTGGTGGTGGTGGTGAATTTTTTGATGCCTGTGTAACTGTAGATGGTTGCTTCTTCTGGCTATCCTACAAATGATAAATCAGACGTAGTACGTATCATTATTTTATAACTATATGTAGTTTAAGATGCACATATATAAGCCAAATAAAGAAGAAGACAGAAGAACAGAATAATTACCTTGGCCATTGAGCATATCCTTATTTGAGGGTAGCTGTGCACAGTTGGTGCAACAAGGTGGCTCATTCTAACTGATTTATTCTTCCCCGCTCCATAAGCCAAGGAATTAGCTAGGAATTTTGAATGCATGAAAGTTGCTGATGCAGCCATTGTATATATATGTATTTTGGTTCTTAGTTAGACACTAACAAAAAGATCAAACTCTAAGCTTTTGGAGATGTAATTTGTTCTTACTTCTTGATATCAAAGTTAGAGCACCTTAATTGGTTGCTTTTTATAAGGTAATGGTGCCCTAGTGGGGGAAGCTTCTTAAGCGGTGTATAGTTTGGCACCTTATCACTTTTTTACTTATCCAGTGACACTTGACCATGTCTGTGAGGCAAAAAAAAAAAACCTTGAAACACGCATTGTGTAGCTGTAATTATATGACTAGAGAAGAGAATAAAAAGAAGTATACTTCTCTTGAAGGAATGAGAGGCCGACGTACATGCATGGCTGCAGAACATACAACATTACTATCAAGCCAGTAGTGACCATCCTGTGGTCACATTAATTTGTCGGGTCTTCAAATTTTTATGATCTTTTGAGCAAGGGAACGATGTCTCACGGGACCACGACTCCTTTCAGCTAGGGGACACTGTATAGCAATAGCTGACACAATTGCACTAGAGAACGGATCTTTATGCTTCATTTAGTTTCGTCCGCAAGAAAAATGTTAGATGAGTACTTGGTGGTTCACTCTCTGAGTCACTTTGCATAATTGTATTTGTTTGATTGCTAGGACAGCTTTGTGCATTTGGTCTTATCCATATATACATAAAGGATCCTCTACGGATCCCTTCCATCAAATCCACCAATTCAGACTCTTGAAATTTGATCCAACGGTTAAAGTTAATATAACTTTTAAAGCGGGCCCCTGACCAAATTTCAAGAGCCTGGATTGATGGATTTGGTGGATTTGGTGGAAGGGACTTGGAGATGATCCCTTTCCCATATATACAAGGTGCATAGTACGTATAAGAGACGTGGCTCCTTGCACACACTACAACATCGCACACAGGGTTTGGTTTGTTGTTTGATTATTTTAGTTCGACAATATACTCGAGCTTAAAAAAAATTAATTCAACCAAATTTATAGGGATGAGTTAGTCTACAATACTCTTTAATTAAAAAAAAAAGTTTATTGGTATTGTTAAATCTAAATTTCATTCAAGGTTGAATTGATGAAACTCAACGTACCAAATAAGACTCACCGTTAGTTTAATTGACGAATACTCAAGAAAAAAGGGAAGGTGTCCACCAAAGGGTCTTCGATGGCTAAGTCAGCGAATAGTTTGAGAGAAAATAGAACAAAGAGAATTCTGAGTAGTAAGTGGCGATTATCGGTTTTCCTGTTGAAACTTGACCATTTATAGGAGTAAACCCTCACATGCAGCTAGGAGGGGAGGCTATATGCCATAATAGGTAGACCTTTGTGTTGTGCTAGTGTGATACAGACCATTCTCCACAGACAACTCACAAATAGTCTCAAAGGTCTTTGGTAGATAATTGTCCTGTATCGCAGGACACTCAAGGGAGACTCAAAAGAGTCTTCTTTTTGCCACTTTAGGTCGAGTATGGCATGGTGTTAGGATTGGGATATCATGGCCCAAAGGGTATCTTGATATATATGTAACTGACTTGAAAGCCCAGTACCTATGGGGTTGAAAGATGCCAGACCCTTTGAGGTACCATGTGGTTTGCTCACAATGTCAAGGGTAAAACCTTCGTATTGAGTAGTCCATTTATGCCTCCAAATGTATTAGTAAATTTGAACATTTGTAATGCAATGCAATCACGTTCAAGTATAATATCTTATATTTACAGTAAATTAATACATCGTCCAGAACATAAATGTTAACGTTTTTATAGTATTACTGATGTCATTTTGCGTAATTAAATTACAGGATTATATGTAACCTTATCGATCTTGTAACTCACACCTTAAATGTTAAAATCATGTTGAAACATTGTTATACTTTAGGATAGGAGGACATAAGGGACTAAGATGTTGTGTATTATCATGACGTATGCTAGTGATAACTTATGTCTACATTGTAATAAGACGTTCATGGTCATCAACGTTGGTATTATAATGCAAACACGTTTAAGATGCCAAGCTAGAAATAGCGTTCAAGAGGGGTCTAACTAAGCAACAGCGGCTGCAGGTCATTGTTAAATTCCAAATGCCCTAACTATTTTTTCAACTTTAAGTGAGGCATTTTATCGAGTACTTAACCCATACTCATTATTGTGTGCTTAGTGTACGTCTCCACTTTTTGTGCCATTTTAGTTGTATCTTTAGGTTTATATCTTTAGGCTCAATATTGTTATAGTGAATAAATTAATAGATATACTCTATATGTACAGAATTAGGAGGTCAGATTTAGTTTATTAGACGTATGAGAGTAGAAAATTCAAAATGAACAGTGTATATTTTGACAACATGTCTCTAATTAATTTGTCTTTCCAGTAAATTTTGTGACATACATCACAATGTACTAGACAGTGATTTCTGAGGTCACATTTGATCAAGGTTTTCAAAGTTTTGTATAGGGGAGGAAAAGGACCGACTGATGCCGCATGGGACCACGAGCACTAGTTTCAAGGTTTCAACTAGAGGACATATGTAATAACAGACACAATTGCACTAGACAACGAAGCTTTTGATTAGTTTTGGCGTTGGATGGTTATATTGCTTTGCTTGTTCATCATGGATCATGACTACTCTCATCATTTGCATTTGTCTGATAGTTTTGGAGAGCTTTGTGGGCAATTTATCTGTTGTCTAGTCCAAGTATGGTGATCTCAGCGACGTGGCTCCCCAAACACAGCAAAATGAATAAGTCAAGAATTAATTCTGCTCCCATTATTTTTTTAAGGTTTTTAGAGCATGTTTAGTATTCTATTTGAATCTAATTTTTTAAACTTAAATACAATTTTTAAGTTTTAGACCTTAAAAACTTGTTTGGTATGACTGTTTTTAAAAACTAAACTCAAGACTAACTCAAAAATATAGTATATTCTTTAAAAACACAAAAAATGAGTTTTTAGAGTTTTTAAACTTAAATTCACTCTTTTTTTTTTTTTTGCTCTCCCTCCTCCCCTCTCACTCCAAAGCTATCTCTTTCTTTTCTTCTTTCTCTCTACCCTTCTCTTTTTTTTTTTTACCTTTTTGGTCTCTCCTCCAATCCGCACTCATTATTTTCTCGGTTTTTTTCTATCACTCCTCTTCCTCTTCCTCTCTATCTCCTCCAATCCTCTCACTTCTTTTTCTTTTCTCCAATCATCTTTTACTTTCTTTCCTCCTCTCTCCTCTTTCTCTCTCAACCCTCTATTTTAATATCTTTTTGTCCCGTTTAAGTTGTAAAATTTAAAAATTTTAAATCGCATACCAAACAAGTTTTTGAGTTTTAAAGAAAATTGTTTTCAAGAAAAATTCTTAAGAAATGTTTTGAGAAATTATAAAAAATTTCAAATAGGATACCAAACAAGCCCTTACTTTTCTAGTATTTTCAGTGTAGTGTAGCTATATGCACAAGCACACAATTAATATGAATTAGCACCAAGTTTAATTTCTATATTGCAGTATGCGTGTATGCCTTTTGAAACTATTTACTGTTTTATACGACGATTAACTTCTGGGTACTAGTACATGTGTTAACATATATAAACTTTAAGCATAAGGGGATGTTACCAATCTCCACCTTATAAGTAGATCATTAAACGATGGCTTTCTCTTTCTGCTTTGTCCTTTATAATTTTTAAATTCTTGCATTGTTACTTAATAATGAAAATCATAATCATATTTTCACTGTCATCGTTTAATGATCTACTCTGTCAGAAATAAATCTAAATTTTTAATTAATATTATCATAATTTTATTGTTTAACCAACAAATGTGATTATGGATTTAGTTAATTTTTTGTAAAAATATTTATAAAGAGTGATATAAAAAAAATAGATGGTTCAAATCATCATAAAATATTAGAGGATGAGAAATGAAAAGGAGAAAATCTAAAAAAAAAAATGTTGCTAGCATTTCTTTTTTAAGTAATGTTAGTTAGACCAACTTTTTAAACCAAATTTGCAAACCATGTGATGTGTCACCGATAAAAAAATAAATACGTTAATCAATACTTAAATAATAATTTAATCATCAACAACAACATCATATGATTTTTCAAGCATTAACAACCACGTCATATGATTTACATAGTATGAAGATTTAAATAGATAATCTATCTAGCATTACTTTTATTTAATATAAATAAGTGAAAATGAGATTTGGTAAATTCTATGATCTAGATAGTCATCAATGTACTAAGTTGGCAACTTATTTTATTATTTTATTTTTTTTAAAAAACGATACTATATACAATCAGCTAGCAATAATATGGTTCAAATTTTCCTTTGACAATAATCAAACCTAAGACCTCTAATTTACAAGTGAAGAGGAAAACTATTAGACCATAGTACTAAGTTGCATCAAACTTGTTTTTAGATTAGAAAAAGGAACACATGCTCCTGTGATCTGAAATGGAGAGGCATACTGGCCCAGGTAACCTCTAAATTGCTTTTTAAATCGGTCCCAAAGTAACACTAACACATGCCCCTCTGATCCAAGTTGGTTACCGCATTAGTTTAACAAAATAATTTATAAAAATAATTTGTTTCCAAGCACTGCTAAGAGCAGTTCCACCCTAGCCCTTTAGGCTGGCACCCAGGCCAAAAAATGGATCGGAATGCCCTTTTTTTTGCTCCATCACAGCCTAATTGGCTGGCACCTAGCCCAAGCCAGGCCCCAAGCCGGCCTAGAATCGGCATAGTAAAAGGATGGGTCATTTGACGTCATGTTGACGCCAACGTGACGTTGGATGGCATTTTTTTATTTTTTGCACCAAGTGCACGTCACCGACAAGAAATCAGAGGCTGGCTTGCTTGCGCAGGCGCACTAAACGGCTAGTTTTCTGGATCGTTGGATTTCCAACAGTCAAAAAATTTTGAATTTGAAATCCAATGACTAGTGACGTGGCTTGATTTGGACCGTCCGATCCAAAGATCAACGGTCCATGTTTTTCCCCCATAAATTTTAAAAAAAAAAAAAAACACAACAGTTAGAATTATGAATGTTGGCCATGTGTCAACGTATAGGCTGTTGGATTTGAATCTTTTTCAAATTCAACGGTCCAGATTAATAAACTAAAATAAAATTTATAAAAAGATTAATTAAAATTTGTTAAAAAAATACAAAAAAATTAATTAATTAATTTTTTTGTTATAAATACCTAACCCTCATCCTTTCTACCAAAGCTGTCATATACTTTTTGTGTGAAAAAAAAATACGAAGAACCTCATCCTTTCTTTTTTTTTTTTTTTTTTGTCCATATAAACCCTACATCCCTACATCCATCTTCATCATCTTCAAATCTTGAGTTTTTACAATGTTTTCTTCAAGGAGAGTGTATAAACAGTTTGAGGAGCAACAGAAAAGATTGTTGGCACAACAGGAAGAATTGGTCAATCTCAAGGAAGATGGAGGTGGAGATGAGGCTTTCACAATGGAGGAGGATAAGGAAGATGACCATAGAAGGCAAATGGCCTCACATTCCCTCCGTGTCATGGAAGTTGTGGATTAGATAACCAAACCCAGACGTGTCGCAAACTTCAATAGAAAAAGGGAAAGACGAGGTAAAGATCTCTTGGAAGTTTATTTTATTCTCAACAGTGTATTCCCTGATCATGTTTTTAGAGGTCGTTTTAGAATGCAACGAAGTTTGTTAGACAAAATCATGAGTGCTATTTGCAACCATGATCCATACTTTGTGCAAAAAAATGATGTTTTTCATGTTCTAGGTCTTCTTCCTGAGCAAAAAATTACGGCTGCCTTGCGAATGCTTGCATATGGAGCATCTGCAGATCTAGTGGATGGGATCGCGAGGATGGGAAAAACTGGTGTCCCTGATGTGGTTTTGCTCTACAATTGAAGCCCTCTACACCAATGAGTACCTTCGGAAACCCACGCCAATGGACATGCAAAGGCTTCTGAGGAAGGGTGAGATGCGAGGCTTCCCTGGCTTGATTAGAAGCATCGACTTCATGCATTAGACCTGAAAAAATTGTCCAAGTGCATGGCAAGGAGTGTATGAGACAG
Source organism: Pyrus x bretschneideri (assembly GCF_019419815.1). Classification (NCBI taxonomy): domain Eukaryota; kingdom Viridiplantae; phylum Streptophyta; class Magnoliopsida; order Rosales; family Rosaceae; genus Pyrus; species Pyrus x bretschneideri. Next base: position 11,189,652 of record NW_025999798.1, read on the forward strand.
AAAATGAGCAAAAAGTATCATTTTAGAAGTGGTGGCTTCATTTGACGAAGTGCTCAGAATGACCTAAATGTCCTTGCCTAATCTCCAATCTTCGACGAAGTGCTGCAAGGAAAAGCACCCAGAGTCATATATTCAGTGAATGACCACACATACAAAATGTCGTACTACCTTGCAGACGACATTTACCCAAAGTGAACAACGTTTGTCAAAACAGTCTCACATCCACAAAGTGAAAAAGAAAAACACTTTGCAAAATGTCAAGATAGGTGTAGGAAGGATGTAGAACATTGTTTTGGTATCCTGCAAACTTGTTGGGCAATTCTCCGGTTAGCTGCCAAAATGTTTGATGTTGAGGCACTTCGATCTATCATGATAACGTGTATCATTCTCCACAACATGATTGTGGAAGATAAGTATGATTATGATGTTGTTAACGAATACAAGCCGGACACAATGAACAACTCAAGAACACGTATCTATTGTGCTCATGACGCCACCGAAGATCCCATGCAACACGAGCCATTGGAACAGGATGGACGCTACAATGAATTGATCGTTGTGTGGTACACTTCATTGCAAGAGCCATATTGGCACTGTACCCGTCAAAATGATTTGATTGAGCACCAATGGGAATTGCAACAAGGTTAAGATAATTAAAAGGAGCTTGTGGTGGTGGAACAATAAAGTTCTTAGTTTATTTAGTGTTTTTTGTTAAGTTTATTTGATGAGTTTATGTAATTTTATTATGATAATGACACATGGTGTGATGAGATTGGTTAAAAATCCTATCCGAAATTAAAACTATTTTTTTATTTGTTATTTTATAAAAAATTTAATAATATTTTAAATGGGCTGGGTGCCAATGTTTTTGGTAGGGGTGGAGATCGTTTGTACCAGTGCATTTTTTAGGGGTGGAGATGCATTTGGCATATTACTGTTCATTGGGGTCTATCACTGTTCACTGAGTGGATTAAATAGGCTGGGTGTTGATGCATTTTTTCAAGGGTGGACTTGCTCTAATGGTAGAGGTCCTCAAAAATCAGAATTCCCAAAAATCCTAATCCAACTCCATAAAGTTTGGTCCACAATTGTTAGTGTCCTAGCATTTCTCTAACTTGGTGGCATACTCTTTCAGTCACTTTGCATAAATGCATTTGTTTGATAGTTAGGACATCTTTATGCGCTTGGTCTTGTTCATATATACTTTGTTTGATATAAAAGTGGCTCCTCGCACACACTATAACATCACACTCAGGGTTGCTTTTTTTTTCTTTTTTTCTTTTTTTTGTTAGTTAGTGTACTCGAGTTTGTTTGTTTGTTTTTCTTCTTTTTTATTTTTATTTTTTTTCTGAACAAACAATATTATTTACATTTTAAAAACATGTGGATTTAACCTCACAATGGGTTAGCAATAATATAGTTCAAATTTGCCCTGGCAAGAATTGAACCTAAAACCTCTTACTTACAAGTAAAGAGGAATACCATAAGACAGTAATACTAAGTGTCCATATATACTTGAATTCAAAAAACTAATTTTAAGCATTAATTCAATTGATATTGCAAGGATGAGTTAGTCTATGATATTGTAAACACAAATTTCATGTAGCAAATAAAACAAAAACACGTGTATAAAATAAATGTATTGTATTAATATAGGTTTAGGGTTACAATTTATGTTTACGATTTGAATCATTTGACTTGATCTCCGGAATGCGAAGTATGTGTGTGTAGGGGATTGTTGATCCAAGAATCACGATGACTTGATGACCTCAGATGATCGGATGACGTAAGAGTTTGGCTTGTAGCAATGGAAGAATCAGCACATGTAATGGTGCTTGATGATGCTTCACGGGATTCGATGAAGAACGTAGAGAGTTTTTTAAATCTTTTGAATGTTTGGAAATTTGGGAGTTTGGAGGCTTGAGAGAGCTTCAGCGTTTGAGTGTGAGAATGATTTTCTAGACCCTTTCCTTGTCTTGGAGCCTTCTCTTTACAGACTTTCCAACCTTTGCCTACGGAAGAACCAAGACTTGATTTGTGTCTTGGTTCATGATTTGTGATATCACTCCATCAATTAAAATTTGATTTAATCAAATAAATCAATCTTCCCAATTTGGCATTTTTATTTTATTTAAATTTAAATTAATTAATTTGTTTAATTTAAATTAAAATCAAATCATTTATTTCCGCCAAGTGTTGACACATGTCCTCTTGATGAATCGTCCAGTTTTGATGAGTCACATGCCATGTGTATGCTTTGTGAGACTCATGGTGCTTGCCATGTAAGCCTTGGCATTTTGAAATTTAATGTGTTGGTGAACATTTATTTCATTTGAATTTCGACGTCTACAAATGGCCCCTCGCATAGTGAATGTACTTTGAGCACTATACTTTGAAGTCCATCAACGTAGATGGCAATCCCTAAAAATCTTTACAAGCAGCAGGACCAGGATTTCTTTTAGATAAACCATATGTATTAAGTTTAATCCAAGAAAACTGAGGAGAAGACTAGAGCACATGAATAATAGAAGGCGCTTTGCGAGCGATGCATTGGAACTTCAGAGAAGAATTGATGAGTGTCAAAACCCTGAGAATAACCAGGAATAAACTTCCCACTATGAACGACCCCTAAATTGATAGACATGCAAGGACGATGAAAATATATTGGATGGCCCTAAAAAATAAACTTATTTCAAGCTTTACAAATAACCAAAATTGACACACCCCGACCGAGATCAGGGCGTGCTGGCCGTCACTCGAAGGTGACGTAACCATGTGCACGTGCGGAAGCTAAATAAAGTAATGTAAAAGTACGAATAAATTAAAATCTAGCATACAAAGTACTAAGACAAGTACTAGCGTAAGTGAGATGCTAAGTTCAAAGCAAGACTACAGCAGTCCAAAGAGAAAAATGCGACATAAAATACATCCGAAGGTGATCCTACAATGGTGAGTGTCTGTCAGAAAGGCCGGGACGCCCTCTGGGAGAAACCACCGAACTTGCTAAACCGCTAAAACCTGGAGGGGCGCAAAATAAAAGCGTGAGTGGGCGAAAACAAGCTCTTTGAAAACTCTTTAACAAAACACATTATAACCCCTCGCCGTAAAACCTGTATACATCCCAGAAAATGAACGTATAAACATATGTATAGATATGCCAATCATGCTCCAAGATATGCCATTCATGCTCGAGAATATGTCACATCGGAATCTCATAATAAATGTAAATGCTCAAGCATAACTCCTATCAATAACATATAATCTAGCAGCCGGGAGTCACCTAACGTGACCTGTACGGCGGCATATAGAGCTCCAATCTCAACTCACTAACCGAATCTGCACACGAGTCGGAACCACCTAACGTGGTCTGTACGACAGGCTTGGTGTAATATATATACGCTCTAGTGCTACAATCACGTGAAGCTGTGCGATAAATCGCGGGTCACCTACGAGTCGGAACCACCTAATGTGGTCTGTACGACAGGCTGTGCACCTAACCTGGATCCAAGCTGAGCATGTGGTGCGGGAGGTGAACATACACGTGAAGGCTATGCCCTGGCCACGGGCGGGAGCACTAACACCGGGGTGCAGATAATGAGCTCTCTAAGCATCTCAAACTACAACTGCATAACAACATGAAACCACTTACCTGGCACTTACCTGTGCGTCCACAGCACCAAATACAAATATATAAATGTATGCCGCTACTAATGCATGTGATGATGCATAAGCGATAATAATAAAGTGCATGGCATAAATCAATTAACTCTTTTTATTCTATTTCTGGGAATTTAAAAGTATATAGGTATATACGGAAAACAAAAGCTCACTCATTGATAAGTGGAAGGGTCGTAGCCCCCCTGTCTCGAGTGAATACGCTCGTCCTCGGAATACGTATCACCTATACGCGAAAAAGCTACGAAAACGTTAATTTAAACGCACATAACCAACTTTTCGTAATAATTTCTCATACATTGCTCAAAATGGACAAATGAATATACCAACGTGATCTACACAACCTCAGGATCACACCCATATTTTTAAAATAATTTTTGGACCACGCACGCGCCCCCACGCGCCTGATTACGCACGGACCCACGCGCCCCCCACGCGCGGTCACGTGCCACGCACACTGACGGCGTCAACTGACGCCGTCAGGAATATTCCGTTGGACTGACAGAATATTCCCTAACTGACGCCGTCACTGCCGTTAGGAATATTTCGTTAAACTTAACGGAATATTCTCCTGTCTTCTCCGGCGAGCCACCGCCGCCGCCGCCGGAAAACTGCAAAATTTTCAAACTTTGTTTTCTCACTCGTTTTTCAACCATTTTTCACGTTCTTTATACCAAAATGAAGCTTAGGACTAGTAGAATCACGTTAGACTAGTTTTAAGGCCTAAAAATCAAGGAATTATACCTGCAACAACGATCCAAGTTCGTCCAACTTTGAACCAAGCTTTCCCGACGTCCAAATTCACCCAACGAAGCACTCCCAAGCTCCTTGGGACCTCACTAACACATCTACAAGCTTAAAATGTCCAAAAACTAACTAGATTAAGTTTGCATGAATAGTGTACAAATCGGCCATTGTCGAATCGACGTGAAAACGTAAGATTTCTCACCTGAAAATGGCACCACTGGACTCCTCTCAGCTTCACGAGTTCAATGGTGTAGTTGGTTTCCTCGGAGAGTGATGGTTTGGGTGGTTTTGAGGTTTGGCCGTGTGTTGAAGGAAGAAGATGAAGAAGAAGGGAGCTCAGGGAGAGAGAGAGAAGAGAGAGACAGTGAAGAGACAGGGAAGAGGGAATTAGGGAAAAGAAAAAGGGAGAGGGAATGATGACAGGGTGTATGAGTGTGTGTGTGGTCCTACAACACCACACCACACAGAACTACACGTAAAGTAACGAACTAGGGGGTGAAATCGTAAATTCACACATACGTTTCATTAGTTTCGGGACGGGATGTCACAAAAATAGTACAAAGACTTGTAAAATCCAAGGATTATGCAATTGTTGGGAAAAGGGTTTACATACGTAAACATAAAAAAAATTAAAAAAAATAAAAAAAAATAAAAAAAATAAAAAACAGCCAAGAATATGAAAAAGACAAAGAGGTCCAAATTGACATGCTAACCAACCCCAAAGTTGCCTAAATATCTAACATCCAAAGTAAAAAATGAACAGTTGATTCCTCAGAATTATGACATAAACAAGAAATAGATGCCAAAGAAATACCACGTTGTTGTAGGGCACCCTCGTTAGAAATGTTATTATTAAAAGGTTGCCAAGCCAAAATTGATAGTCGAGCGGAATAAAATGTTGCCAAATAACCTTAGCCCAATCGTAGTCGCTATGTTTTCTTCGAATAAGATGACAACCAGAAGAAAAAGAAAAGTTCCCATTAGGCGAGGGCTACCAGATCAATTTATCATCCTCTACATTTAAAGGTAAAGGTAAATATAAATCTATTGCACCACAAAAAGGAATAAATCTACAAAATGGCAAAAGATCAATTTTGAGCTTTAATAACATTTGAAACTCAAGGAAGAACTATAGGTGAAATGACCAAAGATAATGAAGCGCTAATAATCGGGTCATCTAACCATTTGTCGAACCAAAAGGAAATTGACATCCTATCACCAATAATCCAATGACTATTATTATTCAGAACAAACAAAACACGCTTTGAACCATGCCACACAAAAGACCGTAACCTTATTTTTATAGGAAGGGGGAAGCTCTTAAGCGGCCATCGGTGTGTAGTTTGGCATCATGTTGCTGAATTGATTTCTTTGTGATAATGGGCAAGTCGGCTGTCTGTCCAAACGGAAAGGAAATAACATAGTAAAAGTCTTGCATCTTTCTCACTCCTTTCCTGACTCGTCACATGAGGAGAGTTAAGTCAAATCACTCAAAAGTGTATCGTATATATACAACTCGTTTCCGTGTGAAATGAGACATGGCTGAAGCATATACCAGTGTACCACAAAGTTACTGGTGGGCAATTCTAAGATCACCCTCTCCTTTCATGACTCATCACATAAGAAGAATTCATCATGTTAACAAACTAAAAAAGATATATTATATACAATTTGTTACATGTAAGTTTCTCTTTGTTGAATAAAAAATGTGGCTGACTTACTGATCACAACGTTACATTACTAGTGGCCATGTGATTCAAATTAAATGTCACATGTTCTTCACTTTATTTGATCTTTTGAGAAGGAGGACCGATGTTTCACGGGGCCACGCGAGCACTTTTGAAGCATTTTTTTTTTTTTTGGTCGAGGAGCACTTTTGAAGCTTAATTTTAGCTAGAGGACATTTGTAGGAGCAGACAGAATTGCCCTTTGTCAACGAATCTTTTGCTTCATTTTCGTCAGAAAAAGTTGGATGATTATGTACGTATATACGAAATACTTGGATACTACCTTGCTTATTCACATACAGTCAGTTGCACTTGCATACAATTACATTTGTTTGATAGCAACGACAGCATTGTGGGCATAATCGGTGGTATGTTAGGGTAGGGACGTGGCTCCCTGCACACACCACATCGTCTCAGTCAGCTGGGATTCTGAGGTCCCGTTAAATTTCTGTCTTCTTCCTTTCTTTTTATTTATTTATATTTTCAGTGTAATATTGCAGCAAGGCACAAGTTGCATGCACAACAGAAGGAATTACGTTCAAATTTTACGATGTAACGAGTTGCAGACATAAAAGTTTAACTAAGGGATGTCAGCTGGTATCGCATTTTTTAGCTTTGATTTTATTAGTTTCATGGATTTTGGTGAGAGAGAGCTAATGTGACATATTTCTATATTACATTGATTGGTACCACCGTAATAGTCCTTCTAACATACTTTATTTTAACAAAATTCTGACTGGGTTGAAGAAAATGACCATATTTACAAATTTTGATGAGTTAAGGGATCAATAATTATGAATTTTAATAGAAAAACCATTACTTTAATTGAATTAAAATTAAAAAATTAGTACTACAATTTTCTCTTTATTTCCTTGTCTACATACTAAAACTCGTCACAATTACTCAAACTTTCCACAACCCTCTTTGATGATAGGAGTAGGATAATAACAAAGAGAAGGCAATTAGGCCAACATCACACCAGTACTTTGTACATGACCATGAGCTGTCTCTTTGAGTGTTAGGTCAATGTCACGTTCACTCCAGTAGTACTCTTTAGATGCCCATGTGCTGTTGCCATGCGGATCAATAATTTTTAGGTCTATACATTAGTCACACAAATGTAACAATATTATTGGCGATTCCTTTTTTGAAAACCGTATTATTGACGATTCTTGACGCAAACTGGCCTTTAACATACGGAAAGAGATCCTTTTCGGATTTCATCAGATCATCGGATCAAGTGATCCAAACTTTTAAAATTTCATTCAACGATTTATCTGTTTTGATTTCTTAAAAGTTATAATAATTTTTAGTCGTTTAATGAAATTTTAAAAGTCTAGATTACTAAATCTGATGGTCTTAATGGAAAAAATCCCAAGAGAATCTGTTTCCTAACATATAATGGTAGGACTTTTCTAAGTCACTATTAATTAACTTGTCAAGAAAAAGTAATATTGAAACTCATAGGAAATATGTATTTTGCTTTTTTCATCCACATTCGATTTTTGATAGACAAATTTCTACCAAAATTAATTTCCCAAAATTAAGCGAGAGCCTTACATTATGTTTAAATGATAAAAAAAATTACTTGAAATTTTATTAAAAATCAAAATTTATAAATTAACATGTACAAAATTTATTATTTAAATTTTCACACATAAAAATTTAAAATTTTCGCGTAAAAAAAACTTAGGTTTGGAACTTCCAAGTCTCAAGTTTAATTTTCATGTAAATATGTCATTTTTAAATTTCCATGAAAATAAAAGTAACAAATTCTGTTTTAATTTTATTGTTCTTCTAAGTTAATTAAAGAAAAAAATTCACAAATTCTAGATAATAAACTTCTGTTATTATAACTAAGTAATCTTAAATTTTCTCATTCAAACATATTGATAATATTATCTTTATACCCAATGATACAACGTCCACAAAAATAAAAATAAAACTAAAATTTCAAATTAAATTTACAAATCAAATATGAATATTACTGATTAATTTATTAAATAAATATCAATTAATGTATTTATTTTTATTAGTAAAATAATTTAATTTGCAAATTTTCTCTCAAATATTATCGATTAGATTATGGGTTGAAAATTTGACATTCTTATAAAAATTGGTAAACACTAATTACATATGCGGAAAGCTATTCCAAGGAATAATTAAGTTACATAACACCCGTATTAATTAGGACCTGATCAAACAAGAGTCCCTCCCTTCACATACTCGGTGAAGGCCAAAGCAACCAAACCTAACATAGCCAACCTTCCATTCCAGAGCTCGGCATCAGACGTCATGATCCCGTTTGATTTCGACTCCACGCTGACTCCTTTGAAAAGAGGAATCACGGATGCGACTGAGAGCAAGATACTAGTGGCAAGGAACAACGAAACTCCACCATCGGAGATCTGAGTAAACACATCCTGGCCCTTGGACAGTTCCACTGCCAGAGCTGAAACAAACCCTACCATTGCAAGTCTGCCGTTGATTCTCTCCGGAGCTGGCCCACTGAATGCAAACACATCTGAAAACTTAGTGCTAACCTTCTTGGGAGGAGGAGGAGAAGGAGTAGGTGTACGAGGTGGTGGTGGGGTTTTGGATGCCTCTGGTATTGTAGAAGACGATTGCTCCTCCTGACCATTCTGCAAATCAAAGAAAATTAATCAAATTAACTTCGTACGTGAATAGATAGGATATTGTACAATATAGTATTCAGATGTTAATTGAAGAATTAATTACTAATTACCTCGGCCATGGAGCGTACGACCATGTGGCGGTACCTATTAGCAGGAACAAGGTGGATGACTCTCGCTGATCTGCTCTTTCCAGCTCCATAAACCACTGAGTTAGCTAGAAGTGATTGCATGGAAGCTGATGCAGCCATATTATGTAATACTACTAAAAAAACCTAATCAAAGATCAACACAGAGGAGATTGGAAACTTTTGAATGCTTAATTAGTTTGAAGAAGTTCGTGTACTAATTTCGCATGCCTTGAGTGGCGTTTTATAGTGCAACGGCCAAAGTGGGGGAGGCTCATGAGCGGTTGATATTTTGGCACGGCGTCATTCAATTGCCTTTCCCACTATTAACTGGCCACGTGGATTTTGTTGTCGACACATGGTGGAAAGAGAGACGTGGCGTCTGCAGACACCACTATGTAGCAGTCAGTAATTTCTGAGGTCAGATTTGTTCAAGGTCTTCCCTTTCTTTTTTATCTTATATTTTTGGGGCATACACCTCTTTGATCTGTTGAGCAAGGGGTCCGGTGTAATTTAAATCGAAACTTGACTTTGTTATTAAAATCAAGAGTAAAATCCAAATTTAATTTTAGTCGCTTAGTATATTAATTATTTTATTTATTAATTAATTTTGATATTCTAATTATTTCTTGTTTTCTTCCCAATTTTGATGTATTACTTATATTCTATTACAATTTCATTTTTATTTTATTTATCATAATATATTGATTACAAGGCACTCGTAAGAATATTGTGTTCTGTCCAATTTTTGTAGAAGAATCTTTAGTTTTGTTCTTAATTGAAAATTACAAGTACAGAGTAGAATTGGGGCATGAAAATTACATACGATGTTTCACCCAATGATTTGTGTTGTTTGTAATCCTTAAAAAATATTCAGTTACAGAGGAAAAAATGAGACGAAAAGAAAAGAAAGTTTCGCTTATTGAACAAACTAATTAAACAATGTAATGAAAATAGTACTTCCAAAGCACAGTTGGACGCTGTTCTTAAATGATAAACTAGCTCAGGCCATCTCCAACCGAAAGGTCTAGAGGGCCAGAGGGTCGAAAATAGCCCAAAAACCGTCTCCAACCGAGGGCTAGGCCAGAGAGCTCTGGAATCTGAGAGGGCCCCACGGAATCGGACAGGGCTAGAGGGCTGGCTGCATGCAACCAGCCAGCCAGCCCGGGGTTGGCCAATTTTTTTTTGCTTATGTTGGATTTCCTATCGGTTATAACCAATAGGAATTCTTTGAATATTTTTTTAACTTTTTTTTTTTTTATTTACAAAAATTTTCCTATAACTTCTATGTTTCATATATTTTTTAATTCTATTTTTTCCTATAACTTTTTTTTTACAAATTTGTTTCATATTTTTTTTTAAATTTCATTTTTTCCTATAACTTCTATTTCACAAAATTTGTTTCATATTTTTTTTAATTCTATTTTTTTTCTATAACCTCCTAAGCCATTATACAACATTAAATTAAATTAAGTAACATGAAACAGCATTAAACAAAGTCATTATACAACATTAAATTAAATTAAGTAACATGAAACAACATTAAACAATATTAATAACATTAACCAACATAAAAATTATACAACATAAAAAAAAAAAACATTTAACAACATGAAACTTAAACAACATTTAAGTTGTAGTTTAAATAATAAATTATATTTGGCCCTCGGTTGGAGACGGGTTTTTGTGACAAGGCTAAAACGAGCCCTCTGGCCCTTTGGCCCTCGGTTGGAGATGGAGGCAAATATGACCCTGTACTGTTCATTAAAATATTAATATCTTGGAGAATCGTGGAGGACGGCTAAAACGAGCTCTCTGGCCAGCCATCGGTTGGAGATGCCCTCACGTATGTGTTCCGGCCGCTAACATGTTCACTTCTCATTTCTCACCAACCAACTTCACTGTTTCTTAAAAAGAGGCGACTCCAGGTCTGCTGTTGCATAACTACTGCTGAGAAACGAATGGCGAGAGCATTGATCATTGAAATGCTCTGTTAGGTGGAATTGAATGAATCATCCAAGTGGGCATATTCAACTTCAGTCCAAATCGAATTTCCTATTCAAATTATGTTCAGTTCTAAACCATAAGATCATCGTATTAATGCATTCAAGCTTGTTAGATCCCTAAGATGAAATTTTGATAGAAAAAGTTCGATTTGGATGGGGTAGGTTGATAAGAAACATAACGGCAAGGGCATTATATTCAGAGGAAAAACCCCACCTTTCATAGAGGAGACATAACGTAAGGAGATAGATTGACTTAAGAAAAAAAAGACAAGGAGATTGGCGCAAATAGAACTAGCAAACGATGACCGATTGATATATATATATATATATATATATATATAGATCATATAATCAGGGTTAAAAGTTAATTACTTGAAGAAGATGAAGCAGAAGACATACAAACTTGCCAAAAACAAAAGAAACACGAAAAGAAGCGAGACCGAGGGATCTCCATCTCCACTGGTGCAAGTGCAATTATGCAAACCAGAAAGATAAATTTGATTACTTTTTTCATTTTTGGCACAGAGAACTTGATTACTTTGATGGGGTATTTGCATAGTTCCAGACATATTTTGCAAAAAGTTCAAATTCTCGGTCACCACCAACTTCATCACTGGGCACACCATCAGAAATTTCTTTCAAGTCCTCATCCGTAAGCTTCACATTCAACGATCCAATGTTGATATCAAGGTTCTTAACTTGAGTTGTCCCTGCATATAATCAAAATCGAACTTGAAGTATTTTTTTTTTAATTTTTTGATTAACTTGAAATGTCTGTAGTGTTTAAAATCCATAATCAATAACAAAGAGTAAGAGAACAGCATTATGTTTAAGAGAGAGAGTACTAATTAAGATGTAATCATACCAGGGATTGGGACATTATAATTGTCCTGATGGAGAAGCCATGCTAGAGCTAATTGAGGAGCAGTGCAGGCATGCTGTATTGCAAGGCTGGCAAATTTGCCATACAGTAGTTTGTTCTTTTCCAAATTCTCGCCATTGAACCTCGGATGTGTATACTGGGACACCACCACAATAATGTGAGTTCGGAGTTAAGGGTGATTGCTCTAACAAAATAAGTATCCCAAAGCTATGTTGATATAAATACGTATCTATACATTTTTTTTTGTTGGTCTCTCTCTCTCTCTCTCTCTCTATATATATATATATATATATGTGCGTGTGCGTGTGTGTGTGTGCGTGTGTATTTATATCTCTATATACAAGTGAAGTCATACATACCAGCAAACTCTCTTCAGGCAAGCTCTCTACAATTGCCTTCCCACCGAAGAATCCACGACCAAGTGGACTATATGACACTATCCCGATTCCAAGTTTCCTGTAAGGTGAAATACAGATTAATATTATTTTTTTCCCCTCAGATTTTGTAAACATCAATTTTCACCTAGCTATGAAAATAAACTTGTGGTACTTGACATTGTAAAACTCAGATAGGTGAAAGGTAACAAACCGGCAAAGGGGAATAATCTCATTTTCGATTTCACGACTCCACAGAGAATATTCCATTTGTACAGCAGTGATGGGATGAACAGCATGAGCTCTAGTTATTGTGTCAGCACTAGCTTCTGACAGACCAATGTATCGGATTTTTCCTTCATTTACCAGCTTCTTAAGCTCCCCCATCTTTCCTCCCAAAAAGATAATTCGTTCCAAACAGATATCCATCAACATATAAAGATATTTGGATAAAAAGGATGAAAAATGGAACGGCAAAAAGCCTCTGGATGCTTACAGTATCCTCAATTGGCACTGAAACATCAACGCGGTGCTGATAGTAGAGATCGATGTAGCTGACATCCAGCCGCTTAAGACTAGCTTCACAGCATGACCTCACATATTCCGGGTTCCCATTCACCCGAAATTCGTAGTTTCCTGACATGGCAATGCCAAATTTTGTAGCCAATTGAACTTTCTCTCTAGGAAGCCGTTTCAAAGCCTAAAAGTACAAGAAGAGTAAATGATCTAAAAAGTATTTTTCTAACAAACTTCTATCACTTTTAGATGGCATGTCTTAGTGCTAGAGCTCATCAAATCTCATCTTTCATTCAAATATGGAAAGAAAAAAAATAAAGAAAGAATATTACGGCTCCAAGCAAGATTTCGTTGTGATGATTAAGGCCGTAAAGATCTGAAGTATCAAAGAAGGTGATGCCCCTATCAAATGCTTCCTTAATAATTGTACATCCAGCTTCATCAGAGAGCGGAGCTTTGTTGCCATTGTATGTCCCAGATAGTCCCCCACATCCATAACCCAGTCTAGAAACCTGCAGTGCAGGAAAAAAATGAAACCCAATGAGGAGAAATGAATTAATAGTAAGTTTTTTTCTTTTAAGTAATTACCAATTCCTTAATTAATCACTACAAATAAAGACCAATTTCCATTGATTATGTAATTAGTTGACTTGACAGAAACTAATACGAGACAACAAAAAAAACCTTAATCACTTACCTCCAAGCCCTGACTACCTAGTTTAACTAGTGGGATTTGAATCTGTGACTTGTCCACCATTCTCAACGAACCCAGAAAGGTACTTCTGTAATGAAAAATTGGGTTATTGCTGGTTGCTGCTTACATGTAAAAGAGAAGAACTAACTGGAGGGCACCACTATGCAGTGCAGACACCAGATACAACCACTTTAAATGATTTGTTTACTTTTTTTTCTTGATTTATTGGAAGCAACTTGCAGTATATGATTTTATTTATTTTTCTTGATTTATGGGAGAGAGAGAGAAATAGACTATAAAAACCCAACTTGCTATATTTTATGTTGAAAATGTCCAATTCATAAACTAATGTAAACATGTGAAACATGATTAAAAAATAATAATAATCTCAAGACAGCCGTTCTTAAATTTGTTATTATAAGTTAAAATAACTGTCTCATGTGAGGACAAGCTATTTAGTGTTTACTAATCATACTTAAAGATTTCAGCTAAGTAATATATTTATGAAAAATAGAAAGCTCCCCAAAGTACAAAGATAAGCTTTATATTTGTTTCAAGTCTTCACATTGCATCTACTACAATTTTTTCTCCAGTTTTGTGGAAATACAAACACCGAGATTACCAATTTCGAAACAAAAGATAACGAAAATATGATCCAAACTATGACCGAATCTATGTGCAAACTCTCTCTGCTATACTTTTGTACAGAAAAACAATGCATGGCCTATGGATGGCTATACAATGCAAGAGATGCTGACCAGTTTAGCCACAAATGCCTACCAATTTTTGCTTCCATAATATGCATAGAAGCATAGCGCGGTTATCACACCGCCCGCAGATATCAGCAGAGAAGAGAATGCTTTGAAGTTATTTTCATTCATCTCAAGGTGAGCTATAATATACAGCCTTAATCCTAATCAAATAGGGAAGAATAATTACAGGAGATTACAAAGAGATTTCTTCCAGATTACACGGGATCCATCATAAACTAGGAAATCCTAAATTATAGGAAACTATACAAGTCAACACTCCCCCTCAAGCTGGTGCATATATGTTACACATGTCTAACTTGTCTAGAAACTTAGAGAACTTTTCACTAGAAACTGCTTTGGTGAGAATGTCAGCTATTTAATCTTCTGTTCTGATTGGAGGCACTTCAATTATTTTACCATCTAGATTTTCTTTAATAAAGAACTTGTCAAGCTCCACATGTTTAGTTTTATCATGTTGCACCGGATTAAGAGCAATATCGCAAGCAACCTTATTATCACAAAATAACTTCATCGGTTGACTATGTTTGACACCCAAATCTTGTAGTAGTAGTTTAAGCCATAAATCTCACGAATACCAAGGGTCGTACTTCTGTATTCTGCTTCTGCGCTTGACCTTGCTACTACGCCCTGTTTCTTGCTTCTCCAAGTAACCAGATTTCCACCAACAAAGGTGAAGTAACCTGATGCTGAGCTTCTATCATCACTCGAACCGCCCCAATCAGCATCCGTATAATCTTTAATACTAAAATGATCATTCTTCTTAAATAAAATCCCTTTCCCCGGACTTCCTTTCAAATAACTCAATATTCTCATAATTGCATTCATGTGTTGTTCTCTTGGATCATACATGTATTGACTAACAACACTCAAGGCATGAGCAAGGTCTGGTCTAATATGTGCCAAATACATTAATCTTCCCACTAACCGTTGATACCTCCCTTTATCTACCGGTACTTGGTTTAGATCAATGCTCAGCTTCATTCTTTCTGCCAACAGAGTAGTCATGGGTTTGCATGCTGACATGCTAGTTTCTTTTAATAGGTCAAGAATATACTTTCTCTATGACAGGAAGATTCCTGACTTGCTCATTGATACCTCAATCCCGAGAAAATATTTCAGAGACCCAAGATCCTTCATCTCGAATTATGTACTTAAATATTTCTGCAAGGTTGCATAGTCATCTGGATCATTACCGGTAACTACCATGTCATCCACATATATAATGAGTGATGTAAGTTTTCCATTCCGACGTTTCAAGAACAACGTGTGATCATAGTTACTTTGCTTATATCCAAATGCTCTCATAGACTTGGTAAATCTACCGAACCACGCTCTTGGAGACTGCTTTAACCCATATAATGATTTTCAAAGCTTGCACACCTTTTGTCTATGCATATTTCGAATGTTACTCCCTGGTGAGAGTTCCATGTAAATCTCTTCTGTCAAATCCCCATGCAAGAAGGCATTCTTCACATGTAATGACCAATTAAGATTTACAACCAAGGACAACAAAACATGGACTATATTGATCTTAGCCACATGAGCAAATGTATATGTATAATCAATTCCATATTTTTGAGTGTATCCTTTTGCTACTAGTCTTGCCTTGAAGTGATCCATTATCCCATCAGCTTTGTACTTCATCGTATAAACTCATTTGCATCCCACAGGTTTCCTACCAGCTGGCAAGTTTGTGATTTCCCAGGTAGCATTCTTCTTTAAAGACTTCCAACTCTTCATTCATTGCTACTTTCCAACATGTATCAGCTAAAGCTTCCTGCACATTGTTAGGAATAGATACAATAGATAATTGATGCACAAATGACTTATTTGATTCTGATAGGTGACTGGTAGGCACATAATTACTTAACGGGTATAACACAATAGACTCAGGGTTAAGCTTACTCACCGGATACCTAGTTTTGCATTTAGGGTTAGCTTCATAAGTAAGTTTAGGAATACCTCGGTTAACGTAATCAAGAAGACGACGTGATGGTGGTGCATCTGGGATTGAAGACGATTGATTATGGTTATTGGGACTCAAGATTGACTGTGAGGTAGCTGGCGACACATGATTGTCCATTGGTGTGGAAACTTGGCAGTGAGCTATTAGGCAATGAGTTATCTGGCGATGTCGAGTCGTCATTTTCAAAGTTTTCAACATTGTTTCCATGTGAATGATCACCATTTGTCTCCAAGACATTACCACTTAGTTCCAATTCATTCACATCATTGTTTTCGTGTGAATGATCACCACTTATTTCCAAGACATCACCACTTAAATCCAAATCATTCACACTATCTATATCTGGAACAGTATAATCCAGAGTTTGAACTTCTATCTGATTCTCCCCCTGAAGTGAAGACTCGGAATTGGCAAAGTACATATCATTCTCATGAAACACAACATCCATAGTGACAAACAATTTTTTCATCAGAGGGTGATAACAATGATACTCCTTTTGATTTGAGGCATACTCTACAAACACACACCGTAAGACCCGAGGTTCAAGCTTACTTCTCTATTGTTTATGAAGATGAACAAATGCCATACAGCCAAACACGTGAGGTGGAATATTAGGAAATGTAGGAGCATCAACAGATGAATAGAGAGTCTGGAACGGTGTTTGAAAGTCAACTGATCGGGATGGAACACGATTCATGAGATATGCAGCTGAGGTGAGAGCCTCTCCCCAAAAGGATCACGGGAGACGCACATCGAGCAAAGACGCAGGAACAACCTCTAAAAGCTGACGATTCTTGCATTTTGCAACACCATTTTGTTGTAGAGTACATGGACATGTAGTTTGATGAACAATACCATGATGATCAAGAAAGGCACGAAGTTTAGAGTTTACATATTCGACGCCAATGTCAGTCTTGAGAACCTGTATTTGTGACTTATATTTTACTTATACCATTTTGTAAAACTGTTGAAACAAAGAAGTAACTTCATTTTTGAACTTCATCAAACAAACTCAAGTCATACGTGTGTAGTCATCAATAAAAGTAACAAACCAATGAGCACCACCAAGTGTAGCAGCTTTAGATGGTCCCCAAACATCAAAATGAATTATCATAAACGGGATTGAACTTCTATTCTTAAGCTTATCAACACAGAGTTTAAATCCAAACCAAAGTACTATCATAAACATATTAAGACTTCTTTATAGCAATCTAAGACAATAAGGATTATTACCAAACCGTATGAATCACACTCATACTCTAACATTCTCCTACTTGAGTATAATTCATAACAGTGAATAATCATCTCAAATTCAATATAAAGGTGATCACATAAGTCATTCTTCAACACACTAGTACATAGACACAACCAGCTTACATAAACCAAAACAATGAATTTATAATTGCCTCTGCAACACAAAATACAGATTTAAATTACAAATCACAATATCAAGTTCATGCTCATAGCAATGTATCTAAGCTTAAGAGTAAACCAAGACGTCTACTTTCACTCATATAGCCCAAAATTGATATAAAAAAATACCAAACATTCTTGACAGAAGGCCGTCAACATAAAATTATTCATAATTGTATGAATAGCACAATTATATCAATCAACAGCTTTATCATATCACCAAATCTTTTGGATAACAAAAGCTTAACCTCACTTACAACTTACCTACGTATTTTAAAGTATTGAACTTAAGAATCTTTCCTGTTACATCGCAAAATTAACTCAAAAGTCACAACATACTTAATTTGCACTTTGTAATTATGTGAACCAATATAGCAAAACCAAACCAATTTGCTCCCACTTATCTAGGCCATACTTAACACAACCAAGTTAAGTACAAGTTAATAGCAACTATATTAACAAAAAAAATCATTCCAATACAATGAATGACTAATCAAAATCCATATGGAAACCAAATTTATTTCCTTTTGAATGCTAACCGATATAATAATTGCTTCAATAAAACCATAAACTGGTTTTAAGCATCCAAATGAATTATAATGGTTGGCCTAAATACTCTTAGCCTTATGCTTACATTCGAACATACGATTCTCCCACTTAAGCATAAGCATAATGTATTGCACAACCAATAAAGAAACCGGAGATATGAACCAATTGGTTCCCGATTCCTCACCAATTGCATATTCTCAGTTTAGTCATATACACCTAAACCATTATGCAAACAGTCTATGTATCAAAAGATAGTCTCAATCCATTCGGAAAAACTTATCTCACATAAACCCAAAATCACCAGTTTCAACAATGATCAAAATTTGATTAGCAAGCACAATATTTTTGCATTCAATTTGATCCTAACTAGTTCAATATCCATCAAGCAAGATCAATCAAATTTTGATAATGTCTAGATATATATATATATATCACAACAATATGTCTTGTTTAAAACGTGATAATCAAGACCACTATTTCTTCCGAATAACTCAAAATTCATCTTCCTCCCTATTTGTGATTTCAACCAAAACATAATAGCGGAAGCATGCATCATAAATGAAATCACAAATATACATGTACAATAAGCATGCATCTTAAGATCCATGATTTTCACAATACAATAAGCACAGACATCCTTATAAATTCATAAATTAAATCAATATGCATTCGGCAATTTCAATTTGTGTTGTACAAAAATATAAACAATAGCTCACAAAAGCTAATGTGTTTATCATCCTTGAATGGATGACACAAGCTAATTCTCAAAATTTATAGCTTGTCCTATATAAGCATACAAGTAAATTTTTAAGACTAAGATCAATATATATCGCCACAAAATCTAATTTGGGTCAACTAATGAAAATAAGATCATTACAAAATAAAATCCATATTACATCAATGTATACAGATCCGCCATATATGGACAATAACGATTATATCCAAAACATATTTCACATATATATGTTCATTTATCTGTGCATATATTTTCTTGTATGCATGCATCAATATGCAACTGATATGCATGAATGCTATCTCCATGTACATATTCAATTAGCAAGAAATTCCCTCCATAATACTCGAACCAAAACTGATGCATTTAGTTTATGTATCATAAATAGGAACAATGCCATCCAAATTCCATTAGTTTAATATTTAGAACCACTTAGTCATTAAGCATATATACTTGCTAACATTCATTTAGACAATATCAATTTATGGAGTACACGTACAGTCAAAATGATTCCATCCCAAATTGATATTCATCATATATGTTCCAACACCAAACAAACAAAAGAGAACAATAGGTGCTGTATATGAACAAGTTTTATCCTCTACCAAGATCAACTTTTAATCATAACCATAGACTCATTAAAAATAAAAGAGTATATATAGACCAAATGCTACACTAATTTATTTTTATTTTTATTTTTTTTTATGTTGCAAAAGATGATTTCAAACATCTCACATAAATTACAAGTTGGCATCTATAGGGATTTCGAGTTTAATTATGCATTCACAATATATATATATAAACAAGCATACTCAAAATAACAAAAGCCCTAATTCATCATGCTCTAACTCATCACACTATAATCATGCATATAAGAGAACAATTAATCATGCGTGAAATAGTGGACTGAATTACCTGAATACATCACTGGACCCATATTCGTCAACCCGATTGCACTTCCTCGACTCCAAATCAACAAAACAAATTATCCATCAATGCTCAAGACCCATCCATATGGATTGCCATCACCAAAGTTATCAACCAGAATCCCGTCGACACCAATTCCAAAAAAGGACAGTTCTCATTCATATTTCAACAAGAGAAACAATAGAACAACGAACGAGTTAACGTCAATATGTGATATGACCCAACTTTCATATCATATCAATATGAAGGACCAAACATATATTCTCAATATGCAGATAACATGATCTTTGTTCAATGGTTCTTAATAACACAATTAGCATATCAAAATACAAGTTTATTCATTACACTAATAATACAAGGAGGATTAATAAACCAAAATTATCTCAATTTGCAGACATCATAATCAACACAGCGAAAGCAATAATTTCGAAAATCAGAATAATGATATTTAAGAGATATGTATACTGCTAAATAACTATACTTATCATCAAATAAGCGAGCATGAAAAAGTTCTTTCAACCCCAGCTTGAGAAACATGGGTTTTTCCCCTTCCAAACTGACAACGGTAAAAATTTAAAATAATGAAACTCTAGCTTTTGCGTTTTATGCAGCCAACAGTCAACATTAAACTAAAGTTATACCATAAATGATATCATAACATATTAGATAATATGGGGTGACTGATGCTGCATAAGTCACCCCACTGATGTTGCATCTGGATATTAGACGATATGGGGCGATTGATACTGCCAGATTTTATGTTCCCTCTTTCCATGGGATTCTCTATTAAGTCTAATCCCTTAATTTGAGGAAGATTGACATCTAGGTGACTTGTTGATAGTTGTGTGCTAGTTACTTGATGCACTCCCTTAATTTAAGGAGTGGCAACTTTAGGGTTTACCGGGTTAGTAGGATTTGCTAAGGTAAGGTTGCTTGTAACCTTCTACCTCATTATATATCCCCCCCCCCCCTCTTGTACATTCAATCAATATATGAAAAATACATTGAAACTTAAAGCTAAAGTTTCCACATATCACTTGTCTTTAATAACCAATTGAACAAATTTGTCCTCCAAACCAATTCACTATTCTTTTTATTTATTTGTTTATTTATTTTTATTTTTTTATAGATTTTAGGAATTGATTTATGATCGAATTTAGTTGTTAAATTCATTGGCTCTGATACCACATGTAAGAGCAATCATACAAGCTCTATAACAAACTAGCCAAGAACATAAGATTTAACCAACTATATCATAATCATCACTCCAAATATATTATGTATATGCAAATACTAAAGTAATATATGCAACACATACCTCCAGACTATTTGATGAAGTTTTTCCCATGTGTGCTGTCAGAAGACAGTAGATGATGTTGTTCCATTAAGCCAAAGGACGAGGGGTTTTCAAGATGCATCCTCTAGGGCTTGAAAAACCAGTAGAACAAGGTCTTTTCCCCGAATTGGGAAGTCGGACGTAGCTGGCATAATGCAGGAATGACACCGGTGGTTGTCCAGGCAAGTTGGTGATCCTGTCACCTTCTCCTAATAATCTCTGCACTTCAAACTCTTCATGTTTCACGACATTGATCACAGGAAAGAGTAGTACTGGACACCATATCATAATTATGTTCAAACACATTAGGATTAAGAGTCATTGGAGAAATCTACACACAACCTTCTCCTCTCTGCAAAACACAATGCTCTCCAAGTCATAGGTAATTGGAACAATAAAAACGTGTTTTGGTGAGAGCAGGGGCTTGTGGTTTTTATACTACAAAATATGGATTACCCTATAATAATCCTACAAGGAATACAAGACCAAATCCTTGTACGAGTTCTATTCTTAAGCTTATCAACACAGAGTTTCAATCCAAACCAAAGTCGAATTAACTCTCATAAACATATTAAGACTTTTTTTATAGCAATCTAAGACAACAAGGATTATTACCAACCCGTATAAATACTACTTATACTCTAATATTACCGTCATCACTGGCCACGATACTCAAGGCCGATGCATTGTCATTTATACAATCTAATTTACTTTTAGATTCAGCAATGAATTCATATGCTCAGTGGTGGGCTCGGTTATGTTAGGGTCACCCTTCATGGGCAAATAAAATAAAAAATAAATATGTTGACAATTCTGGGCAGCAAGTCTAAGCATCAACAACACATAGTAAGATGTTTGCTGCTTAAGAATCAGTACACTGCAACAACAACATAAATGTTGCTCACTGATCACGAATTAGGACGGTGCACCGAAGCCCTCAGCGGTGGTGCTGATCAAGGGAACACAGTGACAAAGGAACAAGGGAACATGGGGCTGCATAGAATTCTGTCACATCCAGCTCGACTCCGCCGTAGCACGATATTGTCCGTTCTGGGCTTACCATTAGCTCACGGTTTTGTTTTTGGGTTTCGGCACGAGAACTTCCCAAGGGGTCACCCATCCTAGGACTGCTATCGCCTGAACTCGCTTAACTTCGGAGTTCCGATAGAATCCGAAGCAAGTAAGTTCCCAAAAGGCCTCGTGCTATAAGGAGGGGAGCATGTACACATAAAACGCATCACCCCCTCTCCGTTGGTCGATGTGAGATCTTCCAATCCACCCCACTTAAAGGGAAACTGGCGTCCTCGCCGGCACATTCGCATCAAACGGTAGAGTGGCTCTGATACCAAGAAGTGAATGCTTTGAAGTTATTTTCATTCATCTCAAAGTGAGGTATAATATACAGCCTTAATCCTAACCAAATAAGGAAGAATAATTACAAGAGATTACAAAGAGATTTCTCTTAGATTACACGGGATCCATCATAAACTAGGAAATCCTAAATTATAGGAAACTATACAAGTCAACAAGGAACTTGGCAAATGCAGCAGCCACCCTAGTGCTTTTGTTGGCTTGCCCACTGCCCCCAATGATTTCACAATCCTCTTCTGTTTCTTCTCCACAGCCATCACCTCATTCAACGTCATCACATTTTACTCCAATTCATACAGTTTCAACTCAGTCTATTGCAATTCTTTCATAACCTCTTTAACTTGTTCCTGCAATTTATGAGTCTATTTTTCTTCCTCTTCAACTTTAATTCTTATTTATTCTTCAGAGATTGACTGCACTAGATAAGCAAGCAATGGCGAAACTAGAAATTTTTCACCAGGTGGGCTAGCTTAAAGATTTAAATCATTATAATAAAAAAACATGATACTGTATTTTCACATTATCAGCTAGCTAAAGAAAATTTTGACAAGATGAGCCAAGTATTTTCGTTATTAAACAAATACGTGTTTAAATTCAAACAAATCCAAACTTGTATATATACAAGAATCGATGAGAAAAAAAGAATGTAAGAAAAAGAAATGGTTTGTAAACTGTATTACATAATTTTATATAATCAAACTGAGAAATTTTGAATCAATGACTAAATATATAGTGGGTCACAATCGAAAATCAATAAAAATTACATGTCGAATTTTATTTTTCACCGAACGCTACCTAGGTTATAGCCCAGGGTAGCCCTTAACGTGGCTCCGTCAGTGGAAACAAGAAGAGACTTCTATTCAATATATTATTGCACTACATTCTTTGTCGTTTTACCAAGATCCAACCGTTGATTTTGAAAACATATATATAGAGAGAGAGAGAGAAATGGTTCTTTGTACACCAAGAAATTTGCTCACATGACCATGACATAATGAAACATGTTGCATGCATGACGAAAGAGAACGCGTATGGCCACACTATGTAAATTGAAAAAACAAGTGAATCCATAGGCACAAAATAGGGATGCATGCAACTCGGGCTATTGGATGGGTTTGAACCATTAAACCCTGCCTTAACCTTCTCGCCTTCACATTCTAAGCTCATTGTTTGAAATGAGTATTAGGCGGATTGAAATAACCCATTTTTATCTATGTAACACTTAATTTAAGTGTTCGTAGTATAGAATTTCTAGTCTGAGTTGTGTTCAGTTGAGCAAAACCTCAACCTGACCTATAGAGATTACCTTAACTTAACTCGAACTTGGATTGAGTTCAACTAAATTCGAGTTAGCCCAACCCAAATTCGATCATATAAACTGTCTCCAGACAACAAACAACATCTAAACTGGCCCAAAAGTTCTAACCAAAGGACAATCCCACAATGGAAACCCAATAGCCCCTAAATGTCAACTTTTTTTTAAGAGTCCTTCCCACCATTAGTGTGAGTAGCTTCCAACCTGTCGATTCCGTTGCTACCGGCCCTCGCCTTGGCGAGGGTCGGTGGAAGATCTGGATGCTTTCTTTTTTGCTTCCTCCTTTCATTCCTTTTGCTTCCTTTCTCCCCATCTATCTTTACCGTTTTAACCAATCCGTTATACTTTATGGGCGTCCATCTTCTTGGACCTTTTTCGATCTGGTTTGCAATCAGCTTTCAACGTATTTTGATGCGTTTTTTTTGAGAAGGTGTGTAGAGTTTCGGTGATGTCAGCTCGGGTGTTTACACGACCACCTCATTCTTTCTCTCTGCCTTTGTTGGCAGTGTTGTTTGTGGTAATCCCACGTGCTTTTTCAATTTTTGACCGAGATCGGTGCAGAGTTCGTGGCTAAGATACAAGGTATCACTTCACTTCATCTCTATGATGCTGCTTGGTAGGAGTTATGGCGTCGATTTGGGAAATTAGTTTTGGTTGATCGGGAAGAATTTTTGTGACAGTGGGAGCAATCTGGAACATTCTGGAGCTTTGTATCAAAATTTGGGCTTTGGGTTGAGCTCTTTTAAGATAGCTTGGGTGTTCCCTTTTTGTCTTGTATCCCATCTTTAAAACATTTCAATGTCATACCTTATCTTCGAATTTGTTGCAATGTTATACTTTCCATCAGTTTGTCAATCAATTCTTCTGTTAAATGCTGACATGGCTTGAGGCGATGCTCACTCCCTATTAAAAATTAATAAAGTATTAAAAACTAAATATTTAGTTAATTTTTTACACCCCTTCTTCCCCATCCATCTGTGTCCCCCCAACCTCCCTTCACCGCCAAAACCAGAACCCCACGCCCTCTCTTCCTCCATCTCCACCTCCCTTCCATGACGCTCCTCCCCTTCCCCATCCCCTCCCTCCTACACATCCATCACCCTAACCAAATTAATCCCTGTAACTAATTTCAAACAAAACACCCTAATTCCACCCAAACCTTAACCCTAAATTTCAAATTCTTAGCATTAATCATCTTTATAGCAATGTCCATGACACCATCACCACCATCTCCCACGGCCTCAGTTTCTACCATCACTGCCATCGCCCACGGTCCCAGTCTCTGCCTCGCCCCCAATCCTAAATTTCAAATTTGCCTGTTTCCGAGAAAGCTTCGGGCTTTGCTCAAGAGTTTGTGGGTTTTGTCTTAGGGGACGGGAAACAGCTATACTTGGGTTCTGGGGTCGAAAAAGAGCGGGTTCGATTAGATTTTTCTGGGTTTTGGTTTAGGGCTCGAGAGAGAAGGCGAGGAGCGATGTTGACGTGCCACGGGGGGGGGGGAGGAGAAGTGACGACCAACAAAGAAGAGAAGAGTGGGGAGAGAATCGACGGAATCGATCACCTGCAAAAAAACTTCTGGGTTTTTTTTGTTTCAAAATTTGTTTGTTTCTGGGGAGAGAAAAGAAGAATGAGGGAGTGGAATGAGTGGCCAAGAAGGGTTGGGGGGGATGTTGGCACGGGTGAGATCTGGGTTTGGGGTGGTTCTGGTTTTGGGTTAGGGAAGACGGGAAAGGATAAGAAGCGTGATAGGGATAAGAGGTAGGTCCCATATTTGTTTTATAAAATATTTAAATGATTTGATTTTCAATTTTTTAATATTTAGTTAATTTTTTAATCTAATTGGAATATGAAGTGGGCTCCGTCTCATGCCACATCAGCATTTAACAGAGAGATTGACAAAAAGCCTAACGGATGTATGATATTGTAACAAATTCGTAAGATAAGGTATGATATTGAAATTTTTTAAAAGTGAGGTATGAAACTATGATTGACCCAATAATTGAGGTAATTTTGTGTAATTTATCCAAAAAAAACCCAATAGGCTCAATAATACCAGGTTGGAATTGGATCCCATCCGGATCCACTTTGTAAGGATCCTAAAGATCCTCACATCTTAGTCATTCATCGTGTATCGTGCGATAAAAAATCATTTGACTTTTTTATTTAAAATTAAACACCAATAATATCCGACGAAAAATGACCGTACGAGTAGAATGAATGTTTAGGATATGAGAATCCCTAAGACCTCTACAAAGTGGATACGGAGAGGATCCTTTTCCAAGTTGGAATTGGATCCCATCTTTCCTACTAAGTTGACTCGTCTGCTTACGTGGAACGAGCGACGTGTCAAGGACGTATAGTCGAACGCCACGTATCAGTCTGCGTTTTCACGGACGACAGTAAACCAAAAACGCGAATGGTTTGAAAACCCACACAAAGACCACCTTCCCCTCTCCTCCTCCTCCTTCAACTTCAAGCTGTCGTCTTGGAGTTTGAATCTTTCAGACCCGAAAACAGAAAAGACAAAAAAAAAATGGAGGGAAGGGCGAGGGGTTTGACGCTGATTGGCCTTCTTTTGGTGAGCTTCGTCGGAAAGATCGCATCGCTATCGGTGACAGTGAACGACGTTGAATGCGTGTACGAGTACGTGCTTTACGAAGGCGATACCGTTTCGGGCAACTTCGTGGTCGTCGATCACGATATTTTCTGGGGCGCCGATCATCCCGGCCTCGATTTAATCGTGAGATCTTTTTTTTTAATTTTTTTGTTATCGCTACACCGCAAATGCATCGAAATTTAGCCAAATTGGGATTTTAGGGTTTATGGAAGGGAATAATTTTCGGGGGTTTTGTTTGCTGTGGAAAGGATCTGAGTGTAGAGTGTAGTTTTCAAATTGTTTGGTATTAAAATTTGTTAGAACTTTTTGAAAGTGTTGATTTTTGAACTAATGCGGTAATTGAAGCTGCAATCTTGATGCTTGTAAGTCCAACGCCAATTGTGAAGATTCTTTGATATTCATAGTTTATTGTATCGAATTTCAAGCCCCGAATCGGAAAATATGGATAACTGATAAGATCAAAGGTTTGATCTTTTTTAAGTCTTTGTAGCATCATCCATGAAGTAGGGAATAGTTCGAGTAGGAATAGTTCAAGTAGGTAGGAAACTACGAGAACCGGGGGAAGGTCTTGGAGTACTTTGGAAATAAGGGCTACACTGGCTGTCTGCCTGTATCGCTATAGTCTAATTCTCCAAAACAATAGAGTAGTGGATCACAATGCAGATGGTTACACGTAGTAATCCCTACAGGCGTGCTTAGTAGGGATAATCTGTGGTAATTTCATAAAAGTGGTAAGTTAAATTTCAGTTTGAATTGTGGCATTTGAGTTGAAATTTATGTCAAATTTTATTGTTCTAACCTTCAAAGTAATGTTAGATTTATTCAACTATAAGCAAGATAGGACATTTATAATAGTACTGCGGTCAACATATAGATGTGAGACTTTGGCATATAAACTTTAAATTTAGATGTGGTGTGTAGGGCTTTGAACCACCTGGGGGCCTAGCCCTACCAAATTCCTAATGTTGGTTATTAGAATTATTAGTTTTCAGCTGCAAGTAATTTTGATTTTACTATGTTTCACTGTTGGGTATACTTTACTTAATATTTATGTCGCCCCATGTTTCCTTGTAAGCAAAATGGGTTTAGGTTCTTGTTCAAATAAATAAACTTTGACATTGGTGGACAAAAAGGGGTCAGCTTTTTGTTTGAAGGCATGCAACTATCTTTCTGTAAATGGACCAAGAAAGGCTGTCCATCTTTTATTACTATTCTAGAAATTTTGTTTTCTTAACATCCACGAGTTTTTGTTATAGTATGCTACTTGTTTCATAAGCTGCACCAGTAGCCAGTAGGTGCTTTTTCTTGCAAGTAAACTTTTCCAATGATGAAAAAAAGGCTGATGTTGGTATTTTGTGCAGGTGACATCTCCTGGGGATAATACGGTGCACACTTCGAAGGGAACATCTGGTGATAAGTTTGAGTTTAAAGCCCCAAGAAGCGGAATGTACAAATTTTGTTTTCACAATCCTTACTCAACACCAGAGACTGTTTCTTTTAACATACATGTTGGTCATATTCCCAACGAGCACAATATTGCCAAAGATGGTTTGTGAAAAGCTTTGTCAATAAGTTTTCGTTATGTTATTTTCGTTTCCGTTTTCAATTGTGGTGCTACAATTTGAAGTAATTTGTTGCCTTGACAATCAAAAAGAAAATAGCTTTTGCCTTTGAATGTCAAGTACTCTGAATTGCTTGTTGAAGTGTGTTGATCTCAGTAACATGTTCTAGACTTTCAATAGTATCTCCGTCCTTTGGTTTTTTTAACCTTTAGATGTTGGTTTGTTGCAGAACATCTAGACCCAATAAATGTTAAAATTGCTGAGCTTAGAGAAGCATTGGAGTCAGTTACATTAGAGCAGAAGTACTTGAAAGCACGTGATGTTCGACATCGTCATAGTAAGTTTTCTTTCTCTCTTTACCAAAGAAAGTTAACAATGATAGAGTCATGCTATATCAGCGTATCCTACTGGCAGTTAGGTTTATGCCTTCTTTGTTAACGGGATCCTCTCTCTTTTGTGAGACGTTTGTGTATTTCCTGAATTTTAATATCTAGGATGTCCTCTTGTCAAATGTCTTCTGGGTGATTTTTGATAGGATTGAAAAGGTTATCTTGGAATTATCAAGTGCTGAATAAGTATGTACTGAGTGTTCAAAACTGAAGAATTTGTGCTCAATAGGTTTAACATGTGTGTTAGCTAAAAGTTTCAAGTCTTAATTCAGTGTATGAAAACATATTGGCAGCACATCATCGAGAACATTTGAAAACGTCAATCTATCATTAACCTGCTTAGGTACTTCTGTGATATTCAACTTTTTGATTGTGTGCACATCTTATGAAGTCAAAAACTCTCAGTAACAGCAAAATGAGGGTCATGAATTGATTCGATGGTGTCACTGCTGCCATGGACATGCGGCATATTGGGTTGCAAAACTACATTATTAGGGTTAACGGATTCTCACAACTATTTGTCCATAGCAAACCTGCTTCTTTTTAGCTCGTCTCAGTACTAAGTAACAAAATAATGCGGTAGATCTTTCATGTTTTAGAACCAGGCACCATCTTATGATTCTGATCACATGCTTTTTTGTGTCTGCCGCAGCAAACGAGAGCACAAGGAGGCGGGTTGTGTTGTATACAGTGGGAGAGTATCTTGCGCTGGCTGCTGCGAGTGCTTTGCAAGTCGTTTACATTCGCAAACTTTTCAGCAAATCGGTTGCATACAATCGGGTTTGAACTGCTTGGTTCTTGTTATAGTCTATTTTAACACAGGATGAACTTCATAGATTATTTCAAATACGTTTTCTGTGTAACAAGTTATGAAAAGTTTATACTATTTTGGTTCTTAGTTTTCAAATACATTGACCTACACCTTGAAATGTCATGGTTTTAGTTGGTATATGGGAGTTCTTCAAAAATACCTATTTATATATTAGGTCCATTAGAAGCTAATCTTTTTCTCAAAGATAATGTTACTTGGACACACAAAACTGATACACTTGTTGACACATATTCATATACGAGTCTCGATTCACATTTCCACTCCGATTGTAGAATGGTTTTGACATGGTCCAAATAGAAAGTTTTTTATAATTTTTATTTCCAAAGTTTGTGTTCATTTGTGAACCTATCTAAACAGGTTTAATCTAACAACAAATTAAAGCTCCCCCTTTGTGAGAGTTTGTTGTCAAATTCTTCCTCCCTCTTCCGTCGCTGACCCTTGCCAAGGGTCGGTGGCCGTTTCCTGCTTCTGTTTTTTTTTTTTTTTTTTTTTTTTTTTTTTTTTTTTCTTTCTGTGTGCTCGTTGCCCTGCCATTTTGTCCCCGTTGTTTTGCCCCAATCTACACAAAACCGAACGCAATGACGTTCTAGAATTCATATAGCCGACCTTACTTAGTGGGAAAATGCTTTTTTGTTGTTTTGCCCCAATCTACCTTGTCTTTTGCCCTAAGTTCTGATCCCCTCTTCATCCAATCTATGTTTCCTGTTGACCTCCATGTTTCTCTTCATTCCCCATCCTATCCTCCCCACCTGGCTCTGGCCTTCCTCGATCTCGCATCATTCCAGATCTGCAGTCACTTTTTCTTCATGCGAATTGTTGCGAACCCTTGGAAAGGTGCATATAGCTTTGGCTCCGGTGATCACAACATCACCTTCCTTGTGTATGCCTTTATTGGCAATGTTACCGGTGGGATCTTTCTCCCTGATTTCTTTCAATTTGTGGCTCAGATCACTAGTTTTTTCAATATTGGTGCTGGATGGAGGACGTTTGGCACTTTCTTTTCCATCACTTTTGGGATGTCGGTTGGCTAGATCTCTGGCATTTGCTGGAGATGGTGGTGCACGGTAGCCGGTTGCAGTGCTTCGATGGCGATTGTGGTGCAGGCTGCTGTGAGCTGTTCTGTGCCTTGTTTTTTTTGTCTGGGTTGTCTATTTGGACTTTGTTTTGCTTGGGGTTCAATATTATGTTTAGAGGGATGTTAGCTACCGGTCCCTTTTACCTTTCTCTACTTACCTTTTCAATTTATTTCTTGCCATGTGGATTCAACAATCAATATAAACTCTATATGACTAACCACAAGATGTGGTCCAATTTACAAATTGCCACCTTCAGTTGGCGATTTCCTGGTGCGTTTCTGGCAGGAGTTCGGAACCAGTTGAGAGCACTTTGTGGCTAGAGGCAAGCCGAATCTCGAGCAGAGATTAGACCCACCCTTTAAGTGTGGAGACACTAGGAATGGGCAAAATACCCGCAGTTATGCGTAACTGCGATTACCCGTCTATTTAAACTTTACGGTTATGGTTATGGCTAACCGTTTAGATAAATATACAGTTATGGGTATAATCGTTTACCCATGAAATTTAAATGGATGGTTATGGATATTAACCGAGGTTATAAACAGGTAACCATTTACCCATTTATTTTATATATGTAATGTTGAATATTTTAAAAATAAAATTATATACATACATACATACATATATATATATATATATATGTATATGTATGCGGCTGTTTGACAAGGGATGGGAAGTTGTGTTATTAACCAAACAATCACATCTCTTCAATTTGAATGTTGCATCTTTTGATTGTTGCCGAAAAGACATGATTCACGGTCAACAAGTGTAATCCTTCTTCTAACCATGTTCTCTATCGGACAAAACTTAAATCAATGCTATTGACTATAGTACATGGTTTATATAACTAATTATAATATAATGTAGCTCATTGTATATATTATGTTAATACTTTACATAATGGGTAAAATAACCCAAGAATACCATCTTCTAAACAGTTTTCGTAACTTAAGAATACTTAGCAAATATTATATTACCTTCATTGGTAACAGTTAAAAATATCGTCCATAAACTATTATTTCAATTATTGGAATGGTATAAGGACTTAAAAAATTAAAATACTGAAATGTATGATGAATGTTACCTATAGCGGTGTTTAATTGTAAAAAAAAAAAAAAAAAAAAAAAGAGAAAATTATGACAATTTTTTTTCAAGTTGTTAAAAAACATGTAGACGGGTGAAAAAGGGGTAATGGTAAAAAAAAAAAAAAAAAAAAAAAAAAGATAAACAGGTTGAAAAGGGTAAATGGATATTAAACAGTTATGGTTAAATAAGTATGCGGTTATGAGTATAGTTAACTGTTTATAAACTGTTATGGGTATGGGTATAACCGTTTAGGCAATTAACCAATGGGTAAACGGTTATGCTAGTATGAGTATTAACAGTTATGAGTAAATAACCGCGGTTACCCGCCCGCCATAACTATTGCCTATCCTTGGGAGACACTTAGTGGTCTTTACCAAAAACAAATGTTATTGGTGATTCTAATTATTTGGAAAAAAAAGCCCCCGCCTAATACAATTTTTCTCATCGAGATTCGAAAGCACCCGAATGTTAATTTGTTTTACGCATAACTAGACCGATTTACCTTAAAAATAATTGGAACCAATCGCTTTTATTTATCCATTAAATTAAAGTAGCGCTAAGAAAATTTCCTTATATTTGTATATCATTTTTATGACAAGCAACATCAAATAAAATAAAAACTATTATAAACTTTGTATTTAAGTATGATTGTGTAAATTCTAAATTATATTTTATACTAGTTATTCTTCTATATTATGACTTGTATTCCTTGGAGGAGAATGATTCTTTCCTCCCTTGTTACTATAAATAAAGGCACTGCGTATGGGGAATAACACATCCTCTACACAACCCTACAAACACATATCTCTCTTTACTCTCTCTCTCTTGAGCCCCTCTCTCCCTATCAGATTAAAATAAGCCACAACACGTTATCAGCACGCTCATACCGTTGCACTTAGGAATTTGACGTGAAAGCTTTCTGCATCAAACTGGTTCATCAATATCATCACGCAATCAGGTTCTTTCAAAACAACGGTTTTTATCTCGATATTTTTGCACCCTTGATAGCATGAACATTCACCATAATGCATGACCCAACTTTACGTTTTGTTGAATTTTATATTCTACATAAATTGTGTATGCATTATATCCATAAATGTTGAATTATGTGAGTTGATATTGCCATGAATTGCATCAAATATCTGCTCATGCATTGAATTACATGTTGAATATGCATTGAATTGTAATTTGGAAATTGAAAAAAAAAAAATATTAGGGTTTCGTTGGGAACCCCGAGTGTGACGGCAGGAAGCCAAGTCGTCGCGCTCCCTGAGTCAAGCCGAGTGAACCAATCCACTGAGTCAGAAGCTCCAGGCTTTGCGACCTAGAATAACATGACGTCATTAATGGCGTCCTTGTCCACGACCACTGCAGGCATAGCCTGCAACCAACACGTCGAGCCTTTGATCACTGTCACCGACGACTAGAAGTCGTCTCCGACGAAAATTGGATCGAGAGTTACTTGAATTTCATCAGAATTTCTTGAAAATCCGATTTAAAATTTCTAGGTTTTGGTTCTTGAACGTCGATATTAACCTTCTCCATTCACCACCTTGGTCATCGTCGACCCACGTGACTCTCCTCGAGTTCTTTGAACCACAACACAGCCGCCAAAAGCGGCAGCACCGATTATCTCCTTCGATGCATACACCCAGCATAGCTAGGATTAATGTTTGGTCTGACCCACAGCCCTCTGGGCCTGGACTCATTTAACATGCAGCAATAATCTAAAAAAAAAAAAAAAAATTCCATGGGCCTGCGAACCCAAGCCCTTGCTACTCACCCTAAGCCCATGTGATACCAACACATTGGGCTTTGGTGTCCCCGTGCATAACGCCGCACCAGGTCTCAACCTGCAGCTAAAGCCTGGTGCATAAGTGCACTGGTACCGAGTCACACTGGATCCCAACCTTTGGTTGGTGTATCCATGTACCCACAAGCACTCGATCCCAACCTGTAGCTGGGGTATCGATGCACCTGCACCGTGTCACACACCCATTTGTGCCTCTGGTATATTGGGCCTGCAGCCCACATCTGTTTACCCTAACCCAATTCTTGGGCTTGTGCTACAAGGCCTAAATTTTCTCAGCCCACCCGTGGACTTTGGTCCATATTTTTGGACCCCAAGTTTAATTGCCTATATTTTTTAGGCCTTATGGGTTTTATAAGTTTTTTTACCCACACTTTAGTTTTGGCCCAAAGCCCAAATAATTAATTCAATTATTATAATAGACCCTGAAGATCTATTTGCATATTTTTCGTGTTGCATATTTCTGTATATATATTTGTGTTTGTTTGCAGGAACATATGAACCTGAAGTTTATAATTCTTTGGAAACCTGAAGTTTCTAGAAACATGCCTTATTTGGAAACTTAAAGTTTTCCTTAAAAACATCACCCATGAAAAACCTAAAGCTTTTTCATGTAACTTTAAACCAATACATGTCTATTAGAACCTAAATGTTTTATTCCTATGTGAATGGATTGATTTTTTTCTCCATTACACTAACCATATTCTTGTCCATTTATTTTGTGATAAGGACATGTCGAATTTGATCAAACTCGACTTCACCGTTTTAGAGGTCTCTGGAAGAAACTAGCTCAAGTGGTCCAAGATGTGAAGCACCACCTCACTGCAAAGAATTTGCGTTTCGCCATTGAAGATGAGACGAATAACCCGGTTGGCGAAGCTGAGAAAGCCACTGCATGATCTTCATCCGAAGACACATTCATGATGCACTGCAAATCGAGTACTTTGCTGAGGAAGATCCATGAGCACTTTGGGTAGCTTTGATCACCAAAAGGACATCTTCTTGCCTGAAACAAGACATGACTGACAGCATTTGCGCTTCTAAGACTTTAAGTTTGTGAATGAATATAATTCTAAAGTTTGTCAAATCCGATCACTTCTTAAGTTCTGTAGCGAGAACTTAAATTTGCACATACCGCATTGCCACATAAATATTACTTCAAAATATAAAAACACATTTGTTGTTAAGTACTATATCTACACTCCAAAATAAGAGCCTAATAAAAAAGCATACTAATAGTCTACTGCAAAATATCAAATGTGCCCATGCAAAATGAAGGAGTTTTTCTTTTCAAGGTTGTGAAGCCTTTTCCAGAAGTTAAAACCTTGTCAATGAAACTCAAAACTTGCATGTTTTTCCTTTTACAAAATCCTTAAATTTTCATTGATCATCGTGGGGAAATTGTATTGGAACTTTGGCTTGATCTATTGCCTTCAAGAGTCCGCATAAAATAAGTATATAAAAACCAAACATTATAAACCATTCAAATTATGAGAAGTTTACCAAAATAATTATGAAAAGAAATAAAACAATAGCACTATACCATATAAAAATATATTACGGACCCAAAGAAACTGAGCTCAATGATCAAATGATCCGGGCCATTGAATTGATCCAACGGCTAAAATTATTATAACTTTTAAAGGGCCCCCTATTTGTAGATGTTGGATCAAATTTCAATGGCCCAGATCATTTGATCATTGGGCTCAGTTCCTTTGGGTCCGGAGGGGATCCGATTCCATTTTTGCCCTTTTTTCCAAATTTTCTAAATTTAATTTGAGTAAATCTCAGTTACTACCCTCAAGTTTCGTGGTTTTCAACATTTAGTACATGAAATTTTTTTTCGTCCTAGAGTCATACCTAAAGTGTTAATTTTAGGACAATCTTATACATTCGTTAGTCTGGCTGTTAAGTCTCCCCTTAACTAATGACGTAGCACCTATGTGGACAATGACTAGGCGCCATGTGGAAATTAAAAAAAAAATTTGGAAACAAAAAAAAAAAATTTTGGTTGTTTTTTACCTCCGACCTTCCCTTCCTCCTTTATCCCTCCATGTGGGGGGGGGGGGGGCACAAGGATAGTAGGAGGGCCAGATTGACGGTGGAGAAGCTGAATTGGGGCTTCGGTTGCCAGGGTGAGTCAGGGGATGAGGATGGTGGCGATGGTGGGGTTGGTACTCAATGACATGCGTTGTCGTGGCAGAGGTGTTTGGTTACAGGGGGTCCTCGAAGATGGAACGTGGAGGTGGTGCTTAGGGTTGTGTCGCTTGAGGACGTCGTTGTTGAAGGACAGAGGCTTTAAGGGTTGCTGGATCCGGGTCGGAGTTTCGGGTTTGGTAGTGATGAAGAATTCGACATTTCGGTATTCCAGGTCAAGCTTGATGTCATCCTCGTCGTCATTCTCGGAGAGGTTGAGGGAGAAGAGGCCAGGGCGGGAGTGGGTGAGAGCGAAGGATTTTGAATCGACGATCTTAGTGTTCTGTGTGAGGCCAGAGAGGTGGCAAAAGTCGCTGGGCTTGTCGCCCTGGTGGTCGGCGAGGAAGAATTGACCGGGGAAAATCCATTGAAGAGAACATTATGGTTGGGTAGGTGGGTGGGTGGATGGGTGGAGTCAAAGATTGAGGGGGAAGGGTTTGGTGGGTTAGTGCATATGAGAGAATAGAACGATAAGGGAGGAAGAGCCGGAGCTAAAAGACGACCAAATTTTTTTATTTTTTTGTTTCCAAAAAAAAAAATTTGAATTTTTAATTTCCACATGGACCATTTAATGACATGTGATGCCTAGTCATTGTCCACATAGGCACCACATCATCATTTAACGAGAGT
The DNA here is from genome assembly GCF_019419815.1 of Pyrus x bretschneideri. Classification (NCBI taxonomy): domain Eukaryota; kingdom Viridiplantae; phylum Streptophyta; class Magnoliopsida; order Rosales; family Rosaceae; genus Pyrus; species Pyrus x bretschneideri. Next base: position 11,225,616 of record NW_025999798.1, read on the forward strand.
CTTAACAGCCAGACTAACGGATGCATGAAACTGTCCCAAAATTAACAGTTTAGGTATAACTCTGGGACGAAAAAAACTTCATGTACCAAATATTGAAAACCACGAAACTTAAGGGTAATAAACTGAGATTTACCCTTTAATTTAGCGTGTGTGTGTGTATAATTATTATAGTTTTTATATGGGTATAAAATTATTAAAGTAATATTTTGATTATCGTGTATCGAGTTACCCACGTGTATACTCGGACCAATCCGTTATCTTAACATGTGCTTATTGGGTTACCCGATAGCGACCCAATTTGTTATCATGTCAACCCAATAACCTGTTAATTTCGTATCATTTCATGTATGATTAATTGACCGTGTCAGAAATTACCAAGTCTATCTTTAACGCTTTCAATATGAATATTTTTCACGTGATCTTTCCTTTTTTTAGTGGAAACATTCAACTTGAATGCATCCAACCCAATTCCTATTAATAAAAGCTATCGTTTGAAAACCCCAATTTCTATTATTTTAACAAACAAATTAGTGTTCATGAACATTGATATGCAGCAACTAAATTATTAGAATATTTAGAGTGCTGCTAAAACTATCCGCATGTCCTATTTATTGCACCAAATTTTTAATGGAAAATTTTAATAAATATATTTAACTTTTTATTAAATAACTTTTTTTAATAAATCAATATTTTTATACTAAGGGAAGTGAGAGCTCGGCTAAGCTACATAATAGCAGCCTAATTTGGTATCGAATTCGCCATTTACGATATTCGAACCTAATATCTCTTACTTCTAAATGAAGAAAAATATCATTAGATCATAGTTAGAACAACTTTATTAAATAACTTTTAAGCCCTAACAAAAAGTCATACGAACAAAATTTAAGAAAAAAAGCTCAAAATTTCCAATCTCCTTCTTCCCCGTGTCTCTCTCTTTCAACAAGCTTCTTTCCTTTCTTTCAAAATCAACTTTATATCTTTGATTGATGGACGGGAAAGATTTGCAACGGATATGGTGTAGGGCATCAATTCTTGACAATAATCTTTAAAAGCGAGAAATCTGATAGGTATTCATATTTACGGTTTTTGTTTTTAGATTTGGTACCAGAAGAGAAAATGAGAGAAATGGAAAAATAATTTGGCCGGCGGGGAGGAGAACAAGAGTTGTTGCTGCGCGGGTGCGGTGGTGATTTTGGTTGCTGTCAGCTAGTGAGTTGCGACTCTACGTGGCTGTTGAATTTATGCTTTTTCTCCATCTTTAGTTTTTATTTTCAATTTAGAAAGTAAAAACATTTATGAATAACAATGAGTGAAACGAGAAAGAAGACGAGAAAATAAGTCAAATGAGTGAATGTAGTAGTTTTATATTATTGTCACAAAACCTTTTTTTGGTAAATTATTACAAAATCTGTTTGTCAGTAATAATTTCAAAAAGATTTACTTTCTCATTTACTGGATTAAATTGTAACCAAAATTTCCCCGAATAGCATCTTCCACTTTCATCAAAACCAAAATAGTAACGAGTTTTACTGGCAAGATAGCCACAAATACCTGTAATTTGTACAACGCAGTAAGGGCAATATTGGAAAACAGAAACTCCTTTCTCGAAGCTTATTATGTTGAACTCGTAATTAACATTATATCTCTGCTTTGATCCATTTGATAGCCATTTCTGTGCGTTTCACTCTTTTTGATCAACTCAGCGATCCAGAAAATGCTGGCAGTGTTCGACAAGTCGGTCGCCAAAAGCCCCGAGGCGCTGCAGAGCCCTCAGTCCGGATCAGCCTCCGCCCTGAAAGATGGGTTTCTGGCGCGGCAGTTTGCCTCTGTGCACCCTTCCTCCGTCACCGTCAATCTTGGCTCTTCTGGTGTAATCGCCTACTCTCTCGACAAACAGAACCCTCTTCTTCCAAGGTACAATACCATCGGAAAATCATGCCTTTTTTTGTTTAAAATTAGTGAAATGGATGATACCTACCCTTTAAAGCAAACAAGATACTAAGGCTGCCCATTTCGTTTTTGTAGTTTTCTTTAATCCGAACTTGATGATTCGTGGGTCTTATTTTTGGGTTAAGATAAATTAATATGGAAGATGCCCTTTAAAGAAAAGAAGAAATTATGATTGCCCATTTCTTTGTTTTTTAATGTTTGTGTAGTATTTGGTTGATCTGGGCTTGACGATTCGTGGGTCGTTGGGTTTTTTCTGTGACTTTTTGTATGTGTTCGTTGGTTTTAATGTTAGTTTTGTACAGATTGATATTGTTTTTTATGATCAGAGAACGTTGGTTTGGATTAAATCTGTTCCAGATTGTTTTCATTTAGTTTGAGGAAAAAAAGTCTGTTTGACCATATGTATTTTGGCCTTATTTGTAAAAATTGTGTGATTGGATTCAATTCTAATTTGTTTGTCTTCATGTATTTTGATGATATGGTTTTTACCTCCTGTAAATTCTTTGTTTTTCTTGATAATGACAAAGAACATATGAATTGTTTGGTGGAGATTCGGAACAAAAAGACAGATTAACTTTTTGGCAATATCCTCCTAGTAATTTAAGTATAATTTCATATATTTGTTGGAGTGAGATCATAGAATTTTTGTTTCTCATTCATTTGAATGCCATTTTCTTTAATTGTTTTGTAGTGCAGAAGATTGATTCTTATGATTTTGTTGTGGTTAATGATCAGTAGTTTTGGAATTGCATTGAGAAATTAACTCTGACTTTGTTCTCGTTTAAATTTTCTCACGAAAAAAAAAAGAAGGAACCAAATTTTCTGTTGTTATGGCTCTTGGTTTTTTGTTTGTCCTGCTAGCACTTCAATTTAATGTTTGACATTTTCATTGTATATTGTTAGGTTGTTTGCGGTTGTGGACGACATTTTCTGCCTGTTCCAAGGCCACATTGAGAACGTTGCTCTTCTTAAGCAACAATATGGATTGAACAAAACAGCCAATGAGGTGATCATTGTGATTGAAGCTTTCAGGACTCTGAGAGACCGGGGTCCCTATCCTGCTGACCAGGTTGTGAGAGATATCCAAGGGAAGTTTGCATTTGTTCTCTTTGACAGTGCTTCCAAAGCCGCTTTTGTAGCTGCTGTAAGTAAAACCTCTCTGCCTAGATATGCCCTCAATCGGCCCATGTCCTTGTTTACTTTCAAGTTCTTGTGTCTCTTTCTTTGGTTTTGTGGTTGAGCTGACTCCTTTTCTTGTGCAGGATACTGATGGGAATGTTCCGTTCTTCTGGGGAACTGATTCTGAAGGCCATCTTGTTCTTGCAGATGATTCAGAAGTTGTGAAAAAGGGCTGCGGAAATTCCTTTGCACCATTTCCTAAAGGTATATAACTATAACCAAATGCATTAGGCCTGATAGGATAAAAAGTTTAGCATTTTCTTGGTGTCCTTTATGCGTTGTATGATGTTCCTGCTATATTTCAATTGTGGAGCAGTATAATGCCACAAATGTTGTATGGAATTAGTAGTTTTGTATATTGGAAATTTGAATTCCTTAACATGTAAATATGCAACTGATTTCTCATCTTAGTCATTGGGATAATCTAGGCCCTTTGTCCTGCTTCTGTTTCTTGTTTAGCATGGCATTGCTTTCCTTTTTAGTTGTTATGATCTTAGCTTGAACTTTTAACTTGAATCATTGGTATGAGAGGTAGACTGCTAATAACTATGTTGGTACTGTTCTCTCAGGTTGTTTCTTCACTTCCTCTGGAGGCTTGAGGAGTTACGAGCATCCCCACAACGAGTTGAAGGCGGTGCCACGTGTGGATAGCTCAGGTGAAATGTGTGGTGCCAATTTCAAGGTCGATGCTGAAACTAAGAAGGAATCGAGTGGCATCCCAAGAGTCGGGAGTGCTGCCAACTGGTCGACAAATTATTAAGGTTCATAACTAATTTCGTTGAGAAGGCTTTTGCTATTAAGTAGGCCTTGGATTAATTCTGATCCGATTTTTCTCAATTGTATTTCCGTATTCATGACATCGTTTGCCTTTAAATGGCTAGGTGGCTACCAAAGTTTGTATGGTTATTGAAAATTTGAAAGTAAGAGGTGATTATGTAATTGCTTACTGTCAAAAACTTCTGGCATAGAACATCAAATAATACTGCGTTGGATACAGACCAATTTCTGATATGGGATAGTTATGTAAATGTATGAAGGATATTGCTTCAGCCTCGGGCAGGTTTGGGGCATCGAACACCTTGCAGACACGCTGTTCGCCTTTGCCTTTCCTGACATCAGCCTGATTGTTACGGCATGGTCAACCACATGTCCTCCAGCTGGTTTCTTTGGGTCTAATATGAACACTCCACCGCCAGGGTCGGCTGTGACTGCACAATAATATGATCCACCACCGGGGTCACAACTAGTTAGATGGTTGACCCGGAACCTTTTAATTTTATGTCGGATTACGGGTGCAAGAAATTGACAGGCTTACTTAGAAGGCACAGTTGAAGGTGATTATAAAAACTCCTCATTTACTGCAATTAAGGGAAATGTTCTATTCCTGGCCGCTTCGCACTATATTAGAGCATCTTTAATGGGGTCCCTAACCACCATCTTTGAGGACTCATTTAGTGGCTTTAGAGGAATATTCGAGTCCCTAAAAGAATATTGTCCATGATAGAAATTTTATAGTATAATCCCTAAATATAGGCACTAAAATATTAAAAAATTATTTATCATTTCATTGAAATATTGTAACCATTGATAAAAATAAAAAGGGAGTCTTAACGAAATACTTATGGTACTGTTCACTTTTAACGTTCATGACATTTTTACTCTAAAAAGTCACTCCTGGTACCATTCACTTGCAACACATTTTTGTCCTTTTGATTAAACTCAAAATTTTCAAGCTCTTTTCATTAGTTTTCCTAAATAAAAAACTATCTCTACCATTGATTTTTCAAGAATTAAAAAAAAAGGCAAACGAGAAGTTGCCCTGTGGGCTCAAAAAATAAGAAAAAACACATAAAGAACAGCACCATTCCCACTCAAAATTAATATGGAGTCCACTATTTGAGTCCCTATATGTAGTCCTTATACTTGAGAATTCTTTTGAGGTATTTGACAAGTCTCTATGTATTGAGTTACCTTGAGGACTTCAATTCCGGGCCATTGAAAGTCATTTGTCCCTATATTTAGGGACTATATGGTTGTGTGGACTCCATTTAGGGTCTTTATTGGAGATGCTCTTAGGAACACCAGCTCTTTCTTTCAACAATTTTATGTCATGTGTTTAGGAAGAAATACTTTGAATTCTCCCATACCAACTAAACCAAAGAAATACGAGTGTTTGGTTTAATTTTAACACTAAACAAATGCAATATGTTGATCCCAAAAACTACTTAGTCTATGTGGTACACATGCCGAAAAGCTAATAACCTAACTATGTCTTTCAGTTAAATGCGGGTCATGCCAACTCATCGGCTGAGCTCGACAGGGAGTGATTGAGTGTTGTGGCGTTGGGCGCACTGATGACTTCTAAATTTTATGACTACGATCGAGGAAGGAACAGGTCTCGGCCTTCGGGTTGTAGAGCATGAAGACGAGGCTGTTAATTACTATGAAGTTCAATACTAGATTCGGCTTTTAGTGTGCCGAATACTGAGTGATCTGGTAACACCACAACTTGTTGAAAGGCTAATGGGATGACTTTTTCCAACAAGGACTCAAAGAACCCTTGCTAACATAGACTTGGATAGGTAAGGAACCAACCTAAAAGCAGTGTTGTGTTATCCAAACTGAAAGTGTTTCTCAGTTGCCTGACTTTACTGCTCCAGTGTTGTTTATCCAATTGAATATGTCGTTGGTTGCCTTCACAATATTGTTTATCCAAATTGAAGATGTGTTGGTGGGTAAACAATAAAGTAAAATTTCTCAAGAGGTTTAAGAGGATTCGCGTAGAGCGAGAGTTTGTGCAGGCAGATTTGTGTGTTGCTTTGGAGAGGTTTTGAATGTTGCACTACCCTACCTCTTTATAATGATGATTTACCACAAGACCGAATAGAATCCCACTCGGAGTATAATTATGACCTCTCCTACATTCTTTCTAAATGCGTTTCAGCCATTCCTATCTGATTTAGGACTCTAAACCCAACCTTTTTGCTTTTTAGATTCAATCTTCGACTTCAATAGATACTCCTTGATTCTTGAAGCATCATTGACATCTGATTCAATCATGACGACTCTTCATTGTATCAGGATTCAACTGACTCTTCCTTGGGCCAGGCTTTACTTGGGAATATTCCATGTTCCTTGGGGATTTATCCTTGGGTCAAGCCCATGATCGCTCTCGAGTCAAAACTGTTAATTTGGGTCCAAATAGAAGGATTAGAGGAATGAAGCTGTAGTGGGTGACAACCTTGGCCTTCCACATGCTCCACTCCTTCATGGAGTAAGCCATTGAGCACTCCACCGAGCCGTTGGTCGTCGTCTTGTATTTGCTCTTTAAAGATACACTTGACGCCACTGAAATTTTCATGTGTTGTCGACTCCTTCGTTTTATTTTATTTTCTAATTTTTCTTTTGTTTGTCTATTTATTCATTTAGGTTTATGATATTTAGAATATTATAGATCCATATATATGTTGTATCAAAACACCAGGTAATTGACATAATTCCAACAGAAAGATCAAATTGATGTGAGTTAGTAAATATTAAGAATGAAATTGATCGATTTTAAAATTGATAGAGCAAAATGAGAAGTTATGTCAATTTCAAAGACAATTTCTTAAAAAAATCACAAATCAATTTCAACAGTCCAAAAATTTTCATAAAAAGAGAGAAAATCCCAGTGCGGCCCGTGGATTTTAGACACGTCGTTCAAACAATAATTCAGGTAGGTATTTGTATAATAATATAACTATATATAACAGTGCGCCCGACGCAAAACGTCCGTTTGCTTCGCGGAAACTACAGTGGAGGACTAACTAGGTATTTTCTCTCTCTAAATTATTCGCAAAGGAGCGGTCGGTCTACTTCCCCGCTCCTCTTTCGATTTTCCCTCTCATTCATATTTTTCGTCCAATGCCATTAATCCTATATTTTCTCGCCTCCCAAACAGATCTCTCAGCCTGCCCGCTTCAGAAATTCGGGTTTTTCTCCCGAATTGCGGCTCCAATTTTCAATGCAAATCCCCAATTCTGACGAAGCTGCCCCCGAAAACCCTAAGGAACCAGAGCAATCAGAAGCTGAAGCCTCCAATCCGACTGTCGAAGAGGAAGATGGCGGAGCCGCTGCCGACGGCGATGACGGCGACTCGAGGGTTGTCGATATTTCCGGCAAAAGCTTAAACTTTTCGATCAGGGAGAATTCTGAGGATGCCGGGGCTTTGTATCTGTATAAAAACGTGTTTATTTTATTGCCGAAGTCGATTGCCTCTCACAAGCGATTGAGAACGCTGAAGTTCTTTGGGAATGAGATTAATTTATTTTCGCCGTCCGCGGCGATGGAGTTTGAGAGCTTGGAATGCTTGCAACTGAGGATGTCGTCGCCGGAGTTTGGTGGGTTGCCGTTGGATAAATTGAGTGGCTTGAAGGAGCTTGAGCTTTCCAAAGTGCCGCCGAGGCCTTCGGGGTTTCAGATATTGAGCGAGATTGCTCGGCTCAAGTGCCTCACCAAGCTCTCTGTTTGTCACTTCTCTATAAGGTAAGCTTTTTTTATTTTTTTTTATTTTTTTATTTTATTTTTCTCCTGCTTAAGGACAACGCTGATTGCTGTGTTTTTCATTGGAATGCTTTTGATTCGAGTTTTTGTTTAGTGATGTAGACTGGATAGGCAGTGATATTGGTCATATATTATCAAATTTTGTACTTTCGAGCGGTTTTGCCTAGTATAAGATGAGCCCTCTGAAGTTGAACTCCTAAATGGTTTCATCATTTGTGTGCTTTAGCTAGTGAGTAAGCTTGAATGCGTTCGGAAGGAGTGATGGTCGAGGTTCGAGGATCATAGGCTAGATGAAAAAGTAGATGACTTCATTAATTACTTGGGTTTTTACCCCTATACCTTTCGTGTCTTTCTCTTAAGAGATTATATAAAGTTTTCAACTTTGTATGTGATCAATGTTCCAACATTCTGATGGTTATACGATTCTTTTTCTATGAACTTGTTGATATGCAACTGCTAACAAACATCCGGAAAAGTAACATAAAGAAGAGAAATCAAAACTAATGAGCATTTACGTTGAGTGCGTAATATTAGGGAAAGAATGATGCACATCCAAAATGTAGTACAGGTGTTGCTATGCAAGTTTAATGTACCGGTAACATGGCATCCTCAAGATTATTTGTTGCATTTATGGTATTTTTTATGGGCCTTGAGCAAAAGAAGTATGAAATGTGTCAAAGGTAATTAGGGATCATTTGAGAAATTCTTATTTAATAGTAGATCTTTCGGATAAAACACTGATGGGAGTTTTGTTTGTGGTCTTGAATTTAAGGATCTGGTAATCTTGTTAATTATCTCTATTTGGCTAGCTTTTGAGTGAAATTCTGGTTTTTATTATCATTAATATTGTTAGCAGTTTTCATGTATTTGGGCAATTAGGCCTCTATTACATCATAATTAATGGTTTCTTCATTTCCATAGAATGTAAAAATAGTTACCGACTTTAACTTATCCACTTTATGGCGTGTTTACTGCAGATACCTCCTTCCAGAAATTGGCTGCTTAAACACTTTGGAATATCTAGATCTTTCATTCAACAAGATAAAAAGTTTGCCTGCTGAGATCAGTAATTTAAATGCCTTGATATCATTAAAAGTTGCTAATAATAAATTGGTGGAATTGCCTTCGACTTTGTCCTCTTTGCAGAGGTTGGAGACAATGGACCTGTCCAATAATAGATTGACATCACTAGGATATCTTGAACTTGACTTGATGCACAACCTCCAGATTTTAAATCTTCAGGTACTTACATTCAATCGCAAACTAGGATTATTGTAGTCAAGTGTTCCTTTTTCAGTGCTGGTATTCTTCTATCTATAATCTACAATAATGACATTCCAAGGTTTAATTCATTGGATCAAGATTTTATTTCATTTCTGAACTTATCCTCAATAACTTGCTGAAATTCATATTCTACTGCTACTTTCTTCATGATGGCTTTGTGCTTATTCTTTTTGTGCCAAACCACTTAAACTATCTTTGGACAGGTTTTAGGCTATCATGTTTCTTACAACCATGGCGCACATACTTTTTTAATTCATTTTGTTTTGACTTCTGCAAACAGTGTATAAGTTCACTTGCAAAATCATGTGGTTTGCTTGTAGAAGAGAAAGATGACCACATGCACCTATTTGTTAATTAGGTTTTTGGTTTCTTTTATTCTGAATTGTATATGTAGTTTCAACTTCCTTTTAGAATAAACGTTCTTTAGTTGTTTTATGTGATATCTGATATGAAAATCTAACGTGGTTTATTTCATGCTCTCTTATGGTTCAGTACAACAAGCTTCTCACTTTCTGTCAAATACCCTCATGGATATGCTGCAATTTAGAAGGAAATGGGAAGGAGACACTGGGTGATGATTCTACCAGTTCCTCTGTAGAAATGGAAGTATATGAAACCCTTCTTGGGAACAATAATGAAAGTTTATTTCGCAGAGGTAAGGCTGCGGAATTACACATGTACTTTATTTAGTCTTCAGTTTTAGTTAGTCAACGCTCTCTCCTTGATTCTCTCTATTATATATATATTGGTATGTGATTTGTATCTTACTCTGAATGTTTTTACAGGCTTTCATCATAGCTCAGCAAGTTTAACTTTCGCACATTCATCGAACAGTAGGTGCTGTGCAACTCGGAGGTCAGGTAGGTGGAGGAAGCAAGGGTACAGTTTGCAGCAAAGAGCTCGTCAAGAACGCTTAAACAACAGTAGAAAGTTGAAAGGTCTTGATCCTTCCAAGCGGTTACACGTGCGGGAAGATGAAGAAAGCAAACCAGGCATCCAAGATCTTCTTGCTTCTGAATCTTATCCTGAAGGTGCATCAGACATTATCAATCTGGATGATGATGGTGATCAAGATGTACTATCTAGGGAAGTGCAAAGTGAAAATATTGTGTGCCATGATGTGAGCTCGAAGGAGCGTTTTGTAGGAAATTGCTCATCTGTGACTCCAGACTCTAGCACACTAGATGAAAGTGATGAAAAGGATTGTTGTGAGTTTGATGCATCGTCAGCCTCCAATCAACAGGTTTATCGTGAGGAAGATGAAGGTTCATCTTCAGATGCATCAAAAAGTATTTGTCAACCCAAAAGGCACCCTGATGGGAACCTTGATAATCCGAGACGGCCCAAACATCCTAGATACTGTCCTGATAGTTCAAACTTGTCTCGGAAATATAATGACTTCTCGGTTTGCAGCACTGAGGACCATCTTTCTGATGGCTTTTATGATGCAGGGCGTGACAGGCCATTCATGCCACTAGAACTTTATCAGGAAAAATTCCACCTTGACTCACGTGAAGTCATTCTTGTGGACAGGTTGTAATTTTATGCAAGTCTTTTATGTTCACGTGTATTTGCTGTCCTCCTCTTGGTTTTTAACTGATAGTGGTTGTGTTGTTTAATTTATCTTCAGGCAATGGGATAAAGAGTTGGATGTTATTTTACGTTCTGCCCAAGAATTGGTGAATCGTTTAAATACAGATGGAAATAAGGCTGATATGCTGCAGATTGCATCATTGCTTGCTCTGTTTGTATCAGATCACTTTGGGGGAAGTGATAGGAGTGCTCTTGTTGAATGGGCACGAAAAGCTAATCCTCTTTCAGACTACAGGAAGCCTTTTGTTTGCACCTGCCCAACTGGAAATAAGGGCTTTATTAGTTTGTCCACTAAACCAGTTTTAAAGAATTTTGAAGATATCGTTTTTTCTGATCTCTGTGAGAAATCCCTTCGTTCTATTAAAGCACGACAAAAATCCATTGTGGTTCCCATTGGAACCTTGCAGTTTGGTGTGTGTCGGCATAGAGCATTGCTATTGAAGGTGAGTCTGTATTAAATTTATCATTTATTATTTGTACTGATGTCTGTTAATTTGCAATAGGTTTTAATTTGGTATCCTAATATGATGAAACTTAATTTCTCTGCAGTATCTTTGTGATTGGGTGGAGCCTCGGGTACCTTGTGAGCTTGTTAGGGGTTACATGGATTTCATGCCACATGCGTGGAATATTGTATCAATCAAGAGAGGTGCCTCAGAGATTCGAATGGTAGTGGATGCATGTCGTCCGCGTGATTTAAGAGTGGAGACTGATCCTGAATATTATTGCAGGTCAGTCTATCATGTAAATGATCTTGGTAATTCTTCACTATTGAAGATGCTCTGGATAAAGGAAAATGTTCTTTTTAGAGCGTATTCGTGTTCTGGGTCACTGTATTGCAATGCCATATTAATTCTGTTTTTGTAGGTTTAGCATGAAATGCTTGGTAACCCTGTAAATTGCTAGGAATTGTTGCGTGATGCCTGGTCATATAACTTTTATAAAGTACATGTCTGCATTATGGCTTATGGTTCATCTTATCCCCTCCTTTTCTGTTGTTCCTTGATCTGTGATGTCACTTATGGCTTGATTATCAACTTGCCTACGTTCGGAATGTGTCTATTTTGAGTGGAGAATCTTTGTATCAATGTTGCATTTAGATGCAGTGCTTAGGATTTGGCAGTAATTGTTTTGTACTTCATTTGTGAAATTATCTTGTACTATTTTTGCCCTTTTAGGACCTTCATATCTCAAATTTTAGTTTAGATGTTTCATTTGGTTTGATTTTTGAACTGCTGTACACATATTGCCTGCTTGGCTAGTAAACATATTGTGATTTTCGAATATATATTTTATTACATACCAAAAACATGGCATTACAGGATATTTATTGCTGAGACTTTGTGTGTATCTTCACTTTGTGATGGCAGGTATATTCCTCTCAGCCGGACCAAAGTTCATCTTCCAATTCGAAGCAGCCCTGCTCCTACCTCCTTCCCTTCTATGCCCTCTTGTGATGAAACTCTAAAAAACTCTGTTACTTCTCTCGTCCGGTGCAAATATGGATCAAATGAGGCAGCAGGAAAGGTGTGTTTCTTGAAGTTCAATCCGTTATCAGGCTGGAAAACTTTGGAGTTATTTTCAGGCCTTTAGTAGTTTGGCTGTGCTGGCAATTATTTGATAGGTCTGGAAGTTCCTAGGCTTGTTACTACAATTAATGATCTAAATCTTCCTTTTGTTTGCTTGTGGATGCTGCAGATGCGTACTTCCGTGGTATATGGAAATTCAACGGATGAAATTAGGAACTTTGACTACAACTGTTTAGGGGAAATAAGGATTTTAGGTGCTTTGAAACACCCTTGCATAGTGGAAATGTATGGACATCAGATATCTTCCAAGTGGGTTCCTTCTGGGAATGGTAGTCCTGAGCATCGTATATTGCAGTCTATAATTTGGATGGAGGACATAAAAGGAGGTTCCTTACAGGTGAATTCAACTATAGATAGTAAAGTTTCAGGTTTCATTTTGCTTGGTTGGTTTTATTTATTTTTTTGAACATTTTCATCTCCATCATCCGACAGAATTATATGGAAAAGCTATCAAAAGCTGGTGACAAGCGTCTTCCAGTGGAGTTAGCTTTGTGCATCGCTAAAAATGTTGCATGTGCATTGGTGGAGCTGCATTCAAAGCACATTATTCACCGGGACGTAAAAAGTGCAAACATTTTGATTGATCTGGATAGGAAGAGAGCTGATGGAACACATGTTGTGAAGCTCTGTGATTTTGATAGGGCAGTTCCCCTTCGATCTTACTTGCATACATGCTGCATCGCCCACATAGGAATACCTCCTGCTAATGTTTGTGCTGGAACACCTCGCTGGATGGCCCCAGAGGTTTTGCGAGCAGTGCATGAACGAAATATATATGGATTGGTAAGTTTTTCATCCGGTCAGTTTGTCACATATCTGTCGATCCCTTATATATTTTCTTCTCTACATCTCTTTTCCATCTGTTTGGTAGTTAACTATTTGTGCACAGAATGCTATAATATGCATACAAGTGTTCATTTACTTTGTTCATTAGGTTATAGACAAGTTTTCTTTTGAAATATAGCATCCAGTTAGTATAATAGAGCATATCTTTTGTTGACAAGCAATTGTATTAAGCTAGGACAATGAGTGTTATCATAGCTAGGCAACCACAAATAGCACTGCAATAAATCCATCTATCTAAAAACATACGTTCCCATTGGAGTTCGAGATAGTTCCATGGGTTTCAACCTCAATATTTCTTCTATCTTAAATTTGTGTTGCTTTGCTTTTTTTGTGTTGGTAAGTTTGTTTCCCTATTGGTAACAGGAAATTGATATCTGGTCGTTTGGGTGCTTGCTGTTGGAAATGTTGACTCTGCAAATTCCGTACTTCGGAGTACCTGAATTGGAGATTCATGAACTTCTGACGGTACTACTCCTCTTGTTCCATCTTTATTCGTATGAAGAATTTTGTATGATTGTTAGAGAATGTGAAATATGACTGAATAGTGGGATTTATTTGTAAGATTTTGAGGTGTCCATACTTTCGGTGAGGTATGTATTGTATGCGTGGAATGCATCACTAATTGTTGTTTGTTGAAACCGAATTTGGAAACATCCTGTCAGTGAAGTGAGGAAGTGAATATGTTATTCTCATATGATATCGCTTCATTATTCCATAGCCTAGGTTGGCTTGTCATTAAGACTCAATCATGCATGTAGATTGTGTCAGCTAATTGTTTTAGGTTGCCTCTGTTTTATCTTTTAATGAAATTGTAGGTTGAATGTTTTGTAACCTCGGAAGTAATCTGCTTGTTTGGTGCGTGCAGAGGGGAAAACGACCAAGGTTAACAGATGACTTGGAGGCGTTTCGGTCATTGAATGAGCCGGTAATGACTCAAGCAGGCGCGGAACTTGAGGGAACAGAGGCTGACTTAGACACACTGAGATTTCTTGTTGACTTGTTCTACCAATGTACGGAGGAGAATCCGGAGAATCGTCCGACGGCTGACAACCTCTACGAATTGATACTGGAACACAGCAAAACTCTTACAAACTCGGAAACTTAGAAATCCTAGGTTGAACTGTTGAGTAATAATAATCTATAGCAAACCCCATAATTTTGTGTCCCAATGATGTATTCCTATATTATTTATTTCTTTTGGGCCTAAAATGTTTGGGATTGCCCTGGAATCATTGTAGTCAGCTGTAAGAGTAGGGTTTGTAATTTAGTTAAGATGTGTAATTTTCTTGGTAGTTATTTCTGGCATTTACGACGCTTAGTTATCGGTGTATTGATTGCAGACTGTTAAGTTGAACACGAACTCATTGAAGCCTCCAATTTTTTATAGCATTTTGAGTTTGGTGATTGGCTGCTCGCATCAATGTACACAATGTGCGCGTTAGAAATTCTGTTGTTCAGGCTAATCGGCAACTAGTTAGCAGTAGGTCCTCATCATCTTACGGTATCTGAGAAAGTTTGTTGGTGCTTCGTGTGGTGATACAGATCCTGTATCGGAAATGACTTCTAATTTAAGCTTGTTGAAAAAGCACTTTGAAAAGCTATATGCCCCCTCGACGAGTGATTTTGCAAAAGCACTTTAAAATCACTTACGAGGGGAAGGATTATTCCGAAAGTAGTTGTTGGTGGATCCTCCTATGTCCTATCGCACTCCCAAACCGGCTCGAAGCTTCTTAGAAGGCATCCAAATAATAGTAACAAAAATAAAATGAGAGAGCATCTCCTTCCTTCTTCTCTCAAATCAAACACACATAGGCCTAGTTGCTAGAGACAAGGCTGGGAGAAATAAAGTATGTTGACGTCATGAGCAGACTGCGAAGCATCATCTTTTGCTGAGATTATTATGGACTGGTTCACACCCAAAACCAATGCATGAACATGATGACCAATTGAATCGACATCAATCCATCTATAGCTACCGCCAATTCCACCGGACGAATTTCGCAGTAACAGTCATCACGGACAAACTTAACAACGCGAAATACAACTCCTGGCGTCTTGATATGTGCCATGTAACGTTGGATGAAAGGTCAGCGGCCTTGAGGTAACACAGATGCATCAGCTCGGAATTCCGACCTTTTTTTTATGGGAATCGAGGAATTAGGGATATCCCAGATTTCAACACTGAAATCACTGCGTAAGGCATAAAAATGAATAATTATTGGTCATAACAAGGCGCGCGTGCTATACATAACCAACAGTCCATCGTACTGTCGGTGCTGGAAGATGAGCATGTCGGTCCTCGGGATAGAACTTTGTAAACCACGGCCGCCAAATATTTGTTTGCGCGCATTCAATCAACAGAAGCTGCATTCCTAACTTCATTCCAAACCACAAATACCCCTTGTAGGGGATAAAATATCTGGAACAGTATTCAAGAGCGTGAGTTGGAGTTGATTTTCCGAGAAGGGGTTTACGAGCGTAAGCCGATCTACAGGTTTATTTAAGAAAAGGAGATATATATCAATGAGATGATCCGAGGCAAAAATCATGCCCTAGCTCCTAGGTATGTCTCTCTTCTTCGAGTTGCAATTTCAAGGCCAAAGGAACGAAATCCGTCCTGATTTTCATCACCACCATCGCCATCTGTACCACTAGTAGTACTATGAAAGATGCATGGCGGTTCCGGTAAACATCTGTTGTGAGCTCATATGCTCAGCGCGAATGATCAATGAAGCATTACCAGAGTAACATTCTTTGAGTGAAGAATCCTTTCTGTACTTAATAAGTGTCCCACAAAAGCTCTAGACGTCATTACTCCATTTGAGACTTTTAGTGGAAGAAAGCCAGGAGTAAAACACTTGAAAATATTTGGTTCAGTATGCTATTCACTGATACCAAGTCACATGAGACACAAACTGCAACCTACAAGCACAAGAGGCATATTTGTAGGTTACGATACATGTGAAAAGGGGTACATGATTTATAATCCTAGCACATGAGACATCATTATTTCTAGAGATGTGCTTTTCAATGAAGAGAGAAATGGAATTGGGAGACTAGCATAGGCACAAATGTCTGGATTCCACTACTTGACTCAGAAAGTGAAGAATCAACTAAGAATGATACTGAGAGTGTTCCCTTGTCTCAGCTGCCATCAAGTAGCACTCAATTTGGCATTCTAGAATTTGAAACTTATGATATAACACATTTGAAGTTGAAGAAAGTGAGTGAAGTTTATGAGCACTGTAACTTGTGCATTGTGGAACCTGAAAGCTATACTGAAGCAGCAACTGATGTGTCATGGAATAAAGCAATGGAAGATGAGCTGAGCATGATTGAGAAAAACAATACATGGTAGTTAGTGGATAGGTCATCAGATAAGCCTGTCATTGGAGTAAGGTGGGTGTATAAAACGAAATCGAATCTTGATGGATCAATGTTAAAGAACAAAGCCAGATTGGTGGCTGAAAGATATGCTCAGAAGCCTTGGAATCAATTACAATGAGACTATTGCACCGGTTACTAGGCTTGACACCATTAGAACTCTCATTGCTCTTATTGCTCAAAAAAGCTGGAAATTGTTTCAATTGGATGTCAAATCCTTTCTAAATGGCATATTGCAGGAATAAGTATATGTAGAGCAACCAGAAGGAAAAAGTATATATGTATAGCAACTAGAAGGCTATGTGGTTGAAGGGAAGGAGGATAAAGTCTACAAACTAGATAAGGCTATCTCTATGGCTTAAAATAAGCTCCCAGAGCTTGGTATGGGGAGATTGATTCATACTTCACATAGTGTAGGTTTCAGAAAAGCTCATATGAAGCAACACTCTATACAAAGTGCAGTGAAATGGAGGAATCATCATTGTCTCCATTTATGTAGATGACATAATCTACACAGGAATATGATTCAGAAGTTCAAAGAAGATATGATGACCATGTATGAGATGTCTGATCTTGGGTTGTTGCACCATTATCGGGGAATGGGAATAATGCTGACTGATACCAGCATATCTATTCACCAGAAGAAGTATGCAGCTTCCTTGTTGAGCAAGTTTGGACTGCAGGATTGAAAAAAAGTGAGCACTCCACTGGTTCCAAATGAAAAGTTGAGAAAGAAGGATGGAAGTGGATTTGCAGATGAATCAAAGTACATGAAAATTGCTGGAAGTTTGTTGTATCTCACAACAACTAGGCTGGATTTGATGTATGCAACTAGTTTGTTGGCAAGGTTTATGCACTTTCCTTCCAACAAACATATTCGTGCTGCAAGAAGAGTTTTAAGATATGTGCAGGAACACTGGAGTATGGTTTAGAGTATGAAAAAGGGAAATGAGCAGTCCTAATAGGGTATTGTGACAATGATTGGAGTGGTTCAGAAGATGACATGAGAAGCACATCATGTTATGCTTTATTATTTGGGAGTGGAATGTTCTCTTGGGCCTCGGTGAAACAAAACTGTGTTGCACTATCCACAACAAAAGCTGAATACATCAGTGCATCAGAGGTAACCACTCAGGCTATTTGGCCTTGATTTGTTTTGGAAGGCTTTGAAGTAATGCAAACAGATGGTGTGACAATACATTTGCGATTGCAATCACCAAAAACCCTATTTCCATCAAAGAACAAAGCATATTGATAGAAGGTACAATTTTATCAAGGATGCACTACATCAAGGAAAGATTGACCTAAAGTACTGTCTTACAAGTGAACAAGTAGCTGACATCTTTACCAAGTCTTTGTCAAGGGAAAGGTTCAACTATTTGAGAAGTATGCTTAGAGTGAAATTAGCGCACCATTTAAAGGGGAGTGTTGAAATATAAATGTGTTCACTGATTTATAGTGAATTTCTAGGTGTAATATTGTTATTGGAGAGTGTTGGTTAAGTAGCTCATAAGCTAGAAGAATTAAAGATGTAATTAGCTCATAGACTAGATTAAATGGAGGGCTGTGATTGATTTATATGTATAACTCTCTCTCCTCTAATGGTAATATGCTTGTACTGTTGTGAGCTCACAAGCTCAGCGTGAATGATCAATGAAGCATCACTAGAGTAACATTCTCTAAGTGAAGAATTTTCCAGATTTTGTTCTTCCAATTTTGTTCTTTTATTTTATGCTCTCATAACTGAGAATTTAGATACAAATTCTAACATGTGCGACTTGTTTTTCTCAGCCATTGATCATTCATACGATAGGCTGGTGCTATAGGGTTACTGCATTGCTTGCTTTGCTTTAAATAGCATGCCCACAATCCTCACAACTCCTTCAAGGCACACGAAATCAGGTTGCACACTAGGAAACCCTAATTGCACTCTGAAATTAAGGTTTTTGTTTTTAATTTTTATTTTAGTGTAAATTACGGTTTACATAATTAAGTTTGGGTGAAATTGCAACTTCAAAAACATTATAAAAACTTTAAAATTTCATACACAAAGTTGTAATTTAATTGCAATGTCATACATCTGTAAAAAAATCCTACTCCAAATTCGGGAGTCCAAGAGTTTTATAAAACGTTCTTGATGGAGAAAATGTGAATAAAAATGCCACTGAATTGAATTTGGTCCATGAATCTAAGTAATAGTGAGAATTCTGGATCTCTCTCAATTCAAAAATCCAGGATTTGAATTGAAGTCCTTTCATTGAGTCCTAGATTGCATTGATTTATCCTAAAGATTTCATTTCAATTGGAATTTGATTATTCACCATGTACGAGGATCCCCGCTAAGCATCTATGGCTGAATGGTTAAAGCACCCAACTCATAATTAGTGAATGTCATACATATGTGATGTGGCAAGATATAAACAAATTAAAAAGTGTTGTAGGGCACAAGTGGCCCTCTACTACAGTGGTGAAGAGGAATGTTACATCACGGCGTGGGTTCGAACCTCGTCAATTCCCTAATCTAACATTTGATCTAAAAAACTCTATTGTTTGACAAAAAAAAGTGTTGTAGGGCCTATCTACTGGAAAATTATAGAGAGATTGAGAGAGGTACGACAAAGAGTAGAAAGATGGGTAGACTGCATCAAGCCAACATAATCCATCTATTGTCTAGTTAATACAATTTTTGTAATAGATTTAAGGCAACCTAAATTTTTAGTTAATTTTCCATCTATTGTCTAGTTTTTCCACATTCCATTAAATTTCTGTCAAGAAAAATGCTAAGGTGACTCTCTTGAAGTGAGACTCTCCATAGACTCTCTGTCACCTCATATTTTTGGCACAACGTTTTATAATGTTGGGACGCAAATTGAAGTTAAACAGCGAAGTGACAAAAATTATATAAAGAGTCTTACATTTGAGAGAGCCCACTTAGCATTCCTTTATAGTCAAATATAGTTACATACACTAACATGTTAGTTTTAAAGGCAGTTTGGTCATTCTTCCATGCAATCTATCCTCATATGACGAAAATGCCTTTACTTATTGAAAATTTGGATGTTATATGGAGAAACTAAATGAAGGGAAATTTTCTTTGAACCCATATAATCTCACTATATATTCAACTTAAATTTTAATGTGAATTTTATTTTTGCATTATCATATAATTATCATCAAGTACAAGATGAGATTAATAGTAGAATCAAAATTTATCAATAAACCTACTTCTAATAATCAACTCTTACTATTACACAATCTTTCTCCTACGTTCTATATGCTGACTAAAACCTAAAGACGTCATAGAGAAAAACAAACTTTTTTACGAATGGTGATGTGAAGGTTTGGATTCCCCAAATAAGATATGAATTGATTTTTGATAATTATTTGTGTTTAGGATTTAGGAGCAGTTGTGTACTACCTGCAAATAGCGTGCTAGAGGAGACCAAGGATAATTATCCTTAAATTACAATTCTTTTACCTAGAATAGTTTCCAGTTGTTGTATAAATTCTTGTATTATATGTGCATAAATATATCAACGAAATCACCAATTCTAGAATTTCATTCTTCGTATGATTGGAAAATGCTAAATTTTTGCAAACTAAGAAATTGTTTTGAATATCTCAACTCATAGGTTGATTCGGTAGAGAATTTGCAACTTTTAGAAATTTTCCTATGATGTTCTCGTTTTCTCTCTCAGCTTCATCGTAAAATCTTGGTTTTTTTATTTTTTTTATTTACATGTAAGGGAAAATTAGAATCCCTTACAGTTTTTCTATATCATTTAAATTAAACATCTGTGCCTTTTTAAAATTTGATTAAAGTGCTTTGACCAATAGTCATCTCTATTTTTTAAAATTAAAATAAATTTTGAATTTATCATTTTATCTGCAGGATGCACTTTTCCTGATTTAGTGGAGATATTAGTAATTAAACTATATTTTCTCTTTTTCCAAATATGTTTTTTCGATCACGGTTTTTTTTTTTTTTTTTTTTTTTTTTTTGTTATGCAAACATTTAATATTATTTCTTTTTCCAAATGGTTTTTTCCTTTTCAAATAGTTGATGATCAACATAAAAGCTCCATGTAATTTTTTTAATTTTTTGTGAAATTATATTTTTTTTGCCGCATACAACATCTTCAAAACTTTTCACTTTCATACCTTAAGTACTATTTTATTTCAATATAATAAATTAGTTACATTTTCCATTCATTGATCTATTAAAAGCTGATATGGCTGCCACATTTGTGCCACGTGTGGCAAATTTTTTTTTTTTTATGCATTAAAAATATTATAATATTTACCCAGAAAAAAAATTTGAAAAAAAGGATTCATCCATTTCCTCTCCCTTGTTTCTTCCTCCCCCATCCCATCATCGACACCTTTATCCTTTTCCAGTGCTTCTCCACATTCTCTCTCTATCCTTGGAGCCTCGCCGCCGTGCAAAGGCATCCCTCCACACCAATTACTGCCTCGCACCATGGGCCCCCAACTTCTCTTCTGGCGAAATCCCATCTCCGACGCCGAGAAGAACCAGATCAAGGGCCTCAAGCACTTCGCGACCGAGGACCCAAACTCTCCCTCCCTCCTCCTTGCTCTCTCATCTCTTTCACTGCAATTTTTTGAATTTTTATCTCCCTCTCTCTCATTACAATTGCAACTCCTCTTTGATTTGTTTGTATGCGCTTCCAACTCCTCTTCGGACGAGACCCCCTCCCCAACGTTGAAAAGAACCAGATCGAGAACCTCATCGTCTCCTATGCTTCGCAACCTAGATATGCTGAAGAAAATTGTAGTGAGAGAAAGGGAGAGAGATGAGAGAGAAATAAGGAAGGAGGGAGGGTTTGGGTCCCAATTTGTTTGAAGGTACTGATTTTTTTAGCAATCAATTAGGGTTTCATTCAAATGGATTTGCAGGTTTTTCGCTTAGAGGAAGAAGATACTAGAGTTATGGTGGTTCGAAGAGAAAAGAAGAGAATAGAGAGGTTTGGGGGCTGAAGAATGAGTGGTCTGGGGGCTGCATTGGTGATGGGAGGAGAAGGAGGTGGGTTTCAATTTGGGTTTTTTTTTATAATTTTTTTAAGGATAAATTATTATAATATTTTAAATGAATAAAAAATTATTTTTTTGCCACATGTCACACATTTGGCAGCCACGTGGCACAACTGTGGTTGCCACGTCAGCTATTAACGGATCAATAGATGGAAAATGTAACGGAGGTACTATATTGAAATAAAATAGTAGGTGAGATATGAAAGTGAAATGTTGTGAAGATGTTGTATGTGATTGTAATAAACCCCAAACTTGAGGGGGTACAATGTAATTTACCCTTTTTTTTAAGTATAGTTGTTGATGAATTATTATTTGGTACAATATATTATGTATATATTATCTGTGGGTATGTTTGAATTTACAAAAATCATTAATTTGTACGTTTATTTGCAATTTTGGTACCTTTGATTTGATACATATTGTTAATATTGATACATTATTTTTGTTTTGTACACATTGTATATTGGTTTGTTTATATTATTCTCAATCCTATTTTCTCTTAACGTACTAAAAGAAAAAACTCATTTGGGTACGTTTGATTTTGGGGGATTTAAAAATATTTTAAACTATTTTGGAAAGAAAATATCTTCAATTGTAGATAATTATTTCGAAATTGTAGTATTATTGTGAAAATAAATTGAATCTAACCAACTTTTTTTTTTAACATATATATATATTTTACAATTATCTTTAACAGAGGAGAGTGTAATTAAAAGGCTAGATTATAGGAATTTTGTTACAATATAATGTGCATATAGCACCAAAATTATGACAAGAAAAAGTTTAATCAAATCACTAAAAGACATGGATGTTTGATCTAGAAAATTCAAAACTGAGGCACCTATATCAAAAGATCCCTAGGTTTAAAGATAATTTACTTATTAGATTGGATTTGTCAGGGTAGTTTAGGTAGTAAATTTGGATTTAAAGAGATATTTGTAGATTAATAAAAAATAATATGAGGGTAGACAGTTTGGGTATAGAGTAACGTTATAGGAGTTCAATCAAAATTAATTTGAGTAATTTCCTAATAAAAGTAATGTTACACTTATCACATATTTTTATTATATTTCTATTAGAAACGCGGTACAAATATGATAATAATAGTATTTTTGTTCTAATAAAAAATCCAGAGAGAAATCGGAAGTCGAGTACAAATTTAAAGGGAATTTTGACAATTTACTCAAACATTTTATGAAAAAAAATATATATATTAGTTTTGGAAGTATTTACATAATTTAGGAAACTATGTACCTTCTCCTAAGCATCATGGTCAACTGGTGGCCGGAACAAGCACAATATTTATATGGGAAGTGATTTCAGTCCATTTGTTTTCTTCTCCTTGCACACTAATCTCCACGAAAAGGCAAGTTAATCATTATTCTTGTAAAACTTAAGAACAATCAATTTACCTAAAAAGATAAAAGGATCAATGCAAGTGGTGTATTATTCTGGTACTTAGAGCCTTTGTTTTCAGCCCGCTGCATTTTGGATTTAAACTCTCCTATGCTCCTTTAACCTTAATGAAAAGGGTTTCTCTAAACATTTTATTAACTAAAAACCATCCACAAACTTTATTTAATAAAAAAAGCTTAAATTTTAATAAAAAAAAGCTTAAATTTTAATAAAAAAAGACTTAAGTTTTAATAAAAGTGACAAAAGTTTAACATAATAATTAAAAAAACAAAAAATCAAAAACAAAATCTGACTCGTACATCACATCACTCAATCACACACATTTTCCCTCCCTCCCTTTTTCTCCCTCCACCGTTATTAGCTTCTCTCTCTCCCCTCTTTCACATATTCTCATCAAATTTCTCTCTCTTCTCATCTTACCCATTCACATCAACTTTTTTTTTTCTTTTTTCCTCTCATCTCTCATATCACTCTGCTCTTACTCCATAAATATTACAATTTTTACTTTTTATTTTATTGTATGTTTATTGGACCATTAATTCATAATTTTTTTGGAACAAACTAAGTAATAATATTACAAGACAAAAAATAAAGAAAATTTTTTATTTTTCAGTTTGATAAACAATGCTTATTTTTATTTCGAAATAGTGATTTTATCTTTAGTTTGGACAATTTTTTTAAGTTTGTGTTGTGACATCCCACATCGCCCAGGGAAGTGATCCTTAAATGTATATTCTCATCCCTACCTAGCACGAGGCCTTTTGGGAGCTCACTGGCTTCGGGTTCCGTAGGAACTTCGAAGTTAAGCGAGAAGGGGGCTAGAGCAATCCCATGATGGGTGACCCACTGGGAAGTTGCTCGTGAGTTCCCAAAAACAAAACCGTGAGGGAATGGTAAGCCCAAAGCGGACAATATCGTGCTACGGTGGTGGAGTCGGCCCGGGAAGTGGTCCGTCCCGGACCGGGATGTGACATGTGTCATGTCATGTTAACACTAGTTATTTTTACAACTGAATATTGATTATTTCTAGAATCGAACACTGATTATATTTAGAACTTAACACTAACTATTTCTCAAACCAAATCATGACTAACTCTTGAACCGAATACTAGTACTATCACTATTTCTTAAACTGAACAATGACTATTTCATAAACTAAATACCGACTATTTCTTAACTGAACACTAATACTATCAATATTTCGTAAACTAAACATTGACAATTTTTTAAACCGAACACTATTACTATCACTAATTTGTAAACTAGTACTATCACTATTTCGTAAATTAACACTACTATTTCTTAAGCCAAACACTTATACTATCAATATTTCCTAAACATAACACTAAATATTTCTTAAACCAAACACTAGTATTATCACTATTTCTTAAACTGAAAACTAGCTATTTCTTAAACTGAACACTAATACTATCATTATTTTGTAAACTAAACATTGACTATTTCTTAAACTAAACACTAATATTATCACTATTTCGTAAACTAAACACTAATATTATCACTATTTCGTAAACTAAACACTAACTATTTCTTAAACTGAACACTAGTACTATCACTATTTCATTAACCATGGCAGAGAAAACAATGGACAACAGATGAAGCTCAACTGGAAATTGCACACTAACATCTATGGTTTTGGGGGGCCAAGAAATTAGTGGCCAATGGTTTGAAAAATAAACTTGGAAAAGGCATGTCATCAACATTAACTAGATACAAATGATTATATAAATGGTTATTCCAACATAACTTATTTTGACAAAATTTTGACGAAATTGATGAAAATGACTATAGCTACACATTTTGATAAGTTGAGGGACCAATGATAATGGATTTTTAGTTAAGGGACCATGGCTCCAATTTGATTAAAGTTGAGGAGCCATTGCTACAATTTACTCATAAAATTATAGAGTGATTTTTGGTTAAAATGCAAACTTTTGAAGCTCATTTCATTAGTCTTCCTTTAATATAAACTAGTATAAAATATCGCTTATATATAAAATATAAACGATTCATGACACCACAACTTGCTCTTTCTAGTTTCTATCTCCCATTCCTTAATATTCATTCAGGAAAGAAAAATAGCTAGCTACAAGTTCCTAGAATTGTTACCAAAAACCTTCGTATTCAAAATAAAAACAGTTGGAGTAACATACACGGGCTAATTCCATATTGATATCCAAAGAAACGAAAAAAAAACAAGGAAAAATCACCCTTCCACTTGCCTTGTTTAATCACCCTTCCACTTGTCTTGTTTTTTGACTTGGTGTGCCACATGCTTGCAGCTAGTGCAGTAATAATTAACCATTCTCTCCCAAAAGAAAAAGTTCCCATTAGCATTGAGCTTGAGGGAGAGACAGCATAAAAAACACAGATATTTGCACTCCAAAAAATAATCAAGCTTTTTTCTATATTTGAATATTTTTTTTTTAAGAAAATACTAATGAGATCATATTTTTGTATAATTTTATATGGTAAGTGATGTGTTTATGCCATGTTAATTAATAAATTTATTTGATTGGATGTCGGTTGTCTTCATCATTTGTCACGTCATATGATACATCAATGTGATATAAAAATGTGATCTCCCTAGTATTACTCTTTGTTTTTATATGAGAGAAGCGCATGATGAATAACTTCTACGGATTCTTTCATTTCACCAATTCGGACTATAGATAAAGAGCCAATTAATCTCCTTTTTATCACTATACTTCCCAAACACATCGGTTCTATTCCCAATTCTTAACCCGTAAGCTTTTCTACTTCTTTGCTAATCGGGACTAAAACTCCTTGAATATTTGACGATGCATTTTGTACCTTGCTAAAAAAAGGATCCTTATACAGCTTATACACATTGTTTAATCAATTCTCTCTAGATACGACCTAGCAATGCATGTGATGTGTAACACCCTTCGGCTTTTGAGCATTTGAAATAATGCCACTTATTAGTTTAGAGTGCTACTACGCCCACCCCTCAATGCTATCTTTTCACCTACCTTATATTCTTACCTACCATAAAAAGTTAAAAACACATAATACTCTCTTTACACCCACAATTATTCCTAGAATGTCCTTGATACATTTGTCAACTATTTTCCCACAGAAAACAAAAATTGAAATTCAAAACCACGCCACCCGACCCAATTCGATGGCAACCCCCTTCCCACCGCCAGCCAACTTTTTCTATCTGGAAATTTGGAGGAAGAGAGGGCCTTGACATGGCCGATTTCAATGGGAATGAGGAAAATGAGCGACATACTCGGTCAAATCGATTGTCGTTTCTAGACTGGTAAGGACGATTTGGGTTGAGGTTGAGTTTGTTTATTAGTGGGTTCAATTAAGATGGAGAAAAGAAAAGATAAGGTTGGGGATGAGACACCAAAACAGTAAAGGATGGTTGCCGTCATATTGGACGAGGTGGGCGTGGCTCTTCGCTTTCCTTCTAATTTTCAATTTTTTGTCTTGTTTTTTCTTCTAATTTTAACAAAGGAGCAACTAGAGCTAGTGTGTTGGCTGCATCCGCCATTTTTTTTCACAACTTCTCATATCCTTCTCCTAAAATCTCTCTTTGCCTTTTGGGACTTCTCCTCCATATTAAAGATAACAGTGTTTTTTTTAATTGGAAACAAAATGTTGAATTTATGTTATTTTGGCCATAAAAAAAAAGATAATAATTAATTTTGTTAGGGTTTCAAAAGTCATTTTATAAAAGGTTAAATGTGTCATTAAAATTTTCAATAAAAAGTGGGTGGGAAAATAGGGTTGAGGGGTGGGTATATATCACTCTTAGTTTAATAATGTTTAATAGGCTGGGCTGCTGCAACTTTCTGCTGCTTTATCTCTCAATTGCACTGTCTTCTAGTTAGGTTTCGGATAACAACCATTCCAGATTCAAAAATACAATTGCCTCCTTTGCAGCACACAGCTCATCTGAGATCAGCTCAGCAGAGCTGCTAATTTACAATGGGAGAGGACCACTCTAATGATCTAGTCTCTCTAGCCCACTGCCATCTAGTTATCTTACAACTCTGCCATCCTACAGTTGGGACCAGAGTTCTTAATGATCTAGGTCTTCAGCCTTAACTCTTAGGGAACACACCCCAAAGGAAATTGTAAACCATCTCTCTCTCTATACATCAGTGGTAATAGGGAGAAATGAACAAGGTTTATTGAGTACGTTATTCGTAAAACACATAATTCAAAAGTATGAGCCTTAGTTTTAGTTTCATCTGTATATAGTATCTCATTAGGTTATAGTAGGAAGAAAACTTGTGCATAAGAGTCTAGACCACGTCATTCGTAGAACACCTTGTTCAAAAATACGAGACCCCAATATTTTGATTCCATCCTACTTCTCGTTGTCTTACTCAGTGGAAGGGTCGTTCCTGTCAGGCAACCTTTCGGAGTAGGAGGGCATGTGAGTAGTGAGTGAGCACCCTTAAGCTTGAGCATCCATCTTAACACGCGTGTAATTTTGACTTGTTCTGTGTGTCCTACTAATGTCTGGAAGGATCCCTCTGTCCTTATGCTTGGAAAATTAATTATTTCAATCCAAGATTTAAAGAAAAAAGTACCAGTTTTCAGGAACACTATATTTAGGGTTTAGGGTTTAAGGTCTAAACGCTAATATGCCAATTGTAAACAAACCAATGTCAACCACACTGCATGCATTTTAAGGGGAGTAGGATTCTCTTCGCTCTAAATTTCCTCTTTCACAGTCCTCTTCTTTCTCACTTTCCTCTTTTTCTTTCTCTATAAAGAAGTCAACATCAGATGTTAACGTGACTTAATCGTAATCATTCAAATAAGAGGGGATTGAAGGGAGGAGGACTTGGAGAGATGAGAATCCTACTCCATTTTAAGGTAGTAAGAAAAAGTGAAAGGTCTGCTTTTTCCCTTCGTAGGTAAAAGTGTAAGAAGTGATTTTTCTTCTTTGGGGCAGGGTAATTACAGTGCCAGTGGTTTACAAACTAGTGAAAGTGACGCAATTAGGTCACTTTCTGGACAAAATTGGGAGTGACACTGGACCACATTTCGTTGCTCATATTGGCATATACTGCTCAAAGTACAGCAGAATAAGTTTTACCATTAGTGGTAGAACTCATATATTTAGTCTTTTAGCACATTCTCAGATCAACCTCATCAAATGGGTAGGTAGGAGTTGCTTATAATCAAGCCAGGGTAGACTAAATCACTTCTACCGCCTGCCTCTTTTGTAAAACGAGATCATGGTTTTGTTAGATTGTTTTATAACCGTTTCATTTATAATTTTT
Source organism: Pyrus x bretschneideri (assembly GCF_019419815.1). NCBI lineage: Eukaryota > Viridiplantae > Streptophyta > Magnoliopsida > Rosales > Rosaceae > Pyrus > Pyrus x bretschneideri. The sequence goes on from NW_025999798.1 coordinate 11,253,742, forward strand.
ACATTTTATATTTTGTGCATACCTTATAGAGATTATATGGGAGAAATGAGAAAATAAGAAAAGTGGAGGAAGATGGTGAAGAGAGATCTAAAGAAATTTTAACATTGCATCTATCGAGTGGAATTGTAGTGCAATGTGTATGGCACTGAATAATCAAGGAATGAACATGATGTTAAGAATGATTGCAAGTTATTCACTTCTTTTTTCAATTTTTTTTTTCTCAAGAGCTCTTGTTCTATGTGATAGCTAGCAAGACTTTCACATGGAACAAGAACTTTTGGATTTATACCCTAGCAAAGCTTTCATTTTTCTTGTATTAAATTAGATTAGACGATTCATTAGATTCAATGTCTATTAATGTAAGTAATGAATGCTTTGTTTTGTAAGTTTGCATATATTATTTGCTTCAACAAATAGTGGTTAAGTACAACCAATTCAATAAAGTCACAAAGTGAAGCCATCTAATTACAACTTTTGTGTATTGTTACCATGTTCCGGGGTATTTAGAGACTGCAATTCAAAGTTCTATTTTGCAGTTTTTTTCCCTTGGATTGGAAACTCCGCCTGTGTAAGTTTATCTTACATTGCCAGTCCCAAGCTCGGATAAAGGAGGAGGGGGAGGGCGTCAGGTAGTCAACAACCGGCACTCCTAGGTTACGTCGAATCCTTATGATAATGAATCATGAACAAAATTGCGCTAAAGCTACGGCGTCACCCGTAAGTGGCGCGCTGTGTGGCCCGAGCACAATGATAGGTGAGCAAGGGTCGCTGTATCTCCATCGGCGTTTGGATGCAGTGTTAAATGAGTAAGGGGGGCCATAGAAATTTCTTTTTGAACAACTCCACTCAAAGTTGTTTGGAAGCATCTACTCCAATCAACTTTACACAGGACATGCAAAAGAAGTACTTTGATCTTATTAGATGGGGGAAGGTGAAAAAGCTAGGACAAGAGGGTAGAGTTCAAGAGAGTAGAATGCGTTTAGGAACGTGGAATATAGGAACCTTAACGGGAAAATCTATGTAAGTAGTGGAAGTTGTGGTGAGGAGAAGGATAAGTATTATGTGCCTACAAGAAACTAAGTGGGTTGAGGATCTAGAAAACTCAGGTTTTAAACTTTGGTATTTGGGCACAAATAGAACGAGAAATGGTGATGGCATCATCGTCGACAAAACCTTGACACAAGATGTTGTAAATGTCAAGAAGGTAGGAGATAGAATTATGGCAATCAAGATTGTAATAGGACAAGAACTCATCAATGTGATTAGTGCATACGCACCTCAAGTAGGGTTGGATATAAGTTTGAAGGAGAAATTTTGGGAAGATCTTGGAGACTTGGTGCAAAGAATTGCTAAGATGGAGAAGTTATTTATAGGAGGAGATTTAAATGGACACGTGGGCAAGGAGACAGGCAACTATGGAGGTTTTCATGGTGCCCATGGTTTTGGGGAGAGAAACAAGGATGGCGAAGCCATCTTGGATTTTGCAATGGCATATGATCTCTTCTTAGCTAACACCTTCTTTAAGAAGAGAAAAGAACATGTGATCACCTACAAGAGTGGGTCGTCAAAAACACAAATAGATTTTCTTCTAATGAGGAAGGGGGGTTGTATAACTTGTAAGGATTGCAAAGTTATACCAGAAGAGAGCTTGTCTAATCAACATCACTTGTTGGTGATGGATGTATATATCAAAAGAGAGAGAGAAAAGAACAAGACCTTGAAGTGCCCAAGGACTAGATGGTGGAATCTAAAAGGAGAAAAACAAGTCATTTTCAAAGAGAAAGTAATTACCCAATACGTGTGGGATAGAAAGGGGGAAGCTAGCCAAATGTAGGATTCCATGACTAGTTTTATCTGAAAAGTAGCAAAAGGGGTATTAGGAGAGTCCAAGGGCTTTGCTCCACACCAAAAGGAATCTTGGTGGTGGAATAAGGAGGTACAAACAAAGGTTAAGGTTAAGAAGGAATGTTGTAAAGCCTTATACAAGGATATGATTGATGAAAATAGTGAAAGGTATAGAATAGCAAAACAAGAGGTGAAGAAAACTGTGAGAGAAGCTAAGCTAGTGGCTTTTGAAGATATGTATAAGCGACCAGATACCAAAGAAGGAGAGTTGGATATCTATAAACTAGCTAAAGCAAGGGAAAAGAAGACAAGGGACCTAAACCAAGTAAGGTGCATCAAGGATAAGAATGGAAAGGTTCTTGCTACAGAGAACGTGGTCAAAGACAGATGGAGAGGTTATTTTCATAATATTTTCAATGAAGGACATGAAAGGAGTACTTCTTTGGGAGAATTAAGTAACTTAGAAGAGTGTAGAAACTACTCATTTTATTGTCGAATTATGAAGGAAAAAGTGGTTGTAGCTTTGAAAAAGATGAAGTGTAGAAAAACAGTGGGCCCAGATGATATACTGATCGAAGTGTGGAAAGTCTTGGGAGAGATAGGTATAGCATGGCTCATAGACCTTTTCAATAGGATTTTGAAAATGAAGAAGATGCCAAATGAGTGGCGAAAGAGCACTTTGGTGCCTATCTACAAGAATAAGGACAACGTACAAAATTGCAAGAACTATAGGGGTATTAAGCTAATGAGTCATACAATGAAGCTCTAGGAGAAAGTTATTGAGCATAGACTGAGGCAAGAGACACTAGTCTCAGACAACTAATTCGGGTTCATGCCAGGGCGCTCAACCGTGAAGGCAATCTATCTTTTACGAAGATTGATGTAAAGATATAGAGATATGAAAAAGGATTTACGCATGGTCTTTATAGATTTGGAAAAAGCGTATTGTGGATGAAAATTTTCGCTTTCTTCTTCTTGGACAGAAATGCATTTGCAAAACAATTAACACCTAAGATCAAGGCCGAGAGCCTCACGCGCCTATGATGAATGGGGGGTTTTGACCGAAGAATCTCTGATACCAAAGTTAGAATTTGAGAGAGAGAGTGTTTAGAGAATTTTAGAAGAGAATTTTAGAAGAGAATTGGACTTAGATTTTTGAAGAAATGAGGGGCTATATATAGGGGTGTGGCCAGCCCTATTAGGAGAATTAGGACTGGCCACATATGGTTGATTTGTGGGATTGATTGCAAGATATTATGTGAAATAATATTTTACAATTAATTTGGTAATTAATCCCAATTTGAAAAGAATAATTAGGAGTTACTTTGTGGGTGAGGATTTGATGAGGAGTGATGAGAGGGTTTTAAAAGAATACCATTTTGGTCACCTTTGACCTCGATTGAGCTGTTATTGTCCATTGCATGCACGTGGTCTTTTTAACCCAAAAGTCCACGTGTTGTCTCTATATTTTTCTTGATTATTTTGGGCTACACACGTATGATAGGGTCCTAAGAGACATTCTTTGGAGGATTTTAGGGAAGACAGGAGTACGAGTAGCATATATCCAAGCTATAAAGGATATGTATGATGGAGCAAAGACTGCCCGTAAGAACTCATGAAGGACAAACTGAAAGTTTCCCCATAACTGTAGGGTTACATCAAGGCTCATCTTTAAGTCCTTACCTTTTTACATTGGAAATGGATGAGTTAACATACATATTCAAGATGATATTCCTTGGCGTATGCTTTTCGCAGACAATATAGTGTTGATAGATGAAACTCAGGAAAGGGTAAGTGCGAAGCTTAACCTTTGGAGAAAAGTGTTGGAATCTAAATGTCTTCACCTAAGTTGGTCAAGGATAGAATATTTGGAGTACAAGTTCAGTGCAAGTTCAGTGCAAATGGAGGCCCAAATGAGTTAGGGGTAAGGATCGAGACCACGAAGTACCAAAGAGTGACCGCTTTTGCTACCTAGGATTTATCTTGCAAGAAAAGGGGAGAATTAGATGGAGACCTCAACCACAAAATACAACCTGGATGGATGAAGTAGACAAGTGCATTGTAATCGTCGTATGCCACTAAAACTCAAGGGAAAAATTTATAAGACAACAATAAGGCTGGCGATACTGTATGACATGGAATGTTGGGCGGTGAAGCATCAACACGTACATAAAATGGGTGTAGCAGAGATGAGGATGCTTCGTTAGATGTGTGCGCACACGAGAAAGGATAATATTAGGAATGAGGATATCCGAGGTAAAGTAAGAGTAGTTGAAATTGAAGGAAAGATGAGAGAAAATCGGTTACAGTGGTTTGGACATTTGCAACGAAGGCCTACTTACACTCCGGTTAGAAGATGCAACTACGAGATAGAGGTCTAAGGTCGAAGGGGTAAAGGAAGACCTAGGAAGACTTTGGAAGAGGCTTTAAGAAAAGACTTAAAGTACTTGAATCTAACAGAATACATGACACATGGCGTTCTAGGATTCATATAGCAGACCCACTCAGTGGGAAAAGGCTTTGTTGTTATTGTTTCCCTTGGATTGGAAAACCGCAATGCAATTACTGTTGTGATTAGTAATTTACCTCCTCCTAAATATAATAAATATGAGAAAAGAGATGTCAGTTGTAGTCGTATTTTTTGTAATTTTCGTGTATTTTAAGTGCATTATTGTATCATAATACATAATTGACTTACTTATAATTAACATAAAATTGGAGAATTAGCCTTCTCCTAAATATGAAAAATATGAAGGAGAAGGGGTGCCGGCTGCAGTGTCATATTTTTTTAATTTTTGTTTGTTTTAAGTGCATTAGTATACCACAATACATTGTTCACATCTTATAATTAGCATAAATATTGTTTATTGTTAACATTGTACCATTTCATTGATTTAAAAAATTACCCTATTATTTAAGGATATATACATAAAAAACAAAGGAATATATTCATTTGCATTGTACGAAAGAATTCTAAATTAAACAAATGCTGTGTTTTTGTTTAATTAATAAGAAAACGAAAGCATGAGTTTCAAAATCAAAACAGAAGAAAAATGATATCCCAAAAAGTCTTTTTGGAAATTGAGATTCTAGATTTCTACCAATAAAATGTCATTAGAATAATGATCGTGGGCCAAAATCTCGAAAGGATTAGGCATATTTGCGATTTTTATTTTGTTTCAAAAAAAAAAAAAAAATCTAGAAAGGATTAGGCATATTTGCGCTTTTAGACACTAACACAATACAAAATTACCATTTGCCCGACTAACCAATTTCCATCAGGTAAAGTAATTTTCGACAGGCAAAGCAACTTTACCCGGCAATTGGTATGGCAAAAGTGATCAAAGTTTTCGTTTTTTCAGAGATCCTTGCCCGATGAAAAAGTTTGACCGGCAAAGTATTCGTGCCAAGGAAAAAAACTGGCGCGTAATATGCCAACTTTTGCACGACTAACCCTTCAAGTTTCGTCAAGCAAAGGTATATTTTATGATTTAGGGTTTAGGGTTTACAATTCGTCGGGCAAAATGAAATATTTTGTTGGGCAAAAGTGAGGGACATTTTGGCATATTTGATTTCTTTGATGATTTTCACAGTCCGCGAAATTTATTTCAACAATCCAACCATCAATATAGTCAGTATATAATCGGGGATGGCATACACCAAAAATCATCTAAAACAAACCTTCCATGGATTAGGTAACAGAACGAAATCCTTCGGTGGTTAGAAATGTATCATTACAATCTAACGGTTATATTAGCTTTGAATTTTTTTTTTTTTTTTTTTTTGGCAACTACACTCAACCTTAGAAGAGTACGAATGAACCCGATCATTAATTTAAAAAAGTTTACACTAGTGGTTACCACAAAATCTTACATTCTATTTAATAGAAGTATAAATATTCACACACCCCGTTTTACTTCTCACACACCTTTTTAATTTTCAGCCGTCGGATTGGATGAATCGAAGAAGATCAACAGACATAAATTATCAAGAGGTGTGTGAGAAGTAAAATGGGGTGTGTGGATAGCATACCCCTAAAATAAACTCTTAAGTGTTTGGTGAATCTATTGTATTGACGGGATAAGTAGGCTACGAAACTAATTTCAACGATCCAACTTTTAGTGTAGTACGAGATCGCATACGCCAAAAATACCTAAAACAAACTTTCGGGGATTAGGTAACGATGAAATCCTTTGACAGTTGCAAACGTATATATATCATCACTATTTAATGATTATTTTAACTCCGATTTTGATGATTTTTTTGCAACTACACTCCTCAACCTTAGAAGAGTACAATGAGTGAACCGATCATCAATTTAAAATGTTTACACTAGTGATTACCAAAAAATCTTACATTCTACTTAATAGAAGTATATAATAAACTCTAAGTGTTTGTTAAATCTATTGTGTTGACGGGATATGTAGTCTATGAAATTAATTTCAACGATCGAACCGTCACACTTTTGTGAATATAGCACAACATCGCATATGCGAAAAATCAGCTAAAACAAACTTCAGGGAGTAGGTAATTGACCAAAATTCCTCAACGGTTACAAATGTGTCATAATGAATTAATGGTTATTTTAGCTCTAATTTTGATGATTTTTTTGCAAAGACGTTGCTTAGGGTAAAACCACTCACTAAGTTGACTTGATCATCAAATTGGACGGTCTTTTAACCGTGGGAAAATAAATAAATAAAATAGGGAAATTTCTTAAATCGGTCTTTGGCCGATGAAAATTACAAAGTTCTTCGGCCAACAATACTAAATTCGTCGGGCAAATTTAAAATTACACCACTTTTTTCCCAAAAAAAAAAAAAAAAACCCCTCAAATTAAAGCGTTTGCCCGATGAAATTTACAAAATTTTGTGGGATTTTCGCCAAAAGTTTAACTGCGTGACCATATTTATGCAACATTTACTCAACGAATGGTTATATTTTCCTGACGAATATATTAAGTCAAAATACACGTGTCACAATTTTAAAACCTTAGCATGATGATTTGGCCTATCAGGAAAAGGTAGAATATTTTACATCAGGCCGAGAGCCTTGTTCTTCCTCCTCCTCGTGTCGTTGCTCTCTCTCTCTCTATGTGCTCTATTCTCTCAACCCTCTGTGTGCTTTCTCTCTACCCCCAATGTATGTTTGCTAATCTTTTTTATCTATATCAGTTGCATGTGTAAAATCGTGAGTTTCGATGTATCAAAAAGAAATTTTTAGGAAATTGTGAAATTTGTACGAAATTGTTGAAATTTGTGGAAATTATAAAAATTGTAGGAAAGTATTAAATTTGTGAAAGTTGTAGAAAATATTGTGAAATATGTAGGAAATTTGTAGGAAACTATTGAGATTTGTAGGAAATATTAGAAATTTGTAATTTTGAATGAATTTTGAAATAACGTAATTTTGTAAATTAGTGCATGCTTGCTTTATTGTGAATTTTTCTCCAAATGTCATCGCGGTTGATCATGAGTGCTCGTCGCTCTGCCCTTGGTTTAGGTCAAACTAACCCGCAGATTATGAATTTTAAAATTAATTTTTTTACATACTGATTTTATTAATATTGTACATTTTCAAAATACTATATAATTTTAAATTATGAATTTAAAAAAAATTAAAAAGTTTGCCGGACGATTACTTTCGTCAAGCATGTATTATGTAATTTATTTTCTTTAAATTTCTTGCTCGACAAGTTTTTCATTGAGCCAAAAAAAAATCTTTTATTTCGGTAAATCCAACAAAATCCTGTCTTCGGGCTAAGTTGGTTAACGCATTTCATGCAAAACATGTTTGTCTGACGAATTCTAGAATTTCGTCCGTCAACATTTTTGGCTAAGACCTTTGCGCAACGACTTTTGCCTGATGAAATTTTGTTGGGCAAAATCTTTAGCGACGAAAACCTTATTTTGTTCGAGACGAAAGGGGCTTTTTTTATTTTTTTATTTTTTTGTAGTGTAATATATTAGGTTGCCAATTGACATCTAATTTCTACTATTCATAAGCTTTAAGCCAAAGGGTAGTTACATACATTGGTCTCATCGTCACACCTAGTGCCTAGAAAACAAAGGGACAACACTATTTAAGTTTTAAACAACCAGTCCTATATGTCGGTATCCGATTTTTCTTTTCTTGATAATAATGTTTTTTTCCTTCTGTAATTTGAAGGGTATCAAATGTCTCCAATAACTAGTATGGTGCAGCTGGCGTCAATCAGATGGTTGTACCAAGAATTCAACAAATGGAAATTTTGCAAAGAAAAGGGCTATGATCAATGAAGTAAGAAAGATACTTAAACGGAATGGATTTAATGCAATAAATATATCTGAAATTAATTAGAGAAGAGAAAGAGAGATCATTTTCTTGGGTTGAGAATTGTGGTGCTTTCTTCCTTCACCTTTATGTGTGAAACATTATAGGCAATACCTATATTTATGTAATTGTAATATTATATAACCGTGCAAAATGGTCCCAAAATTTAAACACACTAGTCATCTCTTTTCCTCTGGCTCTTTCATGGTCGTGGTTTATACTTTTGCCTTATTTCAGTTGCAGTGAGAGAGAGAGATGTGAATTTAGGGTCCCCCACACATGCCTGAGGCCCAAACCTAAAAGCCTTTAATGTAAATGCACACATATATGGAAACACTCACTAATCTGTCTGCAAACTGCATGGGGGTTAGTCTTGGCGTGATAATATTCAATATGCAAACAACACACAATCGGGACCACCCTCCTCCCTCTGAAATCCTCTCACATCTTTTTACTTTTCTTTTTTTTTTCTAATTATTTTTTCTTAGCGTTTTAGTCCCTAATATTCCATCTAATTCTAAATAAAATGGTAATTCCACTTCTGGCTCTATTTATACCCTCCTCCCGTCCTCCTTCTTTTGCCATCAAACCCTAGCTCACTAGCTCTCTCTCTCTCTCTCTCTCTCTCTCTCACAGAAAGGAGTTTCCAGTGTGCATATGTTCTTATCATGCACTGGTAGCAGTTGAAGCTGCCAGCATGATCTTATAACTCCCTACTTCGTTTAGGGAAGATCAGATCATCTGGCAGTTTCACCTGTTGTTGGTAGCATGAGACCATCGAAACCCTAATTCCGACATAACACCAATCCCTAGCTACTGGAAATAAAGCGGTATTATTTCATGATCTCAATTAATTTACCTTGTCAATGTATAATTCGTTAGGATATATAATTAATTCGGCTGGTTTATCGATTAATTACTTTCATGCTTGATCTGTTCTATTTTTATGCAAAATTTGCACGGAAATGTCAGATATTTGGGTTTTTAGGGTTTTTTGAATGACACAATTTGTGTTTCTCCAAGCAGTACGATGATTGCATGCTCCTCAACTGGCACTTTGGTGATCGAGCCAATACCTAGCCGTGCACTTTGTTGGATATTAGTTATACTACCGGTCGTACTCAAATCTGCTAATATCTTAAGATTTCATATATGCACACATGTGTTCATCATCTCAACATGATTAATTTAATGGAGGTTTTCCGTAGTTAATATATGTTGTGACATTTGGTCATCTGATTATCTGAATCTTTTCTCTGGATTTAAAATTTTCAATTGGAGGTTTCAATAATTATTCTGTGTTTGTTGATTGGGAATCAAGCCCTAGCTTGGTTCTTGTAGTCGTTAATGGTTAGGGTATGGTATGCAATACAGGCCAGTTTTCTAGAGAGAGAGAGAGAGATGGTACAGTGAAGTGTACTAGGACTACTACTGCTGTGCTTACACAGGTTGTTGCAGGAATAACAATGGGCTTTTGCACATGTTTGAATGCCAGTCAACTGTGTGATAGATGGTCTTAACTTATGAGTACACACACACATATATATTATCTCAGAACGATTTATAGTCCTTATGAAATTCACTGGAATTTAAACAAAAGGTGATGAAACTGCTTGAGATATAGGTAACACTGATATTACTTCAATTAAAAGCAGGAATGGTAAAAATGAAGTTTCTTTTTGTTAAGCTAGTATCTGGCTTGATGGTCTTGCTTCAGTGGTTGGATATATCATCCTTTTGAGCTTATAGGTTTATTGGATGAGTATATACTTGCTGTACATTTTCTGTTATTGTTTCCAAGTTCGCTTACTTCCTCTCCAAATTAATCTGATGTAGATGGAAAGAAGGGAGAAGAAGAGATTGGGGATGTGATTACAGTGGCCCTTGGGGGACGTCTAACGAGTCAGATTTTTTTCTATGCTGGCTATATTTCAGCCAACTCTTGAGTACAGGCTGCAGTTTTAGTGCTCATGAGAAACAGAATATGCAGCCACAAGCATGAGACCTCAGGAGCATGTACATGGCACAGGTACTCTGCCGCCCTGTGTCAATAATAGAACGACAGGAAAATTTCTCTCCATGTGACATTGTATTATTGAAACTAGACGTCACAATAGTAGTGTATCCATGTCATGTAAGTTTCTCTCCACCACCTGGATTCAAATTGAAAGTAAGTATTTTATATTAGTCATTCCATTACATACAAACTAGACACAAAGATCAGTTCTGGCAAATTTCATTTCTCAGTCGATAACCTGTGATTGGCTGTATCTTCCTAAGTGGACAATGGGATGGCAATTGATGATGTAATTTCTCAACTGCGACCCCATGTGAACCAACCCCCCTTCCCCTTGGTTGCATAGTAAATAATGTAACTCTCTCTCTCTCTCTCTCTCTCTCTCTCTCTCTCTCTCAAGAGTTTCTCCGTATGCTGCTTGTTGGACTTTGGGCCCTCTCTTTTGGTAGAATGTACAAATGGAAAAGATTCCATGGAGTTTTCAGATTTCCCTGGAGAACCAAATAATCTAAAGCTTCACTTGTTTGATTCTCCCAACTCTTTCCAGACTCCTCATTTGTCATTAACCACTCATGAGAAGGGCGTTAGTTAAATATGAGGTCATATGAGATGGACGATGACAATGGTTATAATGTGCCCAGCACAGCAGCTTGCTTCAGAATTCAGATGGGCATGCAATAAAATAATTATTACACCAATTAATTAATCTCGGCGCCTTAATTGTGTGATATGTGATAATTTTACATAGTCTAACATGCATTGGTGTACATTATTGTGAACTCATCTGCTTGTGAGAAGATTAATATCTTATAACATGACCGACGGAGGAAAGAATCCAAAGAGGTTAATTGCCAGTATAAGAAGTAGAATCGGAAATGGGAAAAATGTGGGAGCATCATAGGGTTATAAGTGTAGAGGACGCCAAAATCTCTACAGTAGTGGTTGGATGAATCATCTCACATAACAAAAAGATGACTAGGTGTACAAAACTACCACTGTACCTGACACAATATGAATTTTGCAAGCTAATTTTACATTAAAAAATATTAACTTGAAAGTGGGAATCATTATTGCATTTCATCCAATATTAGCAGCCAAGTCACATCCATGATCCATCCTTTGATATGTATTTAGAAATTTGCTTCTACTAGAAATCATATAGATACTTAATACAAATTATCAGCATAAGATGGTGAATACGAGTGTCGCATAACCAAAAATGATATTTCATACTGGCACAATAATACAAAAGATCATATACGCAAGGATGTTAATACAACAGTATCACAAAGATTATACATGTCAATGTGGTGTCATATAGAAACGTTAAAACACACAGTGTGATCAGCAAGGAAGAGCTATTCATAGACTCGAAGATATCTTGGCCCCCTCTTCAATCACAACCCCTTTAGAAGATATAGAGCAATAGTCGCAGATTGAGAACACAATCCTTTACCTTAAGATTGTGGCTGCCTGATATAAACCCTACATTTGCCATTGATCAAAGACTTGGGATATCCTTCACCTTGGCATCTTTTTCTCACCACTACTAGGTTCTCAGTTTCTCTCTAACAACATTACAACAACTAGGCTCTCGTGTGATAAAATAGTAAAATTTAGAATTTGTCTTTGAATTTTCACCGTAGTTTATATTCGGTCTCTAAACTAAAAATTCATCAATTAAGATCCTTGGATTTAACAAAACATTCACACTTCATAAAATTTCTGTAATTTGATTGTGGCAGGAAATAGAATTTGCACTCTAATTTATATTTGGTCCCTTGTTGTCACCCTAGTTTATATTTATCAATTAACCTTTCACCCTTTTTATTTTTTTTACCCTTGTTTGTTTATTAGCTTAGCTATCACTTTAACGTACAGTACCTACTAACAGTGCAAGTGTAAAACTTCTTTTGAATTTTTGAGTTTAGTAAAAGAAAAATTGTTTTTCATTTGCCTTTTCCTTTCTAAGAAAATGCTGGTGTTGGTTTGACTACATAATTTTTCATTTCCAAGCATTTTTAACCGTTATGCTAAATACACACAGATAGAATCGTTTATCATTTTTAATTAAAAACAAAACTGGAGAAACACTACATGATAGTGCCCCTCAGCTTCCATTTTTACTCAGAAGTTTGTAAATAATTTCATTTGAAATTTTGTGGTTTTCTAATATAAAAAGTTATTTCCAAGAGATTTTGGGTTCAAAATATTTTTCCCCCATTTTTTCACTTTAATGTTATAATATATATTTATATATATATATATATATTTTTTTTTTTTTTCTCTAATTGATAAGATATATTGTTTAATCCCAAAATTATGTGGTGAGCTAACATGATAGTATTTTAATTGTCAAAAGTCAATTCAGTTCCTAGTTGGTCCAAATATATGAACAAATGAAATATTATTACTCGAAAATGAGGGACTACACTTGCAGCCCAAGGATCATGTTGCCATTCAGAAGCTTTAATTTGGCTTTCACAATGGGATCAAGATCCTCTCCTAAGCAAATGAAGAGGATCCTCCTGACCGGGTTCATCAGGCCGTTCAAATTGTATCCAACGGTTACAATTATTATAATTTTTAGTAGAGCCCTCCGTTTATAGCCGTTAGATAAATTTTGGAACTGCCCGATGGGCCCGGTTAGGAGGATCCTCTCCATTTGCTCAAGAGAGGATCCTGATCCTTCACAATGGATCCAAAATGGTTGAAATGATTAAATATCGACAGAGCGATAGAATATCAACAGACTAATTGATCATTTCAATGATTCAAATTTAAAAATAAGAAATTTTATTTGAATTCATATAACCTCTTTCTATACTCAATTTTTAAACTTTAAATATGAATTGTCTTTTTTACCCTATTGCATAATTACCATCAAGTACAAGATGAAATTAACAATAAAACTATAATTTATCTTTAAACACACAATAACTAAACTCTACCATCACGCAATGTTTATCCTACGTTTATTCCGGCTAAAACCTGGTTCATAGGATATCAAGGTGGATATATGAGGAGAAAGACAATAAAATCTTCTGGAGAAACAAGCTTATACTATGTTATGCTAGACAATGGCAATAAGTGATCAATCTGCAACAGTCAAAAATTAACTTTTACGATCTCTGGCATTAAGCTTTATTGAGAGAGTCTAATGCTAAAATTAAAATCAAATTACAGTTGTTGGAAGCATCGATACGAGCGGGATCACAATGCTTGAAGAGGTCCAGAAAAAATGTTGATAGAAAGGGTCTCAAGGTATGATATTATGGTAGACTAATATTGTTTGATATAGTTCCAAAATTTGTTTGATCATGTGTTTAGTTTTATTCTTTCTTCTAATCTATCAGCTTGTAATAGCAAACCCCTAATGTGAGGTGATCAAGAAGCTCGAGAAGTCCAAGTTCTTTCTTCTTATCTATTAGCTTTCAAGTAAAATCTTCACCGAACTATTCAATTTGGAATTTATAGTTTAAATGGGTTATAAAGATAAATTTATATTTTGAATTAATTTTGTAAGGGTAGTTTAAGTAGTAAATTTAGATTTAAAGAAATATTAATTCTTTAATTAAAAGTAGGGGTTTTTTTTGGGCAAGTACTACTTGAATTGTAAGCATGTGGGCTTATACCATCTGAACTTTCAATTTTTATTTTTTACTATCTGAACTCTCTTCATTATTGGAATCTATCATCTACTTTACTTTCCATCCATTTTGCCGCTAAAATATGTCACCTATAGGAATATTTTCGTCAATTAACTTCATGGGGCTGACTAAGATACAAATTAGCTCCAAAATAATACAGCCTAAGTCAATATGATGCCAAAATTAGGAGTTTGTACCGCCCTAGTTCAGCAATTCCCTCCATAAGAATTTGAAAAATTAATATTTGAATAAATTAAGGTGAATCACACACTCACTTGCTGACCTACAAAAAAATAAAATCTTGAATACTCACTGTAAATGAAATACTATATTTTTGCATAATTTTCACTTCAACAACCCTTGCCAAAATCAAACCCAAACTCAACTTCTACATTTCTCTTCTGACCTAACTTCAACGCCGCTGTAGAGAAAATGTCTTTTGCCTTTGTACAAATTGATTCCGATAAGCCCTAGGAAGTGAATTGACAAAAATATCCCTCCACGTGAGAGGTGCATGACATGATTTAATGGCAAAATGGATGGAAAATAATGTAGGTGGTAGATTCTAACAATTTAGAGAGTTCAAGTGGTAAAAAATAAAGATTAAAAGTTTAGGTGGCGCACATGCTTGCAAGTTCAAATAGTACTTGTGCAAAATCTCTTTAAAAATAAGAAAAACTAATGAAAATGACTTGAAAACTTTGAGTTTTAACAATAAGAACAAAATAAAGGATAAAGTGAACAATACCATGATTGACTTTTTAGTCTGAAAATGTGGTTTTTCGTTAAAATGAACAGTACCAGAAGCTTTTCGTTAAAGTTTCCTTAAAAATAATATGAGTATTAAGAGTAAGTTGGATATAGAAAGAAATTATATAAATTCAAATAAAATTATACTTTAAAAAATGATCATTTGATGAATTTCCCAAGAAAAAAAATCAAAACAATTAACTTTGGCAATATGCGTTTCTTATCGGGATTTCCTATGGCAGTCCAAAGTATCGGGTACTCCACACTTTTTTTAACAGTTTCTTTCTAACGATTATTTAAGAACCCACTGGAGAATTGTTTCTTATTTGTAGGTTCGATGTTAGAACGGCTTATTGGGTTGAGAACTAACTGGTGATTTGCAGAAGTAATTGCAGGTAGTAACTTGCAATTCTTATCTTTCATGCTGAAATATATACTTCTAAAAAAACTGCCAACTGATAGTTTGACAAGCATTTTTGAAACCTGACGTAAAAATTTCCTAGATGTAAATTAGATTCATTAATTAACATTTCTTTACAGAGCCTACAACTGATGAACTCCCCATAAGTGGGCCTACACTGCAGTGAACAAGGACCTGCTATCTATGGTGATCAAGGAATAACTCTCTTAACACTATAAATACTGATCTAAACTCAGAAACACCCTCTCTATTCTCCCCTCCGCCGCTAGTTAAACCGGAAGACCTTGAACCCGCATAAAAGGTTTGTATGTGAGGAAGGAAAATTAACAGTGAACAAACCATCGACCCTCTTCCACTTCTAACAATAAAACATTACTCTCTTTACATTCTCCTTCAAGGCTGGTAATGGTCGGACTCCAGACTCGCCAGCAGCGCGTGTACCCTTAGCAGTGTGACCAGTAGAGCCATTCTCTTGCATATCTGGCTCCAGATAGAATCGAGCACGGAAAGCAGCCAAATGCGCATAGTATGCCGGAGGTACTGCAAAAGGACATAGCAGATAATTCAAAACCTTTTTCACCTAGAGCATGGCTTTATAGCAGAATTGATTATGCATGAGCAGAAAATTATTCGGCTACGTCACATGGAAGAACAATTACTTACCAACAGAGACAGAGCGTGTGCACCTTGCATATGTGTAACACAGGTTATTTGTCAATGATTGGATTCCATCAGCAGTAAAATTATTCTCATCCCAAAGAACATGGTAGTGAGCTGGGCGACTTGTCCCCTGCCAATATAAGAAAAATATGCATACATGATACATTCAACTGTCAAAGACTGTAAAATTTACAAAGCATTATAAATGGAAAATGCAACTAAAATTTGTTTAAAAGATTCTATGCGGTTACACCCATATGTTATTTGAAATTATAAGATCTTAACAAAAAGCGATTTTTTTGGAACATGATTGGTTCAGATTTTCTGGAATATGGTTTCAAAGAGATCCAGAGATATATTTAATTTTTCCAGGCTTCCAGTTCCAGGGCAGAACTGCAAAGATGAAAAGTGAATACAATTTTCTACCTGAATACCAGCATGACTGCAGAGATAAAAATCATGTTCGGTTGGATGACAAATCTTAGTATCAACCACGGTACCTGAAAACAGTAAAATGATAAAACATTAGAACAAAAAACACTTTGTATTAGTCAAGAAGGTGCAACATGACGGACAGATGTAAGTTTCCCAGATAGGTTAACTTTACCAGGTAATATGTTCCCACTCTTGTCTATGCTGCTCCTGTCCCTATGGTTATTAGCAAATAATCGAGTGTGGTGCCGTTTTTGAACCACAATGAAAGTCACTGGGGGTTGATAGTTGGGTTCCAGAGAAGCGCATGCCTGTATGAAGATTACTTATCAATGTAATTTCCATTGATCTCCAATATATTGATACCAGCCATAATGAAATAAAATATTTCAATTCTCACCTTCCGGATTGCATCGAGCTCATAAAGTAAGACTTGGTAAAATTGACCTTCACTTACACCATCCCTGATCAGAATTATTTCCATCCAATTTAAGAACATGTCACAAAGGAAAAACAATGCAGACAGATAATCAAACTGTTTGTTACAAACACTGGCACTAGGAATACAAACATTTACCTGTAAAATATAATCCTTAGGGGCTTCTGTCCTGTTGCCTTCCTAAATGAAACCAGAAGATCCCTGGACAAACAGAATAACGTTAAAGATAAGAGTGTTAGAACCTACGCATGGAGAGCATTATATGCAAGCAGAAGATCCAAGGACCAAATTGGATTTCCATTAGTAGGGGAAGAATGCACTCAAGATTAAGAAAAGAATTGGCTAGAGTTCTCGTACCGAATCATGCCACCACTGACTGTGCCACGAACAGGGTCTTGCCATGTTTTATACAAATCCTGTATGAGTTCCTGTCTGTGAGCTTGAGCACAAACTAATCCAGCATATTTGGTCACTTCGGGCCAGTCCTGGGACGCTACCACCTGGATAAGTACAAACACCATTAGCAATAAAGGTTTCAACACATATTGCCAAAAGAATTTCTATGTAATAAAGGATTTTACAGCAGCAATTGAGGGGCTGGAATCTTCTCCATTCTCAGGGTGAGTCACATCTGCTCCAAAGATTATGGTTGGTATATCACTGACCAAAGGTATCCTGCAGCTGATAGCATCCAAGAGAACAGTGTTTCTGCCACCCATCTGCACCATGGATGTGTCCCAAAATCATCAGGATCCAGTAATTATAGGGGGTGAAGAGACTAGGTTTACAATGATCACAAAAGAGGCCATTATCTTTACCATAAAAATGTAAAAACATACAGAAAGAAAAAGATGCTCTCATTCTCAACAACTTTGTCTCAAGTCATATATTGTAAAATAAGCTCATTCACGGTTACCGTAGTATTATGCAAGACTCTGGAATTGGACAAACCTTAACATTTATCTTTAGGGAGACATTAGCCAAGTACTGTTTGCTGATCTTGAAAACATACTTTGTGAGACAGCATTGTGATATTAAACCGAGATCTGTTTCACATATTCGCTTGATATCACCTACAATAGCAGAATCAGATTAGAACTACATATACAATTCCAGATCAAATCTCACGTATAAAGCTTATTTTTAAGTATATCAAGGTCAAATATTAATGCAATATTCTAAGTGAAATCACAGGCACGTATGACATACCATACAGGGACCCGTTGTTGTCAGGCAAAATGGCCAATAGGAGCTCTAAATCTTTTCCTTTGGTCTTGTTCATGGACGCATGATAGACATGCTTCAAAGCTTTCTCTACTTGTTCAGGCCTCGCATTGTAGATTGGAATTACAGGTTCTGAATTAAATTCCTACAGAATAGCAAAATACATTTATATCCCAAATTATGAAAACATGCAGAAATGACATAAGACAAAACACTTTACATAAAAATTGGCAGAAATAATACCATGCCAGATACTTGACACATTTGAGCAAGTTCACTGCAAAATCCACGTGCGACACTCTCTTGCACTCCCCGTGAAAAATTAATACAAGCCCACCGACTGACAGTCATTCCATTAATCATTTTCTGCATTACAAGAAGACAGGCAGCCAAAGTATTAGTAGTAGAACCATAGAACGAAGACGTTATGACTGATAAAAACCTTGCAACACCTTAACAGATCTTGGAGGAAATTATAAAATGAAAATTTTTAAACACGGTAGTGTAGATTGTACTACAATATCAGGGGTGATAGGTTGTACATGTTGAATTGATTATCTATTGGAACTGTTATTACCATGATGGTTCAATGGCCAATTTGACTCACTTATACATACTAAAAATGGAGTTATTACATTTACAAAATCAGAAAGGTAATCTAGAAATTTATGACAATTAGCAAAACAAGATTGCAGTTGACAAGTGTGGTACCTTGTTCATCATATTCCACTGACCAACTTGAGGCAAACAATTCTTTTCTTTTCCAGTTTCATGATACTTCAGCTGCAGGAAAGGGTTCCTTGAGATGGTCAACATATATTTTCCAAACTTGCTACAAAAAATGAGAATATATACCAAGGAAAATGTTATTCACACACTCATTTTTACCTCTCACACACCCTTGTTAATTGTTGGCCACTGATCTTCAATTCATTCAATCCAATGGCCAAAAATTGAGAAGGGTGTGAGAAGTAAAATAGGTGTGGATAGCACTACCCTATACTGAAACAAACTTTTCAAAGAAAAAAATTGAGGGGAAGCATTACCCAAGGAGCAGGAAGAATTCGAGCTTCGACTGAAGCTAGTTTTTCACTGATTTTGATTCCAAACTCCTTCGCATAAGGATCTTGGTCATAAGCGTTGTGTTGAACAGTCTGATAGCATTTTAATTTCAAAAGGAAAAAAATAGCGTTAACAGATAATATATTTCGTATATGTACTTTTTCACCATTTCCCAAGTTGGTCATTACATCAAACTATCAGCCAATTTCACTATTATTTTTCTCTCCTGAAAACCCCCACTGATATAGGAAATCTGTATTTCCTTGGGAAGAAAGTCAGGAGAGAGAAAGCATTTAACCATGTTAAAATATAAAAAAATAAAAAATAAAAAATAAATCACCTGCAGGATGTCATTTTCACGATCCCTAGGTCTTTGACATGTAACCTTTAAGAGAGCAGTAATTTGCTTCTCATTCAACCTCTTTGTATACCGTTGCCCCTCAACAATTTTGCAGGCCTGAAAAAGATTAGAGCGTGTAAGTTCCACATAAGAATTATGAAAAAGAAATTGTAATTAAATAATCACCGGGAAGATGAGAAGTTTTTAAGGACAATTACTCGCCTCCATGGGTAAATAGTTTGCCTTCTTCTGATTACCAACTTGAAGGCAAGGAAGATGCCCGTGTTGAATGGTGAATCCATACATCTCTTGGAAGTATTCAATTACGGACTTCATGGTCAAGTTCTCATCAACAGGAAACCTAAACAGACATAGCATCAGCAAATAGAACACTAGTAAAAATCGATCAAGAAAAGAAATTACAGCTTCTGGCCTTGCTTCCTGAAGATGGAAGGGGTGTGGGGGAGTATCCTCGGAAAAGGAAAGATTTAATATGGAAATGGGAAATAGAGTGTAAGAGCTACTTCAAACTTACACTAGTTCTCTTGTAGGTTGAGATGTCAATCCTGAAACTCGATACTTTCTTCGAACACTCCCTCTGTGTGTAACTTCAACTTTCACACCTCTAAGAGCCTTTTTAATCTGGTAGACATTTAAATTAACGCTCTAGATTAAATTCAATACTATGGGAACAGAAACATGTCGCACCAAAAATCTAAGAATCAAGTACCTTTACACGGTCAGCATCAGACAATGTTCTAGACAATACATCTTTGCCTAGAAGCTGGGCTACAAACTCTATTACAGGGAGAGGCTCAATAAACGCAGCTAGAAGCCATATCTGCAAATGTGACAATAGAGAAACAATAAAAACAAAGTATGTGAGAGATCATATGAGATTGACACAAACCATAAGTGCGTTCCTTTCGAAATTCAAATAACTTTAAGTTACTAACCAATATTGAGGGAAAGCCCCATTTGGGTAGGTCTTATACTTTGGTAAAACCCGCACCACGATTCCAACCCCTCACCAAGCCGTTGTGGTGTTCTGATATCGGGTGAAAAGAAGGATCTCCCAATGGGGCAGTACCTTTACCAAACCAAATGAAGACCGGGTCAAATTAATAATAAAATCAATCTCAGCACCCACAGAACATAGTGCATTTACAGTTGGGTAATAAATTAATACCTCTTGTTTGAGAGCTCTCTTAATACAATGTCAAGAATTTGGAGCGCTTCCTGTGGAGCATCAGCACACTTACCAGCCAGAAACTGGCCCAGATGATGCATGTTTGCTCGTGCAACAAATTTAATTACCACTTTATATTCTCTTTCTCTTCTGAAATATTGGGTAATCGGAAATTAGTTCCATTTGGAGATTATAACCACAAATTCCAATTGCTCATATAGAAAACAAAACAAGACCATTGGAAATTTCTTAAACTTTATTGTTTCCAGTTCGTGTTAGGTATTATTATAATTCAAGTCAATATATAAGAGTCTACACGGAAACGGAAGGAAAACAGGAGGCGATGTCCTTACTTTCGGCCATTGTTTCCATCCGGTTCATCAACAAGCTTAATATTGAACTCCTTCCAAGCAAAGGGCAGCTCACCAGCAGTGTACAGACTCTTTCTACCATCATAAGCAGGTAGTCTCATTCCTAAGTCAGATTCCTTGTACAACCTCACCAGTTCTGCCATGATAGCTCTGTTCAAAGCTCTCGATGCAACTTCGGGAGTTATGCTAACCTGCAAGAGTCAGATCACCAATGCCGGAAAAGGCAAAAAGACATTAAGAACAAGATTTTAGTTCAAATTTAACACTCATAAATGCCACTAGAAGAAAAGGACCGTGAAAACAGTGCTTTTTTCAATTTCTTCTGCAATGCAAAAGAAATTATGAAAAGTAAAAACACCATAAACATGTTGAGTGTCAGATTAAAGGGCCCAATTTTTATGGCACGGCAGAAACATCAAACAAAGGAGCTTACATCATAATGGTTCAAGTCCTTCTCTGGTAACTCTGCAAAAAAATGGTTGGCCTTCACAATACACTTGATCCCAACTTGTCCATAACCAGGCCGAGGAGCAAAACTCAACGACTTGCTCGAAGTGGGAAACCCCATCTCCATGGAAACCGAGTTGCCGCCATTTTCCACATAACTATTTGGACTAGTAGCTAGAGAAGCAGCACCACCCAAGCTTGGTGAGGCAGGTAGATGAGCCACAGCGCAGTGCCGCGAGCTCGGCCGCATACAAACATCACCTTGATCTGACTTCCGACCGCCTCTGCCCCTTCTTCTTCCTCTGTTTTTTGCTGGAGGTGATGTTTGGTTATGGAGTTTGGGGTTTTGAGGTTCCTGGGGTGGTGGACCTTTGCCATTTTGGGCAGTCTTCGGTGCCTTCTGAACTGGGTTCACTGGGTTCTGCAAGTGGGGTTTGATCACAAGGTGTTGCTCCGAGCTTTCTTTCTTTCTTATAGGCATGTTTGCAGAAGCACTTGGTCAAAAGGTTAAAACTTTCACCAGATTGCACAAAAACACAATGCCTTGCCTTCTAATTTTTTCACTCAATTTCCAACAGATTTAAACACTAGTTCCACTGGAAGAAAAACATACAGGAAGAAATGGCATGTCAGATCAAAAGGACCTCAATAAATTTCTTAAACTATGAATAAACGGTAAAAATATTAATGAGATTTCAATTTCATCAGTCTTGTACGCAAGGTAAAACAGTAGGGGTAAATAAATGAACAAGCATTACTATTCCTTTGCAAAAACTGAAACTTCACCTGTTCAACTCTGTTCTGCAGAATTTGACCCCTCTAAAAATTACATGTACATACAAAACTAAATACCAAAACCCAGAGACCAGAAGAGCAACAGGTTTCTTCTGACTTGTGATTTGCAGAGCTATTCAGTAAATAAAAACAATAAAATATAACAAATTAAATAAAAACATTCAAGCAGAAAAATAAAATAAAATCATAAATGCACAGACAAAACAGACTATTACCCAAAAACCCCAGGCGGTCCTCCAAATGAGCAGCCCAATGGCCATGAAATCTCTTGAGACAAATAAAATAAAATAAAAATAATATTATGGTGAATAGAAACTTGAAAAAATGGAAAAACCCAGGAGACAAAACCAGTGTCTTGAGCCTGTCTGGTGCTCAAAACTGAAATTTTGTCAAAATATCACACAACAAGGAATAAGCCCAAGCAGATAAAAACACAAGAAAATACATTATAAATACACACACACACACACATTTATATACACACGCTTGAAAGGAAATATAATAACACTATTAAATTTGTGTGGGAAGATTTGAGACCTTGTGACTGCTAAAAGAAGTAGAATAAAAACACTGAGAAGAAAACAAAAATCAAGAACATATCCAAGAGGAAGGAATAAACATTGAAAGGGGCAGAAAAATCACTATCCAACTTAATGCCACACACAGAAATTAAACAAAAAAAAATAAATATATAAATATATATATATAATGAGTCCATTAAATACACCCACGAAGTCCAAGAGAAACCCAAAAGAAACAAAGCTGGAGACTACTCACCAACAACCAACCAGTCATTTAAACTCACTGAGCAGCAGCAGCAACTGTGAACGAGCTAGCAATTAACTCACCGAGTCACTCGAGAAACAAATTAAAGCAGTGATCTTTGGATTGAAAAAAAAAAAACTGGGGGATTGAAAGTTTTAAGGGATGGAAAGGGTACCAAAAGGGGAGAGATTTAAAAGATGGGCTATGTGGGGGATTCAGATTCAGATAGAGAGAGAGAGAGATAGAGAGAGAGAGAGAGATGGGGAGAGATGGGTAGAGACGGGGGGAGTGATGCGGATGATGATGAATCTTTATACACGCATGCAAGTGCTTTTGGTGTTTTCTTTATCACGTGTAAAAGGCTTGAAGACCTGATCTCTTTGCTTTTAAATATGGCTTCTTCCTCTCTCTCTCTCTTCGGTTTGGGTTGTGTTCTGAACCAACAGCACTGCCTCGGGGACGCAGCAAAGACCATTTATTATAAAAAGAAAAACCAGAAGAGAGAGAGAGGGAGAGGGAGAGGGAGAGAGAGAGAGAGAGTGGGAGGGAAATTGGATGGAAGGAAATGGGTATGCGTCCAAAAGAGCACCGAGTATTTATAAAAGCAATCATACACAGAAGAAGAATAATTCGAACTTGCAGTCCTTGCAGACTTCTCCATTTCAGCTCTCTCTCTCTCTCTCTCTCTCTTCTCAGTCCCCACTGTCTAGTCCTATTTCATAATTTCTTTGTTTTTTCTTATTATCCATTTTTAATCATTCATCAATTTTATATCTTTAGTTTTTTTATATGTAATGTTTTATTTATGTACCCATAACAACCAGAACCACAACTTCTCACTGTTTGGCTTAAGATTTATTGCAATCTTAGACTAAAAATAAAATTTTAGATTTTAAACCTCCCTAACTTGTTCTAATTCTAGGGCAAATATGAGTTCTAACTCAAAACTTATTTTTGAGGCAAATTTAGGTCAGGATATCACTAGGTTAGGGGGGCTGGCTCCATCATATATGTGTTTATTTTTTTAGCTTTATATTTATAAATTTATTGAATTCAACGGTAGAAAAACAGATCTAACGGTTCAAATTTAAATTCAAAAGCTAAAGTAATTAAAAAAAATATTTTATGGAATTCATATTCTTTCATAATGTTCCATGAGTTTTATGGTGCCGGTATAGTGCTTTTTCCATATATATCAGAATCTAAATATTTTTAAACTATAATGTTCATAAAATTAAATTAAAATCATCTAAATAATTTTTTTTTAAGATTACTTTAAGAGAAAAAAATATTATAAATTCATTCTTTACGCATCTCTTGCTAGAAATTTAACCTAAAAAAATTAGAGCAAAAGAATTATTTTTGAATTAAAATCTAAATTTTTTAAGTTAAAAATTTTTAAATTTTAACTCAAAAACTAAAAACGGTAGCTTTGATAAAACACTGTAAAACAAAGCCTGCAGCGCTCCATTCTATACATATATATAATATCTACGGGGATTAGATGAGACCGTCTTGGGCCCACCCAGCTTCTTTTTTCTCTGCTTTTCCCGCGGTTTGAAGTTTGGACCTATTGCTCTTGTTCACTGCATTGAGGTCTGCCATATTCATACGCTCGGTTTGAATATCTTTACACGAATATGACGTTATTTAACCGCGTGTGTCAATAATATAATATCTTGTATAATATTTCATATTTTATTTTTGCATCATTTATGAGTATTGGTGTAAAATATTTGACGTTGACAATGTATTCATATCATAAAATTTTTTTCATTTGCTTAAATGTTCGTTTCTTTTTAATTATCTCTTTGTTAAAAATTGTGATATGATTTGGCAACTACTATTACATTTAGAGATCTGCCATATTTTCCGTATCCACCTATTCAGCTTAAGCTTGATCTTGAACTCTTCTTGATATTTTGTTGTTCAAAGAGCAACATTCATTAAATAAACTAAAGTATTACATTGGGCACAGCCAACCAGCCCAATAAACAGATAGGACAAAAATTCAAATTTGAGGCCGGTACCTGGTCTTCGATTCCAAGATCAGTAAATGCAACAGCAAAATTTGTGACGTCGCATTAATCAATTTGGACCGATAGACCCCATGTTTGGTGGTGAAAATCTTGAACAAAAATGGCCTTCCTTACCCCTCTTAGGTTGTATATGTAGTGCAAGTGTAGGACTGACGTTTTAGCCTATGATGGCAACGTCTTGTAATCTTTATGTCCTGCTTGCTTCTTATTTGTACCGTTGTCTGCCTTTTGTTAGCTGTCTTTGTTCTTCGGCTTCTAGCCCTGATAATAAATTTCCAGTTTAACAAAAAAAAAAAAAATCCCACAACAAATTGGAACAGGCTAAACATGCCCAATAGATAAAAAAAAATAAAGAGATTAAGCAAAACCCTAATTTTTATCTTTCAAAGGCAGAGCGCACAACCACAAACATCTTACCAGTAGCCATCGAGGCAATCACCGTGGAGAAAACGATCAGGAGGTCAATTCGACCAAGACATCACAACACAAAAGTTACAATTCTGTAGCCAAAAGTGCACCACAATCAAATTTCATCACCAGGAACTTTGAACCAAGAGAGAAGTTGTAGGATTTTTACACAAAGAGAGAAGTTCACTTAAACTCTACATGGTTTTATATGATGTAAAGTATAAGGGCATCAATTCCACATAAACAAAAGGAAAGTATAAGGTATTAGTGGCATTTTCAAGTAATTTTCTCTCAAACAACTTAAGATATTATGTCAATCAATACAACTTTTTCGTAAGTGATGGATTATACCAATAAATAGAGTTTTGTTTTAATTAATTGGGTCCCCGAGTTCAAACTAATGGATACATTTCCTAGTAAGGTGGAAACGCCTACAAGACAACCAAATCGTCAAGTCCAAAATGACAACAAAACCAACAAATCAAAGAAGAAAAATAAATGAAACTACGATCTAGTAGTATTCTTTTCTCTTATAAGTTTTATTTTTTAGTTTAAATCTTGTAAATTACGAGTTCAATATCAAGAAATAGTTACTCGTACATTGCAATGACATCTTGAAGGATTTACCCCTAGGTTGTGCGCGGGGCGGGAAGCCACCGCAGTAGCACATTGAAGACTCGGTTGCTTCATTTTCTTAGTTTTGGAGCAAGAATTCCAATGCCCAAAAAAAATAGCGACGGGTTTCGACTTTGTATTATCACTACGAAATGGACAGGCAGCCAGGCTCGTGGTTTTGAATCTTTGATGCGTAAGGATATACGGTGGTGTTGGATTTGTGGGGCAGACAAAACACAGAGGAGCAGTGATTGTCGATATGGTGGTATCCTGGTCTTGGAGGAGGTTGGGTCCCAAACTCTAGTAACATCCTTTTTTATGGTGGAAATTCAAACCAAGTTTCATTAATCATTATATTTTGGATCGTTGTGATTGGGTGGGTTCGGTTTGATTATTATTGATTATCCTAATAACCTACAAAGATTGATCATCTTACTCTCCACCCAAATCAATTCGGATTTTGCTTACGAGATCAACATTAGAACGGTCCACTAATGATCGAGTCTATCACATCTCTTTTCAAAACCTATCCTTAAACTAGATTCATGGTAAATCCCTGTACTTGATTTCTGTCTCTTTTATTTACTTTATGTTTATGTAGGACAAAAACTTCGATCTTTTTCCAAACCAAAATCACTTTCAAGTTTCTGAAAAAAGAAATCACTTTCAGGTATACGGGGTGAATCCAAACCGAGGAAGAAAATGTTGAGAATCAAACTTGTCGTGCATCTAGGAGTGTGCAGTTGCAACATAAATTAGTGTATAGCTCGTAAATTTTTTAGCTTTTTAAGTGAGGCATTTCAAAGAAAAAAAAATTAGCTCACATAACTAAGGGGCTTGTAGTGATCTACCAAGCCATGTTGTGTGCATGTCGATAGATGCCAACAACTTACAAGAGAGCCTGTCGACTATGCTAACAACTACCAGGTGAGCATGTTGATAGATACTAAGCCTCCTTGAGCCTTGTTGAGTGATGTTAACTTGTTTCAATTGCAGATCATAAGGAATTTAAACAACTGCTTCAAATACAATATCAGGAAGTACCGTTTACGGAACCTTGATATCCACCGGTTTATTAGCTAAATGGCAATTGGCACATACAATGCAGCCAATCGCTTCTCGTGGATTTTCATAACCCTGTGCAAAAATGGGATATGCATTTAAAAGGGGTCGAGATTTGCTAAGCATGGCATTTAATCGAATACTCGTGGATATTCTAGGTTGCATACCAAACATTCAAAGGGTCCTAGAATACCTTCCCAATGTTTTTCCGCCTTCGACGGGTCCTAGGAACACCATGGTCCCTTAATGAGTACGCCCCTATCCATGTGGGTGTGGGAAGGAATGAAACACTTGTTAACAATCAGACGTTTGCTCAATCCTGCTTTCATTTCATACCATTGATTATTTTAGAGTTCAGAACCACAGTATTTAGAATTTACTCCTATTTATATATAATTTATAAACAGGAGTAAAAATAAGATTTTTCTAAGAGAGATTTTGGATGCGGTCGCTAGCTATGAATATTCTTTGATTGAAACTTTATTGGTTTTCAATTTTTGAACGAAGTTCCTAAAATTAATGTGATAATTTATTTCTATATATGTTACTATTTTTTTTAAATTAAAAATTGAAATTTATAGTTGTTTATATTAATGAGATTTTAAATAAAAAAATCATAATTTGTGGGATTAAAAATATTAAAATATAACTATACTATTGTGTGTGTGTGTGTGTGTGTGTGTGTAAACATGGGTACATTAATAAAAAATTGTTGTACCAAAACATGGGTACATTCTTCAAAATCACCAAAAAAAAAAAAAAAAAGAAGAAGAAGAAGAAGATATTAGGCTTAATAACATTAGTAAATTTCTTCAATTAAACTTGATATGGATACATTTTCAAATCAAAGAAAAAATAATGTACCCATATAAGTTTAAATTTGATTAGAGAAAAAATTGAATCGATTTTATATAAAATAAAAAAAAAGTACATTTTACATATAACAAATTGGTATATTTAAGAATGAGTACATTTTAAGATTAAAAATTTGAGGTACATATAATTAGCATGAGTACAAATAAATGAATAAATATGGGTACAAATACAAATAAAACTTTAAAAAATATGGGCACAAAAACAAATTAATATATGGGTACAAATTAAAACTGAAAAGAAAATTGGCACCAATTCAAAAAGGGTTACAAATTAAAAATGGGTACAAATTAAAAATAAAAATATATGATAAAAAAATTTAGCCATAAATATAAATATATTAATTGTAACATTTTTAACACTAAATGAATATATTTAGAAATAAAAAATATTTTACTACTGAAATAATTAATGATATTATTAATACCCAAGGACCTTGATCAAAAATTGAAAAGGAATAAGATTTTAATTAATGGAGTAGCAAAATGAGGGATGAGAATCTAATTTCTCCTTTTTCTAATGCTATGCCTTGCACAAACAATCTATCGAAAATAAACAAACAAAACGTAACATGTTTCCCCACGTGCAATTTTAAATTTTTTGTATCCTTCACCTCACAAATTAATTTATACCCTAACGTTGATAACCAAGAACTCAAAATGTATTGTCGTTGGTGAATTTTGAGGTATGATTTGGAATATTGAAACAAAAACAATATAAGTTCTTCACCTCCATATACAATTGTAAGCTTGCAAACCATATCTACATCTGTATGTGATACGTACCAAGCAAAAACCCTAACTTAATGGGATTGGGAGAGGACCACTTGCACCTGCCATGGATTTCCAGTCATGAACACATCAGAAGATCTCATGATGTTATTAGTACTCTGATCCTACTCCTCATGGAAGGTGATCGGTCGCATGCTCGCAGTATTCCATAGTACAATAAATGCACCAAATCATTGCTCTCCCATGCAAAAAGAAATAATAATTCGTCGCAAAAAATAAAAAATAAAAAAATTAATAATAAAAAAGTGAGAGATGGGTTTTGTGGCTGTTGGTTTGTAGGAGGATGGGCATTTTTTGTTTTGGCATGGGTAGGTTTTGGAATTTTCCCATTTTTCATGGTAAAAAAGGATTTCTAGTAGAATAATAGGGACAAGGTAAACTATGATAGATGGGCAAACTTTGTTTTGTTTTGGGGTCCGTATTTGTTTTTGGATATATTCACGTTTTACCATCATTATTCACTCATCACTATGTGTTGTTTTGTTGCGTTTGTGGACAAGATAGAGGGATATTTGAGAAGAGAAGTCGAAGAGGAGGAGGTGGTGGACCTGGTGGTGGTAGAGTTGAAGGTGGAGGTGGTGTGGGGATGTGTAGGGGGGGTGTTTCCCGAGTAAAATGTTTGGACGAATGGAGGAGGAGGAGAGTGCGTGTGGTGGGGGACCAGTCTCCAGGATATGTGAATTTTGCATCACATTCCAAGGTTGCATGCACATTTTTTTGCAGTGCTCCATCGCTGCCTATAATTCCACCTATCTCAATGTTGATTGCTTTGTTGGGGACATTATGTTTCTTTCAAAGACCCACCCCAATTTCCTTTTGCTTTAGGAGCACATTTTGCAGTGTTATTGTTACCTCCATCAACATCTTCATACTTCAGGTGCTCATGTTTGTGATGAGAAGGGGATGCTACCGTCTTTTTCAGTCAGACCTTTTTGTTCTATTTTTTTATTTGACAATATTGTACAGGGATTGAATCGTCTACTTCATAGTTCATCATTCAATTTTTATGTTCTCTTTCTTATCATGCAATGTTGCACAATAATTGAAACATTCTACTTTTTAGTGCACCATTTGAAAACTAAGTCTAAAAAAATCAACATTAACAAGTAAGTGGCCATTTATCACAGTGATGGAAAGGTGTTGAGTCCTTACATGATGACATTGGTTTGAACCTCGTCGGTCGCTAAACTAACATCTAATATAACAAAATCTATTATTTGACAAAAAAAAAAAAAAAAACTATACAATTAACGATGTCAAAACTGAAATATTTTTAATTTAATACATAACTTATATATTTATTAGATGGGAATTATTATTAGCACTTCAAAAATCTCATTCTACACTCCAAACTTTCTATATTAGGAAAGAAAAATACACTTGTGAAGATTGTAGAATAAAATTTTTAAAATGTCAATAACATTTTCCTATTAGATAACCCATTACAAGACTGAACAATTTCGAATTTAAACCTAAATCATAAACGGTTCAAAATCTCGCTCAAAACCCAAGAGGGGTCGTGGGTGTTTCTTCACCCAAGAGGGATCGTGTTATTTTTTTTTTTTTCATTCCCCCATTATATGGTTATATGATTCCCATGTAAAAGCTAACTCAGTCTCAAGACTCTCAACTCTCAAGGTGTGATATATGTACAAGATATGAGAAATGAATCTCATGTATCAGATCACTCTTCAAAGATTCTTTGCTCAACTGATTCCTCCAGTGTATTTCATTTTTTTTTCTTTCCATATATATACAAACTAAAAGGTATGTAACAATAATACTGTTGTTATAAACTTCTAGTTTAAATGTGATTATGTAAATCTTAGCATTAGATTTGATTCTAATTATTTTTTCCTATATGGACTTGTATTCCTTGGATGAGAAGGATTTCTCCTCCCTCTTATTACTATATATAAAGGCATTGCGTAGATGGGATAACAACATCCTCTACACATTCTTCTACACAACCCTAAAAACACATCTCTCTCTCCAATCTCTATCTCTGCTGCCGACCCCCTCCCCTTGTCAAATAAAATAGGCTACAACACGTTATCAGCACTGCTCCTACCGTTGCGTTAGATATCTGATGTGAAAGCTTTCTGCATCAAACCAGTTCATCCAATATCATCACGTAATTAGGTTCTTCCAAAACAACAGTTTTTATCTCGATATTTTTTGCAGCCGTGATAGCATGAACATTCACCATAAGTCATGACCCAACTTTACATTTTTCAAATTTTAGATTCTACATAAATTGTGTATGCATTAAATCTATAATTGTTGAATTATGTGAATTTGATATTTGCCATGAATTGCATCAAATATATGTTCATTCATTAAAATTATTTGCAAATATGCATTGAATTAATTTGGAATTGAAAAAAATATAAAAGATTTTGTTTAGGGTTTCGGCGAAACCCACCCATGTCGATAGGCCACCCCCGTTTCTTCCCGAGTTGAGAACCTAACCCTGGAGCCACGGCTCTAAGCCCAAAACTTAGACCCAATGCCAGAAGGTGTTGCCCACCATGAAACCGTCGAGTAGCATAGCCTGTAGCCATGCCCAGCCACCTTCGGCTACCCCTTGACGACCTGAAGTCGTCATTGACGATTTCTTGTTGACAATTCAATTTTTTTTCTTTGAAATTAAAATAAAAAATTCCTAGGGTTTTACTACGTTTAGAGTTTTTCCCTTTCGTTCAATTTTATGGGCTGTCGTTGAACCCACGACCTTCACTGTGATTTTTTGCACCACGACACGACCGCCTGAAGCGGTGGCGCAGGTCTTCTTCTTCAGCAAATTCACCCAGCTTGCGCTGCGGTGTCTGGATCAAAGCAAACCCAAGCCCACTTGGGCTTGGCCTATTCCTCGACAAGCTTCAGCCCTTTGGGCTTAACAATCCCCTCGGCCCGTATTACAGAGCCCAGTTGGCTTCTGTTGGATTCGACCCACAACACCAACCTATGTTTTGGTGTTCCCGTATCCCTACCGTAGCAGAACTTAACCCCCGTAGGGCCCTCGGTGTTCTCTGCACCCGGTAACACCGGATTCGTGCCCTTTCACAGGCCCTTTTTGGATCCAGCCCATATAATTGGGCCTGCTTATTGAACCCATCTCTTTTCCTTTTTTTCCTTGGGCCTGCAGCCCACTCGAGCCCATTCCAGCCCAGTTCCTAAGCCTGGACCTCACGGTAGAAATTTGCTCAGCTTACGCGTGGACTTTAGCCCTTTATTTTGGGCCTTGAGTTTAATTGCCTAAATACTTTAGGCCCAATGAGTATTATAATTTTTCACCCACACTTTAAATTTGGTCCCAAGTCCAAATAATTAATTCAATTATAATTCTAGACCTGAAGTTTCATTTGCATATTTTATTGTTGCATATTTCTATGTGTGTGTGTATATATATTTGCATTTGTTCGCATGAACATATGAACCTGAAGTTCATAATTATTTTGAAACTTGAAGTTTCTAAAAACATCCAGTACCCCATGTTCACACCCAGAACGGCGTGGTAGAGGCATTCATTAAGCAGTTACAAATGATTGCTCGATCGTTGGTCATATGTACTAAGCTCCGGATTGCTGCTTGGGCCATGCAATATTGCACGCAACCATGTTGGTCCGCTTGAGGCCTGTTGTGACCCAAGCATATAGCGCCCTTCAGTTGGTTACCAGATACGAACTTGACATATCGCATCTTCGCGTTTTTGGTTATGTAGTCTATGTGCCGATTTCACCGCCCTTACGTACAAAAATATGGCCTCAGTGAAGGATTTAAATCTATGTTAGATATGATTTCCTTCGATTATTTGTTACCTAGAACCTTGAACAGACGATCTGTTTATCGCTCATTTCGTGGATTGTCACTTCTATGAGACAATCTTCCCGTCGTTAGAAGGAGATAAGAACGTCAACATTCCTAAAGAACGACGCGAATTATCGTGGACAACTCCTACTTTGTCTCATTTAGATCCATGCACCGCTCATTCTGAAATTGAAGTATAGCACATATTAGATCTCCACAACATAGCTCAAAGCATACCAGATGCTTTCATCGATCTAGCATGAGTGACAAGATCACATATTCAGCTGCGAATGTGCCTGCAAAGATGGATGTACCAAATGTACGACGAACTTCCTTCTTGGAAACTTGTCCACTTTGGTGATCCATATACATTAAGGCTAGCCAATCATCTGTCCTTACACATAATCATGGCAGACCTCTTGGTTCAAAGGATTCATACTCTCAGAAGAGGAAACCCACATCATAGGCACCTAAATAGCCTACCGTGAATCTAACTGTCGCTTACTCATTCTATCCAACTTATGATGAAATTCTAGATTACAGAAGCGTCCTTGAATAGACAAATCCACCTCCCGAGAATCGTGAAGTTTCAGACTATTATGCTAGCTTAGATGTTGTGTGGTGTAGAAATGAGATGATCTTCAATGATGCATTAGCATATGCAGTAGCTACTGAGATCATGTTGAGTGATAACATTGAACCACATTCCGTTAATGAATGTTGACGTAGAATCGATTGGTCAAACTGGAAACAAGCAATCTAAGTCGAACTTGATTCGCTTGCAAAACATCAGGTGTTTGGACCTGTAACTTTTACTCCTCCACATGTGAAGCTCGTTGGCTACAAATGGGTTTTTGTTTGAAGCGTAATGAAAAGAACGAAATTGTGCATTATAAAGCTTGTCTTGTTGAGCAAGGCTTCTCACAATATCCTAGGATTGACTATGACGAAACTTATTCATCCGTTATGAATGTGATTACTT
Source organism: Pyrus x bretschneideri (assembly GCF_019419815.1). Classification (NCBI taxonomy): domain Eukaryota; kingdom Viridiplantae; phylum Streptophyta; class Magnoliopsida; order Rosales; family Rosaceae; genus Pyrus; species Pyrus x bretschneideri. The sequence continues at coordinate 11,287,041 of NW_025999798.1, forward strand.
TTCGCTACCTTATCAGTTTAGTAGTTTTCGAAAAACTGAGTATGCAGCTGATGGACGTAGTAACTGTGCATCTCTATAGGGATCTTGATACATAAATTTATATGAAAGTTCCCAAAGGACTTAAATTGATTGGATCAAGTATTTCCAAACCCTGGAACCGCTCTCAATTCGGCTGAAGCGTTCATTCTACGATTTGAAGCAAATCCGGAAGAATGTGGTATAACCGTTTGAGTGAGTATTGTCAGGGATATGTGAACAACGAACTATGCCCTTGTGTGTTCATTAAGAAGTCACATTCGGGTTTTGTGATTGTTGCAATATATGTCGATGACATGAATCTTATTGGAACTCCTAAAGAGCTCGCGATACCTGCCTACACACCTAAAGTCGGAATTTGAGATGAAAACTCTAGGAAAGACTCGATATTGTCTCGATCTCGAGATAGAGTACCGTTCGGATGGAATTTTAATACATCAAATGAACTACACCCAGAAAGTGTTGTGCTGCTTTAACAAAGATAAAGCCTTCGAGTACTCCTATGGTCGTTCGATGGCTAAATGCAAAACAAGATCTCTTCTGTCCGAATAAAGATGATGAAGAGATTTTGGAGCTTGGAGCCTAAAGTTCCTTATCTAAGTGCGATAGGCGCTTTATTGTACTTAGCTCAATGCACTAGACTCGACATCTCCTTCACTGTTAATCTTTTGGCAAGATACAGTAATGTACCAACACGCAGACACTAGACTAATGTTAAAGACATTTTCCGCTACCTTATGGGTACTATGGATTTGGGCTTATTCTATCCCTACGAATCCTCGAGTGATGCTGCACCCCTCTTATCTCAAGTCGATTCTCGCTTTGTTGGTTATGCCGATGCATGATACTTATCTAATCCGCACAAGGTGCATTCTCAAACGGATTATGTCTTTACCTTGGAGGCACCGTAATCTCTTGGAGGTCAACTAAACAAACCTTAGTTGCCACTTCGTCTAACCATGCTAAAATTCTCGCCTTACACAAAGCAACTCGGGAATGCTTTTGGTTGAGAGCAGTTATGGGTCATATTCGAAGCTCCTACGATCTTTACCCCATGTTGATGTTCCAATGACGATCTATGAAGATAACGCAACATGCATCGAACAACTTAAGAAATGTTACATCAAAGGAGACAACACCAAACATATTGTGCCAAAAGTTCTTATTCTCACATCAACAACAAGAGTATCATAAGATTTAAGTCACGCAAATCCATTCACAAGACAATCTAGCCAACCTCATCACCAAATCACTACTGAAGGCGACGTTTCAAAACTTGTTCATGGAATTGGTATGCGTAAACTTTATGAATTGTAACATTGCTAGTTCGCTTTGGAATTGTGTCAAACTCAGGGGGAGTATCCTGAAGTGTACTTGCTTGATCTTAATGTACTTTTTTTCCCTATGATTATGAGCATTTTTCTCACTAGGTTTTTACTACCTAACTAGGCTTTAACGAGGCACCCACCTTGGGTTGATCATATCCCTGATGTTGTCCCTTAAACGTTTTATTTGACTTTACATTTCTCACACATTTTTCCTTAGATTATGGGTTTTGTCCCTACTTGGGTTTTTACCATACCCATAGGGTTTTTTGTGAGACTTACTTCCTTATGTAAGTTCCTACCATATTAAGAATAGCGTGTTCCCAGAATCAGTGCCGACAAGTCGACTTCCTTAACCTCTACATGATGCCGAATCTACTTGAGTATTTACACACTCAACGGTGATTGTGTAAATTCTAGATTAGATTTGATTCTAATTATTCTTTCCTATATGAACTTGTATTTTTTGGAGGAGAATGATTTCTTCTCCCTCTTATGACTATAAATAAAGGCACTACGTAGGGAGTATAACAACATCCTCTACACATTCTTCTACACAACCCTAAAAATACATTTCTCTCTTCAGTCTATCTCAGCCACCGGCCCCCTTCCCTTATCAGATAAAATAGGCTACAACAACTACTATATAAACCCTAAGTGTTTGCACCTTCGATTTCTTTATTGCATGAAAGTTATCTACTTAACCCTTTTTTTTTTTTTTTTAGAAGATGAGGTTCACACACACCCTGACATATATAGATAATTTACCTTTAGCTAAACAATAACGTGTTATGTTGTTCAAGAATCCTTTTAGACATACACACACACACACACCTGAGTACGAGTTTGAGATACTCGTTAAGATTTAAAAAGTGAATTTTTAAAAAATCTTACAACATAAAATGTTTATATTATTAGTACTTTTATTAGCTTGAATGTATAGTTTCCAATCACGTGGTAGTATAAACATCTTATGTTGATAGGTTACGTACATAATTCACTTCCATAAGAGCATCTTCACTAGTGATTTTCTTCTGGATTAGATGAATTGCATTTGGGGTTTGCGCCCGAGTGGAGAAGCATCAGACAAAACGTCCCCCCCTAGTGGCGCGTGACAGAGCCAAACGTCTCCTTCCTAATCAGCTCGTGGGTTCTCCGGTTGAGGCTTGAATCTGAGGTCTCGTTCGTGATTCTGGGTAGTGGCGAGTAAAGAGGAAGAGTACGTGAGCAGACAAAGCGAAGGTCTTAGCCAGTCTTAGCCAGCCTCATAGTTTTCTGAGGATCTCGCTAAGACTACCTACCGAGGTCTTTAGTCGAGCCGAGTCCTCCATAATCACATTAAAGCAAGGCCTACAAGGTAATAAACACAGACTACCCTAATATTTAATCCAATTCAGTCTAGTGCAAGTTAGTGTGGGCAAACAAAACGCCCCCTATAAGTACAAATAAAATGCCGAACTCCTACAAATATCTTTTAATACGTATCACTGAGTGGCTCAAAATATCAACATTTTAAATCTTTCATAAAATTCGTACAACTGAGTAGGATCTAGAATTATAGCCGAACTCCAAAACTACAATGAAAGATTTATACTTTTGAAATAACAAAAAAATATTTGGAGATATGTATTGAGCCAATTCCTTGCTGCTGGGGTATTTGCGTCTGTCAATATTCAAGGCAGCGTGCAATTCACAATTGAAAAAGAAACACAAGCGTGCAGTTCCCGTGCAATTCCGTCCAAAGTGCTCGTGCTCTCCATAGCTAGTATTTATTAAATTGCATTCCTTGTGTATCTTTATTTTCTTCATCATTCAATCATTACTATTACTATTTGTTGTATAAATGCTTTTAAATATCATGTTATCAATTGATCGTGACGATGTAAAACAAATCCAACGGCCAAAAAAAAAAAAAACACTAAAAATGAAAACTGGCAAAAGAAAACACACAAAGATTTATCAATGGATCTTGCGTGTATATATACACACACACGCTTGTAAAGATCTTGAAGGATAACATTTTTTCTCTAGCTAGGTGAACCGTACATAATATGTTGGCAAACCTATATATTTCATATTTGTATCAAATTTATGGAAAAGAAAATCGCTTGATTAATGATTTAGATTGACAGTCCAATAACGTATGTATATATAATTAATGACAAACATTTTCCCAACCTGATTTATCCCATCATGAATATTGTTGAAATGGTGCAAATACCATTTATTATTGAAAGTTGATGTAATTAATCTTTGGCTTAATTAGTCAAAGTGATTTCACTTCTTCAAAGAAAGAAACTTACCATTGTTGATACTCATAACTTGCATTTTGTATTTGACATTTATTCAACAACTTTGTGATGATTAAGGACATGCAAGAAGAACAATTGAGCTAGGTCTACAACAATTCAAGGGCCACGTTAAAGTAGACGGTGCCACTCATTTTTCACTTTACTTAAAGAGATTTTGATGTCAAATTCATAAACTACAATGATTGATAATTGATTAACGAAAAAAAAAACCTTCCTCATGTAACCCTAAGCCATCGTAATGTGAACCAATAAAGTAAAAAAACCAATCCTTGGTCGGTTATTTTTTAGTTTTTTGAAACAATGCTTTGTCCTTATGCATAGGATTACTCAAACAGTACTGTTTAAAACAAAAAAACAAAAAAAACAGTGTTGTAAATAAACGGTTTTAATTATCTATCGTCTGCTACACAAAATACAATATAAAGTGCATACTCTATGCATGCTGCTGAGAGTAAAGCGGTAGCCGACACGCAGGATTTGTACTGTCTTTATACAATATTTTGTGAGTAGATTGCATACCACGAACAAAGCCATAGAGCCAGCTGAGGACTGTCTAAACAAACCATATCAAAGGCAAGACTGGCTTTTGGCTTTTCCTTAAGTTTTTCATCGTTAAATTCACATAAAAAATATAGAATATACTTATATTAGGCTGGACTTTTGTGCGTTTTTAAAGAGAAGGCTAGAGTTATATGGAAATGGTAAAAGTAAGTCTGGAAAATTGCGAAAGAGGAAAATACTTTGGCAATTTGGAAATGTCAGATTTCCCTTAAAACAGCCTACACAAACTGCAGGGAGCTGTCACACAAAGCAAGTTTGTGTGACGTTTTGTCATGCCCAAATTAAATTGAAGTTTGCAAATCAAAATGGAATGTCATGCCCAAATTAAAATGCAAGTTTGTCCCTCCTTGGGTGAAAAAAGTGGAATGTCATGCCTAAATTAAAATGCAATTTTGCAAATCAACTTACATGACATAAGTATATCACTATAGCATTAACGTGACGTTTTGTGTATATAAGATAATGTCATATATAAGCTTTCTTTTCACGTAACATAATATTATTGTAATTAGACATTATATTTGCAAAATACTCGTACCATAAAAATTGTTCCCTCTCGCGTATGTTCCACTAGAACTGCACATGCATTCCCGAAAATGGCATGAGGGATTCCGAAACTGTCCAATTTTGATTGGTTGATCATATAATGCTCAAATCATAATAAAGAGAAGCAAAAGTGGTGGTGGTGGTGGGTGCACTATGAACTATAATCTGCAACTTCATAATAATGGGGCATGGTGGTGGTGACCCTCAAGGCAGAGATTCAATTGAGCCAACCTAAAAGTTCATTGTGTTTGGACTTGGTCCACATTAGCAAATCACCTAAAAAGATTCCAATAATTAGCTAATGCGTGTCCAAAGATTCACAACGCCGAGAATCCTTATAATAATCCATGCACATAATCCCTAAAGACCTTCATCATTCAAAAGACCATTGCATTATTCCATGGTGAAAAGTAAAAAATGAAAATTCATATCAAAAGGAAAAGAGGGGGTAGAGAGCAAAAAACTTTTAATTACTTAATTTCAAATTCTTTCGTTGTAGAAGTTTAATCTGAAGATAAATAAGATGTTATTAAGTAGACTTGAATCCTCTTTGGATCAACAAATCATAGCCCAACGACTCAAATTTTTTCGTTGTTCATTGTTTTACTTGAATTACCTGCTGTAGGTGTAGTTTCGTTATCGAAATCATGCTAAGCATTAAGCCGCGAGAATTTTTGTCGTTGTTCATTTCCACGGCAATAACAATGGCAATGGCACTCTCTTCTGTTCACCTTTTCCAGCTTTGAACAAACACACATATGTAATGTCGGCATCAAAAGGCACCGTAAACTTTCATCATCCACCCAAAAGCAAATCTGTCAGAAACTCAAAAAATCACAAAGTACTTTCACATCTCCCTTTAATCATCACCCCACCCAAAACCCTACTTACACTCCTGTTCTTTTCTTTTCCGTTTAAAAAAAGCAATAAGGGCAGTTTCGTCACCAGAAAACCAGAAACCCGACAAGTTAATTAAAAGCTCTTAGTTAAAATAGGAACATGCTAGCGAGTCAAACCTTCTCGTTCTACTTTTTTAGCTCTTGATCTTATCTTGCAATATTACATGGTTATCGAAATTATTTATGTTCTACTGCAATATTTAAAGACCAACCTTGCAAAAAAATTAAAAAAAAAAATTCACCAAATTAAAAATTGTTAAACCATTTAATAACCTTACCAAAAGTTCAGTCTTTGACTGAACAACGAAGTTCGTTTATTGTTTTTGAAGGTCGTTAGATGACTAAACAATGTTAGATTTAATTTATTTTTCTCAAAAGTGAAAATTGATATTTAAAGGTAACGTAAAAACTAAACGATTAAGGTTATTGTACAACATGAAAATAAGAACTAAAAATGTAGAACTATTGTAGCCTATTTTATCTGATATGGAGAAGGGGGCCGGTAGCAAGGGTAGAGAGAGAGGAGAAATGTGTTTGTAGAATCGTAAGGGAATTGTGTATTGAGGATATGTTATCTCCCCTACGTAGTACCTTTATTTATAGTAATAAAAGGAGAGAAGAAATCCTTCATCCCCAAGGAATACAAGTCCATTTAGGAAAGAATAACTTGAATCAAATCTAATCTAAAATTTACACAATCACACTTAAACTAGGAAAGTTCACAACACTTCCCCTTGAGTGTGTAAATACTCAAGGTAGATTCAGCATCATGCAAAAGTTGTGCAAGTCGACTCGTCAGCACTGATTCTAGGTACCAGTTTGGTACGTAGATAAGATGGGACGGGACGGAACAGGATGGGGCGGGACGAAACGGGACTGAACGGAATGGAACCTTATGTTTGGTACGTGCAAGATGGAACTGGACGATTGTTCCGTTCTGCGTTTGGTAACGCATGACGGCACGGAACTAAATGATTGAATGACTAACTTACCCATGTTCCGCATGTTGTTTGGTATAATGTTTATGCATGGAACGAAATGGGATAGTTTCCCACAAATCTAATTAAATATTTCCATGTAGATTTAAAATATTTAATAATAAAAAATAATTTTTATTTTTATATAATTAAAACTTAAAAAATAAAAAAGAAAAAGAAAAAGATGAATCGTTCATCTTCTTCTTCCCTACCCCGTCATCTTCCCCATTAAAACTTAAAACTTAAATATTTCTATCTTGATTTTGTTGCTCTAGCAAACCCCTATCAAAACAAAAGTTTCCCAAATTCTCTATCTCACTAAGGTTTTCAAACCCAACAGCAAATAAGCAAAGATCTTTTTGTCCTACAGATTGAGATTTTGTTTTCTAGGTTGCAAGATTTTTTACTCATTCCCTAAAAAAAAAAAAAAAAAAAAAAAACATATATACTAAGAACCCAACTGCAATTCAGAGTTAATAAATCTGGGTTCAGTGCAAAAGTTGTTGTCGAGTACATTGCCATTGTTGGCCACTCGCAACAATCAACTCACAAGAAACTCGTTGCTTGAACTAAACTCGAGAGTACCCATCTGAGAGTGAGAAAGATGAAGCAGGGTTTGGGTGAGAGGAGAAGCAGGGTTTGGGAGGCAAAAACTGTAGTGACGAAGCAGCTGGAGTGGGAAGCCCAGTGGGCGGCAGAGGGAGTGTTAAGGTCGAGGAAGATGCAGCTGGGTTTATGGTAGAGGAGGAGGAGGCTACATGAGAGATGGAGGGTAGAAAAGAGGGAGGCTATGAAAGTGAGAGGGAGGGTAAACAGTGGAATTAATGAAAAATATGAAGGGTATTGTTGTCCAAAAAAATTAAAATTTTGTGTTCCACGGGCGTGGAAAGAGTTGTTTCAGGGGGTAAGGTGGAACGAAAAAGTAACCAAATTCGGTTACACGGGACAGCGCGTTCCACTGTTTTTGGCACACCAAACGTGGGGCGAAACGTTTTGTTCCACTGCGTTCCGTCCCATCCTACATACTAAACGGTACCCCTAAGGAACAACGCTTATTCTCAATAAGGTAGGAACTTGCATAAAGTAGTAAGTCTCACTAAAAAAACCCTAAGGCTATGGCAAAAACCCGAGTAAGGACAAAATCCATAGTCTAAGGAAAAATGTGTGAGAAATGCAAAGTCAAAAGAAACGTCTATGGGATGTTATCAGGGATATGACCAGCACAAGGTGGGTGTCTCATTAAAACCTAGTTAGGTAGCAAAAACCCAATGGGAAAAATGCTCTTAATTGTAGGCAAAAAGAGTACATTAAGATCAAGCAAGTATTCTTCTGGATACCCCTGAGTTTGACATAATTCCAAAGAAAAATAGCAATGTTACAACTCAGAAAGTTTACGCATACCAATTCCTTGAACAAGCTTCTGAAACATCGCCTTTGGTAGTGATTTGGTGAAGAGGTCGGCCAAATTGTATTGTGAATGAATTTGTGTGACTCTAATATTCTGATGCTCTTGTTGTTGATGTGAAAAGAAAAACTTCGGCGTAATGTGCTTGGTGTTGTCTCCTTTGATGTAACCCTACTTGAGTTATTCGATGCATGCTGCATTGTTTTCAAAGATCGTCGTAAGGACATCTACGGCAGGGTAGAGATCGCAGGAGCTTCGAATATGGCCCACTACTGCTCTCAACCAAAAGCATTTCTGAGTTGCCTTATGTAAGGCGAGAATTTTAGCATGGTTAAACAAAGTGGCAACTAAAGTCTGTTTAGTTGACCTCCAAGAGATCGATGTGCCTCTAATGGCAAAGACATAACCCATTTGAGAATAGCGCTTTATGCGGAACAGATAAGTATCATTGCATCGGCATAACCAACAAGGCGAGAATCGACTCGAGAAGCAAAGGGTGAAGCATCATTCAAGGATCTGTAGGGATAAAACAAACCCAAATTTGTAGTACCTTTAAGGTAACGGAAGATGTCTTTCACGCCAGTCCAGTATCTGTGTGTTAGTACATTACTGTATCTTGCCAAAAGATTAACAGCAAAGAAGATGTCGGGTTTAGTGCATTGAGCTAAGTACAACAAAACTCCCATTGCACTTAGATAGGAACTTCAGGCTCCAAAATCTCTTCATCATCATCATTCGGTGGAATGGATCTAGTTTTGCATCTAACGATTGAACAACCATAGGAGTACTCAAAGGCTTCGCTTTATCCTCATTAAAGTGGCGCAACACATTCTGAGTGTAGTTTGTTTAATGTACTAGGATTCCATCCGAATGGTGCTCTATTTCGAGATTGAGATAGTATTGAATCTTACCAAGATCTTTCATCTCAAATTTTGACGTCAGGTGCGCAACAGTTCTCGTGAGCTATTCAAGAGTTCTGATAAGGTTCATGTCATCGACATACAACTATAACAAAACTGAAATGTGACTTCTTAATGAACACACAGGGGCATAGTTTGTTGTTCACATATCCCTGACTAGTTAAATACTCACTAAAACGGTTATACCACATTCTTTCGGATTACTTTAAACCGTAAAGTGAACGCCTCAGCCGAATTGAGAGCTTGTTCCAGGGTTTAGAAATATTTTATCCAGTCAATGTAAGTTCTTCGGGAACTTTCATATAGATTTTCGTATCAAGATCCCTAAGAGACACGCAGTTACTACGTCCATCAGCTGCATACTCAGTTTTTTGGAAACTACCAAACGGATAAGGTAGCGATAAATAATCACATCCATAATGGGTGAATAAGTATCATCATAGTCAATCCTGGGGCTTTGTGATTGGCTAGCCACTAATGTATGTGGATGACCAAGATTGGCGTCATGGGCCTTCAGGAGGGAAGTCCGTCGTACATTTGGTACATCCATATTTGTAGGCACATTCACAACTAGAATATGTGATCTTATCACGTGTGCTAGATCAGTTAAAGCATTTGACATGCTCTGAGCTATGCTCTGAAGATTTAGTATACGATACACTTCAATTTCAGATTGAGTAGTGCGAGGATCTAAATGAGACAGAGTGGGAGTCGTCCACAATAATTTGAGTCGTTCTTCAAGAACGTTGACATTTTTATCTCCTCTAACGACAGGAAGATTGTCTCATAGAAGTGACAATCCGCGAAATGAGAGGTTAACAGATCACCTGTCAAAGGTTCTAAGTAACGAATAATCGAAGGAGAATCATATCCGACATACATTCTAATCCTTCGTTGAGGCCCTTATTTTTGTATATAAAGGGCGACGAAATCGGCACATAGACTGCACAGCCAAAAATGCGCAGAAGCAATATGTCAGGTTCGTATTCGATAACCAACTAAAGGACGCTATATGATTAGGGTAGCAGCAGGCCTCAGGCGAACCAACATGGTTGCATGCAATATTGCATGACCCCATGCAGCGATCGGGATCTTGGTACGTATGACCAACGATCGAGCAATCATTTGTAAGCGTTTAATGAATGCCTCTGCCAGGCCGTTCTAGGTGTGAACATGGGCTACTGGATGTTCAACTTCAACCACAACCGACATTTAATAGTCATCAAAAGCTTTAGATGCGAATTCTCTAGCATTATCCAATTGAATAGATTTGATTGGATAATCAGGGTGGTAAGCCCTGAGCTTGATAATCTAAGCCAACAATTTGGAGAATGCAGCGTTCCTTGTGGATAACAAGCACACATGTGACCAACGTGTGGAAGCGTAAACCAAAACCATAAAATATCTAAATGGTCCACATGGATGGTGAATTGGTCCACAAATGTCCCATTGAATCCGTTGTAGAAAAATGGAAGGATTCGAACGAATCTTGTCATAAGAAGGCTGAGTAATATTCAAGATTGTACCATTAGACAACATTATACGTGTCTTACCGTATCCTTCAATCATGTTGGATAGGCCTGAAAAGGTTGTCAGAGGTGCATTCTTAGTTACGAAGTTAGTGAAATAGATGCGTTCATGCAAAACGGTGTGCGTGGTTGCACTATCTGCCAAACAACTAACTTATCCACTAGTCATACCTAGAATGAAAAATTAATTTGAATCGGTTACATGCATAAAAGTTCTAAAAACAAATATCCATTCAAAATAATTTTAAATATTCAAGGACGGAAATTAAAACAAAAAAACTTAATATCCAAAAAACCAATCACCAACAAATAATCCAAACATAAAGGAAAATTATTCAGAATTTAACCAAAAACAAAAGGGGGATTCGGCCAGTACTGTGGAATTCGGCCCCATGGTCTTATTTCAACTAAAAAATATGTCTATGTCTAAGATTCTAATCTTCCATAGGTGTGATAGCCTCCTGAAAGTCAGAAACCTCCATCTTTGTACTTTCCGGATCGTCCACTTGCACAAAGTCTGATTTAAACTTCTTACGATGAGAATGATATTCAATTTGCAAGTTGTCGTGGATATATCTTCGAATGAAGATCATAGCGGTGACTTTCTCAGCTTCGCCAACAAGGTTGTCTGTCTCATCTTCAATGGTGGGACGCAAATTCTTAGCAGTGAGGTGGAGCTTCACATATTGGACCCACTTGAGGTAGTTCCATCGTTGCAAGGTCATGGGTTTGACGGCGAGCAATTTCTTAGGCATGGAGGGAGTACCTCGACATCGGAGGAAAAAGGAAACCTAAGAAATTCAAACTAGTATTTCACCAAAATTCGATGAAATTTTTTAGGAATTTCAATGATATTAGATCAAAAATCATGACACCATGTCGGATTTAGGCAGAAAATTACACGGCAAGGCTGTGATCTCGCTTCAGGTGATGTGGGTTTTCTGGGTCTGGACGCCATAGGCGTCAGGTTCCAAAGAAGCTTAATGCTTCATGCTTTGCTCAGGGTCACGGGTTCAAAGAACCCAGATGGCGATTTCAATGTGTTTTTTTTTTTTTTTTTTTCAATTCAATTCAATTTAATAATATAATGCATGTACATATATTTGACGCAATTCATGGTAAATATCAAATTCACATAATTCAACAATTATGAATATAATGTATACACAATTTATGTAGAATCTAAAATTCGAAAAACGTAAAATTGGGTCATGCATTATGGTGAATGTTCATGCTATCAGGGCTGCAAAAATATAGAGATACAAATCGTTGTTTTAAAAGAACCTTATTGCGTGATGATATGGATGAGCTAGTGTGATGCAGAAAAATCTTTAACGTCAGATTCCTAAGCGCAGTGGTAAGAGCGTGCTAATAATGTGTTGTAACCTATTTTATCTAACAATGAGAAAAGGGCTAGCAGCAAGGGTAGAGAGAGAGAGAGAGGAGAGATGTGTTTGTAGAATCATAGGGAAATTGTGTATTGAGGATATGTTATCCCCCCTATGTAGTAATGCCTTTATTTATAGTAGTAAAAGGAAAGAAGAAATCATTTATCCCCGAGGAATACAAGTCCATATAGAAAAGAATAACTAGAATCAAATCTAATATAGGATTTACACAATTACACTTAAACTAGGAAAGTTCACAACAAGAACGAGAATGTCCAAATAAAAATTTTGCTAGCATTCTTGATTAAAATAAAGAATGATTTGTTTACGCCATTTGTTTTACATCTACTTCACTCATATGATTAATTGATTATCAATCTCTTAGTTGTCTTTTGTTTTAGGGTTTTTTTATTGACACCCCACATGTTGTTGAATACACCCCACTTAAAAATGTAATATTAAACAACTTGTAACTCTAATATGAAATGACTATTCGAGCCCTCATAGTTGCTCTTACTCTCCATTGTAGAACAAAACCCTAAATACACAAACAAGTTGATGAAAATATATCTTTTGATCAACGGAAAAAAAAATCGAGTTTTGCTCCTCGTTCATTCGTTGGTTTTCACATTCGAGAAATTATTTGAATAATGGAATAAAAATTTGACTTTTTGCAAAGCCCTGCTCTAATTGGAACTGACATGACCTTATAAGAATAGTTCCTATCATTTGTCCATCAGGTTTCTTAGAATACAACGTGATTGTTCAAGAAAATTTGACGGACGTTTATAAATCAAACGGCAAGATGGAGATTTTATACAATAATTTAATTCATCTTTCTTGTCTTTAAAATATGGATTTTTCTTTTGTTTGAAAGAGATGAAGAGTTTGATGTGTGGTTAATTAGTTGATGATTGTGGGGCGTGTGAGATGTGAGGTGTGGGATGTATGAGATGTGAGGTGTGAGATGTGAGGTGTGAGGGTAGTATTGGAAAATACGTGGAGTGTGTTAAGAAAAATTTTAATTTAAAAAGTAAATGTGGGGTGTAGTCAACAAAATATGAGGTGTTAATAAAACAACCCTTGTCTTCTTCAAGGGTAAATTACATAAAACTACCTCAACTATTGGGTCAATCACAGTTTCATACCCATTCTTTAAAGAATTTCAATGTCATACCTTATCTTCGAATTTGTTGCAATGTTATACCTTCCATCAGTTGTCTGTCAATTCCTCTATTAAATGCTGATGTGGCTTAAGGCGGGGCCCACTTTCTATTAAAAAATTAAAAAAATAATAATTTACCCTAAAAAAAACCCATCTTCCCCGACCCCTTCCCCTTCCCTGCAACCCAAATCCAAAACCACCCCAAACCTAGATCCCACCCACGCCAACATCACCCCCTATACCTACCTCTTCATTCTCTGCCGCTGCCACATCATCGTCCTCCTTCTCCTATTCAACCCCCAAACCCAAATCCTCAAACCGTAATTGCACCTTCCTCTGCAAGCACTCACCATCAGCCAACCATCGACCTCCTAATCTCTCATTTTCGGTCACATTTTGATGGATTTGATCGGCAAGAACGCCGGAGCGGTGACTTCTGTGAAAAACCAACATGGGTCTCGATCTAAGAAGCACGATAACTTAAGATACTTTGAGAATTCGAACCCCAATGTTTCCCCTGAACTGAAACCCACCGCTTTACCTGTGTCGAAATCGGCTATAACAACCCAAAAATTCTTATTTGGAAGCTAAAATCCAGTAATAGGCCAAAATAAATTCATGACCAATTTCCACGCTATTAACCATAATAATTTCTTTCCTTAAAAGAAATCCAGAACAATAAAAAAAATTGGATTATTTTATGGTTGTATCTAACCGTCTCGTTAGACTGCCTTACAAAGGGATTAAGCCATTCGCAGTTCACAATTCCAATTTCTAACTCATTTTCGAAAATCATTTAAGTGACTAAAAATCACTAGCTATGTTCAACAAGTGCATCACACCAATTGCATATCAAATATAGATTCAAAGTATCAAAATTAGCTCAAAAAGGCAGCATCAGCTCAAGGCCACGAGCTACTGTGCGTGGCGGTTTCCGGCAAACGGAAACCCTGAATTCCGACAAACTCTAAAAATTACCAAATTTTACAGGGTTGTAGATTTCAACGAGAGGAACAACTTTTATACCTAGACCGAAGTCCAATTCGACTGAATAATACCTGAAATTGACCGCGAACCGCCTGCACCCTAGAATTTGGTGGTTTCAATTCGATACCAAAATGAACTTTTTTTTCTTTTCTTTTCTTCTCTTATTTCCCTCCTTGTTCTCTACCCCGATTGGCCCTCCCCCCTTTTTCTTTCTCTCCTCCACTCTTCATCATAACCATCCAAAATGTCCATGTGGCTCCATCAGATTGATCCATAAAATCTAGAGCCTTCTAGAGTGAAGGTTAAATTACCAAAATGTACTTGATTTTAAACGTTAACAACTCATCAGTTATAGCTCATTTCACAAACTGTTTTCGCCTACGTGCTCGTAGGATCAAACTTTATGCATATATGTCAAGAAATATAATAAAATATATAAGGATAAAATATGTCATAGTAAAATTACGTTTAATCAACGAGAGGTATTTTCCACTTATTGATAAATTTTCTACACTTTCATATATTTTAAATTTTCTAGGGTATTACATCGGCGTCCAAGAATGCAAACTCGATTGTTCGTTCGCCCCAGAACAAGATCTGGGAGAGAAAGTTCGTCGTCGTGAAGAAGAAATCGAAGAAGAAGAACCTGAATGTCGCCTGCAAGTGCAAAGAAAAGGGAAATTCAAAGATGTGCCTCTGCGTTGCGTATGAAAATCTAAGGGCGTCGCAGGAAGAGTTCTTCAAGAAGCGAAACGACAACGTCGAATCCGAGAGTTTGAAGGAGAGCGACAGAGCTGAGCGTGAGCTAGAAGAAGCAATCAATGAGGGTTTGAGAATTCATAACTTGCAAAATAACGTGGCAGCGGCAGAGAATGAGGAGGTGGGTCTGGGGGAGATGTTAGCGTGGGTGGGTTCTGGGTTTAGGGTGGTTTTGGATTTGGGTTGCAGGGAAGAGGAAGATGGGTTTTTTTTTTTAAGTTAAATGATTATTTTTTAATATTTTATTAATTTTTAATAGAAAGTGGGCCCCACCTCAAGTCACGTCAGCATTTAACAGAGGAATTAATAGACAACTGACGAAATGTATGACATTGCAACAAATTCAAAGATAAGGTATGACATTGAAATTTTTTAAAGAAGGGGTATGAAACTGTGACTGACCCAATAATTGAGGTAGTTTTATGTGATTTATTCTTTATTCAATGCAAATCAAATGTCATAATAATAAAAGTGTACATGAGAAAAAAGATACGGTGAAAATCATTTTGTATATAAAAATAAAAAAAAAAAAATCTTGTCTTTTAGGTGTTTGATTGGACCCCACAAAACGTTCAAAATCCAAGGGCCCATGAATATCTCACTTAGGGCCCATCTGTACACTGTTGATGGGCTTCTCAGCAAGCCAAGCCAACCACAATTTCTCTCCAATAAACTTGCATAATCAAATTGAAAGCGAAATTATGAATATTCTTTTGGAGTTTGGAAGTAGAGTTTTTTGTATATGACTGTTGCTTAATCCTCCTCAATCATGGAGGGTAGCAAAATAAAAAGATTGTAACATCATTTTCGTCAAAACTCAAAAGTGCATCAAACTTCAAAAGGGTTTCACTTTCACTTTATATTTTTGTTTTTTTTCTAGGAGGTAACA
Organism: Pyrus x bretschneideri; assembly: GCF_019419815.1. Classification (NCBI taxonomy): domain Eukaryota; kingdom Viridiplantae; phylum Streptophyta; class Magnoliopsida; order Rosales; family Rosaceae; genus Pyrus; species Pyrus x bretschneideri. The sequence continues at coordinate 11,302,739 of NW_025999798.1, forward strand.
AAAGAAAAGGGCTTTGGTTGTTGGGACCAAAAAAGCGCGCACATACACACACATATATATAGATATATAGATATATCTATATGTATTAAATATATAAGTATAAGAATTTGGAAATATGCGCTTTTGACAAATTTAAACATTTATTTTGTAGAGTTCATTTCGTAATGTATTTTAACGATTCGAACTATTTATATTTTAATACATCATTTATAGATTATTTTTGCAAAATCATTAGACAAATCCAAAATCATTAAAACATTTATTTGTGACGAAGAAAATTGATGAACGAGGTTTTACAAAGAAATACTAAATTTAATCCAATGATCATATAGTTTCGGATTTGAATGATTTTTTGTGGATATGATCTTTAAAGTAAGATTTTATGGATAGACATTATCTTTAGATAGACAATTAAATTATTAAAATACAACAGAATAACCGCCACAAAAGCATATGACCTTAAATCTTATCTCATATGTATGTATATAACTATATATGAAAAGACTATGACCAAACGTTATCCTTTGGCTTTCTTTGACTGGTAAACGTACTATTATATGGTTCCCAGCGTAATCAATCAGAGAAGCACTTTTGTTTTGCTTTTCTGCGTGCGAAACGTATCCCTTTGCGTTCAAAACAAGGGTTACAATAAAATAAGAACTGTGGTTACCTGGACATTTAACCTTTTCAGGCTGAAAAAATATATATACCTTTTTTTTATTTGTTTCTCATTCTTTTTTAATGATGGAAATATCTTCGACCACTCCTTTGTGTAATGGTTGTGTTCGAGTTGGGTTTGAAGTTTAATATGGTTTTCAACTTTTCAAGGCAAAGGTGAAATTAAAGCTTAAGGAGCATATTTATGGCGACCAAACAGGTTTCTTTGGGAAAATGATAAATACGATCTTTTTAGATCATATTTTATAAATTACATAATATGATTGTTAATAGTGAGATAATTTTTAATGATTATTAAACCATTAATCGTTATATTACGTGATTTACAAAATATGATCTAAAATGTCATATCCCGGCCCGGAGCGGATCACTTCCCGGGCCCGCTTCACCACCGTAGCACGATATTGTCCGTTTTGAGCTTACCATTCCCTCACGGTTTTGTTTTTGGGAACTCACGAGCAACTTCCCAGTGGGTCACCCATCATGGGATTGCTCTAGCCCATTTCTTGCTTAACTTCGGAGTTCCTACGGAACCCAAAGCCAGTGAGCTCCCAAAAGGCCTCGTGCTAGGTAGGGATGAGAATATACATATAAGGATCATTCCCCTGGGCGATGTGGGATGTCACAATCCACCCCCCTTAGGGGTCCGACGTCCTCGTCGGCACACACGCAACCAAGGTTAGGCTCTGATACCAAATTGTCCCATCCTGGCCCGGGCGGAACCACTTCCCAGGCCCGACTCCACCACCGTAGCACGATATTGTCCGCTTTGGGCTTACCATTCCCTCACGGTTTTGTTTTTGGGAACTCACGAGCAACTTCCCAGTGGGTCACCCATCATGGGATTGCTCTAGCCCCCTTCTCGCTTAACTTCAGAGTTCCTACGAAACCCGAAGCCAGTGAGCTCCCAAAAGGCCTCGTGCTAGGTAAAGATGAGAATATACATATAAGGATCACTCCCCTGGGTGATGCGGAATGTCACAATCCACCCCCCTTAGGGGCCCGATGTCCTCGTCGGCACACACGCGACCAGGGTTAGGCTCTGATACCAAACTGTCACATCCCGGCCCGGGGCGGATCATTTCCCGGGCCCGCCTCCACCACTGTAGCACGATATTGTTCGCTTTGGGCTTACCATTCCCTCACGGTTTTGTTTTTGGGAACTCACGAGCAACTTCTCAGTGGGTCACCCATCATGGGATTGCTCTAGCCCCCTTCTCGCTTAACTTCGGAGTTCCTACGGAACCCGAAACCAGTGAGCTTCCAAAAGGCCTCGTGCTAGGTAAAGATGAGAATATACATATAAGGACCACTCCCCTGGGTGATGCAGGATGTCACAATCCACCCCCTTAGGCACATCACGACCAGGGTTAGGCTCTGATACCAAATTGTCCTATCCCGGCCCAGGCGGAACCACTTCCCGGGCCCGACTCCACCACCGTAGCACGATATTGTCTGCTTTGGGCTTACCATTCTCTCACGGTTTTGTTTTTGGGAACTCACGAGCAACTTCCCAGTGGGTCACCCATCATGGGATTGCTCTAGCCCCCTTCTTGCTTAACTTCGGAGTTCCTACGGAACCTGAAGCCAGTGAGCTCCTCAAAGGCCTCGTGCTAGGTAAAGATGAGAATATACATATAAGGATCATTCCCCTGAGTGATGCGGGATGTCACATAAAAAGATTGTTTCTCTAACATCACAATTTTTTAATGAGTAATGCTAGGTAGATTAACTTTTTATCTTATCGGTGTGTTTTACCTATCGATCAATTTTGTCCCCGTATTTTCAATTTGAAAAATTGGTCTTTGTGTTAACCTTTGTTAGTCAATCCTGAACAATCCGTTAAAGGACTGTTCAAATTGATGCGTGCCTTGCACGTCAGATAGTCATAGTTGATCATCTGATCTTTGCGCGGGTTTAATGGGTTTACAATGAACTTACATTTTTGTTCTCTCACTTGCAAGGCACATGTCAATTTTAACAGTCGTTTAATGGATTGTCTAGAATTGGCTAACAAGAGTAAACATGAGGACCAAATTGATTGATACAGTAAACATAAGGATCATTTTGACATTTAAGCCAATTTATAAACCATTTGATATGTTACCAATAGAAAATACACACGTCAATCAACACTAGGGATGGGCAACAGTTATGGCGGGCGGGTAACCGCTGTTATTTACCCATAACCGTTAATGTTCATACCCGCATAACTGTTTACCGTTGGGTAATTGTATAAACGGTTATACCCATACCCATAACCGTGTACCCATTTAACCATAACCGTTTACCCATTTAACCATAACTATTTATCTGTTTATCCTTTTTTTACCCATTTACCCCTTTTTCACCCGTTTACCTTTTTTTTTTTTTTTTTTATTTATTTATTTTTTTTTAACAACTTGAAAACGACAAAAGAAAAATTTGTCATAATTTTTCGTTTTCTGACAATTAAACACCATTATAGGTACATTTTAGCATGCATTTCTCTATTTTAATCATTTAAGTCCTCGTACAATTCCAATAATTGAAATAATAGTTTACGAACGATATTTTTCTGCTACACCCAAGCAAGTCTTTAACTACGATCTATATGATTACAAAGTAAAGCTTCTAAAAATAAAAAGTAGTCATTATATGAATACTAGATGATTCAAAGCTCCAAAATATTCTGAAACTAAACACTTTCGAACAGTAATGCTTTAGCACGTTCAATTACAAAGTCTCATCGACACGTTTAAGAATTTTTCTTGAAAACAATTTTCTTTAAAACTCAAAAATTTATTTGGTATGCGATTTAAAAATTTTAAATTTTACAACTTAATTTGGACAAAGAGATCTAAAAATAGAGGGTTGAGAGAGAATGAGGAGAGATGACGAAAGAAAGTAAAAGATGATTGGAGAAAAAAGAAAGAAGTGAGAGGATCGGAGGAGATAGGGAGGAAAAGGAAGAGGAGTGATAAAAAAAACCGAGAAAATAATGAGTGCGGATTGGAGCAGAGATGAAAAAGGCAAAAAAAAGGGAGAAGGGTAGAGAGAAAGAAGAAAAGAGAGAGATAGCTTTTGAATTCAGTTTTTTAAAAACAGTCATACCAAACAAGGTTTTAAAGTCTAAAACTTAAAAATTGGATTCAAATAGAATACCAAACAGACTCTTAGGTTTTTAATTTTTTTCAATTTTATTTTAAATTTACATATATTAAATTAAATGAGTAAATGGATACCCGTTATAACCACAAGTAATACCTATAACCAATGGATACCCGTTATAACCGCAGGTAATACTCATAACCACCCATTTAAATTTCACGGATAAACGGTTATACCAATAACCGTTTTTTTCGTCTAAACGGTTACCCATAACTGAAACCGTGAACTTTAAATGGGCGGGTAACCGCAGTTACCTAAACCCATAAGTATTTTGCCTATTCCTAATCAACATTGAAATAATAATTCAATTATCAACGATCATATTATATGATTTGTAAAATTTAGTTTAAAAAATTGATCATCCTAACATTCTTCTTCTATGACTTTGGGGTTGTGGGAGATAGATTTGTAAATTGTACTTGCGTTTGTGAAAGCTTATTCGAGTTTATCGGGTTCCCACACAAGTTCGAATATTCCTAAGAGGCATCAAAGGGCTTGAGTCAAAAAGCGTATGTGAGAGATTAAGACCTAGGGTTTGATGGGGTAAGGTGGTTATTCTTGTAATTAAATTTGTTTTTAATATGTATTAGTGAATTTTTTTTGAAGGGATCATCAAAGTTGAGTTGTGCATGATTGATCGAATTACTATAATTTTAGTGTCTAGTGTGTTTGGGTATTTCCTCTGTGATAAGGTGTGCGCATAATCATCAATAATGCATTGATAACAAAAAAAATGTAGTAGAAATTTTTATACAATTATAATCGTCTTCAAACTACATGAATCACATAAATTTAAAACTATAAACACTTACAAGAAAAAGGAAAAGAAATTGTTGTAGGACTGGAGACTCGCCAAATTCTATGAGCTCATTCAAATGCTACAAACTCAAATTTAGAATCCAAATTGAAACTTTTTTTTGGTTGAAAAAAGTTTACCGGGAGGGAGGTTACTCCATTTTGGATCAGGGCATTGTCACAAGCTTCTTTTTTTGTTTTTACAAATGGCCTACCAAGAGGAATGCCTGGAGTGATACTCGAATCTAGATTTTGATCTTGTGAAAGAGAACAATTTTTATCAACTCAACCAACCCATGTTAGCAAATCCAAATTGATTTTGATAATTAACTTTAAGATGCAATGAACCAAGAAATAAAAACACCGATTCAGGAAATATCCTATTTGACGTATCCCTAGGAAGAAAAGGAAAAGAGAAAAGGACATCCATGTATAATCACACTTCAATGATTTAATCATGATGTTTTTTTGTTTTTTGGTTGGGATGAGATCCTCTCGTGATTCTTTTTGTGAGGATTTAAGAATTCTTATATTCTAACCGTTTATTATATATCGTGCGGTTAGTTTTCGTCAAGTACTATTTGTATTTAATTTTAAATAAAAAAATTAAATTATTTCTGACCGTTCAATGTACAATGAATAACTAAGATGTAAGGATTCATAAAAACCTTATAATTTTAATCCGAATAAAATCCAAATCCGTGTTTCTTATACGATAATATAAATAATAGTAACAATAAGAGATTGGTGGTTTGGACCGAAAGTAGTGAAATAATCATAACAATGTAATACCAAAATCACCATCTATGATTACGGATCTGAGACTTCACACTTCTAATAGACTATAATAATAGTGCGCGACCCTGGTTCTCTATTTAGACAGTTTTTACACTCCAAGTCCAAACTGAAAGTCCAGCTTAAATGGATCAATGGGCTGTTGTTTTATGCTTTAGAATTAGCTGATTGGGTTTTCCTTATTATTGGGTTGACTATCATCAGAACCAGGGCTCGTGCTACCGTTTTGCTTTGTCAGTTTTACAAGACCCAACAATTTATCCGAGTTAGAATCATTTTCCTATAAATTTGAGCACCAAAAAACATGCGATGTTAGAGAGTTTATAGAGAGTCTTTTATTTTATTTTTATTTTTTTATAGAAAGAGTTCCACTTTTGAGAGAGTAATCTTAGCATTTCTCTAGAAAATAATGTCGTGTTTGTTAATACACAAAATCAAAGAGACTTTGAAACAACGTAAAGTGTCAGGTTTGTGACCTTCGCCCAGTTGCTCCGGTCACCTAGTGAGGATAATGTGTAAATGGATAGAGATAGGGAAGTAAACACAAGATGTACGTGGTTCACCATAAGTTTGGCTACGTCCATGGAGTAAAGGAGTTCTCATTAATAGTGAAGGGTTACACAAATGCATAAAGTTTAAGCATAATCATCATTAGTGGGTTCTAATGACTAGTTTAAGTACAATAATGACATTACGGCTTAATTATAGGAGAATGGTCTTCTTTTATAGTTAAGGAAAGTCTCCATCTTTTGTTCACGGTCGATGTGGGACTCTATAAACTTTATTCTGATGTTGATATGTGTCGTGCTGTGATTGGCCTTCTGGTTGGAAAGAAACTCTTATACTTTGGTAGGGGTGCCTCAGCATGAACCCCTCAGTTGGTCTTTGAAAATATGAAGTTTATACAAGCGCCTTTTATAGGCTTGCAACCATAATGATATGAACCTGAACATATAAACACATATCTTTTCCCAAAAAACAATAAAAGCAAAAATCACCAAATCAAACAAATATGGCACCTAGTGATTGGTCTAGTGTAAGTCTATTATTGGTTTCGGCACCAAACCGTTGGGCCACAAACTCAGAAAGTGGATTCCTAAGGCGGGACAATATGGTGGGCCTAGCCTATTATGAATTGAATTGGGTTTTGAAATAGATATGCCCATTAGAGTTAACCACCACGTGCAACATGATTATGAAATAAATAAATACATATATATATATATATATTACAAAGTAAATTGCAATAATGGTCTCTCAACTTTAATCAAATTGGAATAATGGTTCTTTAACTCATTAAAATGTGTAGCTATGATCATTTTCGTCAACTTCGTTAGAATTTTGTCAAAATAAGTTATGTTGGAAGGACCCTTGCTACAATTGGAGTCCCTCAATTCATCAAAACGTGTATATATGGTCATTTTCGTCAACTTCGTCATAATTTTGTCAAAATGAGTTATGTTAGAATGATCATTGTTACAATTGGGTTAAAATTGAGAGACAATTTCTCCAGTTGGATTAAAGTTGAGACACCAATGTTAATGAATTTTTAGTTGAGAGACCATAGCTGCACGTTTTGATGAGTTGAAGGACCAATAGTAATGAATTTTTAGTTAAAAAACCATTGTTCAAAATAAGTTAAAATTAAAGACCATTGTGCCGGTGGGTTGGTTCTAACGGGTTTCTGGTTTTTCAAACCGTGCGTTAACCCTTTATTGTGCGGGTGGACGGGTTATAACCCCGAAGCTCATCCTTTATAAACAGACCCGTTTCGATCCGACAAGAGTACTTAATTTTGAAACGAGTTATAATACTAGAATATTGATTTCGATCTTTGGATTAGTAACGATTTTTGCAAAAATCACCTAACCCATATAGGCCTCTAAGATTTGCTTAAGTGTCAGATAACTATAATTATATATATTTTCAAATAATAGAATTTAGTAGATTAGATGTTAGATTAGCAGGTTCGAATCACGTCGTCATATAAAAGCTCAACACCTTTTCACCACTATGATAAAAGAACACTTGCTATAACTTTATATATTTATTTTCAAGTAATTGCATACTTTTTCTTTACATATATGATAAACAGTTAACTGTTGTTAATCACTTGTAAGTGTCCAAACATACATTCCATTAACTCAGGTGGTGCGGTATGGTTAATTGGAGGTGACACACCTTCGTTATTTTTATCTTTCTAAGGTTTTTTTATTAGTCACTTTCAACAAACGTCAAATTTGTTGACTTTTAAAAAAAAAAAAAAAAAAAAAAAAAAAAAAAAAAAACCAAGAAAACAAGAACTACTATCTTAACTTTAGACAACAATTGTTCCTCAAAAATACAAGTTTGATAAGTAAGTTATTGACGCTACAAAGACCAAGAAAGCAACCATAATTACGAAGATTCTTCTTGTCAGACCAAGAAAGCAACAATTGTCACTCAAAGATATGAGTTTGATAAAATAAAAAACGACTACAATGGTTTGAAGACGGAAGAAACAAGGAAGGAAAGAATGGGAAGAGACGAGAAATTGCTGCCTACCTTCAAATCAACATGCCAGCGTCGACCGTGATGTTTTTTTTGTCTCTCTCACTAGCGGCTTTGAATGTTTTTTTTTTTCCTTTCTTGCCCAATAGATAGGTACCCAGTCATGAAAAGGGATCTCTCCGGATCCCTTCCATCAAGTCTACCAAGTTCATTCATCCGGACAATTAAAATTTGATCAAATACCTAACGTTATTATAACTTTTACAGGAGTTTTCTATTTGTAGCCGTTAGATCAAATTTCAATAATCCGGATGAGTGTACTTGGTGGAACAGATCCGGAGAGGATCCCTTCCCACGCACCCACAACCCCCCCCCCCCCCCCCCAACCCCAAAAACAAATCATAGATCAAATTTCAATAATCCGGATGAGTATACTTGGTGGAACGGATCCGAAGAGGATCCCTTCCCACGCACCCACAACCCCCGCCACTCCCCCCCCCCCCCCCCCCCCCCCCCCCCCCCCCCCCACCCCACCCCCCCACAAAACAATCATAGGAAATAGAGAATAATCCAAATCAAGATAAGAGGAACACAAATTGGTCTTTTTAACACTAGTTCATGAGCTAACATATGAATAAGGCCTTGAAATGGGACATGTTTAAAACTTGGCGTAATTATACACTCACTTTAAACTATAAACAAGCAGACAGTTTGACCAACTATGTATTTTCTGCATCTTTGAATTCGAATTCGATACAAGCATGTAGCATGCCCTTATAAGAGTGAATTTTTTTTTTTACGCTACAGAATATTTCAACCGCTAAATTTTTGTTTTAAATATAAAAATTAGGATTAAGTATCTAAAATCTTCGAACTGCCAATATTAAGAAGGTCTTAGAGGTTGCTGAAATGGTATGGACTGTCATGATAAGCCCACCATCTCCACTGCATACGAAGAAGAATTGAAAGCTTTACTAGCCGAAGATCAGCAAATGAGGAAATTACATGAGCAAAAACAAGCTCCTTAAAACCATATTTGAATTCTTAACCCTCTTCTTTGTTAGGAGATTTCCCTATCTTCATTTTTTGTTTTCCATTTTATTCATGAATTGTTTATTTTTATTTTATTTTTTTCATCTTCATGTCTATCTTGAAGTTATTTTTATTATTTATTTTACTTTATAAGTAAGCAAATAGGTGGGACCCATTATTGCCACATGTATATTTAACAAAAAAATTAAATGGGACTTAAAGAGTGTGACATTTTCAATAAGTTAGGTACTTGTTTGAAATGTTTAAAGATATTGAGATCAATTTCAAATGACACTAAAAGATTGCGGAACTTTAGATACTTAGTCTTCAAAAATTAAGATCTAACAAATACAGCACTCGAAGTAACTTGAACTCCAGCAAACCCATAATTTTTTGCGAAGTTCTAAAAGACGCTAGGCACTATTTAGACGGCAGGCTGGGGTCTAGCGCCTAAGCAGATCCTAGGAAGGGGCCCTAGGCGGGTTGGGTTAGGCGAATTTGAGTAAATTTATGTGTTTGTGTTATAGTTTTATAGACTTGTAGGGGTGAGGGATACTAGGCCACATAAAAGGGGGATGGGTCGCCACCACACTAAAATTGAATATGCTAGGCTGTTAGCTGTCAAAATTTAGTGGAAGCAATTTAATAAAAAAATTAAACAAAAAAGTAGAGTGGTCACTGGTCATGTCTATCACGTGGGTAGGAATTGAAGAGAGAGAGAGAGACTCATTTCTCTATTCGTGTTCCTCTTGTCTTTTTGATGAACCCAGAACCTGAACGCAACCAAGAAAAATAACTTAGCTGCTCTCCAAAAAACATCTGAAATGCCCGACTGCTTAGGCCACCCAGTCGCCTGCCTAGGCTGTCCAGTTGCCCGCCTAGGCCGCCTCAACATCTGTTTAATCCCTTTGCAGATTTTCCTCTTGATTATGGGTTAATCACAGTGGTTGGCCACCGCGTAGTGCTTAGGCGTCGCCTAAGCCAATTTTTAGAACAGTGATTTTTTGTTACAAAAGAACAAACGTCAGACAGTAAAGTAACAACTTGGCCCTAATACAAAACACAAGCACCTACGTTAGACAGTAGAGTAAGCAATGACAAATATAGTCGGCAGTCGGCACTGAGACTGCCCATTCTGTTTATTCGAAACCAAAAAGGCCTTCTGATAAAAAATAAAAAATAAAACCAAAAAGGGTTTGTTTTATATTAAAATCACATACTATAACAAGAATAATTGAAGACCATAATTGTTATTAGACTTACTCCAACCCTTTGAGTAAATCTCAAATTTTAGATTCTAAATTTACTCTAACTTGCTCCAACCCTTGGGACAAATATGAGTATTAACCCAAAACTCATTTCTAGGGCAAATTTATGCCATGATTCCCCCTAGTCAGTGGGGTTGACCCACCATATTTGTGCATTTTTTTAGTTTTATATTTATAAATTCATTGAATCCAACAGCTAAGATCTAATATAATCAAATCCAATGGTAAAAAAAGATCTAACCGTCCAAATTCAAATCTAATAGCTAAAGTAATTTTAAAAAAATATTCTTTTATGTGTTTCATATTCTTTCATATTGTTCCATGAGTTTCATGGTGTCTGTTTGGTAATTTTTCAATATTTATCGTGATCTAAATTAGGATAGTATACATTTTTTTTTTCTTTCTAAAAAGTTACTTTAAGAAAAAAATTATCCTAAATTCATTCTTTAATAATCTCAGACTAAAAATTTAACCCAAAAAGGTTGGAGGAGAAACACTGTTTTTGGGTTAACAATTTTAGGTTCTAATCCAAGGGTTGGAGATGGTCTTAGAACAATAATTTAAGGTCATTATACTATAATATAATGGTATTTTTCTTTTTTAGTAAAAGAATGTATCTATTTCTCCTTTTTAATATAAATATATTTCTGTTTATTTGTTTGCAACCTACACTTAGGGGTGCAACTCGGGCGGGTTGGAAGGTCAACCCAATCCTAACCCAACTTTTACAATTCGGGATTGGGTTTTAATCGGGTTCATTCAGGCTCGGATTTAATCGGGTTCGGGTTTACTTGGGTTGGGTTCGAGTTGCCTAACTTTTTCAAGTTTTAATCGGGTTCATGCAAAGTTTGAATTACAATACAAGAAATACCAAAAGAAAGAAAAAAAAGAGGAACATTTCATTGTCCAAAGCTAGTACCCAACTTAAGTCTTGTCCTTCGAAGCTCCTGCAGAAAAACAAAGGCAGTACCTAACCGCTCATAGATTACAAGCCTCCTTTGAGCAAAAATCAAAGTGTGGCTGCCAGAAAAACAATTGCTTTCTGCAACTCCGTGCACTTTTCTTTTATAATCCATCAAAAGTCAATAGTGAATCCTCCACAAAGGTGCAAAGGTCATTGAGAAGCATGTTGCACAGCTCAACCAATTGGGTTGGGTTGGGTTGAGTTGGGTTGGGCAAATGATCAACCCAACTAAACCCAATCAATGAACTAGTTGAAATTAGGTTGGGTTCGGACAAGTTATAACTAAAAAAAAAAAAACCCACTTGTTTGGGTTTAAAGTTGGGTTAGACATGGACGGATTCGGGTTGGCCCAACCTAAGTTGCACCCCTACCTACACATTGTGGATGGGGTGAAGGTGATAAAATACATGCGAAATACATTGGTTTTCCAAAGAATACAATTTTTAACAAAATTCTCTATGTGTTAGTGTTTTTAGTAATTAAGGGCCCCTTTTACAATATTTTTTTTTGCTTGAAATATTAGAAATTTAAAAGAAATGACTGGTACAAGAAGGTGATGGAAAAAAGGGAAATAAATAAATAAGAATTATTATTATTATCAAAAGAAATTTTATTTATAATATAGTGAAAACATACATCAATAAGACATTTAGATGTGGTCTTTATAACAAATCAAAAGGTTATACATGCCAATACACCACAATTCGAAAAGTACCAATTTATAAAAAGTTAAAGAAGACAACTCCTCAGGAAGGTTGGTCCTAAACATGAACCCCAGTCATGAAGACTAAACCTTGCAAGTCGAAGAACTAGAGGCATCACAAGGAAATGACGCACCACCATCCTTTGATGATCTTGCAATCACCGACAAGGAAGGTCTTGTGAAGTCTAGTTTTATTGTTTGGCTTCACTTGTCAAATGTTGTAAATTGTACCACACTGCTCTAGTTAGACTTATGGGTAAATTGCTACTTTTGAGATCATGCTGCTGAAAGCTGGAAATATCATTTCAAGAACTTAAATTCTCTCGTTAAAGGTTTGTTCATATATGTGCATTTTATACTATTGTTTCCAGTTCATTATGTCTAGTCAAAACTCCTCGATGTTTTCACACGAGTTGGGCAGACACTTTAAGACAACCTACATGTACTTTCTGACAGCTACTCCCTGAGGTATTTTTCAACCCTAGATCTTTTCAGAATGTGTTTCCACATGACACATGTCTCTTTGGTTCCCCCATTCTTGTCTTAAACCTCAAGCCCACTATAAAAGCACAATATAGGAGATTTAATTTTTGAAGAGTTGTTTTAGCTTGAGTTGCCTTTTTGTTCTTACTAAAAAAACCTAGCCACAAAATCACATTTATGCACTAAATATGAAGATCATTGCATATTAAGGTAGCATTACTTTGTGATTTTGGTTTTTTGGTCAAGCTTTCTAGTTTCAAATCTTTGAGCTGACCTTTTTTTAGATTCATGTCAGTTTCATCTTTCAAGTGTTTGACTGGTGAAACTAACTAGACATTGAATCCAGATTTGTACCAACTTCATCATAACGTCATTTGCATAAGTTGATTTGATCTTAGTGCCACAAGGTGATGAGCTCAGGAGAAGCTGCCACTTCGTGAAGACCAAATGAGTCCATCTCGGGAAAGGCAAGGTTGCACAAAGGTACAAGTTGCTCCGTAAATTAGAATCAAGGAATTGAGCTTGTGTGGTTACTTTGTAAGAATCTTGATTTCACTAATAGATTGGACTCAATGGAGAGTCCCTGGTTTGTTAACCCAGAAGTGAATTTTTCCAGCCAAAAATTCCATGCGCAATTTATTTCTTTTACTTATCTTCTCTTTGCTTGGGATATATGTTCATCATTATTTGCAAATTAATAAGTTCTTGCTACTAAGATTGTCAGAGTAAAAATGTGCACTGAACTGGATCTTAGGTAACTAGGAACACTTTAGTACTTATTCCATTGTGAGTAAACTAACATATCTGATCTTAGTTGACTAGTGTTGCTGACTAGTTAGACAAGCACGTATATAGTTTCTAAATTGCAGGTTATTCCACCTGATATCAATTTCAACTTTGCTATGAGTCATCTCCAACAAACATCAAGCATCCTCCTCATAGTCCTTTGCCAAGCACACAAACCACAAAAGTCATCACATCATTTGAATGACATATGCTAAAGTCATCATCATGACCACAACAATGAAGACTCTCCTTGACAAAGTAAGAGAGCTACCACAAATTTGATGCGAAATATATAAGCACACAAATTAAAACTCTCTTTTGACAATTGTAGTATATGAATAAGTAGGGATCGTTCTAGACCGGGGATTAGGAGGGATTGCTAAATCACTTGAAAAATGACTCAAAAACGTAAAACACAAGTTAAAACACTAAACTAGACTCAAAGAATGCAAAACTACACAATAAAACACTAAAACAAACCAAAAGACTCAAAACAGCCCCAAAACACTCAAAACAGCCTTAAAAACACAATCTGGGCAGTTTTGAGCACTTACACTATTTTGGACGAATTTGGGTAATAACTTGAATCAAAACACTTAGAAACACAAACTAAGACACTTTCTAACTAAATTGGACACTAAAGTAAAGGGGGATTTAGTTTTTGACGAAATTAAATAAAATGCACAGATTGTAATTAAAACAGATTGTAAAGATGAATTTGATGAAAATATGGATGGAATGCTAGCTAGAAGGTTCTTCTCCACACATGTCACACTTGCATACAAGATGATTTTCAGTTGGTCTTTCGATGAATCATGAAACTCAACACTCCGGGTTAATTAGGTCCGCTTAAATTAACCTTCAAGTTTTTCTTAAGTTAATGAATTGGATGGGACATCGCATACATAATTCAAAACATTCTCCAAAAGTCCTTTACGTGAAAAGCACAATAAAGATACAATCAAAGATCATTAAGCAACATGAAAACTATAAGTGTTGACGAGGCATTCGTTACTATGATGAGCATGAAACTAGTGCCAAGAATTCATTTAACGCGATTGTTTATAAGCAACTTCCACTACTTGTGAATATAAGTTTGTAACTATTAGGTGAAACTCACTTATATTCTAGCATCATATTCATGCATGAAAACTAAGCGTGCACTCTCAATAAACATACACAAATAAGTTATCAATCAAGCAGTTAAACGAATTGAATCCACAACTCATGAAATTCCAACCAAAGGTAATCAATTTATATTGCAAGCATAAACATGGTTTTGAATCACCCCCTAGCTAACTAGGGATTTAGCCTCTCATGTTCACAGAAAGAGAAACAAAATTGAAATTAAACATAAAGAACAAAAGATTGATTACACCTAGAACGCCCAACGAATCCACTTGAATTTCTGCGCGTTTAAGCTCCTCTTTCTCCTTTCTTCTTGCTGCGGCAGAGAAGGTTTTATGGATTTTTGGATGTTTTTCTGGTTTGTAGATGGGTTTATGGGGATATGGTGGTGCGGCAAGGGGTGTGAGTGGTGGAGGAAGGTTGGGAATGGTGGCTGGAAGGTTGGGAAGGTTGCGGTAGAGAAGAATGTGGCTGGAATGGATGGAGAGGGCTGCGGCAAAGGGAGAAAATTGGATGGTGGCTGCGGCTTAGGGTGAATGATGAAGAGAATCAATGAATGAGAGTGCTCTAGGGTGAAATAATAGGTGCAGCTGAGATGTGGAATTAGGGTTATTCAAGAATGGATGGGAGTTGCGACTGATATGGTTTTTTGAATGAATGAAAAGTGTCAATGAATAGAATAGGGTGCGGCTAGGGTTTAAAATATATATGGTTTCAGAAATAAAACCCTAGCTTATTTTGGTTAATAAAAATTAAATCAAAGGCTTTTAGAATTAGGAAATGAAATCAGAAATTAAAGAGGGAATGGCTGCAAGGTGTGGCTAGGGTTTTAAATTAGGAGAGGATCATGTGTTTATTTGCACAACCTAGGACAAAACTACCCCCCCTTGCACGGCAAGGGAAGGGAATTAGGGGAAAGGCACGGCCAAGAGGTTTAAGGGGGCTAGGGCCTTTGTTTTGTGTCCTAAAGTGCCTACAAGGCCTATAAAGTGGCTAGAAAATATGGACGTTTAGATTAGGAAAGGTTACCAAAACGGGAAACCTAGGGTTAACTTTCCTACTTCAAGTAGGAATCCTTGTTGGAGTAGGAATCCTCGTTTGAGTAGGAATTCATCGTTGGAGTAGGAATTCATCGTTTCTTCAAGTCTTCAACTCATTCATTCCTCTTTTGCTCCAAAAGACTCCAATTTGCATCTTCTTGCACACTTTGGCCTTATAATCTGAAAATACACAAAAGTGACTTTAAAACTAAAATAACTAAGGAAACACAACATAAATGCACGAGAACAAGCTAATTAAGTCGCATGAATATGCTCCTATCAAATTCCCCCACACTTAACTTTTGCTAGTCCTCGAGCAAAACAAAACAACTAAAGAAAATAAGACGAAACAAAACAAACAAAACAAAACCTAAACCTTCCAACGTTTGCCTCAGGGATTTCCAATGAAACATGACATGCCAAAGATCATTACTCACATAGCTTTTAGTCTTCCTTCCCCTCGAGCACATACTTAATCATAGTCACCATTCACTAGTTCGCATTTAATCAATTAAAACACATTTTGAATGTAGTAACATGCCTTGGAGAATTCCCTCAATTCCTCACTAGTTATGCACTCAATTTTCACTCAGATTTTCTGACTACACACCCTACAATAGTTATATGTGAGAAGATTGATGTAAACATGAAAGACTAGTACTCACATATGTTATAACAAAGAACACAATTTCTGGAGTAATTAAACATGTTTAGATATGATCTCATGAATGGAATGCTACTACTTAGATGCGAGAACCAGTGACACCATATGCTCATACCAAATTTAAACTCCACAATTGAAATGCACAACACTCAAGATAGAAGTCAAGGGTTGTAACGGGGCTTGGGGTATTGGCTAACAAGGAAAGATAGGGATAAACAAAAGTTCTTTAAGCAATAGTGAGCAAAGTAATGAATTAGGCAATTAGAATTCCCTTTAGAACGCAAAAATCAACTTTGAACACCCAAGGGGAAGTCACACAAAACTTAGGGTCATATTCAACTTTTTGGACCCTTTCTTCAACACCCAACACTTGTGAGTTCATTCTCACTTATTTTCAACTCCTTTTCTTTCTTTCTTCTTTTTCACATTTTTCTTTTTCTTTCTTTTTCATTTTTTTCTTTTCTTCTTCTTTATTTATTTATTTATTTTTTTCTATCCGTGCCTATGGCACATAAACTCACATCAATACTCCTTCCCCCACACTTATTTTCTGCAACGCATTAATCAAAAGGAATTCATTTTCAGTCATGCTTACTATGCTTCAAGAACAAGGGTATGGGTGGTCCTAATCTAGGCTAGGTGAGGATGATATGGGTTAACAAAGAACATGGGCTAACATGGCTCAATGGGGTTAAACTTAAACACAAAATGAGTGAAGGGCACACGGCTATTAGGCTTTGATGGTGGTCACTACACAACTTCATCTTGAATATGTGTTATGCAATTCAATAACATGCTTTGAATGAAATGGGCATGAGTTCTAGCATTTGGAACTAAGTGATGAAACGCCTTCTAAGTAGTAACCAAGCAATGAATAATGAGATCATGCAACGACTTTAGAAAACAATGATGCACAGATTATTACTCTCCAAATAAACGTTTAGGCTCAAGTCTCATAGGGATGTAGCGTTAGTTTGAGTTCATTCCTTCAAGCATGTTACAAAAACTGATTTTATCTTTTGTGATTACATGTGAATTCGTAAACTATAACTACAAACGAGCATAAACCAAAGAGTATATCAAACGTCCATCCATGTTTGTAACTTTTTTAACCATCATGCAATTAAAAACCAAATCCTCATCATTGTGTTGGAAGGTGACCTACGACACAAACAAACACACAAAAACAAATCTTTTTAGGTTTTTCAAAACAATTTTTCAAATTTTTATGGGTTTTTCGGATTTTTAAGTCAACACACACTAAAACACTCTAAAATGGCTTAAAAACACTTAAAAACAGCAAGGAACAACATTGGAAGTTATGGGTGATAAAATCCCACGAATTTGCATCAACAACATTAGTTACCCCCCCCCCCCCCAACACTTAAATCAAACATTGTCCTCAATGTTTCAAGCCTAAAATCACACCAAACAAAAGCAAACACACAAACAGCAACTAAACACACTAAGCATGGCATAATGTAAATAACAAAGAGAAGAGGTTAGGGACGCAAATCTGGTTATGGAGTGTAAATGCCATCTTCTCCTTGGTGATTGCATGGGTTGCCTCCCACGAAGCGCTTGCTTTAACGTCTTGCAGCCGGACGATGGTATGCTTATGCCCCATTGGAGCCCACGACATGCAATGGGATCTCCTCCACAACATGCCCTTCAACACTTTCATGATATGGCTCAATGAATGGGAGGGGATAGTGATCCTCCCTGATGGTGGTGTTTTGGTTCCGAAAGTCCATGTACATGCTCCCACCACCTTCAAATCGGTTAGTCACCTGCACCACAGAAGGTAACAACCTATTATTTGAAATGGGAATTGAAATTGGGCTTGACGACTTACAAACATATTGTAGTGAAGGCTCAAGATCGGCAGCCCTATCAACAATGTCACCATGGCTACTTTCGGCCATATTGGGTGGTTGTAGGGCAATCACTCCAAGTTCTTCTCCAATGGTGGTTCTTGATACATCCTTCGTGATAAGTGTGGATCCTTTCGACCCTATGTCCTTATGCACATCTATGACAAAACAAGAATGACTATCGTTAGGATTCTTAATAGAGTCATAAACATTGAATTTAATTACATCACCACCAAACTCCATTGTTAGTGCTTATTTGGCCACATCAATCTTGGTTTGGGCCGTTTTCATGAACGGTCTTCCAAGTAGGAGTGGCAAGGGTGGAGAATGACCCGAATCCTCCATTTCTAAGACATAAAAATCTGCAGGAAAGATGAGATGATTGACCTGCACTAAAACATCCTCAAGGACTCCCTTGGGATAAACATTAGAACGATCGGCCAATTGAATTATAACGCCATCTTGTTTTAACTCACCAAGGTTCATAGATGCATAAATGGAATATGACATGACATTAATAGAAGCACCTAAATCTAACATGCATTTTTCCAATCTAGTGTTTCCAATTATGCATGGGATAGTAAAGCTCCCTGGATCCTTACATTTTGGAGGTAACTTTCGTTGCAAAACTGCGGATACATTTTCACTTACTTTCACAACTTCTTTGTTTGAAATTCTTTTCCTAGTTGTGCATAACTCTTTTAAAAACTTTGCATACCTGGGCACTTGCTTAATGGCATCAAGTAAAGGAATGTTTACTTGGACCTTCCTAAACGTCTCAAGAATGTCTTTCTCCTGCTCCTCCTTCTTTGTTTGCAAAAATCTCTGAGGAAAAGGAACATTGGGTGGAACGGGGTTAGAATTAATCAATTTTGAACCCAACTTACCTTTGGTGGCCGAATGGGATGAGTTGGATGCATTAGGGTCCCTAGGTAGTTGCGGCAAGGGTGTTTGTACCCTTGCCGTGGACTTGTTTGCATCCTCCTCATCATGTTGCAGCTTCCCTTCATCATTAGGACTTGTTTTGGATGGTTTAGGACCTGCCCCAACTTCTTTTCCACTTCTCAAGATGATTGCATTGGCCGTTTCGAACTCTCCCTTTGGGTTTGGAATGGTAGAGCTTGGGAGTTTGCCTTGGTCTCGGAATTGCCCTACAAAATCTGCAATCTGCCCAATTTGTTTCTCCAATTGATCCACCCTTTTTTCTTGATTTTGCATTGCTTTGGCTTGATTCTCTTGCCCCTGAGACAAATTAGTTAGTAACTTAAGAAGTGTATCATTGTCTAAGGACGTACCTGAAGCATTTGGGGCATATTGTTGTGGAGCATGTGTGGGTCCGTATGGCTTAGTGAAGAAACCCGGGGGTTGTTGTCTAAAGGCTCCTTGTTGTGGTGGTTGTTGGGGCTCCCTCCACTTGAAGTTTGGGTGGTCTCTCCAACCTGGATTATAGGTGTTAGAAAATGGATCGTTCCTCGGTTGGTTTTGGCCTTGAAATCCAATTGCATTTGCGCTTTCCCATCCCCCATTTTCGATTAGTTGTGGGCACTTCTCTGAAGCATGTCCTTGGATAGAACACACTCCGCATACAATTGGTCCTTGCATCCTCATTCCTTCGGCCATCTGAGACACAATGGAAGTAAGATTAGCTAATTGTGAATGAATGTCGGGTGTGGAACTTACCTCATGCACTTGCTGCCGTGGGGGTCCTCTTTGGCCTACTCCTTCGTATTGTTGAGCGTTCAACGCTCGGTTAGCAATCAAGACCTTGGCCGCCATGGGTGTCTTGTCCACCAATGCTCCACCTGCCGAGGCATCGAGCATTTGACGTTCAATTGGTAGGAGCCCCTCGTAGAAGTACTGTAGAAGTAACTCCTCCTTCATCTGATGCTGTGGACAAGAAGCAACAAGTGATTTAAAACATTCATAATATGTAGGAAAAGACTCACCTTCTTCTTGCTGAATTCCACTTATCCTTTTACGTAAAAGGATGATTCGAGAAGTTGGGAAAAACTTCTCCAAAAATGCCCTCTTCATACTCTCCCATGATGTGACGGTTCCGGGAGCTAATTCATACAACCAATCCTTGGCTTTGTCCATTAAAGAAAATGGAAAAGCCTTCATCTTCAATATACTTCCATCGACGTTGACAGGAGTCATGCTTGAACACACCACCTCGAATTCCTTCAGATGCTTGTTCGGATCCTCCATGGACAACCCATGGTATTTTGGAATGTGGTGGAGCAAACTTGACTTCAACTCGAACTCCTCGGTCTTACCTTGGGCAGGTGGGGGATATTGGATACACAAAGGTGCGGCATTATCCAATCCCGAAGCAGAAAGCTCCTTGAGTGTCCGGTTGTCCATGGCCATGCCTTGTGGTTCTTCAAAAATCCTTGCCGTGGCCTCCTCTTCCTCTTCTAGGACTTGTTCTTCGAGGTCAGGTTCTGGGCTTTGTGGATTTGTTTCGTGTTGCTTTCTCTTTCGTCTCAAAGTCCTCTCAAAATCGCTGTCAAAGTCCAAGATATGCTCACGAATCGATTGAGAACTCCGAGTCATACACTAGTACCTAAAACAAGAAAAACAACACAAGGTCAGAAACTTTAACAAATTAAACTAAACAGAAAGTAACAATCCAAGGGATTAGCAAAGTTGCTAATCCCCGGCAACGGCGCCAAAAATTTGATGCGAAATATATAAGCACACAAATTAAAACCCTCTTTTGACAATTGTAGTATATGAATAAGTAGGGATCGTTCTAGACCGGGGATTAGGAGGGATTGCTAAATCACTTGAAAACTGACTCAAAAACGTAAAACACAAGTTAAAACACTAAACTAGACTCAAAGAATGCAAAACTACACAATAAAACACTAAAACAAACCAAAAGACTCAAAACAGCCCCAAAACACTCAAAACTGCCTTAAAAACACAATCTGGGCATTTTTGAGCACTTACACTATTTTGGACGAATTTGGGTAATAACTTGAATCAAAACACTTAGAAACACAAACTAAGACACTTTCTAACTAAATTGGACACTAAAATAAAGGGGGATTTAGTTTTTGACGAAATTAAATAAAATGCACAGATTGTAATTAAAACAGATTGTAAAGATGAATTTGATGAAAATATGGATGGAATGCTAGCTAGAAGGTTCTTCTCCACACATGTCACACTTGCATACAAGATGATTTTCAGTTGGTCTTTCGATGAATCATGAAACTCAACACTTCGGGTTAATTAGGTCCGCTTAAATTAACCTTCAAGTTTTCCTTAAGTTAATGAATTGGATGGGACAGCGCATACACAATTCAAAACATTCTCCAAAAATCCTTTACGTGAAAAGCACAATAAAGATACAATCAAAGATCATTAAGCAACATGAAAACTATAAGTGTTGACGAGGCATTCGTTACTATGATGAGCATGAAACTAGTGCCAAGAATTCATTTAACGCGATTGTTTATAAGCAACCTCCACTACTTGTGAATATAAGTTTGTAACTATTAGGTGAAACTCACTTATATTCTAGCATCATATTCATGCATGAAAACTAAGCGTGCATTCTCAATAAACATACACAAATAAGTTATCAATCAAGCAGTTAAACGAATTGAATCCACAACTCATGAAATTCCAACCAAAGGTAATCAATTTATATTGCAAGCATAAACATGGTTTTGAATCACCCCCTAGCTAACTAGGGATTTAGCCTCTCATGTTCACAGAAAGAGAAACAAAATTGAAATTAAACATAAAGAACAAAAGATTGATTACACCTAGAATGCCCAACGAATCCACTTGAATTTCTGCGCGTTTAAGCTCCTCTTTCTCCTTTCTTCTTGCTGCGGCAAAGAAGGTTTTATGGATTTTTGGATGTTTTTCTGGTTTGTAGATGGGTTTATGGGGATATGGTGGTGCGGCAAGGGGTGTGAGTGGTGGATGAAGGTTGGGAATGGTGGCTGGAAGGTTGGGAAGGCTGCGGTAGAGAAGAATGTGGCTTGAATGGATGGAGAGGGCTGCGACAAAGGGAGAGAATTGGATGGTGGCTGCGGCTTAGGGTGAATGATGAAGAGAATCAATGAATGGGAGTGCTCTAGGGTGAAATAATAGGTGCGTCTGAGATGTGGAATTAGGGTTATTCAAGAATGGATGGGAGTTGCGGCTGATATGGTTTTTTGAATGAATGAAAAATGTCAATGAATAGAATAGGGTGCGGCTAGGGTTTAAAATATATATGGTTTCAGAAATAAAACCCTAGCTTATTTTGGTTAATAAGAATTAAATCAAAGGCTTTTAGAATTAGGAAATGAAATCAGAAATTAAAGAGGGAATGGCTGCAAGGTGTGGCTAGGGTTTTAAATTAGGAGAGGAGCATGTGTTTATTTGCACAACCTAGGACAAAACTACCCCCCTTGCACGGCAAGGGAAGGGAATTAGGGGAAAGGCACGGCCAAGAGGTTTAAGGGGGCTAGGGCCTTTGTTTTGTGTCCTAAAGTGCCTACAAGGCCTATAAAGTGGCTAGAAAATATGGACGTTTAGATTAGGAAAGGTTACCAAAACGGGAAACCTAGGGTTAACTTTCCTACTTCAAGTAGGAATCCTTGTTGGAGTAGGAATCCTCGTTTGAGTAGGAATTCATTGTTGGAGTAGGAATTCATCGTTTCTTCAAGTCTTCAACTCATTCATTCCTCTTTTGCTCCAAAAGACTCCAATTTGCATCTTCTTGCACACTTTGGCCTTACAATCTGAAAATACACAAAAGTGACTTTAAACACTAAAATAACTAAGGAAACACAACATAAATGCACGAGAACAAGCTAATTAAGTCGCATGAATATGCTCCTATCAGTGATATATTACTCTTCATTTGTAAGTGAGGTTTTAAGTTCGATTCTCGCCAAAAGCGAATTCGAATCACATTATCGCTAGCCCATTATTGTTAGCCTTCCCCCTCTCCCTTAGTGTAAATAATATTGTATGTTAAAAAAATATAAATAAATAAATAAAGGGTATTGAGCCTTATAATAAACATTACCCATAAATAACCACATAAGAAATCTTGGAACAAGAACAAACCACACTTCACAATGAAAAAGATAGAAAGAAAAATGTTTTTTAGAGATAGGCCATTAGCGTGTATTACTAATTTGACAAAATAAAAGTTTGAATCAGATAACATTCCCTTATTTTGTAGTAAATTATTTTGAGCATATTTAGTTATATATATGTGTAATTTAAATTTAGGATTAAGTACTAAAAACCTAATCTTTTAGTGTCATTCTAAATTGCTCAACCTTTTTAAACATTCCAAACAAGTACCTAACCTATTAAAAATATCACATGTGTTAAGCCCTAGTTAAATTTCTGTTAAACTAACTAGATTTACTTTGTTTCCAAAATCAATAGAAGGTCATTGAAGTATGGGCTCAACAAACTAATAGTCACCACCAACCCCATTAGGCAATCACCTCCAAACCCAATGCACAACCGCCAACTCCACCCTACAACTCAAGCCACTAACATCGAGAAGAAGGTCATGGAGGTGGCGGGGGCTTGATATTTCCCGATTTTCATTTTTGCTTTCCATTTTAATTGTGAATTTGTTTATTTATTTTTATTTTTATCTTCATGTCTTTTTAAAGTTATGTTTTTTAATATTTTAGTGTTCATCTAATGTGACATCCCGTCTCGAGATTTATTGTATTTTATTCTCAGCAGTAGTGAAATTATCAAAATACCCCTGAGATGCCACGTAGGCCTTTCATGTGGACCTCAATGTTCCTTTCACTTTTCTAGTCTTATTTTACTATTTTCGAATAGTACTCATTTTTACGAACACTTAGCCACATATGGAACTCAATTCGGAGCTATAACGAAGAAGTTATGTTCGAAACAGTGTAAATTTACCTGAGACAAATTCAAATCCTAAAAATTGACCTCATGCAATGTGCATCACTGCTTGGCCATGCAAGTTTTTTTAAAACATATAATTATTTTGGGTTTTAAAACCCACTCTTGTTAACAACATCCATCAGACATCATTCTTTTCTTTTCAAAATATATTTTCTTTCTTTCTCTATACCTCTCTCTCTTTTCCCTCTCACCTTTTTCTTTTTCTAACCGATTCACCTTCTCTCTTTCTAAGATTTTCTCATCCCTCAGCTCTCTTTCGTCTTTCTCTATGTGTAAGTGCAGAGAAAACAGTGACTTCCACCTCGCCACTCTGGCGAGCCCTCAGGCCACGGGACGACCATTACTTGACCAGACCACCCATATATGTCTCTCTCTGTCTCTCGTCCTGCATCTCTTTCTCACCTCTCTCTCATGTCTCACCCTGCAACCACAATGGCGACATCGACGTCCACCAACTCGCCATCTCCTCCGGTGAACTCCACCAAACTACCACTTGGGTTTTCTCTCTCTTCCCTCTTCCCTCAGTCTTCCTCTCATCCCCCCCTCAAAGTTACTTACTCTCTTCTCTTTGGGATGCACCGAGATGTTAGAGTAAAATGTAGAAATATAGAGAATAATCCGAATGATGACTTTGAGGTATGACTTGAATCGTTTCCTTAAAGTGTTATTTGCCCCCACTCGAATGAGTTTGCTAAAGGATTCTTGGCAAGTCACTTCTAGGATACAACAAAGTATGGAATAGTCGGTTGGCAAAACCGAATTGTATTCCCTTAGAAATAACCAAAAAGAAATTGTATAAATGTGATGGAGAGAAAAGAGAGCAAGGAATGTAGAAACAAATTTCTGAAAATTGTGTGTGAAACATTATGCCACAATAGGTATTTATAGGCATTAAAGCACCCGTTCATCGAGTCCCTTCATTTTAGTTGAAGATATACAATCCTTCTTAATAGTGTTGACCCAAAAGACATGCCTTCTATTTAGAATTTTCAGAAAATAAATAGTGATTATTTATATCTTTTAATTATACTCATACAATTTGAGTAAACATCATATCTTTTAACCAAAAGTTGTAGTTTAACCAAAAGATACAAGGTTGAATTAAATCCAACATTTTGGTACCATCATTTTCGCACACATGCTGCACAATGCAACACCAATATATTATATATATATATATATATATATATATATATATATATATATATAAAACATATGGAATCCTTTAACAAGAGGGATCCTCATTTTTCTAAAAAAATGAGGGTACCCTCTTGACCGTTGGATTTGACTTTAATGAAATTGTGTGGCCTGTGATTTAATCTCAACCACACAATTTCATTAAAGTCAATCCAACGGTCAAGAGAGTGTCCCTATTTTTAAAAAAAATGGGGATTACTCTTATTAAAGAGCTTGTATAACATATATATAAAATATAGTATGTCATATGCTACAATGCTTCACTCGAAGAGAAGCAACGGTTGGGCAAATACCCAACATTTCAGCCAACAAATATATGAATATATTCTTGAAATATTCAACAATCCTTCCCTATTTTAAGAATATATAAAAATATTATTACAATAATTCTCTCTTTATAATTAATCACAAGCATACCGATATAATCACGCATACAATAAAGGTGTCTTTTGAATTAAACCTTTAATTAGTGTAAGTGATTCAAAGTTATAACGAATGCGATGGTGACCTAAGTTTAAACCACCTATTCTTATGTTAAAACTAGAATCACTACATACATGATTATGTCTTATTTCCTTAAAGAAATTTCTAAACTAATTAAGCACTATTCTAGCCTTGTGCTTCATCCTGGTTTCATGAACATTTACAAGAGAAAACCCAACTCTTAGTAGAAGCAGCACCACTTCTTATGTTCATATAGGTGAGGTTCCTTCCCATGTCCCTGCTACTATGGACATAACTACAAATAACCTCATTAAGAGATAAAACTCATCCTCCTAAATATTAGATCCCACATCGCCTAGTGGAGAGGATCCTCTGCACCTTATATGTACATGCCTACCTCCATATAATGCCTACCTCCATATAACACGAGGCCTTTTGGGAGCTCATGATAAGCTCATATTTATATATATTTTACATCAAATTCACTTGTCTTTTCTTAGTTAGTTCCTTATATTTTTAAGCTATTTACTTTGTTTTTGTGTTTTCTGGGATTTGTCAAGCAAACAAAAGAAAAATAGCACAAGTGGGATTTTACGTAACAAATTCGTCAAAACTGCTTGTGCAGATCTGCTGACTTTGGAAGAACGTTGCGGACACCTCAGAATGAATTAGAGAATGAGCTTTATATGCTTGGAAAACTATGGATGTCTATTTTATGGAGCATTTCATGGATTGTTAATATCATGTTTCTAGAAGAAGTTATGGCCGTTTTAACACTAAAAGGTTCCCAAGAGGCTGAGCAGTTTGTAACCGACAAGAAAGCATTGAAAGCAATAAATCCAATAAATCTAGCAGCCAAAACTGATGCAGCCAAGAACAAGCTAGTTGACACCTATTCAAATATCAGAGGAAATGGAAAATTAAGTGGGAGTAATGGGCATAAAGGCTACCTAAAGAGTTACAATTGTTTTACCATTTCCTCTCACTTATTGTCATCACTAAATAGTTGTTAGTGGGGTGAGTTATGGAGAAGAAACTGGGGCACCAAGTAAGAACAAAAAGGCTGCAGGTTGTAGCGGCAAAGGTGGAAGAAAAAGGGAAAAAAAATAGAAAAGAAAGAAAAAAAAGAAAGGAAGGAAAAAAAAGAAGGCAGTAGCGGTGGGGAAGGAAGGAAAGGAAGGACGAAATCTTGGCATTCTATTCTTTCGATTTTATCTTCTCAAACTCATGTCTTTCTTTTGGTTTTATTTAAGGATTATGTGTAACTAATTTTTAGGGGCTGTTTTGAAGCCCCGAATATGATTGCAAGTTTGTTATGACATTTCGTTTGAATTACTTTTATGAATGGATGAAAATTGGTTCACTACTTGTCTCATTGATGAATTCTTTATGTGTTTTCTATGGATGCATACTTAGTAAGCATATCTAGGATTCTAATGCTATGAATATGTGTGTGCCTGCCCTTGTCGAATGAGGACCTACATATGTTCTAGAGTAGTACTTATTAATTGCTATTACCATGTGAATCAATTTCTAGGATAAGTAAGACAACTTTAGTACTTACGATGCTTTGTGATGATTCAAACTCTTTTCCTTCTTAATGATTTCTACCTGTTAAATCTATGAACACATCATTCTAGATTGCATGCTAGGGACTAAGTTAAGTTGAAAACGCCATTCTCTTAACATACTACATAAGAAAGAGTAATAGGTTGAGTTCTAACATTGAGCCAACTTGAGCATCTTCATCCGGAAATAAAAGGAATTTGAATGAAACATAACATGTTTGTATGATTATTTGGTGGTGGATAGCAATTCCCCTAACTCGTTTTTCTTAATTTGTGAACTACTTAAAATTGGTTTCTGTTCTGTTTTTGTTCGATTTAATTTAAAAAGCAAATCAACTCCAAAAATCCCAAATTTTTGTGTGAGTGTAGCTCCTTGTGTCTAGTGTCTTCATATAAAATTTCGTTGACTTTAGATAAGTATAAGTTGGTCCAATAATTATTTTTCGGTGGCTGGTCAGTAGGGACAACAAACCAGTTTTTGTGACATTTTAAATAGTTGGATAAAACAATCTTCTGCGGGAAAGACCCTTATTTTCATATGCTACAATTGACAAATCTTAGTGTTAATAAGGAAAACCAATAGGACATTTGTGTGCTACTTTGTGGTGTGCTTTTAATTCTATCAGCTCACTGGTTTAGGGTTCCATCGGAACTCCAAAGTTAAGCGAGTTTGGGCAAGAGCAATCCTAGGATGGGTGACCCGTTAGGAAGTTCTCGTGTGAGTTCCCAGAAATAAAACTGTGAGGGCGTGGTCGGGGCCCAAAGCGGACAATATCGTGTTACGGTGGAGTCGAGCCTAGGATGTGGTAAAGCCCGGGTCGGGATGTGACAATTGAAAATGTTATTTTCAATTTTAAGTATCAGTACAACTACTCTAACCTTATGTTGCTATTTATATGTATTTTTCGACATGACTTTAGTACATATAAATATTTTTGACTCCTTGTTTTTTGAGAAAACTATTATATTATAGTGTTGTACTGAAGAAGAAGGAAAGTATGAGTTGGAGGCATGAAAAAGGAATAATGCACTTTGAATCGCGACGGAGCGGCATTTTTCCTTTTTGTACAACTACTTTGACTTGATTTCTTCGTTAGTACATATATTTTATTCTCCCTTATCCTTGAGTTTTTTGTAATGAATGATTTTAAATTTCGGGGACGAAATTTTCTTAAGGGGGTAGAAGCATGAATTTACGAAAATGCCCTAGAGGTAAGGACTTTGACTTCCGTTGACCATCGTTTAGAGGAACGTAGGACTTATTCTTTTAGCGTATCCTCGTAGTACTCGTCACTATGAACGCAAAGGCGAAAGCCGTTTGTGAGTCCGGATTATAACGGTATAGTTATGGACATTTGAATTTGGTTATTCAAAGTTTAGTTTTAATTAAATTAGGGATGAGGCCCAATCAGCCTTCAGATAAGGGAATGGTGGACCAATTAAATTAAAGGGACAAGGAACCAATTAGAAGAGAGGGAATGAGCAGCAGCCAATCAGGAAAAAGAGGGATTTCTCCCATCCATTCCCGTCAGCCTTTCAACCCGTGCAACCCAGTTTGACCTCCCATTTTCCAACGCCAATTCCGGCCAACTCCGATGGAGTTTTTTTACGCCACCACCACCATCTTGAAGCTCTCATTCCCCTCTACAAAACCCACCCAAGAACCACCTTGATTAACCACGATATATAGCGGTTTGAGGCCACGAAAGTCAACGAAAATCAACAATGCTCCGGCCACTCTTGTCAAAATTTCGGCAAATCGGCAAAGTGATGTCCAATGCCACCACTTGGGCTTTGTAGCGCATCATCCCAGGAGAAAATCCCAACCAACCTTGTCCCCGTTGAACCATCGTAGACGACGAATCGATGCCGAGAAGCTTTAGGCACCTGCTGGTTTTGTGGGAAAAATTGATCATCTTCCGTTCACTTTTGGACTTCGTGGCAGGTATGAAAATTATTCTTCTCTTTGAGATCTTCATTTCTGTGAATTTTGTGAATTTTTAGAAATAGTGGAATTTTTCCGACGAACCGTGGCGGCTAGCCACTGCGTGCAACAATGCGTGGGCCAAGACCCCACCAAACCATCTTAGGCTAATTTGGATGCTCCAATTCTATATTTGACATCTGTTTAGTGAAATTATGATGTTTTATTATAATTTCATTGTTGACCACGTAGTTGGCTATCACGGAGTCCTTGCATGAATTGAGTTTCTGACCGTTGGATTGCTTCGAAACTTTAGAATGTTGTTCTAGAGGCATAATGTGGATTTTTGGAAGTTATGGATCGGAAATCCGAGGTATGGATCTTTCGGATCGAGTTATGTAGTGTTGTGGACCCTACCGTCGACCTTTGATTGACGGTTGACTTTTGGTCAATGAGTTTCAAATCATTCTAGAACATCTTTAGGGATGTGTTTTACGTGAGTTGTGTGTTCTATCGATAAGAATTCTGAAACGTGATTTGATAATTGTTCTAGGCAACGATCGTTCGTGACGCCTTGATATTCGTGCTAGGGAGTTGTATTGCAAACTCCAGGTAAGTGGGCAGCTTATTTTATACCTATACATATTGCTATTTTCCTAATTGAGTAGTTACTTCACTTTTATGCTTATATTTTCCAAGTATTCGTTATTGTGATATGAATTGTTATAAATGCTACTATATGGTTGGGATATTACTATCATGATATTCATACATATCTGTACATGCTCATCTTGCTGCACCGGTGTTAGTACTCGCCCCAGGGCTAGGGCCAGTCCTTCACGTGTATGTTCACATCGCACCCTTCGCTCGCCTTGGATCCAAGTTAGGTGCCAGTCCTGTCGGGCTTAATGCATTAGGTAATCCAACTTGTATATGACGTGCTTCTGTACCAGTCTTCACGTGATTGTAGTACTAGAGCGTATTGATTACACCCAATCTTGTTCATGTCAGAAATTATATGTTCGAACTCATGTTTCAGCTTAGATGGATGAACACTTAGCTATACTTGATTATCACATGATTTTATTACTGTGGCATTGATATATCATGACGTGGAATATTTCTGGTTATAATGTTGTTGTATTATTGTTTACATACTTACGTAATATGTTTTAAGGAAACTATACTTGTTTTACGGCGAGTTTAGTATATTCAAAAATAAAGATTTTTACAAAACGTTGTTTTGCTGACCCACTAAACTTTGTTTTTTGCCCCTCCATATTTAGTAGCTGTGTTTACATGTAAATGAGGATTCTAACAAATCTCAGTAGATGGTTATCTTTAGTGGTGTAACCCTCACCCTAATTACTGTATTGTTCTTATACTCTAACATCACGTGTAAAATGGGTGTAATCCCGCTTACCCGCGCACTCTTTTGTTTAGGCACTTTTAAGTTTAAGTTTATTTACATTCTTTTTCCACTACACTACACTTTATGGCTTCGTCACCTTCCAGTTGTCGGCCAGCACAACTATATTTCGGAGTCCAAGTGGACTTTCCGAGGTCGGGGTGTGTCACTAAACATAACAGTCTTCAATTGATGATCCTGGAATGAGCTATATATTAATTTTCAATGCTTTCACAACCACTTATCAATAACTTGTTATTAGCCATTAAACTTTTAAACTAGTGATGTTCTAGATAAAGTTGGGTTACCATTATTGGTGGCTAAATTTCAGTAAAGGGTTTTAGCCCCATTCCACTATATGTACGAACTACCAAAGCTCTTGAAAGTGCTTTCGTTAATGGATTCGCCAAGTTATTACTTGATTTAACATAAATAATATTAATAACTCCATCAGTTATTAATTGCTTGACATATTCATGTCTCAAGCTAATATGTCTAGACTTTCCATTGTATACCTTATTGTATACTCTAGACAAATTTCTAATCCATTCCACTTCTTTACCTGCTGCAGCTAATGCTATAAATTCAAATTCCATAGTTGAATGTGCTATACATGTTTGCTTCTTTGAAGCCCAAGAAATTGCTCCTCCAACAATTGTAAAAATCCACCCTGATGTAGACTTATTATCATTAGCACTTGTTATCTAACTTGCATCTGAACATCTTTCAAGTACTGCTGGAAACTCATAGTAAGTTAAACTCAGGTTTATAGTTCTTTTAAGATAGCCAAAAATTCTATTTATTGCTTTCCAATGAGCAGTACCTGAATGACTAGTGTATCTAGAAAGTTTGCTTATTGCAAATGCGATATCTGGCCTGGTACAATGCATGGCATACATTAAATGTGCAACAGACCTACCAGAATTATTAAGCAAAGTTTCACTAGGCTCATAAGGGGTATTTGCTTCTTTTATTGGTAGATACTTAAACGTAAGAAGCAAATTTTCTATATAATGTGACTGACATAAAGCGTAACCCCTACTATGCTTCTTTACTTTAATTCCCAAGATAGTACTTTTGTTTCAGATACACCTTTCATGTTTGTACCAAAAATTAGCAAGTCGTCGACATATAAACATATAACAACACCATAATCATTTGTGAATTTAGAGTATATGCATTTGTCAACACTGTTATGTCTAAATCCATATGATAAAATGACAAAATCAAACTTTTCATGCCATTGTTTTGGTGCTTGCTTCAATCCATATAACGACTTTACTAATTTATAAACCTTCTTTTCATTCCCATGGAGAACAAACCCTTCTGGTTGTTCCATGTAGACTTCTTCATCCAAATCACCATTTAAAAATGTTGTTTTCACATCCATTTGATGCACATGCAAATTATATAAAGATGCCAATGCAAACAATATTCTAATTGATGTGAGCCTAGCTACTGGTGCATATGTATCGAAATAGTCTATTCTTTTTTTTTGCTTAAAACCTTTGGCAACCAACCTGGCTTTAAATGTCTGAATAGACCCGTCTGTATTGTATTTTCTTCTAAATACCCACTTACAACCTATTGCTTTTGATCCTTGAGGCAAGTCTACTAAAACCCATGTCTGATTAGATATTAATGATTCAAATTCATCATCTGTAGCCTCTTTCCAAAAAGCTGCATCTCTTGAAGTCATAGCTTCACTTAGAATTTTAGGATCATCCTCAACATTCAACTATATGGGTATTTTTTTTAAGAACCTTTTTTCTATTTCCTTCGACTAAAATACAATAAATTGAGATGAAATAAAATCAGAGCCCAGAGTCTTTTCTTTTCTTACTCTTTGGCTTTTCCTTGGTTCATTAACAATTTCATACTGTTTTCTTTTCTCACCTTGAGAATGACTACTAGCCGGATTAGGTAAAAGTGTTTGATCATTCTCTTTTCCAGACATTGAATAGTCGTTATAGAATTTATTTTCTATAAATTCGACATCTCTAGACTCAACTATTGTATTTGAGTCTAAATTAAGCAACCTATGTGCCTTTGAATTTTCTGCATATCGTACAAATATGCTTTTAATTCCTTTTGGACCCAACTTGAATCTCTTAGGATCGGGTGCCTTATAAAAAGCTACACAACCCCATAGTCTCCAATATGACAAATTTGGTTTTCTTTCTTTCCAAATTTCATATGGTGACACGTGTGTCTTCCTAGATGTAATTCTATTGTGTATATGGCATGCGGTAAACATGCTTCACCCCATAAATATTTTGGAGTATTAGCATTAATCATCATAGAATTAATCATTTCAGTGAGTGTCCTATTTTTTTTCTTCTGGTGAACCATTTTGTTGTGGTGTATAGGATGCAATTCTTTGATGTATAACACCATGCTCTTCACAAAAAATATCAAATTCATGTGAAAAATATTCACCACCTATATCACTACGAAGGCATTTAATTTTCCTTCCTTTTTGGTTTTCAACTTTAGCTTTATAGCATTTAAAACACTCAAAAGCTTCATCTTTATTAGACAATAAATAAACATAAGTGAACTTGGAACAATCATCTATAAATGTGATAAAATATATTTTTCCTCCTCTTTTTAAAATACCATTGAATTCACATATGTCAGAATGTATTAAGTCTAATAAATTTGTATTTCTTTCGACATTTCAAAAATGTTTCTTAGTCATTTTCGCTTGAATACATGTTTCACATTTATCATTATAATCATCATTGCAAGCAATTAAACCAAGTGTGTGCATGTATTTTAAAGATCTAAAATTTATATGTGCTAAACGTAAATGTCATAAATGAGAGGAAGATTCAATAATATAAGCAGAAGAATTCACTTTATTATTAATACTTAGTTTGAACATCCCATTTTTTGACATTATTAACTTGTCAGACTGTAGAATAGTCTTTATACTTTTCTTACGTGATAAATTTACAGACACAAGATTCTTTCTAATTTTTGGAACATACAGTACGTTAAGCAATGTCAATTTCTTCCTAGAAGTAAACTAAAGTTCAATGGTTCATTTTTCTAGAACTTTGGCGAAATTATGATTCCCCATTAAAACATCTTGATTGTCCATTGATGCTTCATATGTCTTGAATTGTGCCTTGTCATTGCACACATGTATAGTAGCCCCTGAGTCAAGCCACGATCGGAGGATTTTATTGTCATTGCCATATTTAGTTCAGTAATCATGCCAATATGCATCATTGATACCATTGCAACAATGTTATCAATTCCAGAGTTTTCCCATATTTGCGCTATTGGTCTTATTGGCATATTCCTCACTTGCTTTTCTGTATTTACAATCACGAATGTAATGACATTTCTTTCCACAATGGTAGCAGACACCATTTGCATTCTTTTGATTGTTGTTGGAATTGATCTTCTTAAACTTCCCTTTGTCAATTTTGACTTTAAAGTTCTTTTTATATTTGTTTCCTGCAACAATGTGAACTTTAGAGGAATCTTGATTTGCAAAATTCTTATCACGATTTCGAGTTTCCTCTTCAATTTGAATACCCTTTTGCAAATCCTCCCAACTAATATCTTCCACCATGTGTACAAGTTTATTTCTATAGTTATTCCATGTTTGGGGTAATTTTGCCATAATGGCCCAAACTATCATAGGATCCGGAATAACTATTTTAAGTTCACGAAGCTTTGAGACCAAGACCAATAATTCATGAACTTGGTCTAGGATGGGTTTGTTATTGAACATTGTGAATTTATAATATTTGAACATTAAAAATTTATCGGTACCTCTTTTCTCCTTTGTGTACTTGTGTTCAAGTGCTTGCCAAATTTCCTTTGGAGATTGAATGTGTGCGTACATGTCACATAAGCAATCAGATAATGTGCCCAAGATGTGTCATCAACATACCAATTCATTTTCTTCACGCTTCTTTCGATTATCAACTATTTTGTCTGAGTCATTGTCAATTGGTTCACGAATAGGCTCCAATTTCAGTTCTAACACGTATATGACATTTAGAACAGTACGCATGAAACGCATCTTGTCCTTCCATTGGGTGAATTTTGATCCATCAAATTTGTCTAGCTTGTAGACATCTTGATTAATAATCTTCAAAGCCATGTTATCAGATTTGTTCTCCATGACGATAATAACACTTTAAGATTGTTAGAGTAAAATGTAGAAATATAAAGAATAATTCAAATGATGACTTTGAGGTACGACTTGAATCGTTTCCTTAAAGTGTTATTTGCCCCCACTCAAATGAGTTTGCTAAAGGGTTCTTGACAAGTCACTTCCATAATACAACAAAGTATGGAATATTCGGTTAGCAAAACTGAATTGTATTCCCTTAGAAATAACTAGAAAGAAATTGTATGAATGTGATGGAGAGAAAAGAAAGCAAGGAATGTAGAAACAAATTTCTGAAAATTGTATGCGAAACATTACGCCACAGTAGGTATGTGAAACATTATGCCACAGTAGGTATTTATAGGCATTAAAGCACCCGTTCATCGAGTCCCTTCATTTTAGTTGAAGATATACTACCCTTCGTAATAGTGTTGACCCAAAAGACATGTCTTCTATATAGAATTTTTAGAAAATAAATATTGATTATTTATATCTTTTAATTCCACTCATACAATTTGAGTAAACATCATGTCTTTCAACCAAAAGTTGTAGTTCAACCAAAAGATACAAGGTTGAATTAAATCCAACCTTTTGGTACCATCAATTTTGCACACACATGCTGCACAATGCAGCACCAATATATATTACACACACACACACACATAACATATATATAAAATATAGTATGTCATATGCTGCAATGCTTCACTCGAAGAGAAGCAACGGTTGGGTAAACACCCAACTTTTCAGCCAACAAATATATGAATATATTCTTGAAATATTCAACACGAGATAGTGCAGTGGCAAACAACGAGCCACTACCATCGTCGTTTCGAGGAGTTTCAACCACAAAACAACTCACTCCATTATCTCCTTTAGATTTTTCACTCTTTGGACTCTGTGCACATTGCACAGAAACGTAACGGGGAACGCCGCCATGTTTTCTAATGAGTTCGCAAACTTCCGACAAGGGTGAGCAATGAAAACAACCTAAAAATTCTTGGATCATGTTTTAGTATATGTTTCTAGCTTTTTAATGGTTTTTATGAGGGTTTTGGTACAGAACTACTGTGGGGAAGATTTTCCAGAATTTTCGGTGACTTTCGAGCCCTTTTCCGGTCACAGTCGAGGAATCCAACGGTATATTTTGATTCCTTGTTCCTTGGGCTTCAATTTGATATATTGGGTTACTAGTATTAGTTGAGATTTGAAGCTAAATGGAGCCAGGGAAGTTTCTTGGCTAACTTTCCTAATTTACGGCTTTCTCCTTCATTGGGTTCCGCCGACTCAAGAGCCCAATGGGTTAACCCCCAAGAAAAAAAAAAACCCCCAAAACCTATGACCCTTTAACCCTAACCCGGATCCATGAAACCGACCTAGGTCATGTCTCCACCAAAAAAAAAAAAAAAAAAAGAAAAAAAAAAAGAAGAAGAAGAAAGGGGCCCAAACCTTTGGCCATTTGTTCTAACCCAGGCTGATTTCTGTAATTGGAGGGAATATTCCCCTTATAATATCCTGATAACTCCCAGTTAACTTTAACAGAATATTCCTTTTGAGGAGGAAATATTTCGTTAAAGTTAACTATTGACTGTTAGTTGACTTTTTAGAAATTTTCTCGGAAACTCTCATAGGCTAATTTCGACGTTCCGAGTCCATTTTTGACATCCATTTATGAAAATTTTGAAGTTTTAACATAGTTGACCATTGAGACGTCTCGGTTGACTTTTAGGGTTGACCGTTGATTTTTTCGTTGACTTTTTACAAAATTCGCCTAGAACCCTTCTTAGCGTATTTTGACACGCTGATTCCACATCCGCCGTATATTTTTCCAAATTTAATCATTTAAGTTGAGTTTTACTAATGGGTCCCAATATTATGCTTAGAGGCGATTACCATCAGAGACTCGGCTTTCCTAGCTCGAATGGTTGTGACATCGCAAGAACCTATGAGTGGGTCTTTTGTTCTTATGTATATATATGTATATGTGACTTTCCCGAGAACTGCTTTTATATATTATGATGTGAGATGCCATGTTTAGTTTTACAAATAGACTTTTCGTACACTTTATGTTTTTAATATTATTTGTGAGCATAAACTTTTGGCATGACATCGTTGCATTTTATCTGCTTATTATTACGTGTTTGCATGGTGTCTCTTAATTATTTGTACTGTCTTGGGCCAAGGACTAGCTTCACGTGTAGTTCACATGCATTGTTTACATTCGCTTTGGATCCAGAGTTAGGTGCCAGCCTGTCCTTTTGTGTGATGTTTTGGACTCATATGTGATGCGACTGCGTAGCTCACGTGATGTAGTACTAGAATGTAAAACCTACATCCAGCCTGTTCCATTGTTTGAATATCTATGCAGTGGACTAATGTGCCTACATAAATTAATGAGCATTGATTTCTTATAATAACAAATTGAGATTTGATATTGAGATACTTTGTTGTTGTGCCTACATCATTTAGCTCACTTGTGATGTAGGGTGCCTATTACATACTATTATTATAATATTTTTGGGAAACCATATACTTGTTTTACAACTAGGGGTTACACTTTTCAAAAAGGTTTTACAAAACTTTATTTTCAGGCCCACTCACCCTTGTTTTTTGCCCCTCTAGGATCTTAGTGGCAAAGGTTTCGTGATAACAAGAATTGTTGGTAAAAGCTGTTATGTAGGAGACTTCTTTTTCGGTATAAATTTCCTTACTCTTCTTTTACTGTAATTTATCTATGCTCTGACATCACTTGTGTGATATGGGTTCAATCCTTCTCACATGTGCACTCTAAATTAGTCATTTTAGGTTTTAATTTATTCATATTTTCCACATCACTACATTTTATGGCTTCGTCATCTCCCAAGTGTCAGCCAACATATTGCAATTTGGGTGTCCAGGTGGACATTCTGGGTCGGGGTATGTCAACTTATAATTGCAACATTCAACCTTTATTTTGCTTGAAAATTTCCTATAATTGTGACCACTCATCCTTATTTTCCTTGAAGTTCTCTATAATTGCTTACAATAAAATAAATAATTCCAACATTTTAAGCCTACATGACATCGTTTCCAAGTACAACTAGACTTAGTAATAAGGAAGACGATATTATCTTTGATTTAGTTATAATTATATAATTTTTTTACAAAGTATTATATTGTTATAAATATACGTATATATATATATATAATATTAAAATTTTACGTTATGTGAGGCTTCGCCTCACGCCTCACGGTTCGCGTGTGACAGCCTATCCCGAATCATTTGTACCGTAGGTGTGAAATGATGATTTTGCCCCTGGACGTTAATTAGTGTTGTAGGGTGTTTGGTTTGTTTTGTTTTTGGTTGTTGGGCTGCCATTTGGACCACACACTCACACACACCCATCTTCTTCTTTCCCGTGACTCTCTTTCTTTCTCATTCTCTCGGATTTCATCCGTTATCCGTACAAGTGGTACGGTCACTCTTCAAACTACCTTCATCTTTCAAGGATCGACGCCGAGGAGATTACTTTTATGTTCTTTGTGAGCTCAGGAGCTCATCCATACCATTAAATCGATGTGAAACCTTCGAAAACCCGTGAACCATAGAACCCCGATTTGGTGCACTGTTTATGCACACGTGATCGTGAGGTTTTTAGAAGTTTTTAAGGTTCTAGGAAGCTTTAGGACGTCTTCACGAAGCTTGGGGAGTAAGTTTGAAGTGTTTTGGACGTCGGGAAGCTCAAGTTCATCGAGTTGCAGGTTTGGCCAGATTATTGAGGTTTCTTCAGCGAGATTCCGCAGGTTTTAAGTTCCAAAAGTGGGAAGGTTTTTTTCTACTCGTTGTAAGCTTCATTTTGGTACAAATTTCATGGAATTTGGTTGAGAAATGAAAAAGATATTAAGGTTCGAAGTTTTTCCAGAAACCGGTGAAATTTCTAGTTGCAGACGACGACGCTGACGGTGGCGGACGGCGGCAACCAGCGAGGCTCACCGGAGAATGAGGCTAATATTCCGTCAGAGTTAACGGAATATTTTAACAGCGTCAGGTAACGATCGTTAACTTTTGTTAGGGTTTTAACGGAATATTCCCTAACGGCGTTGAGGTTCCACGCGTTTGGCAGGCACGTGCTCGCGCGTGACCGAGGCGTCTAGCCATGCCTTGGCCAGCGCGTGGAAGGTCGGAAATTTATTTTAAAAATGTGGGGATGTTCGTGAGGTTGAGTAGAGCACGTTGGTATATTCAAACACCCTATTTGAGCAATGTGTGAGAAGTTATTACCTAAGGTTGGTTATGTGCATTAATTTGACGTTTATATAATTGTTTCGCATATAAGTGAGGACTATCCGGAGGACTAGCGCAGCCACACGAGGCTCAGGGCTTACGACCCTTCTACGTATCAGTGAGTGAGCTTTTGTTTTCAGTATACATATATATATATATATATATTGATTGGTATCTTTCCAAAAATTACGTTTTAATGGTTTTATAATTGAAATGCCATGTCGAATATTGTCGATATTATTATTGTGATTATGTTGGTTATGCTTTGGTGCCGCGAACGCTCAGGTAAGTCAGGTGAGTATGTTGTTAGTGATAGATGTGGTGTTGATGTGATTGAGTTATAGCTTGTATTGCTATATCTCGGTGATTGTGCTCCGCCTGAGTAGGGCCTAGCCTTCACGTGATCGTTCACCTCCTGCACCGTACACTCACCTTGGATCCAAGGCAGGTGCCAGCCTATCGTACATACCACTATAGGTGGTTCCGACTCGTAGGTGACTTGCAATACATCGCATAGCCTTCACGTGATTGTAGCACTGAGCGTATTTAGATACACCAGCCTGTCATACATGCCACTTTAGGTGATTCCAACTCATGTGCAGGATAGTGGTTAATAAGCTATAGTTTCAGCCGTACAGGTCACTTTAGGTGACTCCGGCTAACGTACTGATATTACTGGCACATTATGATTTGTTTTATCTCACCTGCTTGATGCTTATACTATTTGTTTGGATATTCTGACGCGGCATATTCTGGCATGGCATATTTGAGCTTTATCATTTTAGCATGATTTGATATACAAGTACGTATAGTATTTTCTGGAAAGTATACAGGTTTTACAGAGAGGGGTTATAACTTTTGAGAATGAAATGATTTTGAAAAGCTTTGTTTTTGCTCACTCACGTTTTCTGTTTTACACCCCTCCAGGTTTTAGGTAGCGAGGATGTGGGTGACGAAAAAGGCATCGAGGCATTTCTGACAGAGCATCCTCCATGTAGGACTTTCTGGTTAACACTTGTGTAGTGTTTGTTTATTCTGGACTGCACCTAGGATACTTGAACTTCTACTTTGCATTTTTCCTTCTATGTTTGTTACTAGTACTCAATGATCTTTTTATTGTAAATTATCTCGTCGACTTTATTTTCCTCGTATTTTCACTCTTCTACTTCCACATTACGCACTTGGCTACATCACCCTCACGTGACGGCCAACACGCCCCAATTTTTGGATTAAGTGTGCCATCGCGCCTAGGCTGGGTTATCCATTGGACGCCTAGGTTACACCCCCGCCTTTTAATACATTGTTACCAATGCAATGTTTAAATATTTTTATACTTTTTAATTCATTTTCTTTCATTACCAATGTAAAGAAAATATGTCACATCCCTGCCTGGGGCGGACCACTTCCCGGGCCCGCTCCACCACCGTAGCACGATATTGTCCGCTTTGGGCTTACCATTCATTCACGGTTTTGTTTTTGGGAACTCACGAGCAACTTCCCAGTGGGTCACCCATCATGGGATTGCTCTAGCCCCCTTCTCGCTTAACTTCGGAGTTCCTACGGAACCCGAAGCCAGTGAGCTCCCAAAGGGCCTCGTGCTAGGTAGGGATGAGAATATACATTTAAGGATCACTCCCCTGGGTGATGTGGGATGTCACAAAATAAAAATTAAATATTATTTTATGTTTAAAATTTGACATATTAGATGGAGAGAAAAAAAATTTAAAATGTCAAAATGACACTTAAGCTGCCAAATTTTAATTTTGTTTAAAATTTAACCTCTCTTTGAAGATGGTGTAAGAAATAAAAAATTGAATAAAATGGGTGGACAACAAAACCCTAATATCATGTCATTAATATGCCTTTGAATCATGACATTGACTTTATA
Source organism: Pyrus x bretschneideri (assembly GCF_019419815.1). Classification (NCBI taxonomy): domain Eukaryota; kingdom Viridiplantae; phylum Streptophyta; class Magnoliopsida; order Rosales; family Rosaceae; genus Pyrus; species Pyrus x bretschneideri. The sequence continues at coordinate 11,343,330 of NW_025999798.1, forward strand.
TTTATTCAAACTGCATAAGTTATGTACCATGCATACATTTAATGATGAAATAAGTTGTATAATAAATGAAGATAAAAGATACAAGAGAAATTATAAAGTAGTGGAGAGTCATATTTAAAGAGAATATTTTTAACATTTTTCAAGTTACAATCCAATGTCAAAATGTCATTAGAGGCATTTTAGGCATCCGAAGATACACACTGGGTGAAATCAAACTTAATTAATAAATTTTCGTAGTTAGAGTCTAATCATTGAGTTTTTGTTAGGAAAAAGAAAAATGTTAATGAGATTATTTTAAAATGAAATTCTTTATAGACTATCTATCATTTTATAATAACATTCATTTTTCCTCTCACATGCTCTTATTAAATTTTTATTGATAAATTTATTTAATTTATTTGATCCAACGATAAAAAATTAAACGAGTGTGCAAAAAGTAAAATGAATTTGTAGCAATACCCTACAATTAAGATTGGTTATCCCACGGAGATTGAGTAATTCGACTCTTTTCTTGCTCAAACGAGGATTGTCAGATACGATTATATTATTTAATTCCTTTAATAACAAAAATTAGTAATAAAAATATTATTTAATAGTTGCCTCTCATGGGGCAATGTACGGTCCACTTGTCAGTATTATTAAAGCACCTCACCGCACCGGCAGTTTCCATACGAGTCCAAAACTGCAAAGCAATAACGACGGAAGAATTAAAAAGGAATCAACAAAATACTCCCAAATGCAAAAAGAGGTCCAGGTTCATCCTCTGCTGAACACCAAGATTTGTACCTGCACTCCCTAGAAAATTAAGCCCCAAATCATGCTTTCCCACTCAAATCGCACCATCCTGAATTTGATATCCTGTTGATAAGACTTCCCCTTTGTCCCTACCTGTCAAATTACACTTTTGATTCTTTCATTTTTTTTAATCCCACAAATAATCCTCCATTATTATCAACTTAATTATAAACTCCTAACCAAATTCTGCTCCTCTGAAGCACCCAGACAGTCAGAAATTAAAAACAGGGGCCTTTGGACCTTGGTCACCTCCTTCAATGGCGTCCATGGCCACCCTTTTCGTCAACACCCCCTACCCCTCTCACTCTTTCCCCAAGCCGTCATCTGCCCATTTCGCCCCCGTCCTCAAGCTCTCAACCCATCTCGGGTCCAAGCCCAGGACCCGCCAAAGGCTCCGAATTTCAAACGGCTTGATCGAGCCGGACGGCGGGAAGCTGGCGGAGCTCTTCGTCAAGGAGTCGAAGAAAGGCGAGACGAAGAAAGAGGCGGCGGCGCTGCCCAGGATCAATCTTTCAAGGATTGACCTCCAATGGGTTCACGTGATCAGCGAAGGCTGGTCGAGCCCTCTCCGTGGATTCATGAGAGAATCCGAGTTCCTCCAAACACTTCATTTCAATTCTCTCCGACTCGATGACGGGTCGGTCGTGAATATGTCGGTGCCGATAGTCCTGGCCATCGACGACGCGCAGAAACGCCGTATCGGCGAGTCGACCCGTGTCGCGCTCCTCGACTCGGATGATAATCTGATCGCTATTTTGAAAGAGTAAGATGCTCTTCTATTTTCTTTTCGGAGCTTGTGTTTTTTTTATATATTTTACTAGCATACAGGCGTGTGCGAAAATTTTTTATTTTTATTTTCGAAATAGGAGGAAGGAAGATAGTAATAGAAAACGTGAGTGTGGAAATATGTTGTTTAATTTTTTTTTTTTTTCAATTAGAAATATGTTAGGATTGCAGGTTAAGTTTTGAAAAAAAAAAAGAACAACAAAATTTAATTACGTGAAATTACATTTTTGTCTTATATTTCTTATTCATATTCCCTTTTAATTAAAAGGTCAAACTGGTAATTTGCGGTGTTTACTCGGTCTCATTTGTTGTTGTATTCCCTGTTTGATCTTGTGGCCGTTTCATTTTTATACTCCTCTTTCCTTAAATTGTCTGTTAACACGTTACCTAAGTTTTCATTGCAACTTTTATCCCCACCATCGTGGCATTATAACATTGGGTTCTACAACATCGTTGCGATTTCCTTGCAATGATGTAGTTTGCATGTCGTATATTTCTGGCCTATTACTGGTTGTATATGTATATCTATGTCATCATGTGATGCATACCATGTCGTAGAACACTGTGATAATGCTATGGTGGTAGGGGGAAAGTTGGGAAGTGTAGTACTCTACTTTCTCGTTTATGTGTCTGACGATAAAACCTGAGTATGCGAACATGTTCTGCTCATTTTGGATTCAAATTGTAGTTACTGTATGAAAGTTGTACATCTTATCCCATGACTTACCATGGTTTCTAATACCTCGCTATTTTATTTATTTGATCATATCAGTATTGAGATCTATAAGCACCTTAAAGAAGAACGGATTGCCCGCACTTGGGGAACAACTGCCCCTGGTTTGCCTTATGTTGATCAAGCCATAACCAATGCTGGAAACTGGCTGATTGGAGGTGACCTAGAGGTTCTAGACCCTATAAAGTACAATGATGGCCTTGATCGCTTCCGATTGTCTCCTACACAACTCCGTGAAGAATTTACAAAGCGCAATGCTGACGCTGTATTTGCGTTTCAGCTGCGAAATCCTGTTCATAATGGACATGCTTTACTGATGACCGATACCCGTCGTCGACTTCTTGAGATGGGATACAAGAACCCCATTCTCTTGCTTCATCCATTGGGAGGCTATACAAAGGCAGATGACGTCCCACTTAGTTGGCGAATGAAACAACATGAGAAGGTTAAAACTTGTTGTTTGTTGAAAGCCCTAACTAAATTGCGTGCAGTGATGCTGGAACCGATACGTATTGTATAGAACTGCTTGTCCTTAGCCAAATACTGATTCTGTTTGATATCATCTAATGTTCCCTCAGGTTCTTGAGGATGGTGTTCTTGATCCTGAGACGACTGTGGTTTCCATATTCCCCTCTCCCATGCACTATGCTGGCCCAACTGAGGTGCAGTGGCACGCAAAGGCTAGGATTAATGCAGGCGCTAACTTTTACATTGTTGGTCGGGACCCTGCAGGGATGGGTCATCCAACAGAGAATAGAGATCTGTATGATGCCGATCATGGCAAGAAAGTATTAAGTATGGCACCTGGACTTGAGAGACTTAACATCCTTCCCTTCAAGGTAAATAAATTAATTGGTTGTGATACTTCTTGTCCTTCTTCTATGATATCTTTCGTCATCGTTAAGTTATTCCCTTGCAGGTTGCTGCTTATGATAAAACTCAAGGTAAAATGGCATTTTTTGATCCCTCAAGGCCTCAAGACTTCCTTTTCATATCCGGCACAAAGGTACATGTCCTTTTAATGTTATATCCAACAAGTTTCTTTACTGTTATAATCAACCCTTCAAAGTAGTATTTAAAGAAACACACATTGCGTTTAAGTGTATAAGTTTGTTTTATCTAAAACAAGCTTCAAATTACCATGACAGATGCGAACACTTGCAAGGAACAAAGAGAACCCTCCCGAAGGATTCATGTGCCCTAATGGCTGGAAGGTGCTTGTCGACTACTATGATAGTTTGGTTCCTGCGGACAATGATAGAGTCCCAGAAGCAGTTCCAGCTTAGATGGAACCGATGCATCATATTGTACTTTCACTGTTTGTTTGGGAGGTAGCTAATTTAGTCTCTTCTGTGCGATCAAGATTACTTGATCGCTAATTAGTCTCCTTTGTGTGATCAAGATTTCCTAAGATTCTCTCACCAGTTTCTAATAAAACCATGTGAGGTTTTGGTGCAGAGATACGATACTCGCCTCAACTGTAATTAACGCCCCGTAATTGCATCTTGCATCGCTGTATTTGTGCATGCCCGCATCGCATGTACTGTGGTTTTCTTCCATAGAACAGAGATAATGCTATGCCTTTAAATTTGTCAAAACCCTCCTCTATTGTATGCACCGGCTATAATTTAAGGTGTTGAACAAAAGAAAAGCATGATCAAATCTAAATTTCTTGGATGACAGATTGACTTCTGAACATTTTTAGATATGAGAACCAGCATTCTTTCTCCACACATACCATCGGCGCAGCAGCTCTTACCGCCTCCGCCTCCGCCTTCGCCACCACCACAATTCCACGCCACCCATCCAGAACCATCCATACTCATTGCATTCAACCATGCACCGTCAATCTTATTTAATTGCTCCATAATTTTACACACTGAATTCTATATTACTCTAATTTACAGGGTGGGGGATTTGAAGTTGCATTAAATTCTATATTACTCTAATATATAGGGTGGGGGATTTGAACTTGGGTGCAATGCTACAGGTACTTTGCCTCGGCCAACTGCTCTAACCCACGTTTACTATCCCAGAGCTGAATATTGGCTTAGCAGGAACTGGTATGAACTTGAAAACCCAACTAATAGGCCAAGATATGGCTGCAATCCCAATGCATGCACCCCACTGTCCCCAACTTAACGGCTCTGTATCTGCAAACTTGTTCAGAAGTTCCACCATAACCACCTGAACTGCAATTGTTACGACGACGATGCCCCAAAACAGCTTGTTCCTCTGACTCCCTCCGAAGACATTAACCCTCTCCATATCCCTTGAATTAAACTCATTAAACACTTGGCAAAACACAAATACATTGAAGAGCAACGTGTTGTTTACCTTCTCACTAACACCAAATATTGATCTGCCTTTGAACTGCAAGATCAAGAGCACAACTATCTGGAACAAAGCTTGGGGTATAAGGTTCCTCCACATGACGTTGGTGATCACAGGATCCGTCTGACCCACGGGTGGCCTTTCCATGAGCTCTTTGGCGGGCTTATCGGTGGCGAGTGCTAGAGCCGCCATTGTATCCATAATCAGATTCACCCACAATAGCTGGACCGCTGTTAAAGGTACTTCGCCAGCCGAGGCAGCTGCCACAAAGTTGACCACAAGAGTTGCAACATTTATTGTGAGCTGGAATTGAACAAACTTTTGGATGTTGGCATAAACTCCTCTTCCCCATCTTAAAACAGTTACCAAAGTTGCAAAGTTGTCATCTAAAATGACAATGTCTGAGCTCTCCTTCGCCACTTCCGTGCCCTGAATTCCCATCGAGAGTCCTATGTCCGCTTCTTTGAGTGCGGGCGCATCATTCGTGCCATCACCTGTCACAGCTACTACATTGCCTTTCTGTTTCAAGCACTGCACCATCAGAAGCTTATCAAATGGCGAAGACCTCGCCATCACGTGAATTCCATCAACTTTCTGCATTCTTTGCTCTGGCGTGTAGTTGCGAAATTCTATACCTGCTACCACTGCTTCCTTGGCTTCCTGGTCAGGCCGGAGTATCCCGCACTCGCTAGCTATTGCTGTAGCGGTGAAAACATTGTCGCCGGTGATCATTTTCACCTGCACCCCGGCTAACTGACAAGCTTCTACGGCATCCATCACTCCTGGCCGACATGGATCCTTTAGACCTACCAATCCTAAAAGGATCAAGCTGCTTTCTTCGAGCTTTTCGTACTTATTTTCGTCATTAATGTGCTTTTCCTGAACTTGTTTGTGTGCAAATGCAATGCATCGGAGACTGCTTGCTGCCATGCCTTGAATAATCTGCTCAAACTTCAACCTTTCATCATCATTCAGATCTTTCGTGACACCAGATGCATCGTAGTAACTCGAGCATATTTCTAGTAACATTTCTGCAGCTCCTTTCCAATGCACATGGGTAGTATTGTCAGCCTTCCTTCTCATCAAAACCCCACTTCGTTTCTTATGCGAATTGAAGACTTCAACATGTTGAATGACACATTGCTTCTTCAATTCCTCCATGTCCATGTGCAGCTCCAGAGTAGCCCATGAAAGAATGGCTTTTTCAGTAGGACTGCCCGAAAACTCAAATCCCGATCCTGAACTAGGCCTATAAACACTACCGGTTGTGTTAAACGCTACTCCTTCTCGAATTAAATCGAGAAGACAATGAGAAGTTGATGAATAACCAGCATCATCTTCCACAGATTCATGTCCAAGCCAAAACTTTGTAACCTTCATCTCGTTGAGCGTTAGTGTGCCTGTCTTGTCTGTGCAAATTACGGTGGCACATCCCATTGTTTCGCAAGCAGAGAGCCTCCTTACCAATGCTTGGTCCGCCATCATCTTCTTCATCGAATAAGCAAGAGTCAGAGTGACAGCCAACGGGAAGCCTTCAGGAATTGCAATCACAATAACAATAACTGCAACTGCTACCATATCTACCACCGCATTCACCACATCATCAATCTTCATCTTGCTGCCCTCAAACTTGCCAAATTCACTCTTGCTCTTTGTGTTGCCCGTGAAGTAACGTGCTAACAAGACCACGAAAACTATGAGTGCAACACCCAAACCAATCTTCGCCATCAGCGGGGTTAGTTTACTTAGCCGCGCTTGTAATGGCGTCTGCTGATCACTCGTGTCACGACTGATTAAGCTCATCATTTCGCCCCATGTTGAGTTCATGCCAACTGAAGCCACAAGCAATTCGCCATATCCATCAACGACCTTGGTTCCTGAAAACAAGAACGGATTATGGCCGCCATTAACTTCCACATGCTCACTCTCCCCCGTCATGCTTGATTCGTCCATGCGCAATGAATGTCCACGCAAGAACAATCCATCAGCAGGAACTTGATCCCCAATCTTCAAGAACACAACATCTCCAACAACAATATCGAGGGTTGAAATCTGTTGCCTCCTCCCACCTCTCACAACATCAATTGGAATGTCCTCATTTGCTTTGGACAACTTCCGGAATTGCTTGTTCTGCTTGTAGTCACTAAAGGCAGATACAGCCACGATAAGAAAAACCGCAACAAAGATGCTTCCTCCATCATACCATCCTTCTTTTAGTCCATGCTGCTTTATGCCGAATCCAAGTGAGAGCGCAGCGCAGCCTAAGAGGATGACAATGGTAAGATCCTTAGAAGCTTGCCGCATAAAATGGAAGAGGCTTTTTGAAGGCGGCTTCTTGTACGTGTTTGAACCGAATGCTTCAAGCCGGCGAGCGATGTTGTCACCATCATCGTCGATGCCACGCTCAATGTCGGTTTGGAGAGCTGATACAACGCCATCAATGCCTTCGAGCTCTCGAAGAAGGTGTAGGTTTTTCTCCTTGATGAGTTGAGTGAGGCATTTGTTATCAATTTTGAAACCATTGTTGAGGTGACAAAGTTCCATTGGTTGTGATAGAAGCAGCTATTGAGAGGCGCTGAAAAATTGCTTGAACTTGGCGCTATGATTGGCATTATTTGTAGGGATGGTGATTGGCGCACAATCAACAAGTCACACACTGACACACCAAACGCCAAACCCACCTGCCTTAGCCAACATCTATGCAGAATCAACCTTGCTTTTCCAACCTCCACCGTGCTTCTTCTTCCTTTTACTATACTTTTACAAGTTAGTGGAAATTTCTTTTTCCTCCAAATGGTTAAATATAAATTTTAGAAATTTCGTTTTCCTCCAAATGGTTAAATATAAATTTTACATCATTCATCGGTACGCTGTAGCTAATCGAAGCTTGGAAATTTTGTTTCTAAGTGGGACTCCCCCCCCCCCCCCCCCCCCCCCCCCCCCCCCGGTTGTTGTGCTTCCTGTGAAAGGTTTCATTAACTTCATAATTTATGTCGAGTAGACCTTGTTCTTGTGAGAATTATTAATTGATTAGTTGTAGGGAGGGACTTATGTCACCACAAACAGAGACTAAAGCAAGTGTTGGATTCAAAGCTGGTGTTAAAGATTATAAATTGACTTATTATACTCCTGACTATGAAACCAAAGATACTGATATTTTGGCAGCATTTCGAGTAACTCCTCAACCTGGAGTTCCACCTGAGGAAGCAGGGGCCGCGGTAGCTGCTGAATCTTCTACTGGTACATGGACAACTGTATGGACTGACGGTCTGACCAGTCTTGATCGTTACAAAGGTCGATGCTACCACATCGAGCCTGTTCCACTAATACTTTATTTTATTTTTTATTTTTAGCGTAAATGTCAATTAGAGATAAATAAGTTTATATTCCAGTAGTGCTTTATTTAATTTTTTTTTTTTAAGCATAAGTATGATTTAGAGAAATAAACTTGTATTGTAGTAGTCTTCATGCATAAGCTAACACAGATGCAAGGGACTATGCCACCCAAACCAACTAGGGGAAGTCGCACGTCCCATCGCAAGTACCTACAATGTCATTATAAATATAAAATGTAGAAAAATCTCGCCATACGTCACGAATTAGATGACAAACACAATCCGACAATTTTATTATTATCGGCACTACTTGCCCGTAACTATACTTTTTTGAATCTTGCATTATGCACGACTTACAAAAACATTCTTCGCCATATATGTAGTACTACATGCATTTGTATTTGCATACTTTTGTTCAAAGGTTGAACCAAATATACGATAAGGTATTAAATTTTCTAATCGGATACATTATTTCTCTTTACTAACGGCACCGTACATGTGAAGCAGCAGCCCCACCAACTGGTCAATCCAGTCAAAGCATCGGCTTGTAGGCCAAATGATTCCTCTTTGGTTTGGAGCTGTAAGCAGCCCTCACTGCTGGGCGTCTCGCAGAGCGACCCTCATCGAGGACGTTGAGACTTTTCAGAAGAAAAAAATAGGTTTTTTGGCTTAATCCATCTTTACTAAAGATCAAAGAGTACACTTCGGCTCCGGCTAATAAAGGAAGGTTTTTTTTTTTCAAATCCAAATTTGACTCTGATTAGATCCTTAACGAAAGCGTTAAGTAAGCAAGCCAGAACACATCCTATTTTTACCTTTGCTCAAACATTGGTTTTAGCTTCTTTTTTTTTTTCCTATCACACACTACATATGCTTTTATTTTTCACTAACCTCTCTGCACACACTCACACGCATGTAAAAAGCTTTCTTTAATTACGAGATCTCCTGCCTCCTAAATTGTGTTGTATTAGCTGTTTTATTTCTCATATTGTGTTGTATTAGCTGTTTTCTTTCTCATAATGCATCATAAAAAGAAACATATCCATTGGAAGTCGCTGAGAAATTGCTTGAACCTGGCACTATTATCTATAGGGAAGGCGATTGTTGCAGAGTCAACCGGTCACACCCCGACAAAGGTTGTAGCTAATCAAAGTTTGGAAATTTTGTCTTCTGAGTTGGACTCCCCCCCGGTTGTTGTGCTTCCTTTTTATTTTATTTTTTATTTTTAGTGTAAGTGTCAATCAAAGATAAATAAGTAAAGCATTCCTGTGAAAAGTTTCATTAACTTCATAATTTATGTTGAGTAGACTCTTTTTTTAAAAGAATTATTAATTGATTAGTTGTAGGGAGGGCCTTATGTCATCACAAACAGAGACTAAAGCTAAGTGTTGGATTGAAAGCTATAGTTAAGATTATAAATTGACTTATTATACTCCTGACTCTCAAACAAAAGATACTGATATTTTGGCAAAATTTCAAGTAACTCCTCGACCTGGAGTTCCACCTAAGGAAGCAAGGGCCGCAATAGCTGCTAAATCTTCTAATGGTACATGGAAAACTGTATGGACTAATGGTCTTACCGATCTTGATCGTTACAAAGGTTGATGCTACCACATCAAGCCTGTTCCACTAGTGCTTTATTTTATTTGTTATTTGTTATTTTTTATTTTTAGCATAAACGTCAATTAGAGATAAATAAGTTTATATTCCAGCAGTTCTTCATTTTTTTATTTTTTTAACCATAATTGTCATTTGCATAAATAAATTTAAATTCTAGTAGTCTTCATGCACAAGCTAACAAAGATGCATAGGACTATGCTGCCCAAACCAACTAAGGGAAGTCGTATCCGTCACATCGCAAGCACCTACAATGCCATTATAAATATAGAATGTTGAAGAATATTGTCATACGTCACAAATTAGATGACAATGAAAAGTCAAAGCATTAAAGATAAGAATTAATTACCCAAAGCATTAAAGATATGGATTAATTACCCAAAACTTATCTTTAATACATTCCCAATTGAAGATTGTAAGTAATCCATATTTAAATCAAGGGAAAATTTTTGAAATGTCATATGAACTTATACGCATTTTTCAATTTGTCATATAAACTAAAATTTTAAGCAATTTGTCATCTCTCCCTAACTCTGTTAAGTTTTCCATCCAATATAAGTCATGTGCCTCACACATGACTTGTTTTTAGGGTTATTTCAATCATTTTAATACCTTACTTCCCTTTTGCTAAGTTGTATTCAACCAAAAACCGTAGAGTTTCTCAGGTAATGGAGCAATATTTTTTATATGATAGCAATGAAATGATCATGCAATGCACTCTTTTCTAGTCATTCCAAATAGGTAATGATACACAAGTGGGAGTCTGCATTTTAGCATGCGAAGACATAATCTCATATGTGCTCTATAAGAAACAGGTTTACGTTTTGTGCCATAAATGGAGTTGTAGATACATATGCGCTAAAGAAAAGTAAAAAAAATTAAGTGTTTGTACTCAAGAAAAGTTAAAAACTTGTGAAAAGATGTTAAAATGACCTAAATAACCCGAACACAAGTCATGTGCCACACACATGACTTATATTGGATGGAAAACTTAACAGAGTTAGAGTGAAATGACAAATTAATGATAGTTGGTATGACAAATTGCTTAAAATTTTAGTTTATATGACAAATTGAAAATTTTGAACAAGTTCATATGACATTTCAAAAAAATTAGGGATATTTATACCACTATCTCAAGATATTATTTCCTATTTAATATCTGGAGAATATTCTTTCCATACACATTGGCAAATAGATGCCACCATGTGTATGGTAAAAACCCTACATCATGGCCAACTTTCTCCCCTATATACATCTCCAATACTACCAAATTTCAGTAAGTTTTTGCTACTCCTAAATGCCTTAAACATATACTCTTTTTCAAAGAAACTAACTTACATCGAAGATCCATTGGCCTAAACCCCCCCCCCCCCCAACCCAAAAAAAAAAACCCCACCTCCTGGGCGCGTGAGGCTTTTAATCAAAAGTGTTGATTGTTTTACATGTGCATTTTCATCAAAGTGAGGGACGGCGGAAATTTACATCAACAATTATTAGTCTTTTGGTTGTCTTTTGTTTTATTCAATTCAAATCAAATGTCATATCAAAAAATATGTATATGAGAAAAAAGATATGGTGAAATTCATTTTGTATATAAAAAAATAATCCAAGGGTTCATGAATATCTCATTCGAGGCCACTATTGATGGTCTTCTCAGCATGCCTAACCAACCTTAATTTCTCATCCAATAAACTTGCATGATCAAATTGAAAGCGAAATTATGAATATTCTTTTGGAGTTTGGAAGTAGAGTTTTGTGTACATGGCTTTGCTTAATCCTCCTCAATCATGAAGGGTAGCAAAATAAAAAGATTGTAACATTATTTTTGTAACGCCCCACCAATTTATATCAGAATTTACATTTAGTGGTATGCCAAAAATGTCATAGTTACCCTTTATGTTAATAATCATTCTAACATTTCTTTCTTTGACAATTTTCCACTAATATTTAGTCTCGTTTATTTTATGGCTACATCTAACTTTTCGTTAAACTGCTTATGTACCCTTCAGAGGGATCAAGCCAATCGTAGTTCGCAATTCATTTTTAATCCATTTTCTAAATCATTCAAGTGACTAGCAATCACAAAACTAGGTTCAAACAAATGAATCACACCAAATGTATATCAAATATGGATTCATAATATCAAAATTAGCTTAAAAAGACAGCATCGACCCTCTGCCCACGCGCCGCCGCAGATGGCGATTTTTGACAAACGAAAATCCAATTTTCTGACGAACTTCAAAAATTACCAAATTTTACAGGGTTGTAGAACACGAGGGGAAGAATTTTCATACATGGGCCGAAGTCCAATTCGGTCGGGAAACACCTGAAATCAGTCTTGGAAATTGGTGTTTTTGATTCGACACCAAAACGAACTCCGACGCCCTAACTAAAGCATGGGCTTTGTTCCTGAGGGTGAAAGGAGTCTAATGGTGGTGGTGGTTGATGAAATTTGCTTCAAAAATGGCGGATCGCCACCACGGGACCTTCGACCTACCCACCGCCGTTCTTCGCCAAATTGAGCAAATATTCATCGGGTTTTGAGTGTAAAAGCAGGAAAGAGAGTTGTGGAGTTGATTCTATGAGGTATCTCGGCGTAATTCGTTGACAATTGGTCGGAAAACCATCAGATTCCATCGTCTCTGGCCGGGTTGGGTCCCAAGGAAGATGGATTGGGGGTGATTTCGTGTCTCTCCCCTCTCTATTCCCCTCCTTTCTTCCTTTCCTCATTGACATGTTCCTTCCTCTCTCTTCCCTCATTGGTCCCCTTCTTCCTTTCCCCTCTCCCTTCTCTGGTTGGTCTCTCCCTCTTTTTTTTTTTTTTTCTCTAGCCACTCACGTGGCTTCCTTTCACCAAGACAAGGCCTCCACATATCTGGAGCCTTCCAGATTTATAGCAAAAAGACCATTTTGCCCCTACCTTCATTTGTCATTTCTATTTCATTCGTTATAACTCCGTTTGGCAAACGGTTTTTGCCTACGCGCTCGTAGAGCCGTCCTCTATTCAAATTTATCAAAAAATAGTTTAAAATATGTGAGGATAAAATACATCCTCGTATAATTACGTTAAGCCAACTAGGGAAATTTTCGTCATTTTCACTTATCGATAAATTTTACGACGTAAATTATAATAATTTCCAACAACAAAATTTTAAAATTTCTCATCGAAGTTGAGATGCGCATGATTGACCAAATTAGTATAATTTTTGTGTCTTGCGCGATTGTAACTTTTTCTTTTGTGTGTGTTTATTTCCTTTGTGGTTAGGGGTGTGCATAATCATCAATAATCCATTTATAACAAAAATTTACTGGAAATTTCCATACAAAATGTTATTATAAACACTAAGGGGACATTTGTTGCACTGGACTATCTCGGACTGGATTAACTGCAGGAACTAAGCTGGACTGGTTTAGACTAGACTAAGCTGGACTAACTTAGTGAAGCTTTTGGTGCAGTGTCGGACTAAGAAGCAGGGTAATTAACAAACTATACTATTATATTATTTAATACATATTATAATATATTTTTTATTATTGATTTAACATTTTTCTTTTTTTCTTTTCTTATAAACTCTACTCTCTCAGGAAACTTTTCACTTCTCCTCATTAGCTCTGTCCCAATCCCTCCTTATCACCCTCATTCTCCCTCTCTGTCTCTATATCTCTCTTCGTCCCCAAACTTGTTTTCTCCATCAAAATTGTTTGCAGAGATGACTGGAGCAAAGGATGGCCATTGCAAGTCTACAACAATGTTTCGTAACCCTGTTACTGCGCTGTTAATCATTTCACGAATTCAATAGCAAGCTAGTAACGAAAGATGTTATATTTCTCTATTCAATTAGCCAGATTCGAAGTGAGAACTTTATGCCAAGCTATTAGAACTTCGTTCATGTGTGCGATATGGGTAGCAATTATAATTTTTTTTTCTTTCAATTTTGGTGGTTGGAGTTTAAGATTAGGCAGTGGGTGTGTCCGCGCGGTGGTGAGCTACAGTTGTCCCCCTGGCTTCGGCCACGGAAGAGCAAGCGTCGCCGACTGCATGGCCACGGTGATAGTGCCGTAGGAGAAATAATAGAAAGCCCAAGGAATGGAAGTCGGGATTTAGCAAGGGGAAACTCAGGTCTTGCTGTCGACCTCGTCTTCATTTTAGTCTGCTTAATACCTAGAAAAAGCTCAGGACTCGTTAACGAGGTTTAGCGAAGCGGAGACCGCCTCCTAGTCGAGGCGAGTCTCATTACTTTAGTCCAGGCCCTTACCAAACGTAGGATTATAATTCTACTTAAGCCAGTCCAAGCCTGTCCCACTTAAGGAGGTGTAACAAACACCCCCTAAAGTTACAAGAAAAAGGAAAATAAGTTGTTTAAAGACTAGAAACTCGCCAAATCTCGAACCCATTCAAATGCTACAAACTCAAATGTAGAATCCAAATTGATTTTTTTTTTTTGGGTGATTTTGTATAAAATCAACACAGAGTTACCATATTGACAATAGATCAACAATATTTATGTTAATTATAAATAGATCAATCATGTATTGTGACACTTAAATGCATTTTAAAATAAACACAAATTACAGAATCTACCATTACAACTGGCATCCATTTCAACTGACTCCCCCCTTCTCATATCTTTCATATTTTGGAATAGGTCAATACGGATCAGACACTGCAACGCAATGTTTGTTTCCTGATTCTGTATTTTACACTTGGATTCAGACGCTGCATTGCAGTGTCCGTTTCCTAGTTCCCTTTTTTTTCATCACTCACGTGCCTTTTATGCTTAACTTTTTCGAGCGACTATTTATTTTTACATTTAGATTCAGAAACTACAATGCAATGTCTGTTTCCTGGTTCTGGTTTTTTTTTTTTCTTTTTTACATTTTGATTCAGATGCAGTGTCTGATTCTTGGTTCTATTTTTACATTTTTATTCAAACGCTGCATTGCAGTGTCCGTTTCCTGGTTCTCTTCTTCTTCCCATCATCATTTCCACATTTCGTGGAGTCTCTTTCAACCCATAAAATTACTTCTTAAAAAAAAAAAACTATAAATTTCATATCATAGAACAAAAGGAGATAGAACCCATCAAATTAATCAAAACGCAAAAAGATTTCAAACCCAAAAAAAAAAAAAAAAAAAAAAAAAAAACATCAAAACCTATCAAATTCATCCCCACAGATGCCCATCACGGCTTTACCTATTTTGGGATCAACGAGAAGGCCTTGCCGGTGAAAGATGGTGGCAACGAGGCTTATGTATTGAAATCGAAGCTTTTTGGGTCTGATTTCGAGTCATTTTTCTCTTGCAAGTGGTGTCGGTGGTGTGGCATCGTCGAAGAGTCCCACCAAGAACAAGTTGCTGGATTGGGAGTGGGAGAAGGCTAAGAGAGATCGATGTGGTGTCCTGGCGGTGGAAGACGAAGCACACGTGGACGGCTTGACTACATTTTTCCCATATCTGGTTGGCGGTGGGTTGTGGGGTGGAGGAGAAATGTCGTGCATCATGTAATCACATTTTTTTTTTTAATGAGAGAGTAGGAGAGAAGGTTAAAATTCTAACTATTGATCATACTTTAAAGCCCATGTAGCCTTTATCATTGACCTATACTTAATTAATAAAAATATATCATTGATTAAGTACAAAACAAAAATATGTCCCTGATATATGGCTAAATGGAAAAGTTTTTATTGATCTTTGGCTAAATTACCTTTTTTGTTGAAAAAAATTTAGGGGGAGGGGAGGCTACCCCATTCCAAAGCAGGACATACGACAAATCTCTTTGAGGATTTACAGAAGAGATTTTAACCTTTTTTTTGTTTATACGGATTGCTCACTAAGAGAGATTACTGGCAGTGGGATTTGAATCTAGGCCTTAGTCTAGCGAAGAGAACGATGCTTATCAACTCAACCGACCTTCGTTGACAAATCCAATTGATTTTGATAAATTAACTTTAGGGTGAATTGCCAATTTAATTCTCTGAATTATCACTTGAGTGAAAATTAGATCCCTAAACCATTTTTTTTAGAAACATTAGTCCTTAAATTATAAAAATCTGCCAATTACATCCCTGGTATTAGATTTGAAGCTACTATTATCAATTTTCCGTCAATTTAAGTTACTTACTAGCATGTGATAAGCATTAGAGGGTAAATTGGTAATTTTACATAAAGAAATAATGTATGGAGTTAATTGTGGAGGGTAATTAGAAGTTAGATTCACAACATATATGAAGTGTTAAGAGCTTATAGGTGAGAAAATGATAGTATACTCTCTAAAGTGTGTGAAATGACTTAACTTGACGAAAAATTGCTTTGAATATAATAATATAGATGAAATTAGTAATTTTTAATGAATTTAAGTACTTATTTTACTGAAAAAATAATTTAATAATCTAATTTTTACTGATGTAATAGTTTAGGAACTAAAGCGACACTTCACACTTAACTTTAAGATGCAATGAACCAAAAATAAAAAGAATGATTCAGGAAATACCCTATTTGACGTTTACCTTTAAGCTTCAATGATTTAATCATCATGTTCTTTTTGTACAATAATATATTTTAACATTAAGAGATCGGTGATTTGGACTGAGACTAGTGAAATAATCATAATAATTTAATATTAAAATTATCATCTATAATTGTTGATATGAGACCTCTAAGTCACTAGTTATGAATAATAAAACAAAATTATTAGACGGTGATAATAGTTATTTGTGTTTTTATCACAAATGGTCTTTGAAATTAACCTCCACCATGAAGATGGTCTTAGAAATTAAAAATCAATCAATTTAGTTCTTGAAAATAGGTGTCAAAAATCAATGTGGTCATTCCGTCACAATTCTATTAAAAATTCTGTTAAGTGCTGATGTGACATATAAATGGGCCCTACAAGATTTATGAGTTTTTATTACAAATGGTCACTGAAATTGACCCACACTATCAAAATGGCCCCTAAAATTGACCCACACCATCAAGATGGTTCCTGAAATTGAAGGTCGATCAATGTAGTCATTGAAAATAGGTGTCGCAAATCAATATGATCTTTTCGCCACAATTTTGTAAATAAAATTGTTATGTGCTAATGACACGCTTCGATCCTGATATTCCCCGAATACCAGGATAAGCACGTGTTGGCCGGCACCCGAGGGTGACGAAAGCCATTTATTGAGTGCAAATGCTGAAAACAAGGGATAGATAAGACTTATAAATATAAAAGAATAATGAATATACAATTAAGGAACGTGTTCAGAGCACACATCTAATTTAGAACACTAAAAGAACTAATATAAAATTGAATGAATAAAAGAATGGATCCTACACCAAGAGGTCTCAAAGATGCCGATGCGGAAGTGCCTAGACGCCTGGATTGTATGCCTCGATTCTAAGTCCTAAAGGGGGCGCAAAACAAACATGAGTGGACCAAGTTGATATATATAATAAAACAGTTATCAACGTATTAACCCCCAGGTTTTATGAAAACACATATATATCATGATAAACATAGGTTTTTTGAAACCTAGCATGTCGTGCAATGTCTCAAATCATAACTTGTATATATAATAATCACTAGTGAATGTCCGATAACCCCCAAGCCCCATGCTGGCTCCTCGTCTTTGAGCAGACAGTAAGAGGAAAATACACTTCAGGCCCCATGCCAGCTCCCCTTCCCTGTGCTAATAGCCAAAGGAAACACACTCCAGGCCCTATGCCAACATCAAATCGTCGCCCTGGATGGACCGGAATATATCCCTACGTCCCGTAGCGGAAAGGACCACTAGGTAAGTACAAAACTAGTGAACATACATATATTAAAAACCAACTTCATAGTATAAAGTCATCCATCATCTATACTATAAAGAAGTGCTCTAAACATGTTCTAAATATCATATCGTCATCCATCAGATATTCTACAAGAACACAGGTTTTAGGAAAAATAGTAATAATTCAAACTAGCCTCAGTAAACATGTTTTCTCATAAAACGTTTCCTAAAACATAGTCATCAAATCATGATTTTCATGTATGCATTTCTACTATCAAAACATGCATTTTTAGAAGGGTTCCATTCACAATACTTAGCTGCAGAAGTGTCACGCAACTAGCGAAGATGGAAACGCCACAGTTAATTGCCCCTAAGCAGATAAATGGTACATTTAGTCAAACTCTACTGAAACGAATTAATTTGGGAAAACGGATGTTGGAAACAGGTACAGGACGTCGAAATTAGCCTAGGAGGGGTCTCGAACGAAAACCTAAAAAGTCAACGTTGACCTTTGACCGATCAAAGTCAAAGTCAACGATCGTCAAAGTCAGTGGGTCCGGGTCAGTCAACGGGTTCGGGTCAAAGGTCAACCGGGTTTGGGCTTAAAGGGTTTGGACCTATTGGGTTTGGGTCCAATAGGGTTTAGGGTTTAAAGGGTATTGGGCTTGAAAACCCAGTCCAACTAAAAGGTTTTTGGGTTTGAATAAAAAGGGATTTGGGTTGGGCTGCCCAAGGTTTTGGGTTTGGCAGGAACAGCCCAAAGGCCTGGAAGGTTTCTTGGGCTGGGTTTCACGCCGGAGAAGAAGGTTGGAATTCGACCGGAATTTAAACAAACTTTGAACGTCCATAACTTTGTCAATACTCAACGAGTGATTCAAAAATGAAAATCACAGCTCTTGAAAAGATGAAGAGAATGGTACCTCACACAACGTTTAACTCGCCGTTGTTTGGTTGGAAAACGCCTCGAAAGCTACGAAGGTCGCCGGAAACTGTGTAAGATTTAAATGGATATAACTTCTTCAATACTCAACGAAATTAGGTGAAACAAAAAGGAAAGTTGTAGTACTCAGCGAGACGAAAAGATTGATACCTTGCATATCGGCCAACTCGTCGTGGTTTGGCTGGAAAATGGCCTGAAAGCCACATGTATGTGCTGAAATCTGGGTTTAGTTCTCCGAGGTGGTTTTCTTGTGTCAAATGTCCCCAAGACAATGCCTATTTTCATTAAAACCACCAAGCCGTTGAAAATGAAGAATGAGTGATGGTATTTCGAGCCTCACCTAGTCAGGAATAGTAAAACTCACCGGCGTGGGTGTGCTAAGCATGATTGGGTGGTTTCTGTGCTTCACAGAGGAGGAGGGAGAGAAGAAAGGCCCAACGATGGTGGTGATGTTGTCGTGTGTTTGTATGTTTGTGTGTGTGTGTGTGTTCAACGGTGAGGAGGGAAGAGTGAGGTCGAGAGAGAGATGCAAAGAGTTTCGGGGAGAGAGAGTGCGAGAGAAAGAGTTATAAAAATCAGAAAAGAAAGAAAAGGGGAAGGGAACCGGGGGAACAAACAAATCAGGGGTGGGCGTCTTGGGCACACCATTTAAGACCCAAACACCATTTGCAAAAGGAAAAATATCCCCAAACTTAGTGAAAATACAAAAACACCCTTTTTGTTCCATAAATCTTGGGACAGATTGTTACAGCTAATGTGGATTTAATAATTAATTAAAAGAGTTGTCTAAATACCTTTTTGCGCAATGAAACTTTTTTTCTCATAGTAGGGCCTACTCCGAAGAGATACCTTCCATAAATTCTCAAAGACATATGGCTTAACCAAGGCCTAAAAGGGGGTGTGGAAATAGTTTTCAACCAACAAAAAATGCACCTCGGTTATAACCTCATTATCTCAAGGCAGACCTTATCATTCTTTGCATCACCAAACCACTAGGAAAATGCAGAACAAGCTCTCATTATCTTAAGGTTGTGAGGATGTTGATCACTGAAATGTTAACGGTGATGTCCCAGAAGTTGTTGCCAATCGGCCAAGTCGTCACCAAAAGTGATCTCGATCCAGGTTTAATTCAGTGAAGGGTGTTGAAGTGTGTAAAAATGGATTTATTGAGATTTTTTTTTTGGGGAGAATAGAGAGCGAAGGAGGTAGAGAAATGTGGACTGGGATCAAAGGTGATTGCAGGACTGGGTTTTTGGGTTGACAATTTTTTTATTAACTATTAATTTATTAAGCCTATTTGTATTTTTTTTTTAAATTTAATTAGGCTTGTATGACCCATTTATGTGTCACATCAGCACATAACATAATTTTTGACAAAATTATGACGGAATGACTACATTGATTTGAAACACCTACTTGCGAGGCTATATTGATCAATTTTCAATTTCAGGGACCATTTTGATGTTGTGGCTCAATTTCAGGGACTATTTTGATGTCACAAGTCAATTTTAAGGACCATTTGTGAG
Source organism: Pyrus x bretschneideri (assembly GCF_019419815.1). Taxonomy (NCBI): domain Eukaryota; kingdom Viridiplantae; phylum Streptophyta; class Magnoliopsida; order Rosales; family Rosaceae; genus Pyrus; species Pyrus x bretschneideri. The sequence goes on from NW_025999798.1 coordinate 11,363,156, forward strand.
AAAAAAATGACTTATGGGCCCATTTATGTGCCACATAAGCACTTGACAAAACTTTTAACAAAATTGTGATGGAAGGACCACATTGATTTGCAACACCTATTTTCAAGGACTACATTGATTGATTTTCAATTTCATGGACCATTTTTATGGTGAGGGTCAATTTCAGGGACAATTTGTGATAAAAACCCTAGTTATTGCAATCACGCATTGCAACGACCTTTGTCCTCTATTTTGATAGTTTTTATTAGGGGTGGGCGCGAGTTGGTTTGGCCAAAATTGCAAACCGAAACCAACCAAGCTAGGTCTAAAACCAATTAGGTCAGTTAACCGAATGTGGTGGGTTGGTTTGGATTGGTTCTTAGTTTGTGTGAAGACGAAAATACATAATAAATTTATCTTCCAAAAGCTACAGAACATAGAACTAATATGAGTGATCGCTCAAGGGAAAGCACAAATGAAGCAGCCCATTGATAGCACCAAAGCAACAGCTGCTGCGTTATCCAAATGGTGCCTCTGTTCTGCTCGAAATAGACTCTTAAAGTTTTGTTTTCATGTGGTGGAAACACGGTAACTCGTAAATAACTAACTATTTATATTACTACACGTATTAATTATGATTAAAAAATAAAATTAAATATATGCAGGTCTATTTGGTTAACCGCACCCTAAGAATTTTGGGAATCGATCGCCAAACCGATTCATGTTTGTGCGGTTCGATTTAACCACCGAAAATGAAAAAAAAAAAAAAAAAAAAAAACCAAACCAAACCAAACCAAATCAAACTGTCGGTGCAGTTTAGGCGGTTCGATCAGTTTTTTTTTTCTTTTTAATGCCCAGCCCTAGTTTTTATACTCCAAGTCCAAACGGAAAGTCCATCTTAAATGGATCAATGGACTATTGTTTTATGCTTTAGAATTAGCTGATTGGGTTTTCCTAATTATTGGGCTGACTGTCTTCAGAACCAGGGCTCTGTGCTTTTTTTGGGTTGTCAGTTGTACAAGACCGAACAATTGGAATCATTTTCCCATAATTTTTTTTTTTCGAAATGTTGATTTTATTCAACCAAGTCTTCTGAATAATTTTACATCATCAATAAGAATATTAAAAAGAAAATCGGGAACAATACAATCTCAAATAAAAGAACCTCCTGCCGATTGGGGATTTGGATCCTCTCCTGAGCCAATGGAGAGGATCTTCCTGACCAACCATTGTGGGTTGTTGGATTTTTATCCCATAGCTACAAATAGGAAGATCCTTTTAAAATTATAGTCGTTGAATGAAAATCCAACAGCTCATAATGATTGGTTAGGAGAGGATCCAAATCTGCAAATTGAATGAAAGCAATTACAGCGTGCACTACTTTGTTGGTTTCTCAATTAGAAAACACAAACTCCACGGATTCCATACAACTTACGAAGTGCCATATATCACGTAAAATACCCTTCCAAATTCACCTCAGTAGCCATTCGTTGATCTATCATTCAAATAACCTGGGCATCTGACTCAATAATCAGCTTTGTAAATCCATTTCTTCCGCATTCCCATAGAATATCCCTTATGGCTACCGCTTCAGCCATCTGGAAGTTGGCTGCATGAAGCTTAGCTGTAGCACCCGCTATCTGCAGCAACCTCGCAAAGTCGCGGATCACCCACCCCACCGCAGCAGTCCCTCTCTTCACATTCCATGCATCATCACAGTTTACTTTCCACGAGCCAAAAGGAGGCTTCTTCCATTTCTTAGCAGCCAAAAAATGAGGTATCATAGAATTCATAGGGAGTTTCACTTTTGAGAGAATGTCCTGAGCATTTCTCTAAAAAAGAATATCATGTTGTTGGGTTGAAGGACAATGAGTTTATAAATGCAACTGTTGTTACCATTTTGAAAATCTCATTATACACTCATTACAATGTAATTTTATTAATAATTATAGAAAGTTTAAAGTGCAAAATGATTTTTTTTAAAATGCTAATAACAATCCTCTTAAAGAAACGACAACTTAATTTGGAAAAAACTTTCTTCTACCAGTGAAGTGATCATATAACTAATGAACATGATAACATTTTTTTTTTTTTTTTGCTGACAAAGAGAGAGATGATAAATTTAAAATGTTCCTTGTAGCTTATCATTAACTAAATTTAATGGAAAAGGGGAAGAAAATTTGACAAATTGGATTTATAGAAATCATGTTGATCTCTTAGAGCATTCCCACCGTAGCAAATAGCTCGGGGGACAGTGTCCAAAACAATGGCCCGAGGGCCGGTGGTAGGCCTCCAGCGTGAGGCAGCCCGGTGGAAGGGGGAGGCCTGAGCAAAGGGCCCGTGAGGGATTGCCAGCCCTTGAGCCCGAGGTGGGAGTGACGCAAGGCTGACGCCAGGGTGGCGTCAGCGCATTATTTAATTTTTTTTGTGTCAGGCGCGTGCACCCCACCCGCGCGTGGGGGCGCGTCCCGACACAAAAATCAGAAAAAAAAAGGGTTATGTCAGTTACCGTTGGGAAGCCACGTGGCTTCCCACGGTGCGTTAGATCTTAACGGTCACTTAATGTGGACCGTTAGATCTCAACGGTAAAAAAAAAAAAAAGTGTCAGATTTAATATCCACCGTTCGATCTGAGATCAACGGTGGATATTAAAATGCTTTATAAATTAAAAAATAAATGAAAAAATAGTTTTAAAAATCTGAAAAGTTACCGTTGTGACACGTGGCACAATCTGGAGCGTTGGAATTCAAATTTTTTTATATCCAACGGCAGAGATTAATTAATTGAATAAAAATTTAAAAAAAATTGTAAAAAATTCAAAAAAATTCAAAAAAATATCTGAAAAATCTGAAAAAAAATTTAAAAAAAATTGTTTTTACTTTTCTATAAATACCTTCTCATTATCATCTACCTTACACAACAATTTCATATTTTCTCAACTACTTTCAATCACATTCCTTTCTTTGTCTCAAAGTTTGAATCCATTTTTTTTCAACAAAATGACCACTGGTGCAGGTACGAATTGGTCGCTTATTGAAGATGTTGCGTTGTGTACTAGCTGGGTTGAAGTTACTCATAGTTCGCTTACGGGTAATGAGATGCAGTTGCGAGAAATGTGGAGTCTTATTCATACCAATTATCTTGAGAAAATTGGTGGGAAAAGAACCAAAGAATCGATGTCCAGTCGTTGGAAATTACTTAGCCAATCATTTAGTACGTGGAGAGACGCTTTGGCACAAGCTAGTAGTAATATTCGAAGTGGGGAAAATTACTCGGATATGGTAACAAGATATTATTTATTTGATACCCAAATTTACATTATAATTATTTGTTTGTATTATTTATTTGTTACGTACAAAATTTATTATTTATTGTTACTTATTTGTTACATTATAATTATGTTGTTTGTTACATTATAATTACGTCATCATGATGGATCGAAGCGACTCTACATCAAACAATCTGGCAGCACCCCTGACGATCGCCCAGCGAGCTTGGAGGATACCAAAACAACGCTCCACATCCTTCCTGCACCCCTCTTGACAGCTTGCAAAGTGTTTTTCCTTCGCACTCTGCGGACGTGGCACTGTTTTGACAAATGTTGACCAGTGCGGGTAGATGCCGTCAGCTAGGTAGTATGGCCCGTCGTACATACGTCCGTTGACCTCATATGTAACTTTTGGTGTCTTTCCTTGCAGGACATCGTTGAACACTGGGGATTGGGCAAGGACGTTGATGTCATTTTGAGCTCCCGGGACCCCGAAAAAGGTGTGCCAAATCCATGTATCAAAAGATGCCACCGCCTCCAGAATGATACTTTTTGCCCCTTTTCTGTCCCCGTAAGAGCCTTGCCATGCACTTGGATAGTTTTTCCACGTCCAGTGCATACAATCAATGCTTCCAATCATCCCAGGAAAGCCACGCATCTCCGCCTTCTTCAACAGCCTCTCCAAGTCCATGTGTGTGGGTTTACGGAGGTACTCAGCGGTGTAGATAGATTCGATTGCTCCGCAAAACCTCATCAGGGACTCAAGAATGGTTGATTGCCCCATCCTCGTTATCTCATCCACTTGGTCTGCAGATGCTCCATATGCAAGCATCCGCAAGGCAGTAGTAATTTTTTGCTCCGGCAGTAGACCCATAGCACCAAAAGCATCTTTTTTTTGCACAAAATAAGAATCATGGTTGCTAACAGCAATCATGATTTTGTTGAACAAATGTCGTTCCATTCTAAAACGACGTCTAAAGTACGTATCAGGGAATGCACTATTAGGAACAAAATAATCATCCAAGAGTTCCATACCTCGTCGTTGCCTGCTTCTATCAAGGTTTCCGGAACGGCTGGGCCTGCAGATCTGAGCCGCAGCTTGGATGACTCGACGGGAATGTGAGGCTCTGCCCCTTCTTACTTCGTCATCTCTCATTTGACGCTCCTCATCTTCTTCCCTCTCATTTCATACCCCTTGGTGATTGAACATTGCTTCTGATTGGTTAAACAAGTCTTCCTCTTCCTGATTTAATTCCCACATCATCCTTGAGGAAGAAGAAGAAGACATTGAAAGAAAGAAACAGAAACTATGAATAATGATACTGATTTTTGTGAATAAGGAAGCAGAAATTATGAATAATGATAGATATCTTGAGAATTTTGGTGTGAGATTTGTGAAGATGGATGGTGGATTATATAGAGGATTCAGAAAGGATTAGGTTCTGCATAATGCCACGTGGCATGCCATCATTCGTTAAAAATCTGATGGAAATCTATCATCAAAGATTGTTAACAGATTATAACACGTGGCATGCCGTCATTCGTTTAAAATCTGATGGAAATCTATCCTCAAAGATTGTGATTCGATTATGACACGTGGCGCGACGTGATTGGTTAATAATCTTATCAGAAATCCATCACCAATAATTGTATTATTTTGTATTATTTAATAATACTTAGGATAATGACACGTGACGCAACGATAACGATTAAAAATCTTATCCGATATTACATTTAAAATTATTTTGTATTAATTTTATAAATAAAAAAATACTAATATTTTATTGCCTATTGCCAGGGCTATAGAAGTGTAACGGTGGAGATGCAAAATTTATTGCCAGGGCTACTTACTGTTCATTAAGGGCAATTACTGTTCATTAGATGGATTGAATAGTGTATTGCCAGGGGGGAGGGCTCCAACGCTGGAGTTGCTCTTAGAGCATCTTCATTAGTCACCCAATTGCAAGCAATTGGGTTGAGTTGCCTTCACCCTAGCAAAACTCCTCCAACGGTCCATAAAATGGGAGGCAATTGGGTTGAAGTCAGCTGCAACGGCAGGGGCCCCCACGTGAAGCCCAGATTTGTTCCAACCCGTAAGCTGTTCACTAGATCATGGCTCTTTGTGAGCCTTTGACTTCAAAACATTTTTTAATTCAACGAATAAGATTAATCCAACTCTTTGAAATTTAAAAAAATCATTCAAATTACCAAAAAAGATTAAAAAAAATATTAAAATCTTACAAAGTTCAACACACTTACAAATTAAACGTTTAAATTATTCCAAAATCTACGACGATAATAATATGTGGGGATAATACGGAGAAAACACTAAAATTAAAAAATCCGTTTGTGAATAGTAATCGCCTCTTATCATTCCTCTTTTCAACTAGTAGACTTGCACAAAAACAATTACTGTTTTTAGTGAAATATAAGAACAATTTTATTACATTTGCGTTCTACCAACCGGTAGAGACACTCTTAAAGGAAGGAGCCTTCTGTCCAGAACCAGAACAAGAAGCCACAGGTCAGGGTGTGGAGTGCTGATTAAAAAGAGGTTTTCTCTGCTAACCAATTACGTTACGATTACTGAACAAACTTGATTGGACTTGACAAGCAGAGTTAGGGTCGTGTGGTTTTTTATTTTTTTGTGGGCGCCATGGAAATGAGGTGGCTCAGACGACGAAAAATAGAAGGCAAAGTCAAACCAGACCGGCTGAGGAATGTCTGATATTTATTATTTTTTTCAGGGAAATGTCTGATGTTTTGCAATTTGCAAGTGCATTTTGTGGGCAAATACATTTTAAACACCAACTAGAAGAGGCAACAAAACAGTACGTACAACGACAATTGTGTTCTCCTTTGTCATTTGATTGAACACTTAATTGGTTCCAAGGTAATGATGTATGTTTGGATAACTAAGCAAATTAAATTTAGTTGTGTGAATAAGCATACAACCATACGCGAGACACAATATAAAACTATGGTCTTCTTAGTATTTATTTTAATAAAAAATAAAATAAAAAATATCATTCATAATCTTTAAATACGCAAGATCTTGTAGTATAATGAACATGACAACTGATAGCTATTCCAATGACGCATTGACCAAAACGTCTTTTAACCATTCAATGTCGTTTTTGTTGTATGCTCCACGATTGTCTACTATTATGTTCAATTAATTATGTATTGATTTTATCATTAATTTAACTAAGTAAACCCAAAATAATGGTGAACATACGTACCATAAATAAATTTGGGATCATACAAGTTTACCGATGATCTAGTAACATCCCCGAGCAAAACTCACGATAAACTTTGATAGGTAGAGATTTTTGTTGATGACGTGTTATAAAACTTAAGAGGAAATTGTAAAGAAAAATGAGAAGTAGAGAAAGACATTGAAATTTGCTTTCAAAGCTTATTTTATTCATGTATACAAGCTCTTTTATAGGTTTACAACCACAATGATATGAACATGTATACACATGTTATAAGCATATAGGAGGGTCATTATTAAAATTGTGGTGGTCATCCACCAAGTTGTGTATTTACAACAATCACGATAGTCATGAACTCTTTTAAAAAATAAAAATCAACAAATCAAACAAATATACCACCTAGTGTTTGGTATAGTGTAAGTCTATTATGAAAAAATAGGGGTGGGTGTCGTATGGCTCGGCTCGGTTTCGACACCAAATCGTTGGCCGACAAAATGAACTCGGGTTGAAATAATTTCAAACCACTATAGGCCAATACAACAAACATACGTACCAGTCCGCCCAACCCATTCTTAGTCGCAGGGTGGAGCCATGAAGGGACCATAATGGTTCTAGGCTTATCTTTACATTTTTTTATCACAGAGAAAAAATTAGAGTTATTTCTCTGATTTTCAAGATTTTTTAGGGGATGAGGATCTCAATCAGAGAGAAGGAGGAAGTAGGCTAGAGAGTTGGTTCTCCTAGAGTTTAATCTTTTTTCATATGGTTCTGGTGGTTGTTGATGAGTTTGAATTCTGCTTCCAATCCCTATGCGATTTTTATGTTCTCATTAACCCTTTCTATTAGGTTGTTTTCTTTGCCAATTATGGCTCCAACTGATCGGAGTGAAATTGAAAATCAACGTCATCGTCATCGGGCAAACAAGCATCAGAACCAGACCAAAAATCTAGGGCAGCAAAGTAGTGGCAAAAATAGAGCTCTCAACCCCAATGTCCAAAACACCCCTCCAATTAAAAACTTAAACGTGCAATCAAAGGTCATTAAATCACCAAATTGTGATGCAATTTAGAACTTTGGTTCTAATTTCGTAATGTAATGCACATTTGCAAGAAAATTTGAGAGAGGGAAAGAACGATAGAGAGGGAGGGTGAGAGAGAGACAAAAAGAGAGAAGAAGAAGATACCTGGGTTTCAGATGATGGATGAGACGATGACCTGACTATAGATGAGACAATGGTTGAGAGATGGAGTCGCGAGCATGAGAGAGGGATTTGCAAACATGTCGCAGGTTGTTGGCGGTGTTGCAGCAGTTTTTTGCCATTTGTAAGAGGCCCCTCTTAACTCGAAATTCTGGCTTTGCCACTGCTCAGTTAGGTTGGGTTGGGTTGGGTGGGTCTAATGGATTGAGTTTTGCATAGTTCCCTTGAAGCCTACCTTTACATACTTGAAGATTAAAACTTGCAGACTCGCAAACCAGAAAAGAATAAGACTTCCAGAAATACTTATTAAAATTTAATAAACTAAAAATATGACTTTAGTTCCTAGAATTCAATTTTACACATAAAAAACCCAATGTGACTTTTTTACTCTAGAAAAACCCAGTGACTAGGATCCACATAAGCGATTTCATTAATTACATTCAACTTGACACATTTTACATATTTTGGATGCCGAAAATACCCCTATTGTGTGTTTGATTTATAAAAATTAATTACATGCAAATTATATGGGAGAGTTAATGACTTTGAGAAATAAATAAATAAATAAATCAAAAGACATTAATGTACGAAATTATGGAGATGAAAGCACAAGAGGCGAAATTAATGTGTATATAGATGTAGCCGAATCAATGTGGGATTTAAACTAATTACATATTAATATGGAATATGAGAATGAATGTGACAGCCCGTCCCAAAAACATTTTAACGTACATGTGAAAAGACGAAATTGCCCCTAGTTTGATTTCTTTACGTTTAATTGTCGTTGTGAGCTTTGTTGGCATGTGTGGAGCCACACACACACTCCCACACTTCCCACCTGTCCCTGTCCCTGTCCCTTTCCCTTTGATTTCCCCGAGCCCCATTTCCCTTCCCTTTCACCATAAACGTACGGACACACACACAAGCACACTAAACACCCACAGATCGAAGAAACTAAACCCATATTCGAACTCGTGGAGCTTGTAGGAACCCAACCGTACCATTTTCAGGTAAGAATATCAACGTTTTCACGTCGATTCCGCGAAGTCCGATTTGGGGTACTATTCATGCAAACGTAATTTCTCACGTTTTAGGGAAAATGAAGCTTGTAGGTAGCTTGGTGAGGTCCCAAGGAGTCTCGGAGTAGTTCGTTTGAAGGAATTGGACGTCGAGATCACCGTATTCGAAGTTGGCCGGAATTGGATTGTGTGGACAGGTGAGATCTCGTGGTTTTTAACCCTTAAAAGTGGTATATTTGTGTTCTCCTAGGTCTAAGCTTCAATTGGGTAGTAATTTCATGAAATTTGGACGAAAAATGAACGAGATATCAACGTTTGAAATTTTTCTAGTTTTCCGGCGCCGGCGACGTCGCCGGAGTCTCTCCGGGGAAGGAGACAGAATATTCCATCAAGTCTGACGGAATATTCCTGATGCCGTTGACGGAATCCGTTAGAACTAACGGAATATTCCTAACGGCGTCAGTTGACGCTGTCAGCGTGCCAGGCACATGCCTGCGCGTGTGGCTGTGCCTTGGCCGGCGCGTGCGGCGGTGGAAAATTTTTCTAAAAATTTGGATGTGATCCTGAGGTTGTGTAGAGCACGTTGGTATATTCAATTGTCCAATTTGAGCAATGTATGAGAAGTTATTACGAAAGGAAGGTTATGTGCTTTAAAATTAACGTTTTTATAGTATTTTCACATATAGGTGAGACGTATCCCGAGGACGAGCGTGGTCACTCGAGGCAGGGGGGCTATGACTGTAACATCCCACATCGCCCAGGGGACTGATCCTTAAATGTATATTCCCATCCTACCTAGCACGAGGCCTTTTGGGAGCTCACTGGCTTCGGGTTTCATGGGAACTCCGAAGTTAAGCGAGAAGGAGGTTAGAGCAATCCCAGGATGGGTGACCCACTGGGAAGTTGCTCGTGAGTTCCCAAAAACAAAACCATGAGGGAATGGTAAGCCCAAAGCGGACAATATCGTGCTACGGTGGTGGATCGGGCCCGGGAAGTGGTCCCACCCGGGCCGGGATGTGACAACGACCCTTCCACTTATCAGTGAGTGGGCTTTTGGTTTTCCGTATATACCTATATACTTATATTTTCCCAGAAATTAATTTAAATGTTTATTAGTTATATGCCATGCATTATATTATCGTCTTTTATGCATTATTAGTTTCATTATTGGGAGTATATATTTATATTCATATGCATATTTGGTGCTGTGGACACACAGGTAAGTGTCAGGTAAGCGTTATTTAATATATGCATTCAATAGTGATTAGAGATGCTTAGAGAGCTCATAACATGCACCCCCGGTGTTAGTGCTCCCGCCCAGAGTAGGGCACAGTCCTTCACGTGTTGTTCACCTCCCCCACCACACGCTCAGCTTGGATCCAAGTTAGGTGCACAGTCTTGTCGTATAAACCACTTTAGGTGGTTCCGACTCGTGGGCAGGTTTAGTTATTGAGTTTGAGATTTGAGCTCTAGATGCAGCTGTACAGGTCACGTTAGGTGACTCCGGCTGCCAGACTATATGTTATTGATGTGATTTATACCTGAGCACTTGCATTTCATTCTGAGGTTCCGACATGGCATATTCTTGAGCATGGTTGACATATATATTTATACGTGCATATGTTTATTTTCTGGGAACCATACAGGTTTTACGGCGAGGGGTTAGAACTTATTTTGCTAAATGGTTTTTGAAAAGCTTTGTTTTTGCCCACTCACACTTTTGTTTTGCGCCCCTCCAGGTTCTAGTTGTTCAGTTGTTTTGGTGGTTTCCCAAAGGGCTTTCCCGGCATTTCTGACAGACGATCACCAGCGTAGGGCCACCTTCGGGTGTATTATTGTCGCATCTTTTCCTTTTGGACTGCTTTAGGCATTTTGGCTCTGAACTTAGCGTCTCACTTATGCTAGCACTTATTACTTTTATCTTATGTTTGCTAGTTTTTATTTATTCGTACTTTTACGTTACTATTTTATTAGCTTCCGCACTGTGCACATGGCTACGTCACTTCCACGTGACGGTCAGCACGCCCTGATCTCGATCGGGGTGTGTCAATGAATGTCTTAAAAACTATACGATTTTTGAATTGTTTTATGTATTGAATGACTTTATTAATTTAAATGACTATATTAAATCTTGAATATTTATGCATATTTTTCTCAATTTCAATAATAAAGAAATTAAAGAATCAGATATATTAAATCTTGAATGTTTATGCATATTTTTCTCATAATATATCATGTTGGAAACTAACATAATAGTTGGAATACATTTTATTTACCGTTTCCAAACTCCATATAAGGAGTGTTTTGACATAAATGTAGGACTTGAATATTTATGCATATTTCTGAATTCATTGTCTATATTTTTAAATTTGCATAAATTAGGCATTTTATTTCAATTTTTTATCTTCTTACCAAATTTAAAATATGAAAAGGCACTAATTTTGGTTTTTTTTGCTTTTATTGTATGTGTTTATCCTGAAATTAGTGTAGTTCTAGTTCTATATAAATTCGAAAGTTTATCAGGTTGGTCTCACATTGGGTTATTTTCTATATTTTTATCATTTATATTTGAGTCCAGTGCGGTTTTTGAGTGATTGTGTTATCAAAATGTGGATCAGGCAGAAAAAAGAAACAACGTATTTATATCCTTTGTTTTTATCTATGTTCATTTTGTTTTCTTTGTATTGTTTGTTAATTAACCTACCATATATTTCACCAACTGACATATATTTCATTGTTGTTTTACTATTAGGAGTAAAATGTAGGGTGCCACCATTGCAAGATGTGTTTTCAAAAACACATCAGCGGCAATTCCAATATATGCCGACACCTCTTTCGTGGGATTGTGCTTTGAAGTGTGTTCATGGTTTGATGAGCTCATAGTTGGGGAATTCCAAATGACTTATGTTGTCCTTGATCATCCTCCCTGCTTGTTAAAATCTGATTTAGATGTGCGTGTGTTACATTTGTCATGTTATAATAACAAGCAAAATTCAGTGACTATTATTGTTAACGAGTGTCAAATCACCATGTGAAGGTAATAGTGGTGTTAATGGGAATGGATTTTCCTTCAACGTTTGGGATGGTGCTACACCTAGTAACACCAATGACTTCATTGGAAAATATGATGCACCACTGCCACAAACTTATCTATCTCACCCATGGAAAACCTATATTAATCACGTTGGGCAAAGGTTTATTGGGGGGGGGGGGTCTCTGAGTTTAGAGACAAACTTCGTAAGTATTCCATCGAGAAGGGGTTTAGGATAGCTTTTTTAAAAAATGAAAAGGAGAGAGTGACATCTGAGTGTTCTAAAAAACTGTCTGAAGGTTGTATGTGGCGGGTGCACGCCACTTTGTGTCTTATATTCGTACATTGAACAACACACACACTTGCAGCGGGTTGATTCGTGAACGGAAAGGTGGCATGATGTCATCCAAAGTGGTCTCATCCGTTCTCGTGGAGCAAGCTTCTTCCAAGCCAATGTTGAAGCCTACTGAGATCGTAAAGGATTTTAAGAAATATTATGGATTGGATATTTCGTACTAAAATGCGTGGTACGAGAAGGAATCAGCCAAAAAACTGATGCATGGTCACGAATCGTTGTCATACAATCACTTGACTTGGTACGTCAGAGCAATTGAAAGTTCAAATCCTGGCTCACATTGTGTGTTGGAGTGCGAATCGAAATCTTTCCGATTTAAAAGGATATTCATATCTTTCCATGGTTCCATAGAGGGATTTGCGTTTTGTAGGTAAATTATGATTCTTCGTATTTTTTTAACATCATTTCTCATTTTACATGAATTGCATATGTGGCAACTCTTAATTTACCTACCCTTATGTTTCCAGGCCTATGTTATTTCTTGATGGAACATTTATCAAGAACAAATACAAGGGTCACTTGCTTGCAGCTACCGGGAAAAATGGAAACCAAGGTACTTATATCCAAATATGATATATTTATGATTTATTTTATTTTCTTAATACATTTGTTCAATCATGTCTTACATATATATGGAGAACATATTGTCCCTATAAATTATGTGTTATAGTCCCTATAAATTATATGTGTGTTACATATTGTATACGTTCATCAGTATATAAACTAGGTCAATATTGTTGGAAGATTATCCACTACTATGTATAAATTTTAGGTGTCAATTTATTTTTTCTGCCTATATTTTAACAAACTGTTATCAGGTTTTCCAGTTCACAATACTACTATATTTATAACATATATTTACCTACATCGTTATATATTTATCAGGTTTTCTAGTTCACGATATTCCTTCATTTTGTTGACCGAAAATTCTTTCACCATGGTTTGACTTCTTGAGGTTGTTGACATATAGTACATCACTACGATTCCGCAGTCAAGACTGACCCACACTGACATGCATCCTATCTTGATGCATCCTATCTTGTTCTTCATTTGACAAGTACATCCACACTGCCATGCATGAAGGGTCGAGTGTTATACCAATTCTTTGTTTCCCTTTGACCGTGTGACGACCAATAGCTTCTGATCCTATCTGAGCCTTCCCTTTAGTAGTGTCTACAATCTTATCATTTTCGGCGGGATTCACAACACTAGGTACTATCTCATTAAGCTTCGCCTTTTTGGGTTCCCTCCAAGATTTCATCTCATCATAAACAAACCCAGTCAAGCGTTTCGGTTACCTTTGTTTCCTTTTCAACCTTACAATCCATGTAGCGATCTCAGGGGATGAGGCATGTTTGTTTTCACCCATTTCCTTTTCTATGCATTCAAATAGTTCCGTAAGGTCCGACGACAGATCATCATACTGATTGTATGCATCTGCAAAAAGAGCTTCAGTATCGCAGCACATTTCATGGTACACAACAGAATGCACTTGCGCTACCTCAACTTCAATTTTCAACTTTTTTATCTCTTCCTTCAATGACTTATTCTCTGAACGTTCCTTTTCCAGTCGTTGTTCCACACTAAGTTCAGAATTTTTCGGTACATGATGTGCCTCAACGAGTTCGCACTCGCTAAGACCTTTGTGGAAAAGATTGTCTTGTGAACTGATGAGTTGAAACATTTTGGACGGGTTGAACTCTTTTTTGGAAGTAGTACTCACCACCTCTTTCGTTCGAATCTCATCAAAATTAGAACCACCACTCACACCAGTTGTCAAACGATGATTCGCAACACGAAAAATTTTCTGGTGTTCCAACATGTAAGAGTGTAAACAAGTTACTACACATATTACACCATACAACTATTCTATATATAACGAATTTCAAACAACATGCCACCACAAAATTAGTAATTTTACCTTTTCAGATGTAACACTAGCAACTGTAACTGACGAGGTCATGTTTTTCGCTAAAGACTTACGGGCAGCAATTGGTTGTTGAGATTCATAGCTACGAAACTTGCTCTTCAAAATTCCAATGGTAGGGGTCTTATGCACATCATTTACATCCTGTATATATATATATATATATATATATATATATATAATAAATACATATATACATTGTGATATATAGTAAACAATAAATTACAATACGCATTCATTAAAAACATGAGACAAAAGGTTAAAACCAAAACCGACATACCTGAAAAAGTCTTGATCATTGTCTCTGTGTGGGGACACCATAATGTGAGGTTCACACCTCAAACTTCTATTCATGTGTGACTCTGATGCATCGCTAATCTAAAATAGCCAAAATGATAACCATCGTCAAAACATTAATATCAAAATCACCACACAAACACAAACTGGTCATCGAATTACAAAGCATAAAGATGAAATTAACACACCCGATTAGTGTACAATACATACCGGCAACAGCACAACACATCCAGATACATGTGATGGTTTTCCGCAATTCTTGACCAGTTGTTTTTGCAAACAATCCGATGTTGCTTTTGCCCAATTGTAGCCCGCCATTGTTCGAACATCTTGACAACGGGAAGTTATGTTCCAAGAGATGGTACTACCACTATTACAAAATAATAATGTAATACAAAGATGCAAACACATTAGGCATACAAAATCCTCACGATTCTGTTGTGTTTTCCCTGTTACTATTGTAATCATAGCAGATTCAATATTTTGCCTAGTAATTCTGTCAACTGTTTTAAAATTTCTTTTAATGAAACCTTCGTCAGACTTTAAACAATGTTCATTAAGATTTATATCCCGACCAAAGCTAGGTAATCCAAGCAACTCATCAATTTCAAACCGTGTTAACTTTTCACACCCATCACCAAATTTGAATTCAGATGTCTCGGCAATGAAACAATTAATTATTCTAATTATATCTACATAAGTCTTCCTACACATATCATCGCTAACCAACCCTCCATCATAAGCTTTGAAAAGACCCCAAAATAGTGTTCCTTTTATAATGTCTCGATGTTCTTCCTGAATTTTCAATTTCAAAACATTAAAAACATTCAAAAATGGACCAAATGCAGCTCGGTATTGCATTTTTCCAAACTGTTTTCTGTTGATTTCCATTCCCAAATCTACAATGAAAAAGACAAAACAAAGCCAAAACAGGTCAGACAATGAATGTACCTACAAGAAATATTCCATGTTACAATCAAAAGATTAGTTAAATTGAATGAGACTATGCCAATTTACCAACATGGCATATAAAATTCATTCAGGACTTTCCTCAAACACATTATGAGGGCACAATATAGAATTACACCGAAATGTAAACAACACAATCGAGTCATACCAAAAAATATAGTACACTTACAAGTGAAATTCTGTTCGAATATGAACGAACGATTTGGAATAGATTACTTCCTCCAAATTTTTATCATTATCCAACGGTATATAATGTACCTACGAAACAAACGAAATTAAATACTATGAAATCCATACAGATTTCCATAAAATAAATAGGTAAAAACGTATCATAATCACCTGTTTAAATGCATAGATTATGATCGGATTCATTGAAGACCCACTACACACCATGTTTGAAAGTATCTCATTTAAGTTGAATGGTGCGATTCAAATCTCAAAAACGGTTCGATTTTCTGATTGCATAGTTCCCTTGAAGCCTACCTTTACATACTTGAAGATTAAAACTTGCAGACTCGCAAACCAGAAAAGAAAAAGACTTCCAGAAATACTTATTAAAATTTAATAAGTAACTTCAAAATAATACTAGACTAATTTCCCATAAGAAGATAAAAGACAAACACAGAAAATGGAGCTACAGAGTTCTGGAGTTGTTTCCTCAGGCGGGACGCGGGAGAGAGAGGAAAATGGGGCGGAGAGAAGAAGATGGTGGGCCCGACCTCCATGATTTGCTTACGTGTCAGATAACTATAACTTTATCTATTTTTATGAAGAAGGAAGTGACAAGGAAGGAAAGAGAGGGAAGAGACAGCGAAATTGCTGCCTACCCTAAAATCAATATGCCAGCGTCGACTACGATGTTTTTTTTCCCTCTCGCTAGGGCTCTGAGTTTTTTTTCCACCTTTCTTGCTTAACAAATACGTACCCTGTCATCGAAAATAGCAAATAATGCAAATTAAGAAGAGAGAGAGAGGAAGAAAAATTGGTCTTTTAACACTTGTTCGTGAGCTAACATATGAATTTGGCCTTGAAATGGGACATGATCAAAACTTCCTTTTTCTTCTTTTTTTTTTTTAGTAGCAACGGCACACTTATATTGATAAAAGAAAACAGATTACAAATCAGGGAGGCAGAACATACCATCACCATTACAATATCTTCTATCTTCTATAGAACATAGATTATGCTATGCCTTTAATTTTGTCTAAAACTTCCTCTATTCTATGCACTGGTTATGATTTAAGGTGTTGAATGCAAAAAAAAGCATGATCAAGTCTAAATTTCTTGGATTACAGATTGAGTTCTGAACATTTTTGGATGTGAGAACCAGCATTCTTTCTCCACACATACCATCACCGTAGCTCTTACCGCCTCCGCCTCAGCCATGCTACTCGATCCATGTCCATGTCCTCCCGCCCCGTGAAACACACCACCACAGTCCCGCGCTACCCATCCAAAACCACCCATACTCGTTGGCCTTCAACTGTGCCCCGTCACAATTTATTTAATTGCTCATAATATTACACACTAAATTCTATATTAATCTAATTTACGGGGTGGGGGATTTGAACTTCGGTGCAATGCTATGGGGACTTTGCCTCGGCCAACTGCTCTAACTCACGTTTGCTATCCCTCTTTAGATAGCTGAATATTGGCTTAGCAGGTACTGGTATGAACTTGAAAACCCAACTAATTGGCCAAGATATGGCTGCAATCCCAATGCATGCACCCCATTGTCCCCAACTTAACCTCTCTGTGTCTGCAAACTTGTTCAGAAGTTCCACCATAACCACCTGAACTGCAATTGTTACAACGAGGATGCCCCAAAACAGCCTGTTCCCCTGACTCCCTTTGAAGATATTAATCCTTTCCATATCCCTTGAATTAAGCTCATTAAACACTTGGCAAAACACAAATACATTGAAGATCAATGTGTTGTTTACCTTGTCACTAACACCAAATATTGATCTGCCTTTGAACTGTAAGACCAAGAGCACAACTATCTGGAACAAAGCTTGGGGTAGAAGGTTCCTCCACATGATGTTGGTGATCACGGGATCTGTCTGACCCACGGGTGGCTTTTCCATGAGCTCTTTGGTGGGCTTATCGGTGGCGAGAGCCAGAGCCGCCATTGTGTCCATAATCAGATTCACCCACAGTAGTTGGACCGCTGTTAAAGGTACTTCGCCAGCCGAGGCAGCTGCCACAAAGTTGACCACAAGAGTTGCAACATTTATTGTGAGCTGGAATTGAACAAACTTTTGGATGTTGGCATAAACTCCTCTTCCCCATCTTAAAACAGTCACCAAAGTTGCAAAATTGTCATCTAAAATGACAATGTCTGAGCTCTCCTTGGCCACTTCCGTTCCCTGAATCCCCATCGAGAGTCCTATGTCCGCTTCTTTGAGTGCGGGCGCATCATTCGTGCCATCACCTGTCACAGCTACTACATTGCCTTTCTGTTTCAAGCACTGCACCATAAGAAGCTTATCAAATGGCGAAGACCTCGCCATCACGTGAATTCCATCAACTTTCTGCATTCTTTGCTCTGGCGTGAAGTTGCGAAATTCTATACCTTCTACCACTGCTTCCTTGGCTTCCTGGTGAGGCCGGAGTATCCCGCACTCGCTAGCTATTGCTTTAGCGGTGAAAACATTGTCACCGGTGATCATTTTCACCTGCACCCCAGCTAATTGGCAAGCTTCTACTGCTTCCCTCACTCCTGGCCGACATGGATCCTTTAGACCTACCAATCCTAAGAGGATCAAGCTGCTTTCTTCGAGCTTTTCATACTTTTCGTCATTAATGTGCTTATTCTGAACTTGTTTGTGTGCAAAAGCAATGCATCGAAGACTGCTTGCTGCCATGCCTTGAATAATTTCCTCAAACTTCAACCTTTCATCATCATTCAGATCTTTTGTGACACCAGACGCATCGTAGTAACTCGAGCATATTTCTAGTATCATTTCTGCAGCTCCTTTCCAATGTACATGGGTAGTATTGTCGTCCTTCCTTCTCATCAAAACCCCACTTCGTTTCTTGTGCGAATTGAAGACTTCAACATGTTGAATGACACATTGCTTCTTCAATTTCTCCATGTCCATGTGCAGCTTTAGAGTAGCCCATGAAAGAATGGCTTTTTCAGTAGGACTGCCCGAAAACTCAAATCCCGATCCTGAACTGGGCCTGTAAACACTACCAGTTGTGTTAAACGCTACTCCTTCTCGAATTAAATCGAGAAGGCAATCAGAAATTGATGAATAACCAGCATCATCTTCCACAGATTCCTGTCCAAGCCAAAACTTTGTAACCTTCATCTCGTTGAGCGTCAGTGTGCCCGTCTTGTCTGTACAAATTACGGTGGCACATCCCATAGTTTCGCAAGCAGAGAGCCTCCTTACCAATGCTTGGTCCGCCATCATCTTCTTCATCGAATAAGCGAGAGTCAGAGTGACAGCCAACGGGAAGCCTTCAGGAATTGCAATCACAACAATAATAACTGCAACTGCTACCATGTCCACCGCAGCATTCACCACATCATCAATCTTTGTCTTGTTGCCCTCAAACTTACCAAATTCACTTTTGTTCTTCGTGTTGCCTGTGAAGTAGCGCGCTACCAAGACCACGAAAACTAGGAATGCAACACCCAAGCCAATCTTCGCCATCAGCGGGGTTAGTTTACTTAGTCGCGCTTGTAATGGTGTCTGCTGATCACTAGTGTCACGGCCGATCAAGCTCATCATTTCGCCCCACGTCGAGTTCATGCCAACTGAAGCAACAAGAAATTCACCATATCCATCGACCACCTTGGTTCCTGAAAACAAGAACGGATTCAGGCTGCCATTAACTTCCACATGCTCACTCTCCCCCGTCATGCTTGATTCGTCCACGCGCAACGAATGTCCACGCAAGAACAATCCATCAGCAGGAACTTGATCTCCAATCTTCAAGAACACAACATCTCCAACAACAATATCAAGGTTCGAAATCTGTCGCCGCCTACCGCCTCTCACAACATCAATTGGAATGTCCTCACTTGCTTTGGACAACTTCCGGAACTGCTTGCTCTGCCTGTAGTCACTAAAGGCGGATACAACCACGATAAGAAAAACCGCGACAAAGATGCTTCCTCCGTCATACCATCCTTCTTTTAGTCCATGTTGCTTTATGCCGAATCCAAGTGAGAGCGCAGCGCAGCCTAAGAGGATGACAATGGTAAGATCCTTAGCAGCTTGCCACATAAAATGGAAGAGGCTTTTTGAAGGCGGCTTCTTGTACGTGTTTGAACCGAATGCTTCAAGCCGGCGAGCAATATTGTCACCATCATCGTCGATGCCACGCTCATTGTTGGTTTGGAGAGCCGATACAACGCCATCAATGCCTTCGAGGTCTTGAAGAAGGTGTAGGTTTTTCTCCTTCATGAGTTGAGTCAGGCATTTGCTATCAATTTTGAAGCCATTGTCGAGGTGACAAAGTTCCATTGGAAGCTAAAGGCAGAGTTTGAATGGTTGTGACAGAATCAGCTATCGAGAGTATTATGTAGAGTCTCAGAATCATAGAACCACCTGATTTCTTCATCAGAACAGAAGAAAAGGAAAAATATCCTTTGGAAGTTGCTGAGAAATTGCTTGAACTTTAGCGGAGTTGGCGCTATTTCTGACCTTATCTGTAGGGTTGGTGATTGGTGCACAACCAACAAGTCATACCCCGACACACCCCACCTGCCTTGTCCAACATCTACGTAGAATCAACCTTGCTTTTCCAACCGTGCGATGTGCTTTCTTGTTTCTTTCATTAGCTTTTTACAAGTTAGTGGAAGTTTCTTTTTGCTCCAAATGGTTAAATATAAATTTTACATTCGTCATCCGGGGTAGGCTCAAGCTAATCAAAGCTTGAAAATTTTGTCTTCTGAGTCAGACTCCCCACCGGTTGTTGTGCTTCCTTTTTATTTTATTTTTTATTTTTAGTTTAAGTATCAGTTGGAGATAATTGAGTTTATATTCCACCAAGCACTAGTACTTTATTTTATTTTATTTTTTTTGAAACCTATTTTATTTTATTTTATTTTTTATTCTTAGCGTAAGAGTTAATTAGAGATTGTTCAAAAAAAAGTGTCAATTAGAGATAAATAAGTTTACATTCTGCTAGTGCTTTATTTTTAGCGTAAGTGTCATTAGAGAAATAAATTTATATTCTATTAGTCTTCATGCACATGCTAACACAGATGCAAGGGGCTATGACGCACAAACCAACGGAAGGAAGTCGCATCCGTCCCATCGCAAGCACCTACAATGTCATTATAGATATAACATGTAGAAGAATATCGCTATGCGTTACGAATTAGATGGCAGACACAATTCAACTTTTTATTATTACAGGGGCTACTTGCCACCCAAACCAACTAAGAGAAGTCGTAACCGTCCCATTGCAAGCACCTACAATGTCATTATAGATATAGAATGTAGAAGAATCTCGTCATGTGTCACGAATTAGATGGCAGACACAATTCGGTATTTTTATTATTATAGGGGCTACTTGCCACCAAAACCAACTAAGGGAAGTCGCATTAGTCCCATCGCAATCACCTACAATGTGATTATAGATATAAACTGTAGAAGAATCTCGCCATACGTCATGAATTAGATGACAGACACAATTCAACGTTTTTATTATTACGGGAGCTACTTGCCCCTAAATACTTTTTTGAATCACGCATTATGCACGACTTACAAAAACTTTCTTTGTCACACATGTAGTATGCATTTGTATTTACATATTTTTGTTAAAAGGTTAAACCAAATATAATAAGGTATTAAATTTTCTAATTTTGCATACATTATTTCTCTTTACTAACATCACCGTACACATGAAAAGCCTTTTTTTTTATCACACATGTCACTTTTGACTTGCATACTTTTTCTTTTTTACACTTTTGTCCTTGAAACTGTTCTAGAACACATCCTATTTTTGCCCTTGCTCAAACATTGATTTTGGCTTTTTTTTCCTATTACACATTGAATATGTTTTTATTTTTCACTAACCTCTCTACACACACTCACGCGCATATAAGAAGCTTTCTTAATTACAGGCGCTCGCACCTCTTGAAATATGTTGTGTTAGCTGTTTTCTTTTTCATAATGTGTCATAAAAATAAAAAAATACATTGGAAGTTGCTAAGAAATTACTAGAACTTGGCGCTAATATTGACAGTATCTATAGGGATGGTGATTGGTGCCCACTCAACTGAAGTACTTATTTTGCCATGTAAATTCAATTGCCTTAATTGATTTCTAAATAATTTAGAAATGGATGTGTTAAATTGTGAGTTTCGGTTTCAAAAACCGTAACAGAGCGCGAGCATTTTTATTAGCTTTGTTTCTAAAGTACCCTTAAACTTTAACACACCACTCCCCTACACACCAAACGCCAAATCCCCATGCCTTGTCCAACATCTATGGAGAATGAACCTTCCTTTTCCAACCTTCGCCATGTCGTGTTCTTCTTCCCTTCATTAGACTTCTACAAGTTATTGGAAGTTTCGCTTGGTCCATTTAGTGCTTAGAGATTTTGCACACAATCACTAACTCTGATTATTGTCTGTAAAAAGCTATGTAGTTGTACTGTAGAAAAAGGTATGTAGGCTAAAAATTATATTTGTTATTGATACATGAATGTGGAAAAATAGAAGAAAATGCAAATGGAAGAGAATGCTTATGGAAGAGAATGCAAATGGAAGAGAATGCTTATTTTTTCATTATCTTTCTCTACAAGATTACAAGGATATATATACATGATACAAATGTGTAGGTAGGACAAGGTAGCCGTCCTAGTGTGTAGGTAGGACAAGGTAGGACGGCTGTAGAGGACAAGGTAGCCGTCCTAGTGTGTAGGTAGGACAAGGTAGGACGACTGTAGGACGGCTTATTCTTCCAATAATAATATTATATACAATTACACAAGGACTCCAACCATATTCCTTATTTGTCTAACACTCCCCCTCAAGTTGGAGAGTGGATGTCAAGAACTCCCAACTTGCGTAACATACCCGAAAACTTTTCTTTCCCAAGAGGTTTGGTAAACAAGTCTGCCAACTGTTGTGCCGTACCCACATGCTTGGTCTCTATTGTGCCATCTACAATCTTATCTCGTATAAAGTGACAATCCATCTCAATGTGACGAGTTCGTTCATGAAAAACAGGATTGGCAGCTATATGTAACGCTGCTTGATTATCACAAAATAAAATGGAAGGACCATCCAAAGGAATGTTCAAATCCTTCAACAAAAAACGAAGCCAAACTATCTCGCAACAAGCACCTGCCATGGCCCTATATTCCGCCTCTGCTGAAGAGAGGGAAACGGTTTTCTGTCGTTTCGTCCGCCAAGAAATCAAAGAACCGCCCAAGAATACAAAATACCCAGTAGTCGAACGGCGAGTGATAGGGCAACCTGCCCAATCAGAATCACAAAACGCAGTTAACTTGGTCTGGTTGTCAGAACGAAATAATAAACCTTGACCTAGAGTAGCCTTCAAATAACGAACAATACGAAGCACAGCATCCATATGAGATATCCTTGGCTCGTGCATAAAACGGCTTAGAACATGCACAGAATAGGTGATATCCGGCCGAGTGATAGTGAGATATATTAACCGACCTACTGATCGTCGATACTTTTCAGGATCCTTGAGAAGTTCTCCTTTATCAGATAATTTTGTGTCATCCATAGGAAAAGCAATGGGTCGTGCTCCCAAAAAACCATAGTCCTTGAGAATCTCTAATGCATACTTGCATTGAGAAATATAAATCCCTTGTTTGGAACGAGAAACCTCAATACCCAAAAAATATTTTAAATCACCAAGGTCTTTTATCCGAAAATGATCACGGAGAAAAGACTTCAGAGAATTAATGGCACTAGCATCATTGCCTGTAATCACAATATCATCCACATAAATGAGCAAAGCTGTGAAAGAAATACCAGACTTTTTAGTGAACAATGAATAGTCAGCTTTGGATTGTTGAAAACCGGCAGAAATGATGGCACTAGTGAATTTGGCAAACCATTGGCGAGAAGCCTGCTTAAGACCATAAAGTGACTTGTGAAGGCGACACACAAGATTCTCCCCCTGTCGCCGAAGACCAGGAGGAGGAGACATATAGATTTCTTCATGTAAGTCACCATGTAAGAAAGCATTATTAACATCAAGCTGATGAAGAGACCAAGACTGACTAGCAGCAAGAGCAAGAAGACAACGCACCGTAATCATCTTAGCAGTAGGAGAAAAAGTGTCATGATAATCAATACCTTCAGCCTGAGTGAAGCCTTTAGCAACCAAACGAGCTTTGTAGCGGTCAATAGAGCCGTCGGAATTGTGCTTGAGTTTGTACACCCACTTACAACCAATGGGAATTTTGCCAGAGGGCAAGGAAGTTAAAGTCCAAGTACCATTAACATGTAAAGCTTGAAGCTCCTCAGTCATAGCACGTTGCCAATTGGGGTCAGTGGCAGCCTCGGTAAAGGAGGAAGGCTCCACAGTCCGACTGACAGAGTTAATGTAAGAAAAATGCCTGGGAGAGTAACAGTGATAAGAGAGAAAATTACAAAGTGGATATCGCGTACCTTGTGTAGAACCGGGTTGCGAAGTCGAAGATGGGTGGGATGACAGAATCACCTGGAGCAAACGTAGTCTTTTAAATAGGATGGAGGTTTATGGGCACGGGAAGAGGTGCGGGGAAGGGGGGGATTGGTAGGTAGTGGGGGGGTAGGGATGTCCGTGGGTAAAAGGGTGAAAGGTAAGGAAGTAGCGGGGGGGGGGGGGGGGAAGGAGGGGATGCCGAAAGGGCAGGGGCATGGGGAGGAACGGGTAATGGGGCAGCAAGGGAATCTATGGGAGTTGTGGAAGGGGAGGAAGGTGGAGGAGGGTGAGGCGTCGGGGCAGGAAGGGGTGGGTTATATGTAAAGTCCAGAGGGGGTGGGATGGGTAGGGTAGGCGAAGAGGATGGGATAGGAGGGTGAGAAACGGCATAAGGGAAAGTACTTTCATGAAAGATGACATCTCGACTAGTGAAAATGCGGTGATTGTCGAGATCGTAAAGGGTATAGGCCTTTTGTCCATGAGGATAACCGAGAAAAATGCAACGATGAGCCCGAGGGGAAAATTTGGTGGTGGGAGTGACAGAGGTGGCATATGCCAAACAACCAAAGACGCGGAAGTGGTCATAAGATGGGGTTTTCGAAAAGAGAACCTTAAATGGGGATTTATGATGGAGAAGACGGGTAGGGAGACGATTGATGAGATAAGTAGCGGTAATAACACATTCCCCCCAAAACTTGATAGGAAGATGAGATTGAAAACGAAGGGCGCGAGCGGTTTCAAGAAGATGACGATGTTTTCTTTCAACAACGCCATTTTGTTGAGGGGTATAAACACAAGAAGTTTGTAAAAGCACCCCATGATCAGAGAAAAAACTACGAAGAGATAAAAATTCACCACCATTGTCAGTACGAATGCATTGGATGGTAGTGCGGAATTGGGTAGTGACATAAGCAAAAAAATCCTTAATTAATTGTTGAGTGTCGGATTTATGTTTCATGAGGAAGACCCATGTAAAGCGAGAAAAATCATCCACAATGGTTAAGAAATAATTAGCACCAGAAAGAGAAGATTGACGATTCGGGCCCCAAATATCACAATGAATTAAAGCAAAAGGGAAAGTTGATGAAATTGAACTCAAAGGAAAAGGTTGACGAGTTTGTTTTGCCAACGGACAAACATCACAAATATGACTAGAATCAAAAGTGCAATTAAATGAGCTAGATGCTAAAGCTTGCAAACGAGTGGAGGAGGGGTGACCAAGACGCCTATGCCAGAGGGAGGAGGGGATGGTAATGATGTTGCAGAAAGGTTGACGGGTGGGGAAAGAAGAGGTAAGGGCCACAAGGTAATACAGATCGCCACGTCGCTTACCCACACTAATCATCGCCTTCGAAACCAAGTCCTGCAAAACACACCAAGAAGGAAAGAAGGTTATGGAACACGATAATCCATCTGTAAGTTTACCAACCGATAAAAGGTCCACTCGGAAATTAGGGACACATAAAACATCCTTCAAAGTAACTGAGGAATTTAAAGGAAGAGTGCCGGTAAAAGTAATGGGAGCGGAAGCACCACTAGGCAAAGAAACAGGCGGCAAATGTGAAGGAGAACGATTAACCAAACATGAAGCAGAAGAAGTAGTATGATCCGTAGCACCACTGTCAAGAATCCATTGACCATGACGAGAGGTGACAGGTAACAAACCTTGGGCAAAATCAGTAGTGAGCACGGCATTGGCCTGAGGAGGGGTGGTGGTGTCACGTAGAGCAGCTAGAACACGGGAATGCTGCTCGGCAGAGAGGTCAGGCATGGCAAGCTGCAAGTCATGCAAAGTGGGCTGGGTCCCATGCACTTGGTGGGTCGTTGGAGTAGAAGATGAGGCGGGGGCCTGGATGCCTTGCACGTGATGGGCCTGGGTGAAATTATGGGGCCGGGAAGCAGAAAACCGTGGCTACTGGGGAGGACTGGAAGGTGCATGGCTGCGGGAAGAACTGGAAGCAGTGGCACGGCGCGGTGGTCGCCACGGTTGGCCATGGAGGGGATGGCCAACGGGATAGCCATGAAGTTTATGGCAGGTGTCTCGGGTATGATAATCAAAATTGCAGTAGGTGCAGTGGAGGGGAGGACGAGCAGAGGAGGGACGGGACGGGCCACGAACAACCATGGGAACGGCAGAGAAAGCTGTCAAAAAAAAATTAGGGCTAGGGTTATAAACCTGCTCTGTATACCATGTAGAAAAAGGTATGTAGGCTAAAAATTATATTTGTTATTGATACATGAATGTGGAAAAATGGAAGAGAATGCAAATGGAAGAGAATGCTTATTTTTTCATTATCTTTCTCTACAAGATTACAAGGATATATATACATGATACAAATGTGTAGGTAGGACAAGGTAGCCGTCCTAGTGTGTAGGTAGGACAAGGTAGGACGGCTGTAGAGGACAAGGTAACCGTCCTAGTGTGTAGGTAGGACAAGGTAGGACGGCTGTAGGACGGCTTGACGGCTGTAGGACGACTTATTCTTCCAATAATAATATTATATACAATTAAACAAGGACTCCAACCATATTCCTTATTTGTCTAACATGTACACGTTGCATGCAGT
Source organism: Pyrus x bretschneideri (assembly GCF_019419815.1). NCBI lineage: Eukaryota > Viridiplantae > Streptophyta > Magnoliopsida > Rosales > Rosaceae > Pyrus > Pyrus x bretschneideri. The sequence goes on from NW_025999798.1 coordinate 11,389,617, forward strand.
CATCAGCTTTAACACACCACTCCCCCACACACCAAACACCAAATCCCCATGCCTGGTCCAACATCCATGGAGAATGAACCTTGCTTTTCCAACCTCCGCCATGTCGTGTTCTTCTTCCCTTCATTAGATTTCTACAAGTTATTGGAAGTTTCGCTTGGTCCAGTTAGTGCTTAGAGATTTTGCATACAATCACCAACTCTGATTATTGTCTGTAAAAAGCTTTGTGTAGTTGTACATGTTGCATACAATCATTAGCTTTATATTTGCCTTCCTATCTATTGGTCTTTGAAAGACACACAATTCGAACTACACGAGAATTGAAATTTATTTTTGTTCTAAAAAAGTATTAGAGTTGCCACTTGGTATTACGGTTTAAATGTAGTTCTCTTCACTTGTAAACGAAAGGTCTTGAGTTCGATTATCACCAAAGACAAATATGAACCACATTATTAATAATCTATTGTGTAGCTTTGTCCACCTCCCCTCCCTTAGTGTAAATGATATTGGTTGTTAATATATATATATATATATATATATAAAAGAAATGACTCTTGGATTTCTCATTTCTTAATGAATAAGAAATTACAACCAGTTTATATATACATGTGAAAAATAGCTTAGTAACTAATTACACCTGATTAATTGACTAATCTAGGAATTAGTTACATGGACAGTTGTAACAGACTTGTAATCAAAATACAACAAACTATATATGTGCTATATGTGCCTCTTTACACCCCCTCAAGCTGAATGGAGGAGGGCCGAGGCAAAGCTTGGATTGAAGATATTGAAACCGAGCTTTAGAAAGAGATTTGGTGTGGATATCAGCAATTTGGTACTGAGTATTGAGATATTGCACTTGAAGCAGCTTGGCAAGAACAAGTTCACGAATGTAATGATAATCAATTTCCACGTGTTTTGTACGGGCATGAAATACTGGATTTGAGGCCAGAGAAATAGCAGAAACATTGTCACAACAAAGAGTAGGAATGGTAGTGAGGTGAAAAGCAACATCTCTAAAAATTTTACATATCCAGGTGGGTTCAACTGCTGTGTGGGCAAGGGATCGATATTCAGCCTCTGTAGAAGAACGAGCAACTGTAGGTTGCTTTTTGGCACTCCAACTAATCAAGTTGCTGCCCAAATATATACAATATCCACTGGTGGACCTGCGATCAAACATACAACCTGCCCAATCGGTATCAGAGTAAGCAGTAAGATGCAAGGGACTCTTCTTAAACCACATTCCTTGATCAAATGTGCCTTTTAAGAACCGTAAGATCCTTTTAACTGCTTGAAAGTGGGAATCCCGTGGACAGTGAAGGAATTGACAGACGTGATTCACGGCAAAGGAAAGATCAGGTCTTGTCAAAGTTAGATACTGTAATGCCCCGACGATAGACCTATAGTCTTTAGGATCAGCCAAAAGATCTCCAACATGATCAAGCTTCTGAGTTCCGAGAGGAGTAGAACAGGGCTTACAACCTGCCATGTTTGTCTTGACTAAGAGATCTAAAGCATATTTGCTTTGAGACAGGAAAATACCCTCATCGGATCTGTGAACTTCTAGGCCAAGAAAATAGTGTAATGGACCCAAATCCTTAATAGGAAATAAGGAACAAAGTTGCTGAATAAAATGTTGACACAGAGAGGTATTAGGATCAGTCACCAGGATATCATCCACATAAACAAGAACGAGGACAGGGAATGGTTGAAGTTTCACAAACAAAGAACAATCAGAGTTGGAGTTTGTGAAACCAAGAGATACCAAAGCTTGAAACAGCTTATCATACCATGCCCGAGGGGCTTGCTTCAAGCCATAGAGGGATTTTTGAAGTTTACAAACATAGGAGGGTTGGAATGGATCAATGAAACCTGGGGGTTGTTGCATAAAAACATCTTCTTGAAGGTTGCCATGGAGAAAAGCATTGCTGATGTCAAGTTGGTGTAAAAACCAATCATATTGCACTGCCAGTGTAAGAAGAATGCGAATAGTAACAAGCTTAGCAACCGGACTGAAAGTCTCCTTGAAATCAATACCCTCTTGTTGATGGAAGCCCTTAGCAACAAGACAGGCTTTGTACCGATCAATAGAACCATCAGGTTTCCGTTTGATCCTGAAAACCCATTTGCAGCCTACCAAGTTTTGATTGGGAGATGAAGGGACAAAAGTCCAAGTGCCTGTGGATTGGAGAGCTTGAAATTCTTCAAGCATGGCTTTATGCCAGTGATCATACTTGGAGGCTTGCAAATAAGTAGTAGACACAAATGAATTGGAATCAATAGGATGTTTTGTGGCTGCTAACACTCTAGGCTTGAAAATGCCTGCTTTAGATCTGGTGAGCATGGGATGAGTGTTTGCTGGAACTGAAACTGTTGAAGGTGGAGCAGGAGAGTGCTCGGGAGATGAAGAAGAGTTGTGAGGTGGCTGTGTAGATGGAGATTGAGAGACAGAAGATGGGGAGGTGTCTCGAGAAAAGGTTGAGCATGGTCCTGAAGAGAACATTGAAGAAGATGGTGTTGCAGGAGGCTTGACTGAGGAAAGTGCAGGGAGAACTCAGGTGACAGAGTGGAGGGGACAGAAGAAGAACACTTTGAAGAACAATGGTGAAGAAAAGAAAGATCATGAAATGGAAAATGATCTTCATTAAAGAGAACATGTCGTGAAATATAGACTCGGTTAGAAGACATATCTAAACATCAATAACCTTTGTGTTAAAGGCTATAACCAAGAAACACACAAGGTTTGCTTTTACCATCCAATTTGGATTGCATATATGGCTTGAGCCAAGGGTAGCAGCAGCAACCAAAGACTTTTAACTTGGAATAATCAGGAGGCTTGTTGAAAAGAATTTCCCATGGAGATTGAGAAGATCCAGAAATAGGCATGCGATTGATAAGGTACATTGCGGTAGAAAAGGCTTCTACCCAAAACTTGTGAGGAACTTTGGAAGTAACAAGAAGTGTCCGTGCAGTCTCAGTAAGATGTCTATGCTTGCGTTCCACACACCCATTTTGCTCAGATGTGTGTGGACAACTATACTGATGAGAAATACCATGTTGAGGCAAGAAAGAGGTGAAAGCAGAACCAGTGAACTCACCCCCTGAGTCTGTTCGAAAAATCTTGATTTTATTGCCAAGTAAGTTTTCAACATATGCTTTGAAAGTTACAAAAGTAGAGAAGACTTCAGACTTGTGTTGTAAAGGAAACATCCAACTGTATTTGCTATACTCATCCACAAAGAGTACATAGTACTTATAGCCACTAACAAATGAAACTGGACAGGGACCCCAGACATCACCATGAATTAAGTCCAACCTATCTGAGACAATAGTAGTACTAGAAGAAAATGGGAGCTTGTGCTTTCTACCAATTGCACAGTCTGCACAAAAAAACTGAACAGAAGCTGAAGTATGAGGAACAAGCTTATTGGTATGTAAAATCCTTCTGAAAATAGATGTGGAAGGATGACCGAGGCATTTGTGCCATTGTTGTAAAGAAGCTTGAGTGCTAACAAGTGTAGAATATGAAGCTTGGAAAGGCTGACCTTGCAGAGGATAGAAACCATCCCTAACTGGGCCGCGAAAAAGCATCTTCCCAGTGGAACGGTCCTTGATGACAAAACCATCAGAATCAAGAGTTAAAAAGCAATAATTGTCTCTTAGAAATTGATATGCAAAGAGCAAATTGAATTTCATCAATGGCACATGAAGAACATTATGTAACCGAAAGGCAGCATGTGGTGTTTGGAGAATAGAAGAACCTGTATGGTGAATTGGCATACCTTGGCCATCACCAGCATAAACCTTGTCTTCACCAGAATACGGAATGGGAGAAGATATTACTGAGATATCATTGGTGACATGAGCAGTAGTACCAGAGTCCAGAAGCTAGGTAGGCTGAGAAGAAGAGGCAGTAGTGGCACACATAGCAGCAAGCTTGGCAGGTGGAATCTTTCCAGCAAAAGCATGGTTCATTCGAGCATAGCAGTCAAGAGCCTCATGATCAAAGGAATTGCATATTTGACAGGGAGATCGATGGCCAGAAGGACGATTGAATCCACCAGAATTGCGATTGAAATTACCAGGATTATGATGAAAAGAACCATTTCCAGGGCCAGAGTTGGTATAATTTCCACAATAGTTGCCACGGCCTCGATTGTGCTTCTAAAAATTGCTTCGACCACGATTATTGTGCTGGAAATTGTTGCGATTGCTGTAGGTAGAATGTTGAAGAACATATGCCTGTGAGGGAGGAGGCGTAGGTAAGAGACCTTGCTGGAGAAGTGAAGCTTGCGCAGCAAATGCTTGAAATGGTTCAGTGAGAGACGATGACGGAGCTTTCTTCTTTCGATGCATGAAAAGCTCTTTGTTCATGAGTAATCCATGAAGTTCATCTAAGGAAGTGATGAAATTTGAAGCATTATCGAATTAATAAAAGATTCGTAATCATCAGAGATGCCATTTAGGGTAATAGCAATGAGATCGGGTTCCGACACCGGTGCACCTGCAGCCATAAGAGCATCAGAGATGCCTTTGATAGGCTGCAGATAATCAGAAATTGACAAATCTCCTTTCTGAATCGCATGAAGATGCGATCGGAGCTGGTGAATGTGCACCGCCGAGACTCCGCCAAAACGCTGTTCAAGAATCTGCCATAATTCTCGAGAGGAGGTGACGCCGACGGTGAATGGAATAAGATCTTCAGAGAGAATGGAATTCAACCAAATGAGGATATTTTGATCCTTTTCAAACCAGATCTCGAAATCAGGGTTAGGAACTGCAGTACTTGTACCGGATTGATTGAGAAGAAAAGGCGGTGGACATGTCTCCGATCCATCGATGATACCTGTAAGTTTGTAACGCCAGAAGATTAGAGCAAAAAGAGCATTCTAGATGAGATAATTGTCCCTCTTAAGCTTTGTAGGAACCATACAACTGATGTTTTGGATGGAAATTGAAGAAATCGAAGAATTAGGGTTTATCGGAGTGGGATTTGATGAAAGAGGAGAGGGATTCTGAGCAAAAACTTCTGGATTTGCAGGCGAAGAAGTAGAAGACACCATTGTCGATCAAGGTTTTGCTAAGAGAAACCAGATTTGGGAGGAGAAATCAAAGATTGTAGAGGAAGCTAGGATCGGTGCGTGAGCAAAGAGGCGAGTGATACCATATAAGAAATGACTCTTGGATTTCTCATTTCTTAATGAATAAGAAATTACAACGGTTTATATATACATGTGAAAAATAGCTTAGTAACTAATTACACCTGATTAATTGAGGAATTAGTTACATGGACAGTTGTAACAGACTTGTAATCAAAATACAACAAACTATATATGTGCTATATGTGCCTCTTTAATATAGAGAGAGAAAGAGAGAGAGAGAGAGAGAGAGAGAGAGAGAGAGAGAGAGAGAGAGAGAGAGAGAGTTTGTGAGGGTGAAAATAGAAATAACTACAAAGTTTTACCTGCGCGTTGTTGCGGGATTAGAAATTGTGTGAAAAATTGTGTTCCAAAGGTATATACACCTCAACTTATATCACATTTAATTAAATTACCGCAAGAATATATTGACGCACTTAATATGGAAATTCATAAACTATTTGACAATATGAAATCAAGCAATCTCTGAAGATGAGAATGGATCTAAGAAAGTAGAAATCCAACGTCATATATATTAAAACAATTAACAAATTATCAGTGAATGATCACAAAAAGGTATAGAAAAGTAATTCAATTCCTTAACTTCAAAAAGGGAAAAGATAAAGGAAAAAAAGGTTCTAAGTTCTGAGTTCTTACCATAACGAAAATTATGATATCGTTTTAACATGAACCCAGGTTGATTTCCATCACCCGAAAATTCCAAAAACATATAAATAGAAAACTGAGAAGTAGCACATACTAGTTTTTTACATTACATTTCAGCACACATTCATGCGAAGGACTTAGAACTGAAGAAAGACACCAAAATAAACACCTGTAGTCCCTGATGGAACTGGAAAATGAGGATAACCTACACCTGAAAACTGAACTGAGAAACTGAATTATGCTGCAAAAAAATAGATGCTTTATGAAGATTCATTATCTTTGCTGAAACCACAAAAGATGAAATTAGAGGATCTTACATTTGTAATTCACCTGATTTAGTACCAAGCTCCAACGATTGGCTATGAGTAAGTGAAAGGATTATAAATTAAGATACGCAATAGAGGTCAGGTGCAGAATTACCATGATATCAGTTGAATCTAAGAAGAAACATAGAAACATCAGTTCCGTCCAATTTGCACAAACACTAATAAACAACAATTGATCTTTGAATACAGTGAAGGGATAATAAGAACTAATCAAAACCATTAGAAATATGAGATAGAATTGACATGAAATCAGTTCGGTAAAGAACTCGAACCTCTCCGCAGAAGCCAATAGAGGTATTTGAGCAATACACAATAAGTGAACATGATTTCAACGATATAAGAACCATAAAGACAGAGACACACAAACACCAAAATTGCACAAAAATTAATAGACATGAGGTATTGGAGCGAAAGCATAACACAAATTGCAGAAATATTACTAAGCACAGATATTGGAGCAAATCTGAAATCAAGCACGAATGAAAGCAGTGGGTGTCTTTCTGTCTCTCTCTCATCCTTCTCAAATCAATCTCTCAATCACCGATAGCTACCCATTAATTTAGGCTTCTAGTGGCAATTTCAACCCATCCCTCAATCCCAACATCAACCCTTGATTTGAGGACAAAAAATCAACCTTAACCTCCTTTTATGGCAACCTCACTCCTCCCTCTCCCTTCCCCTCCCTGCCATCCCCCGCCTATCTCCCTCTCTTTGTCTCTGCAGCCCATGCTTTTTGGCAATGGCAGGAATGTAAATAATACAAAATCAAAACTTGTTTGCAAATAGATAAGAAAAATTTATACCTGAAACAGATGGGAAATTTATTAGGAAAGATAGATCACCCCACATGTGTGTAATCTATATACAAAAAACCACTCTCTTCATTAGCCAAATCGTTTCACAAATCCAAAAACACAGAATTATATCTTGAACAATGCCAATTAATGATTTCCCATTTACTTAGGCCCAACATCAAAGCCAATGAACTGATGAAAGAGCGAAAAGGAGAAACAAAAAACCTCAATTAAGCAATTAAATGGAGTATTACTTGATAGAGCTGGAAAATTACCCAGTTCCTCAGAGAGAGGATCGAGTGACTGATGAGAGTGCAGAGAAACGAATGATTGAGAAATTCAAGCTCTGAGCTTAAAGTTGGGGCTTCCACTTTTCAACTGGGGAAGAAATAACAGAGAAAGCACAGAGAGCCAATCCACCAAAAATATTAATCAAATGGGTTTCTTCTAATTCAAAAGTTGGACCACCCAAATTCCGATGAAGTAATAACCATTCAAAATTCCAACAGACTGAAGCCCTCACAGACTACAAATTATCAATACCCAGCAGTATAAATTTTGAAAACAGTAATAATGAAGGAAAAAGAAATTAAAGCTGCGAGCCATTCTCTAAATGTCAGGCACCAGTCCAAATCACCAGTAATTTGCACATAATGATAAGAATCTGGCAGTATTTCCATTGTTTAAAACCCAAATTCAAGAAATCATGAAAAATGGAAACTTTATATGGAAATTGAAGCTACAAACTTAGAATCGAAAATCAGACAGTTGTTTTAAACATACCCAAGCTCAGTATAATTTGATTGCCGACAATCTAAAGAGGCAGCATACCATTAGTCACCAATTTCACAAAAAACTTGTCAAAACCTGCAGATCCGCAGCAAAAAGAAAAATAAAGACCTTAAATTTGTTAGCCCAGACATCGTAAAATGAGGATAAATCATTAAAAACAAACTTACCTTAAAGCTGCTGCCCCGACGACCGCAAGATGAGAACAAAACGCCGAACAACAAAGGATTCGATACTGCGAAAGACTTGAAACTAAATCCCCCAAAAAAATTAAACCCGGGATCTCTTCTGAGACTATTTTGCAAAAGAAAGAGCAAGGATTTGAGAGCAAAAGAGGGGCTGGCCAAGAGGGGAAAATAGCAGCCTAATGAAGGCGAAAAACGAAGAGGAAAGGTAAAACAAAAAAGATGCGGTCGAAGCAGGAGAAACAAACGATGAAAGACACGTGGCCGGGAAGGACAAAACGAACTTAATACTGTATCAAAGCATAAACAGTAGCTAAAGCAAAGAGAGAAGTAGTGTGGATAATATTTTTAGTCATTGTTTCTTTATTAATAGCGATAAGAAAGAAATAAACTTGCTCTCTAAGTAATAAAAGTCTATTAGAAAAGATCTTCTAGATTCCAAAGGATTCCTAATCTATCTCTACTTAGGATTTACACAATCACAATATATATTAGAACATATGTCACAACACTCTCCATTGAGTGTGCAAATACTCAAGTAGATGACGCATCACATCTTCAGGCAAATGTAGAAGCAGTTGATGAAGTCGTCTCGCCTAATCGGCACAGGTAATGAATGCGAGTCTCAAAACAAACAGAATAATGCATGGGTGGTAAAACTCATAAAACCTCGCTACGACAAAACCTAAAGTGGGACAAAAATCCATTGTCAAAGGAGAAAGGTAAGAAGTTGCATTAAGTCAAAACTATGCGTCTTCGAGACATAAGTAGAATGTACACAAGGGTATGACCAACCCAGGATGGGTGCCTCGTCAAAACCTAATTAAGTAGCAAAAACCTAGTAGGACAAATGCTCCTAAGCATAGAGAAAAATAGTACATTAAGGTCGGGTGAGTATACTTCTGGATACTCCCTCTGAGTTTAATAGAACTTCCAAATGAGAATTACAAGCATTGCATATGAATAGTTAGGCATACCAATTCCTCGGACAAGCTTCTGGAAGGTAGACTTCAATAGTGACATCGTGCAAAGGTCGGCAAGGTTTAGGTCTGGCAATTTCTGACACGATCTGTTAACTCGACACGACACGACAGAGAATTAACAGGTTTTCGGATCAACACAGTAACTAATCGGGTCGTTATCGGGTAACCTGATAAGCACCTGTTAAGATAAAGGGTTGGTCTGGGTATACATATGGGTAACATGATACACGATAAGCAAAATATTAATTTAATAATTTTATACCCCTAAAAATATAATATAATAATTATATATATATTAAATTAAATTTAGAAAATTGATGACCATTGGATCGACTGAGATTTAATCTCAACCGCCCATTGTACATTAGGTTGGAGCCCAGATTATCCTTTTCTGTCATTCACTCTCAATCTCTCCAGACTTTCAACACTTTGCCCCGTTCTCCTTGAATCCGCTCATCTCTCTTGCATCCTCCTCCATCCACTTTCTTCGACTCGACTCTGGTAGCTACAAGAAAACCACACATAGTCAAGCACACGTTAAGGGTATGAATTTTGTAAAAGGAATAACATGCAAGCTTTAAGTTTCATTGGTAAGGTTTTAACTTCTGAGAAAGGCTTCACAACCTTGAAAATAAAAACTCTTTCATTTTGCATATCCTTTCACATTTTATATTTTGTAGTAGACTAGTAGTGTATTGATGCTTTTTTATTAAGCTCTTATTTTGGAGTGTAGATGTAGTACATAACGACAAATGTGTGTTTAAATTTTTGAAGTAATATTTATGTGGCAATGTGGTAAAAAAAAAAAAAAATCTTAATAAGTCATAACAGGTTGGGTCATTTTACCTGTTGGATAAAATGACTCAACCTGTTAATGACCCGTTAAGGTAACAGGTGTGACATGACATAACCTATTAAGATAACAGGTGTTACACAAACACAACAGACATGACCTGTTTGCCAAGCCTAGCAAGGTTGTCTAGATCACACTGCTTGAGTTCAATCTTCTGATGCTTATGATTATGTAGACAAAATATGTTTGGCGTTGACTTATTAGATCTATCATGATCTGGTCGATAGACAAGGCGTTGTCTTCATGGATCGTTGTTGAGAGCCAACGATGGATGAAAATCACAGAGAGTTCAAATATGCTCAACAAGAGTTCTCGATCATATCTTTCACGTGATGAGATACAATGAGTCTTGGAACAATTCAAAGGTTTCACAACTAAATGTCTATATCACGGACCTCCAAGATATTGCGGTGTTCCTTAACGATAAAGACATAACCATTCGGTAACGTACCTTGTGCGATCAGATAAATAGTCTGATTCAACGAATCCCACAAGGTAGGCATCATTCTGAAGATCAAAGGGGTGTGATCTATTCTAAGATGCATAGGGATAGGTAAGCCCAAATTTGTAGTAATAGAAAAATGTCTTTAACACCAATTTGGTGATGGCGTGTAGGTACAGTGTTGTTTTATGCAAAAAGATTATCAGCACATAAGATGTTTGATCTAGTGCATTTGAGCTAAGTATAACAAACGCCAATGGTACTTATATATGGTCGCATCCCGTTCCAATATAGAATCTTATGCTCCATACCCTCCGTAAAGGTCTCATTTCCATCTAGCGTACAAACGATCAGGGTATAATTTGATGTAACACTTTCTGAGTCTAGTTCAACTGGTGGACCAGAATACCATTAGAACTAGCTGGAAACTTCAGGTCAAGGTAATGGCGTGGATGTGCTCGAAACTTCAGTTTTCTCAACTCTAGCAATTTCGGATTTTGTACACGTAGGGCATATATCCCTAACTAATCAAATATTCACTTAGACGGGTATACCACATCCACCCAGATAGTTCTGCATCCGCAAAGTGAAGGCCTCATCAGAACTGAGAGGGTGTCCTTATGGTCTAGAACTATTTAAATCAGTACATGTAAGTACTTTGGAAACTTCATGTAGGTTTTGTATCCGGATCCCAGATATACTACAACCACGTTAGTAATGCTGCAATCAATCACATGACATATAAAAAGAAGTTTTGCGCCACAAGACGTCATATTGCACTATTTCATTTATCTCATTTGTCATGGATTGATTCTTCTGGTTGACCAATCAGTTATACGTTGACACTAATCAACAGAACGCAGTTCGTTATCGTCGCTTTTCATTCATGTCTGTAGTTTTCATATAAATGAAACATCATTTATGATAATCTCATTCCAATTCCATATATCATCCAAACTAGTATACTGGACCAAGAACTTTAGATCTCGGGAGTAACCCGGATCTAATCTCATAAGACGGAAATGATTGAGACAGTGATTGAGGGGTGGATTCGTTCGTGCCATGTTCCTATACTTTTAGGGAGATGAACCTGGAACTAAGTGATCTGCCACGCTTCTGGCGCAGGACAGATTGATTGGCTAGCCACCAATGTACGAGGGTTGGCCACAGTAGTGGTGTTCCTGCTTTCGGGGATGAACGTCTGTCGTACATTTGGTACATTCATCATTGTAGGCACATTTACAGCTAGTATATGTGATATCGTCACTTTTGCTAGATCAGAGGAAATGTCTGGTTATACTCTAACGATCTAGATTAGGATCAAGATGCAACATAATATGGACGTCCACGATAATTTGTGTCGTTCTTAAGGAACGTTGACGTTCTTATCTTCCCTTAACGGAAGGAAGACTGTCTCATAAAAGTGACAATCCGCAAAATGAGTGGTAAAGATATCGCCCTTCAAAGGCTCTAAGTAACGAATTTTAGAAAGACAATCATAACCGACATAAATTTCTATCCTTCTATGAAGACCTATTTTATTTGTACGTAAGGGTGTTGCAAATGACACATAGACCACACAACCAAAGACGCATAAATGCTATATGTCGGGTTCGTATCTGGTAACCAACTAACATATGTTTTATAAGGTTGGGTCATGATGGGCCTCAGGCAGACCAACATGGGTGCTTGCAATATTGCATGGCCCTAAGCAGAGATCGAGAACTTGGTACGTATGACCAATCGATCGTGCAATCATTTCAAGGCGTTTAATGAATACTTCTGATGGGTTATTCTGGGTATGAAAATGGGATACTGAATGTTCAACTTCTAAACCCAACTAACAGGCAATATCCATCAAAAATTTTTGATGTAAATTCTCCAACTTATCCAATCGAATAGATTTGATCAGATAATCGGGGTGGTGAGCCTTGAGCTTGTTAATCTGAGCCACCAGTGTGGAGAATGCAGCTGGTGGACAACAGCCACACGTGTGACCAACATGCAAATGCATCAACCAATACCATAAAGTATCTAAATGGTCCCCAAGGTGGTTAAATCAGTCCATAAATGTCCCTTTGAATCCTTTGTAGAAAAGATGGATGGTGTTTGTAGAAAATATAGAGGGTGCTAAGGCATGATACACTTCCAAGGATGATGTTTTTACTTCTGGTAAGAGGATGCCCAAAACTGCACATCATGAATCATCCTAGATATCCCAAACATACATCCATAGCGAAAATTCTTTTGGAATCTCGGGCTTCTGACCAGCCACATATTGGGCTTGAATGGGTGTAATCCACTCGTTAAGCGTTCCATCTTCTCTAGAATATGCTTTTGGCTATATTCATAGGAAGTGCAATATGGTAATAAGCCAAGGAATTTTACTTCATTTTTGACATTGGTTTCAATATGGTAATAATGCTCTCGAATATCCTTAAAGCTCAAAATGCGTTCTTCCGGAACGAGTGAGTATACGGCTTCCCTTTATGGTAAAATTAGTACCATTGGACAATATAGGGCAGTGCCATGCCCCCACAATCAGGTTAAATAAGCCTGAAAGGTTGTCAGGGGATGATTAGGTATGAAGTTAGCATAGAACCATACTGCTAACATCCCCACAAAACATACCTAAGCATGAGTTAATTGTATTAGGCACATGTGGTAATTTTCATTAATTAACTCTTATTTGAGAATAATAGTAACATCCAAACACCAATCTTAAATCCAAGAACAAAATAAATTATTCATAAAGTAAACCAAATATACAAGAGGGTTTAGTCAGTACGGCCTTCCATGTCAAATTTCGCTCACCAAATATGCTAGGTGGAGCAAAATTAGTCTCACAGATTGACTATAGGAATAGTATTCTTCAACAACATTGGTAAAAGCACAAAAAAAGTGCATAACCAATGATCTATTTTGTCGAAACTAAATTAGATTCTGGAGGGTTGAGGTTCGGGAATACTATCCTTTATTCTTGAAGTTTTAGGTATTAGGTGCTAAGAATCATGGTTTGGGCGTGATGCCACCTCTTGGTAAATCTTGATTCTACCATATGCTGTAAAACAAACTTGAAATGAGATTGTGAGATAGAGACAGACAGACCCAAACTTAGGTTTGGTAGGTTCCAGCCGAAGGTGGAGGGGTCTGTTTGGTAGGCTTTTGCCGAAGCAGAGCATGTAAGTCAATGCATCCTTGCAGAAGCAGGGCACCACCATTCGGTAGACTTCAGCCGAAACTGGGTCTATACAGTTCGGTACCTCCCAGCCCAATTGTTTGGGTACCTTTCTTTCATAGGTGTGGTAGTAATCAGATATAAGAATTTGGTAAACTTCCGCTTTCTATATTGCTAATCTTTGCATGATTTGAAACGGTCCATAGCTAGTCAAAGAGCCATGAAGTCCTTGGCAGTGACGTACTTCCCTTTTTTTTATATGCTTGAGGCATAAGTCTTCAAATGAAGATTATGGCGGAGGCTTATTCAGCTCTTCCACACCATAACTGGCTATAATGATTTCGCAACTAGTTATAGTCAAGCAGGGTGTCACGTCTTGTATCCACATAAAGTAGTTTCTTGTTCGAAACTTCCAAATCAATGAAATCGAACTTGTTAAGGTTCGATAATACGCTGAATGGCGAAAACAAAAATGTGATTCGTGTTTTAGTAAATAAAATTTCCATAAACAACAAAGTTAGAACATGCAGGTTCTAAGACATGTTTGATTTAAACGAATTTAAGCATGGAGAACTTCGAGTCTCAACATGAGTGTTAAGTGTTAAGAAACTTCAGGTTTCTATGGCACTTTTTTGAAAACATCGAATTCAGAAGTATGTACTTCAAGTTCATAATACCTGCAAATAAACGCAATATATACAAGACAAAAAATATATAGCAATTGAAAAATGCATGTAGGCAAGAATATATAGTGATTTAATTAATTATTAATCTTCAGGCCAATAGGAAGAATTGGGCGAAAAATATAAACCCAATAAAGCCTCAAAAAATTGGACCAAAAACATAGGCCCAAAACTAGGTGTGTCATGGGAGCAGGCCAAAGCTACAAGCCCAATAGTTCAAGATTTAGGCTGCATAAGCAAGCCTAGACACAGAGGCCCAAACAAGGGTGCACTCTAGTGCCTCGCGGTGCAGGTACACCGAGTCACTAGCTGTTGGCTAGGATTTGGTATGGCGTAGAGTGAGGGACACCTTGTGTGTCACGGGCCGAGATAGGGGGTAACATGGGGCTGTTGCTAGCAAGCCCAACAGAAAATAATTTCTGACTGCAAGCCAAGGTAAGCCAAGGCCCAAAAGGAAAAAAAAAAAGCTGTGTGTTTGTCTAACCAGGAATCCCAGCTGTGCTGGGTGAGTTCACCGGGGAAGAAAACCGGAGTCGTCGCTTCTGGCGGTAGTGTTGGGGTCAGGAAAAACCTCAAGTTGAGTCGCGATGCATGGTGGTAACCAAGGGGATTCTCAATGGAAGGGAAGTGTAGAACTAAGGGGATTCGATTCAGGGAATCTTTGATTTCGATGAATTTCAGTGGGAAATTCAAGGGACGTCATCGGAGACAAAGGTGCAAACCCCAAAGGGGACACAACTGCAAGTCGTGATGTCATGAAAAAGAACAGCAAAATATGGGCTTAGCTTCCGACGAGGCTAGGTTTTATGGGTTAGGGATGATGCCAAACGACTTCGTTTTTTGGGTTCTCATCATAGCACAGCTGTGCTCCAGTGCATCGTAGCTCAATGGCTTGCGTAGTGGTGCGGCTCAAAGCCTGCAGCTCGCTGGTTGGGGTCTTGAAACCCTCATTAATTTTTTTTTTTAATTTTATTCAATTCAATTATATGCATATATAATTTAATGTTGATCTATACATAATTTCATGTAATATCAATTCACATAATTTAAAATTATGAATATAATGCATAGATAATTTATATAGAATCTAAAATTCGAAAAACGTAAAGTTGAGGTCATGCATTATGGTGAATGTTTATGCTATCAGGGCTGTAAAAATATCGAGATAAAAACCGTTGTTTTGGAAGAACCTGATTGCCTGATGATATTAATGAACTAGTTTGATGCAGAAAATTATTTCTTCAATTTCGGCTTTCCATCTCCAAACCTTGTATCGTGTTCAAGAAAAAAATTAAAATTGAATCAATAAAAGTATATGAATTCAATAAAATTAAAAAAAAAATCAATTAAGAATAATTGAAACGTAATACTCCTCTGATTGAAGAATAACCACGTCAGATTCCTTAGCACAGCGGATGAATGTGCTGATAACATGTTGTGGCCTATATTTAACTGAGGGATGCGGCATAGACAAAAAGAGAGTGGAGAATAGGCTTGAGGAATTGTGTGCTAATTCCCCAATCCTTGTGCCTTTATTTATAGTAATAAGGAGGAGATAAGCTTGCTCTCCAAGTAATACAAAGTCTATTAGGAAAGATCTTTTAGATCCCAAAGGATTCATAATCTATTTGTACTTAGGATTTACACAATCACAATATGTATTAGAACATATGTCACAATATATATACATATATATATATGTATATCCTATTTTGTGTGAGTGAAAATAGAAATAATGTAATATATCGTATTTTGTCTTTTTACAAAATTAAAATTTATAAAAAAAATAAATTTGTAAAGTAGTAAGGTAAACTTAGATGGGTAGTGGTGTTTAAATAATAATAAATAAAAAAAACCATTCTTGAGTTGAAGCCTTAAGGTTTAGGATAAGTTTAGTAATAGGGGTGCAATTTGGGTTGGGTCAACTAGAACCCGTTAATGTTCAACCCGACTTTAAACCCAAACAAGAGGTTTTTTTTAGTTATAACCCGTCCGAGCCTAACCCAATTTCAACTCGTTCATTGATTAGGTTGAGTTGGGTTGATCATTTGTCCATCCATCCCCAACCCAACCCAACCCAATTAACCAAACTCAATCTAACCAGATTGTAACCCATATCAATTAATGCTCATATTACACCCAAGAGGGCCAAGTACAAAAACCAACCCTTTCTAATATATTTTTTTAATAAATTATCCTTTATAATTACTTAAACTTTTAGGGAATAAGAGATTTTGATTAGTCAGCCCATATTCGTAGTCTCTAAATCTTAAAACTTTATAGTAGATTGTTTGTCTGCAAAACCTAAATTCTTTGTGTCTCGAAGCAATTGCTCATCAACTTTGATTGATTTATGAAATTAAAGTTAGCTAGCTTTGATGTTACTTGACTTAATTTTTTTTAGATATTGTTGGAAACTAAGTTATTACAAGATTAAACTCAAAAAAGTTAGGTAACCCAAACCCAACCCAAGTAAACTCAAACTCAATTAAACCCGAGGCCAAATGAATCAGAATCAAACCTAACCTGAATTTGAGCCCGAATTGTAAAAATTGGATTAAAATTAGGTTGACCTTCCAACCCGCCCAACCTGCCCGAGTTGCACCCCTATTTAGCAAGACGCTAAGCTCTAAACAATGGGTGCACCTCAATTATTTAAATATATTATACGTCCAGTTTTGTTCGAAACGATTTGGTGTAGCAAATTAATATCTCGGAAAATTTGACCTTTTGGTTTCGACTCCTACCATAGGAAATGCCTATTTTTTTATGAAATTCATTTATCCCTTGAGAAGAAGATGGCATGAAATGCCTTTTTCATATGAAATTAATTTGGATTAAATACCTAAAACTCTCCAATTTTTTACTGTCATTTTAAATTGGTCTCAATCTTTTTAAACATTCCAAATAAGTGCCCAACCTATTAAAAATGTCATACCAATTAAAAATCTGTTAAATTAAATAGGGTTCACTTTGTCTCAAAAATAGAAGGTCATGAAAGCATAACCTCCACCAACTAACAGTCATCACCACCCCATCATGCCATCACCTCCAAACCCAACACAAAACTACCAACTCCACCCTACAATTCAAGCCACTTACATCGGGAAGAAGGTCATTGAGATTGCTGAAAATGGTATGGACTATCAAGATGTGGAACCACCATCTTCGTCGCCCACAAAAAAGAACTAGAAGCTTTATGATCCGAGATCGGAGAATGAGGAAATCACATAAGCAAAAACAAGCACCTTGAACCTTAACTGAATTCTTAACCCTCTTATTTGTTCAGAGGTTGTCCTCCTGATGCGAGATTTATACGCACACAAATTAAACCCTCTTTTTGTCAATTGTAGTATAAGTATAAGTAGGGATCGTTCTGGACCGGGGATTAGGAGGGATTGCTAAAACCTTGGAAACTGACTCAAAAACGTAAAAACAAGATAAAACACTAAACTAGACTCAAAGAATGCAAAACTAAAATTTAAACATTAAGACAAACCAAAAAGACTCAAAACTAATTTTGGATGAATTTAAGATTATGGCTTGATTCAAAATACCTTAAAACATAAACTAAACAGATTCTAAGCACTAAAGAACAAGAAAGTAAAAGGGGGGGGGAAAAAGTTTTGATTTGACGAAAATTGAAATAACAAAACAAGTTAATAAACTGAGCGGAATGTAAATATGAAATTGTGATGGAACGAATGGAATGAAGGCTAGCTAAGGGGTTCTTCTCCACACATGTTATACTTGCATACAAGATTGATTCTCAGTTGGTCTTTCGATAAATTATGAAACTCAACACTCCGGATTAATTAGGTCCGCTTAAATTAACCGTCAAGTTTTCCTTAAGTTAATGAATTGGATGGGTTTGCGCAACGCAATTCACAACATTCTCCAAAAGTCCTTTACGTGAACAGCACAATAAAGATACAATCAAAGATCATTAAGCATTATGAAAACTATAAGTGTTGACGAGGCATTCGTTACTATGATGAGCATGAAACTCGTGCCAAGAATTCATTTAACTCGATTGTTTAGAAGCAACCTCCACTACTTGTGAATATAAGTTCATAACTTTTAGGTGAAATTCACTTATATTCTAGCGTCATATTTATGCATGAAAATTAAGCGCGCATTCTTAATAAACATTCATAAATAAGCTATCAATCAAACGGTTAAACAAATTGAATCCACAACTTATGAAATTCCAACGAAAGTTAATCAATTCATATTGCAAATATAAACATAGTTTCGAATCACCCCTACCTAAAGGGGGTTTAGTTCCTCATAACCTTGAAATCAAAGAAACACCTAAACATTCCAACAACTCAAACCTTGAATTGTATGAACGTTTAAGCACTCTTCTCTTCCATACATACAAAACAAAGAGAATTAAAATGAAACTTTGAAATCAAAGAAACACCTAAACATTCCAACAACTCAAACTTGAATTGTATGAACGTTTAGGCACTTTTCTCTTCCTCGTTGTTGTAGCACAAGGTTTAAGGATAGGTTGTGTGATGGGATGAAGTGTTTTGGAGGGATGGGAAGTGGTTGGATAGTGGCTGCAATGGAGGAGAAAAACTGCACAGAAATGAAGGATAGGCACGGCAAGGTTTGGGAAATGGTGTGTTTGTGGTGTGTTTTTGTGTATGAAATGAGGAATGCCTTGAATGATGAGAATGCAAGGTATTTATAGGAGTAGTGGAGGGAACATATGGCTGCAATGCATGTGATAAAAGACTAGGAAAGTGGGTGGAAAGCTGAAATTTCACAAGGGGGCCAAAGGGAACCCACGGCAAAGGGAAGGATGGTGCATGTGTTGCTGATTTGTTTGTTGAAGAAGCATGTGTTTGTGAAGCTTTCTTGCTCATTTTCTGGATGCAATGATGAAAAGTTTAATAAATAATGCATGTAGGTAGCTGAAATGATGAAGAATGAGTGGTGGAAATGCAAGGGAAAGCTAGAAATACATGTGAAGATGCTGGAATTTCAAAGTGAAGTGCACGGCAATGATGTTTTGGTGTGTGAATGGTTGTTGTTTTGCATGTGAAGTGTGTTGTGAATGTATGTGGGTTAAATGATTAAAGGGGGTGGAAGATAGATGAATGATGGATTGAATAATGAGGCTCTAGGGTGGAATAAATGGTGATGCATGAGATGGAATGATGAATGAATGGAATGAAATGTTTTGCACGGTTTTGGTATGGAGAAAGGGATGAATGTGCATTATGTTGGGAAGGCTATGGATGTGCATGGCACAAAGGTGTGGATGATTTATGAATGCATGTAGGGTTAGTGATTTGTGGTGCAATGATGAAGAGTGAATAAAGAATGCATGTAGGGTTAGCTAGGAAAGTGGGAATGTGGTTGAATGATTAAAGGGACATGCATGTGGCTTGTTTGATTGCTTGGTGAGATGATGCACGGCACAAAGGGGTGAATGGTGTGTGTAATTGCATGTGTGTGTGAGTGGTGGTAGTGGGGTGAATTATAATGAATGCATATGGAATAAAGATGGAGAAGGTGGTGTAATGATGCATGCTTGTAGTTTAGGGTGTTGAATATGGATTTGCATGGCTTTTGAATTGATTTTGGGCTTTGGAATTGGAAGGAAATGCATGGCAAAGGGCTTGGTTTAAGAGAGAATGGGCTAGGCCCTTTGTTTTATGTCCAAAGTGAATACAAGGCCTTCAAATTCGTCCAACATTTTGGCTCCAATCATATGCTATCCATTCCAAGCCCAATTTTGCTCCAAAATGCTCCAAAATGCATCTTTTTTCTTCCTTAAGCCCTTAGAACCTGAAAACACACAAAAGAAGCATAAAGGACTAAAATAACTAGAGAAACATAACGTAAATGCACGAGAACAAGCCATTTAAGTCGCATGAATATGCTCCTATCAAACTCCCCCACACTTATCTTTTGCTAGTCCTCGAGCAAAACAGAATAAAAACAAATAAACAAAACGACACTAAACACTTTAAACACAACCTACACCTTCCAACAATCGTTTCAGGAATTTCCAATGCACATGACAAATTAAAAATCATTATTCCCACAGAATTTAGTCATCTTCATACTTAAGTACATTCTTAATCAGAGTCACCACATACTATTTCACAATTAAGCATTTAACACCATATTTTGAATGTAGTAACATGCCTTAGAGAATTTGCTCAATTCCTCACAAGATATGCACTCAATTTCACTCAGATTTTCTGACTACACACCCTACACTAAGTATATGTGAGAAGATTGATGTAAACATGAAAACGAACACTCACATATATGTATCACAAAGAATGCAATTTCTGGAGTTAATAAGCATGTTTAGATATGATCTCATGAATGGAATGCTACTACTTAGACGCGAGAACCAATGACACCATATGCTCATACCAAGTTCAAACTCCACAAATTGAAACACATAACACTCAAGATTGAAGTCACGGGTTGTAATGGGGCTTGGGGCGTGTGGATAACAAAGAAGGGATATGGAAAACAAAGGTTCTTAAAGAAATAGTGAGCAAGGCAATTGAATCAACTTAGAATTCACTTTTGAATGAAAACTCAACTTTGGAACAAAAAGGGAGACAATTTAGGGCCAGAATTGGTGTTTTGAGCCCTTACTTCAATCACTCATTCTTTCATTTTTTTTCAAGCTCTTTTTTTCTTTCTTTCTTTTCTTTTCTGTTTTTCTTTTCTTTTGAAACTCAAAACATACTTAAGAACAAGCATTCCTTCTCCCACACTCATTTTCTTGCATAATGTAACTCAAAAGGAATTCATTTAAGTCATGCTCACTATCTTCTTAGAACAAAGGTGTGGATTGTCCTAAACTAGGCTAGGTGAGGATAATGTGGGTTGACAAAGAATAAAGGCTAAACAAAGCTCAACGGGGGTAAAACTTACAACATATACGAAATATGGGAAGTGAGGTTATTTGGCTATGGTGGCAATTACACAACTTCATCTTGAATATGCTATGTAAATCAATAACATGCTTTGAATGAACTGGGCATGAGTTCTAGCATTTGGAACTATATGATGAAACGCCTTCTAAGTAGTAACCAAGCAAAGAATAATGAGATCATGCAACAACTTTAGAAAACAAGAAATCACAGATTATACTCTCCAAAGAACGTTATAGGCTCAAATCTCTCAGGGTTGTAGCGTTTGTTTGAGTTCCTTCCTTCAAGCATGTTACATAACTAATTTTTTTTTTTTTCTTTTATGATTGCATGTGAAGTCATACATTATAACCATAACCAAGCATATACCAAGAGTAAATCAAACTTTTCTCCATGTTTATAACTCTTTTCAACAGTCATGCAATTAGAAACCAAATCCTTATCATTGTGTTGGAAGGTGACCTACGACACAAAAACGACTCAAAACACTCTTTTTAGGCTTTTCAAAACATGTTTTTCAAATTTTTATGTGATTTTCGAATTTTTAAGTCAACACATACTAAACACACTTAAAAACAGCAAGAAACAACATTTGAAGTTATGGTGGATAAAACCCTACGAATTTTCATCAAAACACTTTAGTAACTCCCCCACACTTAAATCAAACATTGTCCTCAATGTTAAAAACCACACTACACACAAGCAAACATATAAACAGCAATTAAACATACTAAACATGGCAGAATGTATCTAACAAAGAGAAGAGTTTAGAGATGCAAATCTGGTTATGAAGTGTTCGTTCCATCTTCTCCTTGATGATTGCAGTGAGGCTTGGATCTTTGTGATTCCACAGGCTTACTCTTTCACTGCGCTGCTCCCATCGTTGATTTTCCTTTGTGCTACTCTTGAACTAGGCAGCAGGCGTCCTTTGGTCTCCCCCGAAGGTCTGAGCTTCCTCCTTTCATCTGTTTCTTTGTTCAATCTCTCCAATTCGTATTGAAGAGGGTTAGAGGATAGCTCAGCAAAGCTAGGTAAGCAACCAGGGAATAGAGTCCAGATAGACTCCAAGTGCCGGCTGATTGCTTCTTTCACTTTGCCATGCAAGTAATATCAAGGACAAAGGAAAAGACAGGGAAAGAGCATGATATGAGATACCTTTGCTTTTGCCCTTGATGATATGAGATACCTTTGCTTTTGAAGAAGCGGTGAATGAATCAGCACATGTATTTGTTGTGCTGCTTCCTCCTGGATCATCTGTACTCCAGGCATCTGGTATCATCTTTGGGGAAGAAGAAAGAATGGAGTATCTCGAAAGGCTTTGCTGGGAGTGCACCCTCAGAGGTGAGAAAGAGTTGGGCATTTTCTTCAGTTCTGTCTTGCCAAAAAAAAAATGAAGATCGACATATATAGAGAATTCAATAGCAAGTGGTGATACTGTTCTTTTACCGTTGTCGACAAACATTTTGATCCCGCAAATCCGGCTTTTTGGAATAGTGACGACTCTTCGATCTTTGAAGACGCCTCTTCGATAACGCTGCACGCGTTTTCTGAAAAGCAGATAAAGCGTCGCCGAACTTTGCGCTTGTCGGCTAAAGACGTGTAGTTGCGATGATGGCCTCCACGTGTTGAACGCGATTTCTGAAAAGCCGAGGCTTTTTTGAATTTGTGGACGCGTTGCCTTGGCTTTTTATAGAGCTATCGATCACTGCCAACTTACACATTCTGAAGATTTTCCATTCTTGAAACTCGTCTCCGGCCCTTTTGAAAATCTACTCCGTCCACCCTTTTTCTTTTAACTTCGTGAACAATGGCTAGCTCATCCAACCCATCGAACCTTTGCTTAGATTTGAGTCTAAGCAGTGATCCGGTCGCGTCTCGTCAGGGTAAGGTATGGTGCCCGTCTTTCTTTTCTTCCCATGGCCCTCTTACAGATGAGGACTCTGTGATGACGGATCCCACAACGGCTACGATAGTGGCTCGGAACCTCCTCACTCCCAAAGACAGTCAGCTGCTTTCAGGACGGTCCGATGAGTTGGCCGTTCAAGAATCCCTGGCTCTGAGTGTTCAGTGTGCTGGCTCTGTGTCCAACATGGGCCAACGCCTTCTTGCTCGCTCCCGTCAGGTTGAATCCTTGATGGCGGAGGTGGAGAGTCTTAAGCAGGAGATCAAACAGCTTAAGTACGAGAACCGAAGTTTGCACGTGCTTGCCAACAATTATTCAACAGGCATGAAGAGGAAGCTTGATGAGCTTGATGACCGTCAACGGCTTGCAGCTTTCTTCCAGAGGCACCTCTTTCCTGGGTCATCCAGCGTTCCACCAAGGTTTGGGGCCTTGAATGATCTATCTTCGGTACCTCCCGCTCCTATGCCTTCTTCTCCGAGACCTCCTGTTCCGAGAGTGTTGCCACGTAGTGGGGCCTCAAGTACACAACCTTTGTGAAGACTCCATCTTTCTGCCATGTTTTTTTTTTTTTTTTTTGGTAATCACTCGGAAATCAATAAACAAGCTTTATTCACTGTATTGGGTTGCCTCCCAAGTAGCGCTTTCTTTTACGTCTTGCAGCCGGACGGTACCTCCGTTTAAGCTTGACTAGGTTCCACGGCATGGAGGGGTACCTCCTCCACGACATGCTCCTCAAACGTCTCGTAATAGGGCTTCAATCGATGCCCATTCACTTTGAATTCTTGCTGCGTCCTTGAACTTTTGATTTGTACTGCACCATGAGAGAAAACATTAGTGACAATAAAAGGGCCAACCCACTTTGAACGTAACTTACCGGGGAATAATCGAAGACGAGAATTGAATAACAACACTTTCTGCCCAATTGAGAAGGTTTTGCCTCTAATCATCTTGTCATGGACGGCCTTGGTCTTCTCCTTGTAAATCCGGGCATTCTCATACGCTTCATGCCTAATATCTTCAAGCTCGCTCAATTGTAGCTTCCTATGGTTTCCAGCCGCGTCCACATCCATATTGAAGGTCTTGACCGCCCAATGTGCCTTGTGTTCAAGCTCTACGGGTAGATGGCACGGCTTGCCATAGACTAGCCGAAATGGGGACATACCAATGGGCGTTTTGTACGCCGTTCGATAGGCCCATAGTGCATCCTCCAAGCGCAAGCTCCAATCTTTTCTATTCGGCCCAACGGTCTTTTCCAGGATTTGCTTGATTTCTCGATTTGAAACTTCAGCTTGGCCACTGGTTTGGGGGTGATAAGGTGTGGAAACCTTATGCATCACGTTGTACTTCTTGAGCAATGCTATAATGGTGCGGTTGCAAAAATGAGTCCCACCATCGCTTATGAGCACTCGAGGCATCCCAAATCTAGAGAAAATGTTAGATTTCACAAAGTCTGCAACAACTCTAGAATCGTTAGTTCGGGTGGCTTTAGCTTCCACCCACTTTGACACATAATCAACGGCAAGTAAAATGTACGTAAAACCAAAAGACATAGGGAATGGACCCATAAAATCAATACCCCAAACATCAAAGATTTCAACAACAAGGATTGGGGTTTGCGGCATTTGGTCTCTTTGGCCTATACTTCCGGTCTTTTGACATCTATCACATGTTAAGCAAAAAGCCCTAGCATCTCTAAACAATGTAGGCCAATAAAAACCACTCTCAAGAACCTTAAACGCTGTGCGTTGTGTGCCAAAGTGTCCACCACATGCATATGTATGGCAAAAACTCAAAATGGAATTAAATTCAGATTCATGAACACAACGACGCACAATCTGATCAGGGCATATTTTCCACAAATAAGGGTCGTCCCAAACATAAAAACGTGCATCCTTTTTTAATTTATCACGTTGAGCCTTGCTTAATGTGTTAGGAACTTGTTTAGACACCAGAAAATTAACCAAATCAGCATACCAAGGCTCACTTACCTGGATAGACATTAATTGCTCATCGGGAAAGGTTTCAGAAATTGGCGCTACTTCCTCATGTACCATTCGACTTAGGTGGTCAGCCACCACATTCTCCACGCCCTTCTTATCCCGAATCTCAATGTCAAACTCTTGTAGAAGCAACATCCATCGAATCAATCTAGGCTTGGCCTCCTTTTTCGTGAGCAAATATTTGAGAGCTGCATGATCAGTAAAAATAACAACTTTAGTACCAAGTAAGTAAGATCGGAACTTATCTAATGCAAAAACCACAGCAAGTAATTCTTTCTCAGTGGTTGAATAATTTAATTGAGCATCATTTAGTGTCCTAGAAGCATAATAGATAATGTGGGGTTGCTTGTTCTTTCGCTGTCCCAAAACAGCACCAATGGCATAGTCCGACGCATCACACATTAACTCGAATGGAAGGCTCCAATCTGGAGGTGTGATAATAGGAGCCGAAGTGAGAGCTTCCTTCAAGTGCTTGAATGCCGTGGAGCATGCTTCATCAAACTCGAAAACCACCTCTTTTTGAAGTAACCGGCATAGTGGCTGTGCAATCTTGGAGAAATCCTTAATGAAACACCTATAAAAACCTGCGTGGCCAAGAAACGAACGAACCTCTCTAACCGAAGTTGGAGAGGGTAAGTGGCGAACAAGGTCTACCTTAGATTTATCTACTTCAATGCCTTTTTCAGAAATGATATGGCCTAGAACAATACCTTGCTTAACCATGAAGTGGCATTTTTCCCAATTAAGTACAAGATTCGTTTCAACACAACGTTTCAAGATTAAAGTCAGATTATTCAAGCAATGATCAAATGAATTGCCAAACACGCTAAAATCATCCATGAATATCTCAATAATCTTCTCCACATAATCAGAGAATATACTCACCATGCATCGTTGAAACGTCGCCGGAGCATTGCACAAGCCAAATGGCATGCGTCTATATGCAAAAGTGCCAAAGGGGCACGTAAATGTTGTCTTCTCTTGGTCCTCCGGAGCGATCACAATCTGGTTATATCCGGAATATCCATCAAGAAAGCAATAAAATTCATAACCGGCTAACCTTTCCAACATTTGGTCGAGGAATGGTAATGGGAAGTGATCCTTCCTTGTCATGGCATTTAGCTTCCTGTAATCAATGCAAACACGCCAACCAGTCACAACACGAGTGGGGACAAGCTCTTGTTCTTCATTCTTCACCACTGTGACACCAGACTTCTTTGGAACAACCTGCACAGGTGACACCCAACGACTATCAGAAATAGGATATATAACACCACAATCAAGTAATTTTATAACCTCCTTTTTCACTACTTCCATCATAGGTGGATTAAGGCGACGTTGAGCTTCACGAGATGGCTTGGCTTCCTCCTCCAAAAGGATGCGATGCATGCACGTGGTGGGACTAATGCCTTTGATATCCGCCAAAGTCCATCCAATGGCAGATTTGTGCTCTTTTAACACCCTTACCAACTTGTCTTCTTCTTGAGCCGTGATTAAGTTTGAAATGATGACGGGTAGCGTTTGATCTTGGCCTAAGAACACATACTTCAAGTGACTAGGTAATGGCTTTAACTCAAGTGTAGGTGGCTGCTCAGTTGATGGAAGTAACTTGTTAGTCAAAACTGAATCTAAAAGTGAGATTGGAGACTTACCAGAGTGGAAGGGCAATGACTCGAGGGCAGCGATCATTTCAAGTACTTCATCACAAGGGGGTACGGCAATATGGTCAGATTGCATGCCGTGAGTTAAGGCTACTTCAAGTGCATCTTCGTTCATTTGATCCAAATGCACCTGTGCCAAAGAATCAACAATATCAATAGCAAAACAAGAATGGTCCTCAATTGGATGTTTAATGGTTTCAGAAAGATTAAAATGAATAATGTCCCCATCAAACTCCATGGTCAATGTTCCCGTATACACATCAATCTTTGTTCTTGCTGTTTTCATGAAGGGACGGCCTAGCAAGATTGGCAATGATGGAGCATGGCTTGAATCCTCCATGTCTAAAACATAGAAATCTGCGGGGAAAATAAGGTGATTGACCTGCTCTAAAACATCCTCAAGGACTCCCTTGGGATAAGCGTTAGAACGATCGGCCAATTGAATTATAACGCCATCTTCTTTTTAACTCGCCAAGGTTCATTGATGCATAAATGGAATAAGGCATGACATTTATGGATGCACCTAAATCAAGCATGGCATGTTCAAAACGATTATGTCCAATCAAACAAGGAATCGTGAAACTACCGGGGTCTTTGCACTTGGTAGGTAGTTTACGTTGCAAAACAGCAGACACATTCTCGCTTACCTTAACTACCTCTTTGTTTGCCCTTCTTCTCTTTGTATTGCATAGGTCCTTGAGGAATTTAGCATACTTTGGAACCTGTTTGATTGCATCGAGAAGCGGTATGTTCACTTGCACCTTCCGGAACGTTTCAAGAATGTCCTTCTCGCTTTCTTCCTTTTTTTCTTGCATGAACCTGCGAGGAAAAGGTACATTGGGCAGATTAGGACGTGAAGTACATGAATTTGAACTTAAATTACCTGATTTGGCCGAGTTAGGGTGATTGGAGGCCTGCGGCATTGGGTTTTTCACTCTTTCCGTGGGTGAGCTAGACACTTCCTTAGGTTGTGTCGTCTCTTCATCTACTTCCTGGGCAGATTTGGAATTGTTTGGCTCGGTCCCAACTTCTTTTCCACTCCTTAGGGTGATGGCCTTGGCGGATTCGAATCCTCCCTTTGGATTGACTGTGGTTGAGCTAGGAAGCTTTCCTTTATCTCTAATCTGTCCAAGGAACTCAGAAATCTGCCCCATTTGTTTCTTCATATCCATCATCTCCTTCTCGTTATTTTCTATCCGGTTGTTTTGATTTTGCAACCCCTGCGAAATAGAGGTTAGTAATTGCATAGCTTGATTACTTTCCAAGGACGTACCTGAATGAGATGATGTCGAAGGTTGTTGGGATTGTTGGGGTGCATACGGCTTGGAATAAAAACCAGGGGGGTTTGGCCTAAATCCCCCTTGTTGGGCAGCTTATTGTGGCTCCCTCCATTTGAAGTTTGGATGGTCCCTCCATCCGGCATTGTAAGTGTTCGAGTATGGGTTGTTGTGATTTTGTCCTTGGAAACCAATTGCATTGGCAGATTCCCACCCACCATTCTCGATTAGTTGAGGGCACTTGTCGGATGGATGCCCTTGAATTGAGCACACGCCACAAACTTGGTGTTCTTGTGCTTTTGGACCAATCACAACCTGAGAAACAAGAGAAGTA
This sequence comes from Pyrus x bretschneideri, assembly GCF_019419815.1. Lineage (NCBI taxonomy): Eukaryota > Viridiplantae > Streptophyta > Magnoliopsida > Rosales > Rosaceae > Pyrus > Pyrus x bretschneideri. The sequence goes on from NW_025999798.1 coordinate 11,417,749, forward strand.
AGATTAGCAAGTTGTGATTGAATTTCAGAAATAGCACTCACCTCATTTACACTTTGTTGCCGTGGGGCTTCCCTTTGGCCCACTCCTTCATATTGTTGAGCGTTGAGTGCTCGGTTGGCTATGAGAATCTTGGCATCCCTTGGTGTTTTGTCCACCAATGCTCCTCCCGCTGAGGCATCAAGCATTTGACGTTCGATAGGAAGGAGGCCCTCATAGAAATATTGAAGGAGAAGTTCCTCCTTCATTTGATGTTGAGGACATGAAGCTACAAGGCCCTTGAAGCGTTCATGATAAGCCGGGAATGTCTCACCATGATTCTGTTGAATACCACTAATTTTCTTCCGTAGGAGAATCACTCTCGAAGTAGGGAAGAATTTCTCCAAGAAAGCACGCTTCATACTCTCCCACGAAGTCACCGTTCCTGGGGCTAGTTCGTAGAGCCAATCTTTGGCCTTGTCCATAAGTGAAAATGGAAAAGCCTTCATCTTCAATATACTCCCATCCACAGTGACGGGGGTCATGCTCGAACAAACCACCTCGAACTCCTTCAAGTGTTTGTTGGGGTCTTCCATAGACAAGCCATGGAACTTCGGAATATGGTGTAACAAACTGGATTTGAGTTCAAACACCTCAGTCGTCCCCTCTGCAGCCGTGGGGTATTGGATACAAAGAGGCAATGCATTATCCAAACCCGAGGCCGAAAGCTCCTTGATGGTTCTATTATCTGCTGCCATGGCTTGTTCTTCTTCAAAAATTTGATCAGTGGGCTTTTCTTCTACACCTACTTCGTCCTTTTTAAGCCCAGGTTGTGGTGGAGGTTGTGGTGGCTCTTGTTGACTCCTCGTTCTCCTCAAAGTGCGTTCAAAATCACCGTCAAAGTCGGAGATGTTCTCTATAATAGGCCGAGAGCTACGAGTCATACACAGTACCTGAAAAACAAGAAAACAAACAAACTAAGAATCTGAAATAAGAATGCACGAAAAACAAAAAAATAAAAATAAAAATAAAGAAAAGGGACTAGCAAAGTTGCTAATCCCCGGCAACGGCGCCAAAATTTGATGCGAGATTTATACGTACACAAATTAAACCCTCTTTTTGTCAATTGTAGTATAAGTATAAATAGGGATCGTTCTGGACCGGGGATTAGGAGGGATTGCTAAAACCTTGGAAACTGACTCAAAAACGTAAAAACAAGATAAAACACTAAACTAGACTCAAAGAATGCAAAACTAAAATTTAAACATTAAGACAAACCAAAAAGACTCAAAACTAATTTTGGATGAATTTAAGATTATGGCTTGATTCAAAATACCTTAAAACATAAACTAAACAGATTCTAAGCACTAAAGAACAAGAAAGTAAAAGGGGGGGGGGGAAAAGTTTTGATTTGACGAAAATTGAAATAACAAAACAAGTTAATAAACTGAGCGGAATGTAAATATGAAATTGTGATGGAACGAATGGAATGAAGGCTAGCTAAGGGGTTCTTCTCCACACATGTTATACTTGCATACAAGATTGATTCTCAGTTGGTCTTTCGATAAATTATGAAACTCAACACTCCGGATTAATTAGGTCCGCTTAAATTAACCGTCAAGTTTTCCTTAAGTTAATGAATTGGATGGGTTTGCGCAACGCAATTCACAACATTCTCCAAAAGTCCTTTACGTGAACAGCACAATAAAGATACAATCAAAGATCATTAAGCATTATGAAAACTATAAGTGTTGACGAGGCATTCGTTACTATGATGAGCATGAAACTCGTGCCAAGAATTCATTTAACTCGATTGTTTAGAAGCAACCTCCACTACTTGTGAATATAAGTTCATAACTTTTAGGTGAAATTCACTTATATTCTAGCGTCATATTTATGCATGAAAATTAAGCGCGCATTCTTAATAAACATTCATAAATAAGCTATCAATCAAACGGTTAAACAAATTGAATCCACAACTTATGAAATTCCAACGAAAGTTAATCAATTCATATTGCAAATATAAACATAGTTTCGAATCACCCCTACCTAAAGGGGGTTTAGTTCCTCATAACCTTGAAATCAAAGAAACACCTAAACATTCCAACAACTCAAAACTTGAATTGTATGAACGTTTAAGCACTCTTCTCTTCCATACATACAAAACAAAGAGAATTAAAATGAAACTTTGAAATCAAAGAAACACCTAAACATTCCAACAACTCAAACTTGAATTGTATGAACGTTTAGGCACTTTTCTCTTCCTCGTTGTTGTAGCACAAGGTTTAAGGATAGGTTGTGTGATGGGATGAAGTGTTTTGGAGGGATGGGAAGTGGTTGGATAGTGGCTGCAATGGAGGAGAAAAACTGCACAGAAATGAAGGATAGGCACGGCAAGGTTTGGGAAATGGTGTGTTTGTGGTGTGTTTTTGTGTATGAAATGAGGAATGCCTTGAATGATGAGAATGCAAGGTATTTATAGGAGTAGTGGAGGGAACATATGGCTGCAATGCATGTGATAAAAGACTAGGAAAGTGGGTGGAAAGCTGAAATTTCACAAGGGGGCCAAAGGGAACCCACGGCAAAGGGAAGGATGGTGCATGTGTTGCTGATTTGTTTGTTGAAGAAGCATGTGTTTGTGAAGCTTTCTTGCTCATTTTCTGGATGCAATGATGAAAAGTTTAATAAATAATGCATGTAGGTAGCTGAAATGATGAAGAATGAGTGGTGGAAATGCAAGGGAAAGCTAGAAATACATGTGAAGATGCTGGAATTTCAAAGTGAAGTGCACGGCAATGATGTTTTGGTGTGTGAATGGTTGTTGTTTTGCATGTGAAGTGTGTTGTGAATGTATGTGGGTTAAATGATTAAAGGGGGTGGAAGATGGATGAATGATGGATTGAATAATGAGGCTCTAGGGTGGAATAAATGGTGATGCATGAGATGGAATGATGAATGAATGGAATGAAATGTTTTGCACGGTTTTGGTATGGAGAAAGGGATGAATGTGCATTATGTTGGGAAGGCTATGGATGTGCATGGCACAAAGGTGTGGATGATTTATGAATGCATGTAGGGTTAGTGATTTGTGGTGCAATGATGAAGAGTGAATAAAGAATGCATGTAGGGTTAGCTAGGAAAGTGGGAATGTGGTTGAATGATTAAAGGGACATGCATGTGGCTTGTTTGATTGCTTGGTGAGATGATGCACGGCACAAAGGGGTGAATGGTGTGTGTAATTGCATGTGTGTGTGAGTGGTGGTAGTGGGGTGAATTATAATGAATGCATATGGAATAAAGATGGAGAAGGTGGTGTAATGATGCATGCTTGTAGTTTAGGGTGTTGAATATGGATTTGCATGGCTTTTGAATTGATTTTGGGCTTTGGAATTGGAAGGAAATGCATGGCAAAGGGCTTGGTTTAAGAGAGAATGGGCTAGGCCCTTTGTTTTATGTCCAAAGTGAATACAAGGCCTTCAAATTCGTCCAACATTTTGGCTCCAATCATATGCTATCCATTCCAAGCCCAATTTTGCTCCAAAATGCTCCAAAATGCATCTTTTTTCTTCCTTAAGCCCTTAGAACCTGAAAACACACAAAAGAAGCATAAATGACTAAAATAACTAGAGAAACATAACGTAAATGCACGAGAACAAGCCATTTAAGTCGCATGAATATGCTCCTATCACCTCCTAATGTAATTTCAATTTGGGTTCATTTTTTATTCAATCAATACTTATTTGATCATGGGTTCCATATTATATAATCTATATTTGGAATTCAGATTTTGAGCCAACTAATATTAATGTTTACCACAATATACTTATCTGGTGGGTTTTGAATATAATCTATGTTTGAAATATTAACTAGGGCTTAACAGATGTGACATTTTTAATAAGTTAGATTCTTATTTGGAATATTTAAAAATGTTAAGACCAATTTAGAATGACACTAAAAGATTGGGTTAACCTAATAATTTTATTTAATGGTTAGGACAAAACTCAATATTAAACAACCCAACAAATTTACCCAACTACCATTTTTCATCTTTCCCTCATTTCTCTTATACTGGCCCCACACCTGCTTCTTCTCACCCCTCTCTCTTCCTCCTCCATCCATCCACTTGGCCCCACCCCTTTTCTGAACACATTGATATAATACTAAGATTTTTTTTTAAAAAGTATAATTTTTTTTAAATAGTGTGACCATCGTTTTTATAAATAGTTACATCATGTGGCAGCAATTCTAGAAATACTGCCGTCATTTTCTCGAAATAGTGTCGTCGTTTTTAGATGTATCGGCACTGATTTTAGAAATGATGTCATCGTTTTTAGAAATAGTGTCATAGTTTCTAGATTTAATAGCACCAATTTTAGCAATAGTGTAATCGATTTTAGAAATAGTGTCATCGATTTTAAAAATAGCTTGACCATTTCCAGAAATAGTGGCACTGAGATTAGAAATAGTGGCATTAAGACTGGAAATAGTGTCACTGTTTCTAGAAAAATAAAAAACATGAAAAAAAAAAAAAGTTGACTAATATAATAAGAAAATGACTTGAATTTTCATCAATTTGCTTAGAAATTTATTATTTTAATAAACAATATTCTTATTAATACAATTTTATAAATATTTTTATTAAAAATTGTTGATAATGGGTGGAAAGAGTGACATAAGAGAGAGAAGAGAGAGATGATAGTGATGAAAGAAAGATGAGAGATAGGTGATGGTGATGTGTGAAATAAGAGAGAGAGATGATGGACTGGTTATAGGTGGAGAGAGAGAGAGAGACGGAATTCGGGAGGGATGAGGGAGGGTGGGAGAGAGGGAAAGAGGGGGAGGGAGATTGGAATATAAGTTTTTTTTATTATATTAAACCTTTTCATTTTCATTAAAATTCAAGTTTTTTTTTTCATTAAATAAAGTTATCAGGTGATTTTTTATTAAAAAAAAGTTTTGAGAAATCTTTTTTATTAACGCCCCTTAAATTTTATCCCTTAAAGAAGGAGATGGCAAAAATAACCTTAAATTTATCCCTTTAAGAGTGTTTTGCCCACTGCCTTTTTAAGTAAATCTAAAACTCATCCGGTGTAGCTAATCAAGTGCTATCTATAAAAGTATTTAAAATGCTTCATGAAATAAGCATATAGTAGGTGTTTCTTTCCAAAATCACTTTTAACTTTTTCTACCAAATATGGTCATAAGCATTTTGATGATCTAAAAATGCTTTCAATTATCTTAAGAACACTTCCAAAAAGACTCATGATCTCGCTATTTGGTTTAACTTATGTGTGAAACATTATGTGTGGAAAATTGGATTGACCCATGCCCAACCTAAGTGTGCCCGAACTTAATGAAAAACCAAGCTTGGTTCAAAATTTAAAACTTTTCTTGGTTAAAGTGCCCTTTTGTAAAATTATAAAATAATATACTCAATTAAAATAAGCATCACTTACTACATATGTCCGTAAATCATCTCTAATTTGATTAATTTTTAGCATGTATATCTTTTAATAGTGATAAAAAAAAAATGAATGGTCTCATGTTTTGTGCGGTAAAAAAACGTATACTACGACTAAATGAACAATGAGATGAACACAGAGTGTACAAACTAGAAGAAAACATGACAATATATTAGTGACACAAAATGAGGTAGGTCAAAGGTCAATCAACGGCTATTGTGTGTGTTAATGACATACGTACAGATGGCTAATGGGGTTATTAGCTCGTAGCTACTAATAGACCTTTCTTCATCATATTCTTTACAAACTAATGATAGCGATTATTATCAATTTTTCTTGCGGTGAGGTGCTATCACACATCTCTTTTAACTTCAAGTTCAACATATTTTTTGTTAATTTTTTTGGAAAGTGTTATTGGCACTCCAAAAATTTCATTCTACACTCCTCACAAATGTATTTTTCTTTCCAAATATAGAAAATTTGGAGTGTAAAATGAGATTTTTAGAGTGTCAATAACAATTCCCATTTTTTTTTCCACTTTAATTCATTCAACTTGACAGTCGAAAATTGAGAAGTGTGTGTGAAAAAAGTATGTGAATATCACCACCTGCAGAAATATTATCGTGTTCCTAAACTAACAAATTGAACATTACATTTCTTTGTTTAAACAGTGAACTCTTGGTTTTCTTTGACCGTTGGCAAACACATCTCTAATCTCTCCTACTAAACACTATTTATCTCAAATAAAGGGAATTTAACAGGAAAGAAAAAAATAATAGGGAAAGGAGGGTGACACAGATGGCTGCAATATGGTATAATTAGTCCACGCCTAATATTTTGCTGAAAAGTGATTAACTAGGGTGGATTTCCACACAACTCATCTTTCCACTACCCCGAATGAGAAAAAGAGTGGGGAGGGTCCAAATGTTGCTTGCCTTTAAGCATGTAGAAAGGCTAGGAGGGTTCCGAAAACAATGCACAACTATCATGAGCCCCTATGCAAACCCTAACTGTGGCCAATTAGCACTTCACATTGGAGGAAGATTCTCTACCCTCCTATTCCCATCCCTTTCCATCCTCTCCTCTCACATATTGTTTTTTGTTTTATTATCTCTATAAAAAAATTAATATAAGATGTTGACGTGGTTTAACCATGACCGTTCAAATAAAAGGGGATGGAAGAGTAGAAAGATTAGGAGAGTAGAGAATCCTCCTCTTTTTACATTTGGGTCGTGCCACTTAGTCAGAACCAAGTGTCCTTCCCTTCTAATCATTTTCCCCTAATCTTGTAATCTGGATGTTCACACTCAACCAAATAATGGACACAATTTATGGTTGATAGAATAGAATGTTTTCCAATAGTTCCATGTCCCATTGTTTACGTGGAAGAAGTACGAACGAGCTGAGATGACCATGGTACGAGCGGTAGACTTAGGTATGCTAAATTTCAACAACCGTCGCATACGTGAAATATATGTAGTTTGTTGGACATGTTTGAAGTTAACTGTCCAAAATAAAAATGGCACAAGCAGGTATGTTTGTGATTCTAATGTAGTATTAGTGTTGTGTGACTTGTGTGACCTGTGTCTCTCGATTGCACAACACCAAGCCGCATGATGTATCCCATCCGGAATTTGAGCAACCACTACATGCCATTGAAACGCCTCTTGTTTGTCTGTGCGGCGCATTTACAGAAATGGCTGCTTAAAAAAACTTAATTGGAAGAGATTTTTCAATGTGATCGGTACACGGAATGGTACACTACGTGTCACTATATAAATGGTGGAATACGTGTGTTAAAAAGTTAATAACTTAAAAAATAAAATTTCTCACCACTTACATAAAAACACGTGGTGTACCACCCGTGCTTCCGTCGTAATGAAAAGTTTCTCCTTAATTAGCTAGGTTAATTAATATTGTCCTTGAGATAGTACTGCCTAATCTTTTGCATAAACAACATAATCATAGTGGCAGGTCACACTAAAAGGCTGTTTATATTGATTAACTTTATTTCGTTAGCAATGTCTGCCTGTCTCATGGAAACTTTTAAATTCAGGACCAAAGAATATCAGTGTCAGCTAAAAAGGCAAAGAGGATGAGGCGTTTGCTTCAAGAAAGACCAGTGAAGTAGTACTACCCTATTTTAATCAAGTGCAAACACCCTGGCATGGCAGTTTAACAGAGAGAAAGCTGTACACTTGAAAATGTTTATAGCTATCTGCATGTGAATACATCATCTCGTGGTATATTAGAATTTATACTCAGATTTTGAATTGAATTTATCTCTCGATCCGAAAAACTCGAGAAGATTGGTGATTTCTGCAGTTGCTTGTACTGCAGGATTTGGTTTAGTTGATGATGGGAAATGAGATGGGTAACAACAACACTTCAGGTTTGAGAGGTATGGAAATTTGAAGTTCGTTTTGAGAAGTTTTATTTGTTTTGTGGTGCTGACGCATAATTTCGTAAGTCATGAGCTATTTGCAATTGCATTCTCCTGCAGATGAAGAGAACACAACGGTTGTTGAAGTTGGCGAAAAACCTTTGGCGGAAACTACTCGTGCAAATGAGATAAAAGAAGAAAATGGAATAGTAAATGGAGACGAAGGAACAGATTTTCATGAAAAAGTTACTAACTTGCCTTCCGATGGTCCAGAGAGAAAACGAGATCCTTCTGTTGATGATCAGATATTAGACAGAACAGGTTAAATACTTTTCCTAATACTGTTACTAAATATTATTGTCACTACTTAACACTTGGCCTTCTGTCCATAGAGCAAGAAGCTACTGAAGTTCAACCTGTTGATGAATCTTCAAATATTGTGCTGGAATCGAACAAAACAGGTGAAGAAGACTGTGAAATGCAAGCAAATATATTATTGAAAGGCTCGGGATATGAGAAGCCAATAGCACAAACGGAGGAAAGTGATCTGCAAGGAACAATCAAACATCGGCTTGAGAAGCAGGCTTCTTTCAAGAAAGGTATGTCTCCATTCTACTGGTTAAAATTTTTTTTCGTTTAGATATTTCAATCATTTATTCTGTTTTAGTACAAGTTATAGTGTTTTTAGAATTTTTTATGTAGTTCACATTAAAATTTAATTCTGTAAATTTTCTAGAAAATATGAGTATATATTTATATGAGAAGAAACGAAACAAAAAAAACCCACCATAGTACTGATATGCTATAAACTGCAACAGAGGAAGAGGAGACAATGTCCACTTCACATGATCCAGAACCTAAAGAATCAACACATTTGGAGTTAAATCATCATGAAATGGCTACAGTTCATGCTGATGACCAAACTGTAGAAGATGGCAGTGGACGTTTAGAAGTAGGAAGTGAAGACTCCCTAGGATCAAATCCTGATTTCGAGGTGAATGGCCACCTCTCGGACACTGAGGCGTTAGAAATTATGGTTGAAAGTGTTGATTGTAACACTGATCCAATTAGGGAGAAGCAAAGGGATGACTTATTACTGGAGCAGAAGGCATCCCAAGAACAATTCGAGTCCTCCGAAGAGAAGTCTGAAACTAGAGATGGAGGTAAGGTTGAATGTGGATTGAGCACCACGATTACAACGATAGCATCCAATGGAGGTAAGGTTGAAAGTCATGAGGAGTTTTCAACTGAGATGGATTTGATTGGAAATTATTGCTCCGAATTAGAGCAGGAAGCCATTCGAGCGCCTAAGTCTGCAAACTCCAAGACAGAAGCTCCTGAACCCGAAGAAAAATGCATGATTGTGGAAGAGGAAATCAGGCTAATTGAAAAAGAGTTGGAACATGGAGAGAACAACCATGATGGAAACACAATTCAATCTTGCGGAGAGCCAGTGATAGAATCAGATTCTTTCCAGTCAACTGAGCCTCAATCTGAAGCTGCAATGATTGTCTCTATACTTGAGAGTAGCGAAAAGATACGTGTATTTAATCCTTTAAGCAACAAAGATTGTCGAACTGAGGAGACGGAAGTTGCTGAGAAAGGCAACCTAGCTGTCATGATGTGTGTCGAAAACGAAAGTGAGGCTTCTGAGTACCACTTCCTGAACTTGGGAGAGAAAGTTGAGGTGGTCCCGGAACTTGGAATGGTTCCAATGGAGTTAACTGTCGTGCATTGCAATGACGAGGAAAAGGAGGCAACAGAGAAGACAACTGCTGAAGAAAATGGGAATAACACTGAACCTTCGTGTGCAATTGCTGTTGATCATGATCAAGCAGAGGCTCTGCCCTTTCAAAGCACCAATGACTCAATCCTAAATTGTAAGCAAGAGAATTGCAGTGACTTCTTTGCTACGAAAGGTTCCACTGTTGATTTCAATAACTGGATAGCTGAAGCATTAGTCTCCATGAACAAGTTGGCACTCGACATGCCTGATCAACATGTTACACAACGTACCAAACCATCTCAAGCAGCAGCAGAAGCAGAAGCAGAAACTAAAATTCCAGCCAGCCAATCCAATGAACAATGTGAAAAGGTTGAAACATCTGAATCAGTAAGCTGTGATTTTGAAACACAAGAAAATGTGGGAAGATCCAGCACTGAATCAGATGTTGATAACTTGAATGTTCGTGCTCGGATACAAAAATCTCCAAGCTTCAGCCTTGATCTCCAAAATGAAGCAAGAACAGAGGAATCGGATTCTCCCCCTTTGCTGTATCATGACAAGGCTGCAATAGAAGGCTCAACAAGCCAAGGTGATGATGTTACCCTTGGAAGCTGCATCAAGTACACCGGATATGAACAAGGTGTTTCACAGTACCAAGCAATGCCGGTGGAAGAGAAAGTTATCACATTGGAAACAAGTAACTCAGAGAAGTCAAATACTTCATTCCTAGGATTCTTGAAGGAAGAGGAAGAAGCTGGTATTGTTGTTACACCACATGAAGATGATAACCGGTCGACTGCTGAAGATTCAACCAAGAATCTCTTGGAATCACATACTAAAGAAGCTGCTAGGGATCCAACTACTTCATCGAAAGGTAAAGCAAGGCGCAGGCAGCGGTCTTCTCTCTTTACCAACTGCATGTGTTGTGCAACTGTGATTAACTGAATACCTCTTAATTCATATGCTCCGAATATACCGGTTTTGATTGGTGATTTTCTCTCTAATTAATTTGAGTTCTCTGGGAAATAGAGTTCTGATCAGGAGGGAGACGGTAATTTTCTTGGTTATTCTTTTACTTATTTGGCTTAAAACTTATTTTCTTGGTTACTTTGAGAAGCCAAGAAAGAGTGTTTGTTTTCACTTGTTCCATCTGCTTCTTTATTTACTTATTTGGCTCAAAACTTACAGTACCTTGTGGTGTAAGTTACCGTCTGATGTAATTCCATCTATTTATTTGACTGAGAGATAATTAATTTGTAAGGTTTTGGAGGGAATTGTATTAAAGGCAGCTATATATGGTGCTTCTGATTGTAATATTTGTTCATTTTTGTTCATATAATACAATGATTTGATAAATTATTGTGTCAACTTAAACCTTTGAGGTTAGTGTTGTCTAACAAAAATTGCTATTTTTCAGTATTACTATCATCACTGTTTAACCTTTTGATTATGATGCAAAAGAGATGGTATGAGCCAAATTGTTAAACCTATCATCAGAACTTCTAGTATCGCGGTCAAAGAGAATCTTGAATACCACCAGCTGTACGTAACTATGCATTTATCTTTCTTGTAACTTATATTGTAAAATTAGCCGGAGAGAAATAAATATAATATAATATATACAACCAGCGACATGACAAAGTGAAATGCGAGAAGAAAAAACTGAAAGATCAGTGCAGTTATGGAGGAACCAACAAAGCACCGACCATAGATTCCTGATTGAGAGTCATTTTTTAAATCTGGATTAGGACAATGGTTGGCCTAAGCAAACTGGGACCAGGCCAGACAGAGAAGGACATGATGGCCTTGAAACATACCATACCATATACACAACCGAGATCTGATCAACCCAATATTGCTTCACATAATACCAGGCCATGTCTACATTTAATTCTTTCACATTTGATACATCGAGCCATAATCCAACCTTTTTTTTCTTCCAATACAAGCAATATCTCCTTCATCTTAATTTAAATTGTGAGAAGAAAGATTCAAACTCAAATATGCAGAGAGAAGCACATTTAGATTAGTGAATATGATTATGTTCGTCTCTCAGCAGAACTGAAAGCCTCTTGAGTGCTAAGACATAGTCAAAGCAGATGAGTTGCAGTGTAGGTTTAGGGCACACAGAGATAGAGACGAAAGTTTCCGCATTCCACGCGGTTTTGAGGACGGTCTAAGGTTTGAACTTTTGAAGCCAAAGACTTGGGGGAAATATGAAGTCATTGACTCAATGCAAAGAAACTAACGTGAAAGGAACAGCTTATCCTTCTCCTTTTCCCAAAACATGAAATCCAATTCATATTAGAAACCACATTTCCACCCATTGATCTTGGTCAAAGTCCGACCTCACGACCAAAAGTTGGAGGAACTTCAAATCAAGAAACCCAGTTGGAAGATAATCTTATAAATTACCCAAAATAAACAGACAAAGAAAAAAGAACAAACTATTTTCACGTTTGTTTTTTCTTTCTTTTTTGTTATATTCTGACTTTTGAATTGAAGAATCAATAAAATAAATAAATACAAGTGTGCAAAAGAGAAAAAAATTGTGCAAAAATCACTCCAAAAGAAATTGGAATGAAATGAATATAAAACAGAAGATATAAATGGTTGAGCTAAAATATATCACATTGAACAAAGATTTTGATACATCATCACATTGAAGCACACCATGATTCTGACTAACTAGAAATTGACAAATAATACAATATGGAATTGAATAAACTGAACAAATCAAAGGGGTACTAGTCAAGTACTCCTATATTTTTGGTCATTTGACAACATGAATACAAGTTTATTGCTTGAGGGCTAGTGATGAATTTGAATGAGGGAATTTTGTTCAATATGGATCATCCAATGGTCATCATCATCTTCACAAATTCATCGTAATTCACTTGTCCGTCACCGTCCAAATCCGCCTCATTTATCATCTGCTCGACCTCTTCGTCGGTCAATTTTTCGCCTAGATTGATCATTACATGCCTCAACTAAAAAAAAAAAAAAAAGAGCAAGAACATGAACAAACATGATTATGTGAAGTGTAGATTCTGTTGGAAATAAAAGGTCCATGTGGAAAACAAGATAAACATTGTCTAATGAAGGTTTGGTGAGTGTTCATTGCATGCGAAAATGTACAGGGAATCAAGATACGGATAGATCTCCTAAGAACTTGGGCTGATGCCATCTCTGATCATGGAGGGCTGGATGTTGTCTTTGGCTATATTTTAGACTTTTCATCCTCTAAAAAAAAAATTTTTAAGATCACTTTAGAGTTTTTTTTTTTTTTTTTCATCTCTAACTATGTAGGGTTTAGAGTTAATTTTTTTCATCTCTAACTACGTAGGGCTATATTTTATTATTTTTGGGGGAAGGGGGACTTAGTCTGTTATTGGATTACATGTTTTCTGTCATGTGATCAAACTTAGCATTACTCTTTAGGGGTAATGCTAAAATGTTTAGACTAAATTTTGTAAACTAAATGATATGGAAGTTGATGATTAGATTATTACTTAAGTGTTGATTAACATGCTTATTTCTTATTGGTAACATATCATGTAGTCTATCTAGCATTATTTCCTTTAATCCTTTTGTTGGAGACCAATTTTGTCAATTTAGGACTAAATGTAGCATAATCCTTGATTGGAGATGGCCTAAAAGGATGTGATTTACTTAGATTAAATATTGGGAATTATTTCACGAATACCCAAATAAAACATTTTATAAGCAAGTATTAGTATCACTTAAGCCATATGATTCTCACACTAATATTTTTCTAACTGCATCCTGATCAGAATCCATGCTGGCAATCCCTGCAATGAAGCCATCACTAATTCTGAATTTGGTGGCCTATCAGAGGTTAACAGCTCGAAGCTTGTAGGCCATTAGGTCGTTGGTATTAATAATATTGTATATGGGGAATAACCTCACATTTTTTAGCAAGGGCTTAGGGAAGGCAGATTTGAATAGAGGTCTCAATGCAGAGGAGTAAATCGTAATCGTTCTTAACTGCTTGAATTATAAATTCTATGTTGAGTAAAATTTCTTTTTGGAAATAATGTTATCACTTTTTATATATTACAGTCTCTTCTATGTTGTTATATGTTTTTTTCGGTTTCTTAACTATGTTTTGGTGTTAATATATGTTCTAATGCAACACTATGAATAATCATTTCAAACACATGAAAAACGTGTTTTGTGAACAAAATGTTCACAGAATTAGACTAACTGGCTTAATCGCCAGTGGAATTTATTTGATAAATTCAAATTAAGCTGATAATAATTAACCTTTTATTCAAAGGAATCGTTGCGTATGAATTTAATTAATGAGATGGAATTTTAATATTGTGTTTTACCTCAGTAGCTGAAATGTATCCATTCTGATCCTTGTCAAATACTTTGAAGGCCTCTTTGAGCTCCTCCTCTGCATCAGTTTCCTGATGCATATATACATTCATACAAACATAATTAAGAACACCAATATGGCATTTTAAGACTAACTAATCTTTATATAATCAAGCTATATATCTGCAGTGCCATGCATATATAATTTTATACCTTCATTTTGTTTGCCATTAAACTCAAGAACTCTGCGAACTCAATGGTCCCATTTCCATCAACGTCCACTTCGCTTATCATGTCCTGAAGCTCCTCCTCCGTCGGATTCTGATCCAGAGACCGAATCACCGTCGCCAGTTCATCCACAGTAATGCAACCTAATAAAACATGTACATGTTCAAAATGTTTTCCGTCAATGCCAGTTCATATAGTTATCAAACGAGCGCCTAGTTTTTGTGCACACACTTCTAAATCTGAGAAGGTAAAAAAACTATATATAGCTGGCTAATGCAAGAACATGTTATATATGTTTATATATTATAGAGAATAAGGACTAACCAAGAACGGAGGACATGATAGTAGGAAACTCACCATCTCCATCCTTGTCAAATACACAAAATGCTTCTTTAAACTCAGCAATCTGTTCTTCGCTTAGTACGTCTGCCATCTTCTTTACTTGGCCTTTCAAAATACAAATAAGTCTAGAGAGAGAAAAAGAGTTCTGAGAGAGAGAGAGAGAGAATGTTGAGTTAGAGTATAGCTCAATCTTAGCTGGGTTTAAGTAGAAGTCCTCCAATGGGGTAATTAATAGGCAAGTGCGAGCATATTTTCATTGTTTAATATTTTAATAAACTGGTAATAATAAAATAGAGAAGTGTTATTGGCACTCCAAAAATCTCATTCTACACTTCATTCAAGTGTATTTTTCTTTTCAAATATAAAAAGTTTGAAGCATAGAATGAGATTTTTGAAGTGCCAATAACAATTCTCATAAAATATAAGAAGAAGAAGAAGAAGAAAGTAAAATTAGAAATGGGTGGTCAAATCAAAGCTTATATATGCATGACTGGAATTTGTTGTTACAGTCTTGGCTTTATTAAAGAGAATCATATGACTTCCAAATCTTTAGCTTTTTTTCATAGTTTCTACATGGAAAGCTTATATATGCATGACTGGAATTTGTTGTTACAGTCTTGGCTTTATTAAAGAGAATCATATGACTTCCAAATCTTTAGCTTTTTTTCCTAGTTTCTACATGGAACTTAGTGAAAGGGAAGCAATATATATATATATATTAACAATTTAACCGTTTATTTTTAGGTTTTGTCTTACAAAAAATGTGTATTTGAAATCATCCAAACCAAAAATATACGAACAGTTAAATAAAGTTAAGAGTGGTCCTATAAAATATAAAATATAGTCGTCATACATATGGTTGTAGAAAGTTTTAGGCAGATATATGTAGCTGCTTCACTGTAAATGCAGATGAATAAATATAAGAAAGGACAGCTGTAAGGGTTTGATGTTTGGGAGACACAAGGCTTTCAAAGACTAGGACGCTGAGGATATGGGGAGGTGTGTAAATTGCTCCCACAATCAAATTTTCCAGCCCCAGAAAGCACGCTGCATTTCTTATTTATATCTTTTTCGTTTTATTTTTTCAGCTTTCTCTCTCATTCGATTCGATTTGAGTTGTTTATTTTTTGTTTAGATGAATAAACAAGTTCATATTTGTTTTGACTTTTTTAGAGTTGATTTTTATATAAGTTTGAATTATTTTACAAATAATAAATGCCAAAAAAGTACAACAAAAAGATGCGAGCCACAAGTTCGGTAGCAATAGCACTCTCTTAATTAGAACACAAAATACTGGTAATAGTACTTGGAATTTTCAAGGCGTTTACATGGATGGTGTCTGCATTTTGCGTATGTTTTGCCTTTCTTATTTTTTTCTTTATTTTAAGAATGGGGGATAACTGGTGATAAGTTACGATTTTCTATCTTTTTTGGGAGTTGGAAAGACTCATAGAAACATTTCAGCATTTCCCTGACCATAAGTCTGGTTTCCACACCAACAACATATTTCAAACCCGAGTTCTCTAATTTTTCATTTAAAAAAAAAAAAACCTCGTAATCCACATTTTACTACTTGACCTCTAGTTACATATTCCTTATTTTTGGTCCTTCGCAGGTTTGGAAAGCATATTCGAATTTGATCATTCTCAAGGAACATGCTTCGTTAAATAAAAGGAAAACTAATGAAAAAAGTTTGAAAATTTTGAGTTTTAACGATAAAGACAAAATAAAGGATAAAGTGAATAATATCATGATTGATTTTTTAGTATAAAAATATAATTCTTTATTAAAATAAATAATATCAAAAACTTTTCGTTAAAATTCTCTTAAATAAATGAAGTATATATGAAAGAAAGTATAGCATTCGAGTTCAACGTAACCCTGTTATCACAAAAAAAATAATAATAATAATAAAGGTTCAACATAACCCTTATCACACATGTCACTCCTTTATTTTACGATCGAAATCGTGGTACGGCGAATTAAAAAACAACACATCAGATGCAGTCGACATGATGCCACGTGTCAACTTTCACTCAGATGTGAAGGAAGTAACTTTTATTGATTGACTCAACAACTGATACAATTCATATCCTTCGTCACCAAAGAAAGTAACCCACTTCTCCCAACTAAGGGCTCGTCTGTACGTTCCTTTAAACAACTGAATTTGATTTTTGATAAAATGTTTTTAGAATTAAATTTTACTAAAATGCAAATTAATTGTAAAAAAAATACTTGAAGTGCTTCTAATAAGAAGTATATTTTGGATGCTTTTAGCAAAAACACTTCAACTGTTTTTATAATTCAAAAATATTTTATTTAAAAGTGCTTTTAGTAATTTAAAACCACTTGACAAACGAGCCCTAAACAACCACCAAAACAGAATCTAATTACAATTCCCATTGATATGATGCTGACACGTGACATTAAAAAAAAAATTTCAGTATGCTGAAAACACGGCCAGGTATATCAAGCGTACAAATACAATTGGTTAAAAATTTGAAAAAAAAAAAAATCCTAACTGATTGTATTTATTACACTTGGTGTAACGAGCCATGTTTTTAGCACACTGAAAAATATCTCAATGAAATGAGGCTTGAATGTGGAAGGCATAATGACATCTGGGAATTTAGTCTTGAAAACTGAATGCTCCTCCCAAGCAGCTGTAGCATCATCCCTTGAGTGAAGTTGCCATTGAAATTTGGTCTTAAAATTTGGGATTGAATATTTCTTTGTTAGTTTAAAATTTGGGGTTGAATGTTTCTTTGTTTGTTTTTCTATAGTATTCTTCGAGAAGCCAAAATTTGATTACCTCAAAACCCAACTTCCATAGACTTACACTTCAAGTTTGTTCATCATCTTCCGGCTAAAAGCATTGACACCTTCCAACATTTTAAAACGAAATATTATGACATAAAAGCAACACGAAATTACGGATCAACTAAGTCACATGTTCAACACAGTTCCAAAAAACTTATGCGGTAAAGGTGCGTCCCCCGCAGCACAAATTCACAGACGTGCGTTTGTCAAATGAAAGAGATTATCTTAACCGGCTAGCTTCACCCAAGAAAGGGAAAAGAAGGGATCAAACCGTAGGAAATGCTGATAATCCCTTCACATTTTGTAACTCCTGTTTCAGATAGGCTGGCCCTTTGGAACAATTTGATCTTTAATCCACATGTAAATTGGAACCAGCACATAGTAAGCTCCTGCAGTTGCACCGAGAATGAACCGAAAAAGAAACACCAATGGATTCACAGGCTTCCTGACATCCTCCACCTTTGGACCAAGCTGCACCAAAGCAAGCATCAAATAAATACGAGAAGTAAATCTATCAAAGCAAAAATAAGCCTCCCACGTAAACCTACTGCATTTTCTGCTCAATTTTCAATAGATATCATCTAGGTACACAAGTAAATCCTCAATAGCGTAGATGAGCATCTTCTGATTAAATGGTCCTCGCCTATAACGACTCACAAACTTAAGTGTCCCCAAATTTGCTTTTGAACTAAAACTACTATATACCAAATCTTCATGTAGACCCTCATATGTATTCAAATTGTCCAAATCCAAAATCTTATTAGATAGCATTAATTAGTATTGCTTCCTCCTGTTTTCTGCTTTTGCTTCTAAAATGAACCACAGCCAGCGTTGTCGCCAACACCACCACTACTACTAATACCTTTACCACAACCACTAGAACACCATCACCAACATCACCCTTTCCGCTAATTCAAGCACCGTCATGGCTGCCCAGAGTCACACCTGCCATTACAATTTCCACCAGCATCACCATTTATGTCACAACCACCACCACTGTTATGCACCGTCACTAGTAGCTAGTACAAGAACTGACCACCATAACCTCTCCCAGCACACAACAATTTATATACTTGTGTTTAACTTGCATATTTCACTGTTTCTAGTAGAATTTTGAAACAATCATGAAGAAATAAGAGAATATAAAAACTCCAATGAAATTCTTGCAACCACCTCCACCGCCATGACCAAATCATTTCTTGTACCACAACGAATCACTACAGTCGTGTTTAATTTCCAAACACATCTAGTTTCCGAAAGAATTTGTAAACAAATATTAAAACAAAAACGTATACGCAGTTTTAAGAAAACAATAACATGGAAAGGTAAATGTATCCAAAAACATGGCATCAGGAAGAAGAGAAATCCTCGTAAAAATAAAGATTGAAAAATAACATGTATCAGGGTGTTCGTTAATATGCAGAAACCATGCCATATCACCTTCTCTGGAACAAACTTCATTCTTAAGTTGCCAGCTCAAAAGTAGAATAACGATGCCTCTAGACAAAATATTTCAAAAGTGTAGCAACAAGCAAGTCTCTAATTTGAATTGGAAGAATTATTTATTGGACTACATGCCATTTGATATGACAAAAAAATCAAGCAGAATTTTCTGTCTTCTGCTAGTTGATGAGCTATTTTATAGTTAGCGATGATTTCTTAGATAAAATAAATTCTTTACACAACCCCAAATTGTTATTGCAAGATATTGCTATAGACATGTGAGAGTCCAGACATTAATCAACCAACAAGAGTTTCATTCACTATAAAAAGAGACTCCAACATAAGCCCCAGAACATAGAAATCAATTACAGATAAAGAAATATATTACCTGGAGAGGGGAGTCCCCGGATACGGGCTTAACACCTGTCACAGAGCAACCCATAATCAAGCCATGGCGGCGGACACCACGGTACCATTTTGGACCAATTCTTTTCAGTTGAACATCTTTGAAACCAGCATTTTTGAACCACTCAATGTACTCTTCCTCCTTTGGGAAGAGCATCCACACATCTGCAAAGAAACGAGACAGCCAAAAGGTTGGGTGCACAGGGCCTATAAGGCAAGCCCTTCCTCCTATTTTTAGTACCCTATATGCTTCCTTGATTCCACGCTGTGGGTCTGGCCAGTACTCAATACTGAGAAACAAAATATTGAAATTGCATAAGACAAGATAAATACTAATGCTTTCGTTAATTAAGATCAACCACAAAACCAGCATATAACTTCTTCTCATTCACCTCAACGAAATTTGAATTAAGCGATAATAACCTGAGCTAAATTTAGGATAAGATCAAAGTTCCAATGACAAAACTCGTTCTTTATGATACATTTCTACACCTGAACTTCAAATAAATAACCCCACTGCTCAAAACCCCACCTGACATTCCTTAAATACAAACACATTACACTTTGAAATTCCTTTAATTGCAAACTCATTACACTGATTACAGGAAGCAAAACAAGCAGAAATTGTACCTTCCAGCAGAGACATATCGATCCGCGTAATCAGTTGGGAACGGCAGATCCTCGGCATCCCCTTCAATTATCTTGCATTCTTTCAAGGGCTCCTTCTCCTTAGCCTTGGCAAGTTGGTGCGGCGATTGGTCAAGAATGGTCACATTCTTGGCATCCACATGCTTAACAACGCCAAGAGTCGTAAACCCAGTTCCACCTCCAACATCCACCACCACCATATTCCTATCGTAAAGTTCAGCGGGCTCGAGCGCATCATCCCGCATATCCTCAGTCCAATGCCCAGGGTTTATAACATGATCATACACTACAGACAAAAACCTATAGAACCAGAAAGCTTCCTGCTTGTGCTGTATGAACCTAGGCTGGGAAGCAGGCCTTGAGGATGATACACTGCATATGGGTCCCACTAAAGTTCTGGTCTTTTGACTCCTACCGCCATAGCTCACTAAACCCTTCTGGGAAAAACCCCCATAAGGGTAATTTTTCCCACCAGAACCTAACCCACTTGGTGCTACTGCTATTATTCCATTGACAAATTTGAGATTCTGAGCTCCGTAAAGCATCGAAATCGCCATGATACGGTAAAAGAAGGAAAACCCACAAATTTAAACAGGTAAATTTACACTTTTTCTCACTGATTACTGGAAACTAAGGTGAAAAATGGCAGTGAGGATTGAGATTTACAGTGAAATGGGAACGCAAGCAGCAAACACAGTCGACTCCTGGTAATTGGAATAGTGGGAATTCATATATGCGAAAATTGAGAAAGGAAAGGATTGGAAAATCGGAAGGGCTTACCGACACACGTATGTGTGTTGTGCGGAGATGAAGATTACAGGCAGACAGTGTGTTAGGATGCCAGATGGCATCATCTGTGATTAACAATTGTACGGTAGAATTTATTAGGTTGAGCAATTCGGTAAAGATTGTAAGGAGTTGGAGGTCGGCATTAATAGAGGCTTGTAAATAAAGAAAAGCAGTTAATGAAAAGTCTATTATTTTGGTATCTCTCTCGGTACAATCGTAGAAGACGTAGAGTAGGTTCAATCATCGGTATCGGAGCTTAAGTTTGCAAGAGGGGACGACCTGGAAAGGGCTATCTTAACGGGACGATCAAAGGATGCGCCGCCGTTAAGAGGGAAAGCCACCAAAGCAAGGGCCTCCGTGAGCGTCGACTTTCGAAGAGTGATGTAATGTTATGATCCCGTAGTCGATATCGACTACACTTATAGGAGTGTAGGGATTCTTAAGTCATTAGGATCCTCCCACTGGATTAATCTTTTGTGTTAGACTCTTCTGCTTGAGTACCTAACAGAGTGTACTTGTGTCAGTGTGTGACTCTCGGTTGAATGAGCACCACACGTTGCGGCAGTACTGGTGGTGCCTATCCCTATCAAGTAAAACGGCCAAAACGGCGACGTATTATTCTCTTTTGGCGTATTATGACACGAAGCATTTTGTGCCTCGTAGACGAGACAAGGGGTGGCGGTTGCGAGTCTTGTGACATTTTCATAGGGACAAATCATGACAAGTGAAATTTATCCATTTAACTTTTGATAATGGTTAGATAGTGACATATTTGACTTCCGAAAGGTGTAAAAACAGTAACGTGTATATCTGATGAGTTAATTTAAAAGTAAATTGTAGTAATTGTTTTTTAATTTTAATCAAATTTAAGTAATGATCTTTCAACTGAAAATCCATTACCATTAGTCTCTTAACTCATCAAAAGATGTAGTTATGATCATTTTTTTCAACTTTGTCAAAACAAGTTATGTTGGAAGGACCATTACTACAATTGGATTAAGGTTGAGGGACTATTTCTTTAGTTAGATTAAAGTTGAGAGACCAATAGTAATGAATTTTTAGTTGAGGGACCATAGCTACACGTTTTGATGAGTTGATGAACCAATAGTAATAGATATCTAATTGAAGGATCACTGCTCCAATTGAGTTAAAATTGAGGAACCATTGCTTCAATAAGACAAACTTTAATTGTACAATGACTCCTCAACTTTGGTTTGGGATCAGGATCCTCGCCGGATCCATTCCCTAGGGATCCTAGGAATCATGCAATCGTGTCCGTTCACCGTATATCGCACGATTAGAAATCATTTAAAATTTAAAATTCAAATATAAATAGTACCTAGCGAAAACTGACTGCACAATATACGATAAACGGACATGATTACATGATCCCTAAGATCTCTAGGAAATGAATTCGGCGAGGATCCTGATCCTCAACTTTGGCCTTTGTAAGCAGTCACTAATTAAACGGATGGTTTCAGTAAAATGACTAATTTGGCCTTATTGGAAACGTGTTGGTCATCTGTTATTCCATTCTTCAGCTATCGTTGGCTCCTTTTGACAGCGAGAACCGTCGACCGCTCCTTCACCGCTGCTGCGTTTACCCTCTATCTTCCTTCCTCATACTCAATCCACTACTGCTTTAATTCATATGTTGTTCTGTCAACCAAAAAGCCAGAGCCCTGTTTCTCCAACTCTCTCCTACAGCAGAACCACCGCCACCATCAGGTGCGGCAGCTCTTTTCCTTTCCCCGTTCCTACTCCTCCACTATCCTCTGTCTTTATTCTTCTTGTTTCTTCTCTTTAATTTGTATTACTTTTTTCTATCAAGCTTTTGAAAATATTTTGGCTTAGAATTTTGTTTTGTGTGATTGTACTTGCAGAGCAAGGAGAACGTTACCCCCAATGATTACTTTAAAAAAAAAAAAAAAAAAAAAAAAAAAAGAAAAGAAGAGCAATTTGGTTCTGCCTCAAACCTACAACGAGTAAGATGAGTAAGTTCCTCTGAACTGTGATTTTTAGGGTTTCGAAAAAGGTTATCGGCTAGAAATAGTTTGAGATTTTGGGAGTTAATGTTTTGAGAAATAGCTCTGAATTTTTGGTTTTATTTTTGCTGATTTTCGAAGTGGTTGTGGAAACCGGTTCTTTTGAACCAGTTTAATCGGTTTTAGTGATTGCAAGTGGAGTGGGTTTTTGAATTTGTTTAGCCTATCTCAAAAGGTCAAGATTATATTTCCCTTCATTTTCTAAGTAACCAAACAGAAAATTAGCTCTCTCTCCTTTGTTATGTTTAACTTTACCAATTGATATTTTAAAATTTTCTTAAGTTACTTCAACTATTAAGTTTGAAATAATTGAATACTTGAAAATTGGGTTTTGTTTGATTGTTTGTGCCAATTGAGCTAATCTTTTGTTGTGCAGCAACAAGGAGAAATGAGTCTGCCGGAGGACTTTGAAGGATGATTGTTGTTGTTGCTGCTATGGATATGCCGGCGGAGCCTTTTGGAGGGAGAGTTTAAACTGGAGCTGTGCCCAAGGTGACCCTGATCCTTTTCCAAATTCTCACATTTGTGGTTGTTATTGAATGGTATGCATATGGAAGAAATATGGGAACCATTGAAATGTTGAATACTTTGATTTTGTGCATTTTTTCAAGGAATGGGAGAACCTTTGAATAAGTATGCTTCCTTAATTGAAGCAATTCATGTCAGTTGTGCATCTAATCTTATGTAGATCGGCATTATTCATGCTATCAAAAAGCTCGATAGTGATCTTCTAGCTATGGATTAGCGGTTTCACTTCATGCATCCGTCCAAGAAATCTGTTGTCGGATAATGCCTGCAGCTCGGGCTTTTCCTTTAGTAAAGCTTATGGATACATGGCAAGACTACCAAGAGGCTTTTCTGACCGGAAAGAAAGGCTAAAATCCATTATGATATATTGTAAACAAGGTTAGAAAACATATAAATTTAGTTTGAAGTAGCAATGTGGAATAACCTGCCACATAGATTCCGTCCAATATTCACGCCAAACATTTCCAGTTGCATCACGTCCCATTTTTTCTGAACCAAGCTCCTTGTGGCCAAACTCATCTGCAGCCTCCCAGTACTTATCTTGCCACCCAGTAACTTGGTCAGCACGACTCAGTAACTTGGTCAGCACTAATACCTCTGTTCATTGTCCACTTGCAATTCAACCCATCAGGCCTCTGCTCAATTCCAGATTCCTTCCACTACCTAGATCCATCCGTATTCACTCCATATGATGACGCCTCATCCACCGCATCAAGAGCCTGAGCTGCCTCTGCTGCATGTGCTGAAAACTCATCACCAAGTTCATGTTCCTCGCTCAAGGAAGGTGCCTCAGAGACGTCCACTTTCTCAACCTCCATCAGTGACTGTAAAGGAGGAAGAGGAGGGTTTCGATTGGGTTCTTGAAGCTTACTCTCCAAGGGAATTGAGAGATAATCTACAGATCGTTCTTTCTCTAGTACCGGATTGCTTAAAATTGACTTTGCTGAAGTTTTCCTCGCTGTCGGCAAGTAGCTGACACCATCTGAACCTTTATCACCACCCTGAGGGGGTTCCCATGACCAAAAATCAGGACCTGGAGTCCCGGTCCTTGAAATTTCCGATTGAGGCACTGGAACAGCTACACTCCTAATCTGCGCTCCTGTTGGAACTACAGACTTTTTAATATCCATTACAAACAAAATGCTGAAATGGCTGACATACAAGTTACAAGAAACAAAATAAATAAATAAATAAATAAAAAGGCATCAGTTCAATTGATAACAAAATTCAGATGCTCATCCACTGCCTACTTCAAATACTAAATCAGCATGCCATTACTTCCCACTGCAACTAAAAGTTGTACCCCGTCGACTGCAGGGTGTATTTCCTCGTATTATCCAATGCCAACATATGTTACAAATTCGCAACTCTAACTAAAATAAAAAGAGTTAATTGATAAGTGAGAAATGTATATTGAAATGTTAATGTGATACACTGTTCTAAATTTGTCGTATTTTATATTATCAAACGTATGAAATTAACAAATTGGCCTTGAAGCATGAACGTTGACTTTCGTTGACCACCTCAACGTAACGCGTATTACTAATTTTCTTAGTTTATTTTTATCCTACTCATTGCCACGAACGCATAGGCACGAACAGATTCGAATTTGGAGTTGTAACGAAGATTTTACATTACGAAACGTCGAACATTTTTTCGGATATTTCAAGTTTCGTCTTTAGCGACCTTGTTTTGTGAGCCACTAGGGCCCACATGTTTCCCCTTGTACCAATAAGTCCCCGTCCCCTTTTTTGAAAAAAATATCTAGCACTCTCTTTCTCTCTCTCAAACTCTCTCCTTCACCTCTCAGCCCTCTCATTTCTCTCTAAAAAACCAGCCCTCCCTGAAGGCAGCACAAACAACAACAACCATGACTACATGACCACCTTCCTTTGTAGTTCCTACGAGTTCCTGAACCAGAAAATAAAAGAAAAACCTTTCAAAAACTCACTTCCCAAGCTGCGCTATAGAAGGAACCCAAGGTCCCCCCGTAGGTTTTTCGACGTCCTGAACCAATTTACGATGTCCGTTTTCCCAAATTCAATTGTTTTAATAGAGTTTTATTAATTGGTCCTTTTATGTGTTTAGGTGCGTTTGTTAGTGGCGTTTCCGTCCCTCCTAGTTTGAACGGCTCTTCGACGACGGAGTATTTGTGGGTGGACCCCTTCCAAAATGTATCATTTTATTACTAGAAATGCATACATGAAAATCATGATTTTATGATTACGTTTTATGAAACATTTATGAGTAAATCGGATTTATGCTTTATGAAATATCATGCTTTATCGAATTTATGTTTACTGAGATATTTATGAGCATGATTTATGATATGATGTTTGAGCTATGGAGCTCCGATAAGATATATTTTGGAAAGACTATGTTCATGATTTTCTGTACTTACTTAGTGGATATTCATTTATATATGCCTTCGGGCAGGTGATTTAGGGCCTTCAGGCAATTGACACTTATATATGCCCTCGGGCGAACGATGTAGAGCCTACAGGTGGAAGATTTATATATGCCTTCAGGTGGGTGATCTAGGGCCTACATGCAGAAGATTTACCTTCGGGCGGGTGATGTAGGGCCTTTGGGCAAATGATATCTATATATGCCTTTAGGCAGGTGATGTAAGGCCTTCGGGCGAATGATACTTATATATGCCCTTCGGGTGGGCGATGTAAGGCCTTCGGGTGATTATGATACCACTACTAAGCACATTATCTATAATATATGTTTTACGAAGGTTTTATGACATGCTAGGGTTTTTGGAAAACCTATTACTTATTATGCTATATGAGTTTTCTAAAATTGGGGGTTAGTACGTTGAAGAGTAATTGTTTTAGTATTACATATATAATAACTTGGTTCAGTCATATTTTATTTTGCACCCCTTCAGGACCTAGGAACGAGGCATACAACCCGAGCTATGATGCATTCCCATATTAGTGAATTTGTGTCCTCCTCTCTGCGTCGTACATCTCTTGTAATTGCACTTTTTGATATTCCTTTCGCTTGTATTTCGAATTAATAGTATACTCTGAACATGTCATGCATTATCACTTTTAAATTGGTGACAGTTGAATATTATCTTTTATTAAGATTTGTACTTGATTACTATATTGCGTAGTTACACGCGAATTTATATGCATGTTTTACATGTTCTTTGTATATGCATTCATGAAATGACTTGCATCACCTTCAGTTGTTGGCCAGTACGTGGCCATCCCATTGTCCTTTGGACACCGGGATCTGGGTGTGTCAGATTGGTATCAGAGCATACTTAGGACTTCATTATTTCCACTTTGTTGTCATAATCCTTCGTGCAGCCACAATCTTTCGTCTTTCTAAATCTTGTTTGCCTCTTATCAAAACCATGGATATTGGTGGTGGGAATATGCCTCGTCGGCCTCGTTCTGGTTTGATGGGTGGAATTCAACAATTAACCTCCGCTCTACAACATGTTTTCCCTGTTTGTAAGGAGGCCAAGGATTGGCTCGAGAAAATGGACACTTTAGAGGGTATGTCCTGCCTAGCGGCTGATTGGGCAAAGACTGCAGGTTACTTTATCCAGGGTAGTGCGAGATTTTGATGGAAATCAATGAATAACTCTCGGCCATCTAACTCAATGATGACTTGGGCTACTTTTAGGATACTCTTCAGTACACACTTTTTGAGCCCCTAGTATCAGTTGAGAAAGATACAGGAATTCTCGAGTTTGCGCCAGGGCAATTTAACGATCATGGAGCTGGATAGTACTTTTCGACGATTGGGGAGACACCACTACCCGGTCTATGAAACCCCTTAGAAGATGATGGTACAACTTGAAATTCCTTTGAATATGACATATGTGAACTCTTCGCACCACAAACTTATGCATCTTATGAAGAGATAATTCAGGCAGCGTTGAGGGTTGAACAGTCACGTTGGAACGGAGTTACCCAGAATCACCTCGAAATCAGAATTAGCAAGGTCAAGGTTTCAGATCTTGGAGCACGAGGGAGCCTTCCACTCATTTCTCTTCTTTCGACCCTAGACACTCATTTTCATTCAAACGTCATGGCCAAGGTTCGGGATCTTCCAGTGAGGGATCTGGCAATGAGATAGCGAGACAGTCTTTTAGTCACTTTAATCCATGAGCATTATAGGTCACTTTGGTTGATCGTTTTGATCACCAAAATGACATCTTCTTACCTGAAGTAAGAGGCCTTAAACTTCAAGAATAAGGGCAAAGCATCCGAAACCATGGATGCAGATATGTGATATCGTTGTGGTTCAAATGATCATTGGTCCCATGTTTGCCATGCTCTCTAAAAGGTTGTAACTGAATAACATTCTCGTCGTAAGAAGTTTGAATTAAACTTTGTGCAAGTGGACGAACCAGAGAGTACCAAAATAGAGGTTTCTGACTTTCAAGAGACCATTACTCCTATGGAAGATTAGAATCTTAGATTTAAACTATTTTTCTAGTTGAAATTTAGACATTAGGGTCGAATTCCAACTAGTGGCCGAACTCCTTCTTGTTTTTGGTTATTTTTGAACAATTTTCCTTTATGTTTGGATTATTTGTTAGTGATTTGTTTTTTGGATATTAAGTTTTTAATTAATTACCATCCTTGAATACTTAAAATTATTTTGAATGAATATTTGTTTTTAGAACTTTTATGCATGTGACCGATTCAAATTAATTTTC
Organism: Pyrus x bretschneideri; assembly: GCF_019419815.1. NCBI lineage: Eukaryota > Viridiplantae > Streptophyta > Magnoliopsida > Rosales > Rosaceae > Pyrus > Pyrus x bretschneideri. The sequence goes on from NW_025999798.1 coordinate 11,445,578, forward strand.
ATTTTAGGGATGATTAGTGGGGAAGTTAATTATCTGGCAGATAGGGCAACCACGCACACTGTTTTACGTGAACGCATCTATTTCACTAACTTCATACCTAAGAATGCACCTCTGACAACCCTTTCAGACTCATCCAACCTGATTGAATGATACGGAAAGACACGTATAATGTTGTCCAATGGTACAATTTTGACCATTAATGAGGCACTTTATTCTCCGTGTTCCGAAAGAACGTTGTTGAGTTTTAAGGACATTAGAGATAATAATTATCATGCTGAAACCTATGTAGAAAATGGAGTTCAATTTTTGTGCATAACTTCATACGAATATGGCCAAAAGCGTATTCTAGAGAAGATGAAACGTATCCTGAGTGATCTGTATACTAAGACCATACGCCCCATAGAGAGCCATTATGTGGCTGGCTCTACCTCTAGGACCACACACAAAATTACACTTTGGCATGATCGTTTGGGACACCCTGGACGAACAGCGATGCGCCTTATCCTCAAATCATCACATGGGCATCCACTAACCCAAAGTTTAAGTTCGATTCAAGGAATTGCATGTCAAACCTGTGAAGGAAAATTTGTGAAAAACATGTTCATTTAAGCAACATCAATAGCATGCAATTAACAATTAAAGGCGGAATCATGCTTGTATGCACTTAAAAACAAAACATTTACCCATGAAATTCAAAGCCTAGTAGATAGGTGAATCAAGACTCAACTCAAAACAAAATGAGTTGAGAAATCAATACCTTTGTAGATTCCTCTTTGCATAAGCAAAGGCTAATCACCCAAAGAGAAGGCCTTCATTCCTTGCATCTTGGATCCATGGATTTGGATGGATGAAAAGGTTTCTCCAAGTTCCCAAAATTGAGAACCTCTAAGTCTCCACACCAAGGTATATTGCAGAAGAAATGAGTGACCTAGAGGAAGTAAGATTGCTAGCTATTCCCCTCTAGATTGGCCGGCCTCTTTGAGAGCAAAGGGAGGTTTGTGTTCTCATCTTTTCTCCCTAGAAAACCCTTAGGATGAAATGGCTATAAAGATGTCTTTATACCACCTCACAATGGAGTGGCAAACTTGCAATTAAGCCAAGTTCACTACCCTCCTCTAAATGGCCGGCCTATGGGGATTAATTGGGCTATTTGGGCCTTTGTGAATCATTATTCATTAAGTTGTCATACAACTTAAGTCAATGGACTTGACGTTCGAAGCCCATTGGGCCTTAAGGTCCAAAACTATCCCGAGGTCTTCAACGAACTTATTCGTTTGATTAATAATCATATTAATTAATACTTGCCATAAATAATTAAACCATTTAATTATTCTTACTCATCTCCGTTGAATCTTCAAACTCTACCTTACACGGTGTACGATCCATTAGGTTCCTTTTAGCGAGGCAGTGGGCGATTCAAACTCTTTCAAATCGATTGTGAATTGAAACTTACTTTCAATTCTCCCGTTAGTGATAATACACTTTTAGGGCTTCCACAAACCATGAGTGACACCTAGCAGCATATCATGGTTACCCAAGCTAATCAGAAGAGGTGGAGAACCTATTCAGTTTAGGATTACAAATGCAATACGGTCTTTCTCTAATACAATACTCTTGACCACATTGTTTGGTTTGATAGTTTATTCATGTCTACTATCCAATGTGAATCTTTGTACTTATATGATTACCTTGAATGTGATCTGGAACGCATTCCAACATCTCATTCATACTCTGGCCAGAGATTCCAAATCATATCATAGAGTATTCTCCCTCAAATAGTTTGAAGGTTAGAGATCCCTTGTTGCGCATTCACTTGCCTTCATGGCTAAGTGGCTTAACCCCAACGATGCCGTGGACACCCTGATAGAGTGACGTTGACATAATCAAAGATTAAGGACCTAACCACAAGACAACTGTGATGCCTCGGGTCAAAAGACTAATTTGCATTATCCCAACCATGAGTTCTCATGTGACATGAATATGAGAACTCTTCGTTGATCGTGTTCAGTGAACTCATTCTCTATTGAGCACCTACGTACTTGTCTTGATGTCACACACACCAATGACTCGAGACTAGTCACTCTCCCTGATAGAAGACATAGCACGTACTGATCTTAACGGACTGTCAATGCCCAATTGACAATCCTATGATCAGGAACGTTTAGGATGTGTCAACGAAAGAATGGTCTCATGAATCTAACTTCTTTAGATCGCATTCTTCCAATCACATATTCCTTGGACTTATCGTTTTAAGCATATAACATTTATATTAGACGGCTCAAACAATAATCTTTGCCCTTTACATTTAAACTACATTAGTTTGAAATGAACTACATTAGTTTGAAATGTCCGTAAAGTATCATCATATGATTGGTTTTAGGGCACATTTCGAACAGTCTCCCACTTGCACTAGAGCCAATCAGCTTAGTCATCATTGATGATACCTCTTCTGTAATTCATTTCATAAATGGCTGAGTAGTAGGCCTAAACAATGGATATCTATATGTTATCCATAGAAGCAACCTTGAGAATAACGACGTCACCATTATACATGATTCTCAATCATGTGGTTCAGTCTCTCATTTGAGTTCGGACCTTGATGAGACCTTGATTCCCTGGCTTGAGCTATCGCCCCATTAGTGTCATACACTTTCTGGTTGGAACCGAATGAAGAGTTCATGAATGAACTTTCCCATCCAAACAACAATGTTGTAAGCTTCTATATGGCAATATATTTTGCATACATGATGGAACACATTAAAGTCATTTACTTTTAACGTTTCCACCCAAATATCTCTTTAGTCATAATAAAGAGATATCTCATTATCATTTCATTCATAATGAAGGGATATTCTATGATGGATTAGATTCATAATCTAATACATTTACGCTTCTATTACGTTACTCTAATTCTTCCTCATTCTTGAGGAATCCATCCTTAGTATTTCTCAAATACCTAAGGATTCACTTGACAGTTGCCATGGTTCTGATCCTGGGCTTGCACTGATATCATCTTGTACCATTCTAGGTACGACTTATATCAATGTTTTCATACAATATGAAATACATAAATCACCTTTCTACGTATGCATAAAGGATTCTATTTACGCATTATTTCTTTGGGAGTCAAATGGTACATTCCCTTTGAGAAGAACAACTTCCTAGTCTCACTAGAATTGTCATTCTAATTGAAGTTTATCATCATATGAGAAACTTCCTAGCATCTCTTGTCTATTTTAGGGATTGATATAATCCAATTATATCTTGAAATCTATCATTATAGATTTCCATCCCATGTATATAGACTATGTCTCCCATATACATTCTATCATTATAGAATGTTTAAAGTCATAACTTTAACGATGAAGAATTCCTTTCATTTTCAAAATTAATATATATCATGTATATATATATATATATATATTCTAATTTAGGAATATGATCAACTCTCACTAATCTTTTGTAAACCTAGTAAACAAAAGATTCATTTACATCTTTATGAGAAATTAAACAATTGATCTTTTCTCATAAGACGCTTATAGCTCCCACTAGCTTGCTAAGATCCATGATGGATGGATCTCTACAACTAACATGTCTTAGAAGTATATATCATATATATATGGGTAATTGATAATGTCCAACGAACTAAATCTTTATTCATGTTCATTCTTCTCCTAATGGAGAAATACATTATCTTACGATGCTACTTTCCTTGATATTTTTCAAGGAAATTAATCTTAAGTGTTACTTTTTCCTTGGATCAAATCTAAGGAGGTAAATACTTTAGACGTCTTACTCATCTACTTACATTTCTTGAATTCTTTGAAACCTTTTGCAAAGTATTCGGACTTGTGTTTATTCAAAATAAACTATAGTCCAACCGAGAGTGATCTTCGGTGAATGTCATACAACATGAGTAGTATTATGTTGTGGACAAGTGCCACTAACATCTAAGTGAATCAACCTCAACAACTTTGTGATTCTTTCTTCTTTCCAAAAGAATAAAGATTCGAACATTTCGCCTCTATACAATTTTAACAAGAAGGTATTGAATCCGGATCTAACGATCCAAAGCATCCATCTATGACCAACTCATAACTTATTTTTTTAGGGGTATCACAACTCAGTTGGGATTAGTCACTACCTTGCAACCTTTTGGGTTTTAAGCATCATCGTATTCTAAACAGTTAAACTACCACATCATCTCTACTATAGAGACAACCAATTAAATTACAATAATCTAATTATTGATTAATAAAGAACAATGTTTTTGTCAAACAAAACATTTATCCATCTCTACTATAGTGACGGATTTAAGTTCCTTAAAATTGGAATGTAAAGACAATCTTTAGTATTTTCCAATTTCTTTGATAGTTCATATGAGGAAGTAAGTACAATCCGCTTTCGCAGAGATCTATATTCGATTCACGTTTGGAATGTGAAGTACTTTCTCTTTTCTCATTAATCTTCTACTTCTTATTAGCACACTTTTACAACAATTGTAAAACATAGTTACTAATACGGAATCAAGCATTCAAGTAGAAGAACCAACTGTTTTGAACTATTTCAAGAACATATTACAACACCTTCGAAAGGTGTGTTCTTGACACTTGCAAGACATTTCTTGCAAATACCCCTTCCAATGTGTTGGAAGTATGCCCACAAAGCCACTCATTTGATGTAATAGCTTTTTGGAATACTTATTGTGTTAAACTTTTATATGTTTAATAGAAGGGCAAAGCTTATTGTTAATCACTATTTATAGTATCTTGTGTTTAAGCAATAAGGGAATCCAAGGAATGTATTTGATCTAAGAGACAAGTGATTTAAGTTAGTTAAATTAACGAGACCTTTCTCTTATGTTCATTCCTAAAACGTTCCTAGCCATAGGATTGCCAATTGGGCATTGACAATCCGCTAAGGTTAGTATGTGTTATGTCGACTCAAAGCGTGAGTATGAACTAGTCTCAAGTCATTTGGTGTTGGACACTAAGGCAAACACATAGGTGCTCGAAAGAGTAATCGAGTACACTGAACTACGATCAAACAAGAGTTCGAACATACATGTCATGTAAGAACTCAATAGTTGCAATATGCAAAGTAGTCCTTTGACCTGAGGCATCATTGATGTCTAATGGTTAGGTCCTTGATCTTTGATTATGTCAACGGCATTCCATTGGAGTGTCCACGGCATTGTTGGGGTCAAGCTATCTAGTCATGTAGGCATATGAATGTACAACAAGGGATCTCTAACCTTCCATGATGGAAGGAGAATACTCTAAGATATGATTCGAGAGTCTTTGGCCAAAGCATATGAATATGACTAAGGAAGATGTTCCAAATCTTATTCGATTGAATCATATAAAGAAGTATCACATTGGATAGTAGACATGAAACAAACTATCACTCAAACAATGTGATTAAGAGTATTGTATTAGAGAAGGACCGTATTGCATTGTAGTTGTAACTGGATAGGTTCTCCAACCACTTCTACTTAGCTTGGGTAACCATGACATGCTGCTAGGCGTCACCCATGGTTTGTGGAAGCCCTAAAGATTAGCAAACACTAATTTAAGGGAGAATTGAAATGTGGTTTCAATTCACAATCGATCGTTATGAGTAACATCGCCCACTACCTCGCTAATTGGAACCTAATGGATCGTACACCGAGTAAAGATATAAGTGAAGAAATTATATGAAATGGATAAGCAATTAAATGGTTTAATTGAAGAATGGTCAAGATTAATTAAATAGTTAATTAATTATACGAAACGTTCGTATTGGGCGTTTAAGTTAGTTTTGGGCTTCGGGGCACAAAAACGTTTTGGCCCACAAGGCCCATTATGTTTAAGATTGTATGACAACTAAAACAAAATGGGCAATTAAGCCCAATAACAACTAATGGCCGGCCATAACCTTAAGGGTAGTGAACTTGGCTTAATTGCAAGTTTGCCACTCCATTGTGAGGTGGTATAAATACATCTTTATAGCCATTTCACCTTAAGGGGTTTCTAATTGAATTTGGGTGAAACCTATTCTCTCATTACCTTAGGTGAGGAACATCTAGCAATCTTTCTTACCTAAGTCATCCATTTCATCTTCACACAACATCTTTGGTGTGGAGACTTAGAGACACTAAACTTTTGGTGTTTTGGAGAACAAATCCTCAAATCCTCAAAGAAGAAAAGGAGCACTAAAAGGGAGGAAATCACAAGGAAGATTCAAGGAGCAAGGAGGTGACTTGAAGGCCCTCCACTTGGGTGAATCCCTTGTGTAATCAAGGATGAGCTTCAAGGGTAAAGAATCTCTAAATTCTTATTCTCTTTAATTTTGTTAAAGAGTCTTATGGTTCACCATATACTAGGCTTTGAAAGTCATGGGTTTTATGAATTGTTTTTGAATGCATGCCTACTTTAAAGAGTTATTAGTTTGCATATGTATTCAAATGTTCTTACATGTTCTTAGCTAGGACAAAATTTTTCCTTCACAATGTCCATCCTTTCATAAAGAAAGTTTGTTCCCTTGGAGTTATTTTGCCTTCTTCATTTGACTTCCCTTTTGATTACCATAGTCATGGTCCCTAAACTCCCACTATCTCTCTTGAAATTTATTTCAAATGTGTTATACACATCAAACGATTTGGAGAGCGTGCAGTTATTGTTCACTATATAGTTTACAATAAACTTAGTGAACCATTAGGATAGGGACACAAAGGTGAAGTCCTTGCCTAGTTTCCGTCTCATTAAGTGGTTTAACACTTCAACACTCAATGATTCAAAATCATCATAAGTCCATATAAATGGACTATTTTTGTCAACCAACCATTATGTTCTAAACATAATAACAAACTTTCAAGAGTTGTTCAAGGCAACTCTCATTTCTTCATACAACATTTTGTAAGTGAAGAATCATGGCACATAAAGTGTCCATGCCCTTGTGCTTACTTCTCAAGTTCCTTGTTCGTGTAACAAAGAGACAAGCACTAGAGTTTGCATTGTCCTCTTCATGGTAGACTTATCTAACATGTTCTTCCATTGATACATTATCAATAGGAAGATTGTGAGGATGAGACTACTTAGGTACTTTTACAATCCATTCAAGACAATCTATGGGATTGTGATACCAAGTTCGGAAACTAAAGCGTTCGGTTTTTCTTTGTCAAGTTTTGGATAGCGTTTGCAAATATATTGGTAAACAAATACATAACGAATATAAATTGATTGATTTTAAGCCATTTGATTCGGGTCTTTAAATCAAATAGCATCACCCACTATTTTTGGCAAATTCCATATCCCTCATCGGAATTCGAGAGTTTTGGAGGAAACTCTTAGTAGGGTATGGGAGGCTCACCATTACCAAGCCCACCTCACGATGATACGATGTTGGTTAGCAAAAATAATGATGAGAGAATAACGTTTTACTCATTTACAACGTTTGTAATTACCCATCTTGTTTGGCCTCTAGAGAATGTTGCCTCACGATGATACGATGTTGGCACTATTGCACTTAGTTAAGTTATTCCCACCATGCTTAGTTCGTGTAGGGGTTCAAGAATAACCTCACGATGATACGATGTTGGCTATCCTCGTTGCCTACATTCACCTCATCATATGCGTATAGACTCCTCCTGAATGTAAGCATGCACTTTGTACTCCCCCATGATAGGGTGAAGCCGGTGTACAAGTCACAAACGATTGAAGCCTACCACGGTGGAAGGCCACGAAGAGATATTCAAAGCATCTCTCGCTTATCAACTTAATATTGATTTGGTTGAGGGTTTTTAGGTCTCATCACATATAAACATACATTTTAATCCAATTAAAACATTTTGGTCCTATTACAACTATTGGTCCATTTGATTGATTTAGTTGTGTATAATACTCCCACTAAGCTTTTAAAACGGTTTTTAAAGCAAGAGTATATGATACTACTAACATAAGGTTTGCATTCATTGATGGACTATATAGTTGCCTTAGGGCCTTAGGATGACTATGAACCTTTGATTCGATTCAACACGAGCCTAATGTTGAATCTCGGTCTAGGGATGGTGATTGATTTTAGTTACGCGTTTAATCACATTAAGGCGTGTTGTCTTATTGGGCGTTGGACCCAACTACTCCAATTTCATGCATATCGAATAAAACAAGAAAGAAGTACTTCAAAGTAAATAAGAGCTTATGCTCTTTTACAACAATTGATCAAATCAAATTACTTTAAAGTAAAGAAGAGCTTATGCTCTTTTACAACAATTGATCATATCAAATTACAACCAAAATTTAATCTACACATTCCCATGGTTCAAACAAATTTGAAACGGCCTTTCACATAGCTCAATTATCGTAGGCTAAGGTTCATAATCACCATTTCTTTAATTAATTAACGCTTTAACTAATTAAACTTGAATGCAACATTTTCATTTGGTTTTTGTATCCATAGAATTGATTTAAATGGAACTAAATATAATGAAAATCCAATTCTCATTAAAGAGACAAAACAATTTTTGTTCTCATTCTATTTGGGCCATTTTGCAAAAACACAAACTTTTGGGTCAAAATACAAATACACAAAAGTATCAAAACTTTATTTAATTGCACAAAAGCACCCCACTAGAGGGGTGGCCGGCCATAGGATAGTAACATAGAGATTTTTGATAAAAAGAATTTTGTAAGTGGATTTTGGTGGGTGAGATTAAAGATGGTGGGGATGGTTTGAAAAGAAAATATATCTTTGATATAATTAAAAACATTTAATCATTTCTTACCAACAAACATCATCCATCAACTAATATTCAAAATTATATCTTTGACATAATCATCACCCATCAACTAATAATCAAAATTATATCTTTGACATAATCATCACCCATCAACTAATAATCAAAACTTTATGTAAAACATAAAATTTTTGAATCAAAACTTCAAAACTTTTTGTTCTTGATAAGAACTTCAAGAAATATGAAGAACATACATGAAAACTCATAATAGCTCCATGGATGTTTTCTTTCATCAAAAACTCAAATTTTCACAACTCAAAAGAGGGTTAATATCCTAGGGTACTTAGGGGTTCCAAAAAGCACTTTAAAACCATTTTAACAAGCCTAACATGAACCCAAAAAATCACCCTTTGGATTTGGCCGAAAATCCCAAAACACGTGGCACCAACTTTTAGTTCCATTATTCATGCTCATATGAACTACATCTACAACATTTGAGATGGCAAATTTTCTAACAAAATTTACATTCAAAGAAGCAAGAATAAAGCTTGTAACAATTACAACATTCAAATCACAAACTATGAACTACAAAACCCAAAAGGATTCACCAACTACTAGACTTAGGCTCTTGATACCACTTGAAGGAAAATTTGTGAAAAACATGTTCATTTAAGCAACATCAATAGCATGCAATTAACAATTAAAGGCGGAATCATGCTTGTATGCACTTAAAAACAAAACATTTACCCATGAAATTCAAAGCCTAGTAGATAGGTGAATCAAGACTCAACTCAAAACAAAATGAGTTGAGAAATCAATACCTTTGTAGATTCCTCTTTGCATAAGCAAAGGCTAATCACCCAAAGAGAAGGCCTTCATTCCTTGCATCTTGGATCCATGGATTTGGATGGATGAAAAGGTTTCTCCAAGTTCCCAAAATTGAGAACCTCTAAGTCTCCACACCAAGGTATATTGTAGAAGAAATGAGTGACCTAGAGGAAGTAAGATTGCTAGCTATTCCCCTCTAGATTGGCCGGCCTCTTTGAGAGCAAAGGGAGGTTTGTGTTCTCATCTTTTCTCCCTAGAAAACCCTTAGGATGAAATGGCTATAAAGATGTCTTTATACCACCTCACAATGGAGTGGCAAACTTGCAATTAAGCCAAGTTCACTACCCTCCTCTAAATGGCCGGCCTATGGGGATTAATTGGGCTATTTGGGCCTTTGTGAATCATTATTCATTAAGTTGTCATACAACTTAAGTCAATGGACTTGACGTTCGAAGCCCATTGGGCCTTAAGGTCCAAAACTATCCCGAGGTCTTCAACGAACTTATTCGTTTGATTAATAATCATATTAATTAATACTTGCCATAAATAATTAAACCATTTAATTATTCTTACTCATCTCCGTTGAATCTTCAAACTCTACCTTACACGGTGTACGATCCATTAGGTTCCTTTTAGCGAGGCAGTGGGCGATTCAAACTCTTTCAAATCGATTGTGAATTGAAACTTACTTTCAATTCTCCCGTTAGTGATAATACACTTTTAGGGCTTCCACAAACCATGAGTGACACCTAGCAGCATATCATGGTTACCCAAGCTAATCAGAAGAGGTGGAGAACCTATTCAGTTTAGGATTACAAATGCAATACGGTCTTTCTCTAATACAATACTCTTGACCACATTGTTTGGTTTGATAGTTTATTCATGTCTACTATCCAATGTGAATCTTTGTACTTATATGATTACCTTGAATGTGATCTGGAACGCATTCCAACATCTCATTCATACTCTGGCCAGAGATTCCAAATCATATCATAGAGTATTCTCCCTCAAATAGTTTGAAGGTTAGAGATCCCTTGTTGCGCATTCACTTGCCTTCATGGCTAAGTGGCTTAACCCCAACGATGCCGTGGACACCCTGATAGAGTGACGTTGACATAATCAAAGATTAAGGACCTAACCACAAGACAACTGTGATGCCTCGGGTCAAAAGACTAATTTGCATTATCCCAACCATGAGTTCTCATGTGACATGAATATGAGAACTCTTCGTTGATCGTGTTCAGTGAACTCATTCTCTATTGAGCACCTACGTACTTGTCTTGATGTCACACACACCAATGACTCGAGACTAGTCACTCTCCCTGATAGAAGACATAGCACGTACTGATCTTAACGGACTGTCAATGCCCAATTGACAATCCTATGATCAGGAACGTTTAGGATGTGTCAACGAAAGAATGGTCTCATGAATCTAACTTCTTTAGATCGCATTCTTCCAATCACATATTCCTTGGACTTATCGTTTTAAGCATATAACATTTATATTAGACGGCTCAAACAATAATCTTTGCCCTTTACATTTAAACTACATTAGTTTGAAATGAACTACATTAGTTTGAAATGTCCGTAAAGTATCATCATATGATTGGTTTTAGGGCACATTTCCAACAACCTGTTCTATGGGAAAACTTATTATTAAGCCTTCTTATGACAAGATTTGTTCGAATCCTCCTATTTTCCAACAAAAGATTCAAGGGGACAATTGTGGACTGATTTACCCTCCCTGCAGACCATTTAGATATTTTATCGTTTTGGTTAATGCCTCCACATGTTGGTCACACATGTGCTTGTTGTCCATAAGAAACATTGCATTTTCCAAACTGTTGGCTGAGGTTATCAAGATCAGTGCTCACCACTTTGATTATCCGATCAAATATATTCGATTGGATAATGCTGAAGAATTCACATCTAAATTTTTTTATGACTATTGTATGTCGGTTGGGGTTGAAGTTGAACATCCAGTACCTCATGTTCACACCCATAATGGCTTGGCAGAGGTGTTCATTAAGTGCTTACAAATGATTGCTTGATTGTTAGTCATACGTACCAAGCTCCCGATGGCTACTTGGGGACATGCAATATTGCACGCAGTCATGTTGGTACGCATGAGGCCTATTATGACCCAACCATATAGTGCCCTTCAGTTGGTTACCAAATACAAACCCGACATATCGCATCTGCACATTTTTGGTTGTGTGGTCTATGTGCCGATTTCGCCTCCCTTACTTACAAAATGGGGCCTCAACAAAGGATGGAAATCTATGTCAGATATGATTTTCCTTCAATTAATCGTTACTTAGAACCTTTGATAAGCGATATGTTTATAGCTTGTTTCGCGGATTGTCACTTTTATAAGACAGTCTTCCCGTCGTTAGAGGGAGATACGAATGTCAACCTTCCTGAAGAACGATGCAAATTATCGTGGACGACTCCCACTTTGTTTCATTTTGATCCCCCGCACCGCTTAGTCTGAAACTGAAGTGTAACACATATTAAATCTCCAAAGCATAGCTCAGAGCATGCCAGATGCTTTCACCAATCTAGCGCGAGTGACAAGATCAGATATTCCAGCTGCAAATGTGCCTGCAAACATGGATGTACCAAATCTACGTTGAACTTCCCTCTTGAAGGCCCGGGACGCCAACTTTGGTAATCCACGTACATTAGTGGCTAGCTAATCATCTACCCATACACAAAAGGGTGGCAAACCTCTTGGTTCAAAGGATTCACACCCCCGGAAGAGGAAACCCACGACACGGGCACCTGAAAAGCCTACCGTGAATCCAATTGTCGCTTACTCATTCTATCCAACTTATAAGGAAATTATAAATTACGGAAGCGTCATTGAAAAGACTAATCTACCTTCCGAGAATTGTGAGATTTCGGTCTATTATGCTAGCTTAGATGATGTATGGTGTAGAAATGAGATGATCGTCGACGATGAATTAACATATGCAATAGCTATTGAGATCATGCTGAGTAATGACATTGAACACCATTCCATTGATAAATGTCAACGTAGAACCAATTGGCCAAACTGGAAACAAGCAATCTAAGTCGAACTCAATTCGCTTGCGAAACACAAATTGTTTGCACCTGTAGTTCATACTCATCCACATGTGAAGCCTATTGGCTATAAGTAGGTTTTCATTCGGAAACGTAATGAGAAGAACGAAATTATGCATTATAAAGCTCCTCTTGTTGCGCAAGGCTTCTCACAACACCCCGGGATTGACTATGACAAAACTTATTCACCCGTTATGGATGTGATTACTTTTCTCTACCTTATTAGTTTGGTAGTTAAAACTGAGTATGCAGTTGGTGGACGTAGTAACTATTTATCCCTATGGGGATCTTGATATGGAAATTTATATGAAAGTTCCCGAAGGATTTACATTGATTGGATCAAATATTTCAAAACCCCGAAACATGCTCTTAATTCGGCTGAGGCATTCACTCTATGGTTTGAAGCAATCCGAAAGAATGTGATATAACCGTCTGAGTGAGTATTTGACTAGTTAGGGATATGTGAACAATGAACTATGCCCTTGTGTGTTTATGAAGAAGTCACATTCTGGTTTTGCGATAGTTGCAGTTTATGTTGATGACATAAACCTTATCGGAACTCCTGAAGAGCTCGCGAGAACTATCGCGCACCTAAAGTCGGAATTTGAGATGAAAGATTTAGGAAACACTCAATACTATCTCAATCTCAAGATAAAGCACCGTTTGGATGGAATCTTAGTACATCAAATGAACTACACCCAGAAGGTGTTGTGCCACTTTAATGAGGATAAAGAGAAGCTTTCGAGTACTCCTATGTTTGTTCGATCGGTAGATGCAAAACGAGATCCCTTCCGTCCAAATGAGGATGATGAAAAGATTTTGGAGTCTGAAATTTCTTATCTAAGTATGATAGGCATTTTATTGTACTTAGCTTAATGCACTAGACCCGATATCTCATTCGTTGTTAATCTTGGCAATATACAATAATGCACCAACACGCAGACACTGAACTGGTGTTAAAGACATTTTCTGTTACCTTAAGGGTACTATGAATCTGGGCTTGTTATATCGCTACAGATCCTCGAGTGATGCCACACCCTCTTATCTCGAGTCGATTCTTACCTTGTTGGTTATGCCGACGCATGATACTAATCTGATCTGCACAAGACGCGTTCTCAAACGGGTTATGTCTTTACCGTTGGAGGCACTGCAATCTCTTGGAGGTCAACTAAACAAACCTTAATTTCCATTTTATCTAACCATGCTGAAATTCTCGCCTTACACGAAACAGCTCAGGAATGTTTTTGGTTGAAAGCAGTTGTGGACCATATTTGAAGCTCGTGCGATCTTTACCCCATCGTTGATGTCCCAACGACAATCTATGAAGACAACGCAGCATGCATCGAACAGCTCAAGAAGGGTTACATCAAAGGAGATAACACCAAGCACATTGCGCCGAAGTTCTTCTTCTCTCATCAACAACAAGAGCATCAGAAGATTGAAGTCACGCAAATCCGTTCACAAGACAATCTGGCCAACCTCTTCACCAAGTCACTACCGAAAGTGATGTTTCAAAAGCTTGTTCATGGAATTGGTATGCGTAAACTTTTTGAGTTGTAATATTGCTAGTTCTCTTTGGAATTATGTCAAACTTAAGGGGAGTATCCTGAAGTATACTTGCTTGATCTTAATGTACTCTTTTTCCCTACGATTAAGAGCATTTTTCCCACTGGGTTTTTGCTACCTAACTAGATTTTGACAAGGCACCCACCTTGGGTTGATCATATCCCTGATGACGTCATGTAGATGTTTCATTTGACTTTGCATTACTCATGCATTTTTCCTTAGACTATGGGTTTTGTCCCTACTTGGGTTTTTACCATAGCCATAGGGTTTTTTGTAAGACTTACTTCCTTATGCAAGTTCCTACCTTATTAAGAATAGTGTGTTCCCAGAATCAGTGTCGACGAGTCGACTTCCTTAACCTTTACATGATGCTGAATCTACTTAAGTATTTACACACTCAAGGAGGAGTGTTATAAACTTCTAGTTTAAGTGTGATTGTGTAAATCCTATATTAGATTTGATTCTAGTTATTCTTTCTTATATGAACTTGTATTCCTTGGAGGAGAAGGATTTCTTCTCCCTCTTATTACTATAAATAAAGGCACTGCGTAAGGGAGATAACAACATCCTCAACACATTCTTCTACACAACCCTACAAACACATCTCTCTCCAATATCTTTGTCTGCTACCAGCCTCCTTCCTTGTCAGATAAAATAGGCTACAATAGTCCAGTTATTCCTCTTTACTTGTAAGTAAGAGGTCTTAAGTTCGATTCTTGCCAAAGACGAATTTGAACAACGATATTGCTAACCCATTGTGAGATTCAGTCCACTTCATCCCCTTATGGTAGATAATATCGTTTGTTTAAAAAAAAAAAATCAACGGCAAAGTTAGGGGCAAAGCAAATTAAGACAAAACCTTAAAAAGTTAGGATTTTAAGTGAAGGGAGAACAAAGCAACAAAAGCAGCAGCAGCATCTTTATACATATGGTATGCAGGTACATGTTCATGCAAGAGAGTGCATCATCAACATCGATCATAATCATCCCCATGTTTATGGCATGTGGGTGCACAATTAGGGTTATGCACACGCAAGGAAGCGACCACAGCAGGGTTCAACGTCTGATACCAAGTTAAACAAAGTATTAATTAATACAATCTCATATGTCAACATGAAGTGCGCTTACGTGACACTTCTTGGTCCTGGGTGCGAAGGTTGGTGCTGCTGCTGTTGCCTTATTCATATGTAAATGCATGTGATTAACAAAATTCAACTATTTCATTATCTTTTTCAAAATCAATTCAAACTACATATGGTATGCTCCTTCAATATTTGTTGTCTTAAAGAGTACCAAAAACTCTGAATTTCAATTTTTCCAGTAGCTCCTACATGAATTTGTTTACTGTTAAGATTGAAAATATACCATTATATCAGGGCCGGCCCTAAAGGGCTGCCAAGCGTGCGACCGCACAGGGCTCCCGATTTTTAGGGGCCCCTGAATTTTAATAACCTTTATAATATACTACATATAAAACAATGTGTGAGCATAATTCCTGTTGTTGCCTTAGGTGAGTCGTCTAGTGCTGGTGCTTACATTTGTGTTTGCACGGGTTCGACTCCCACTAGCAGATCCATTTCGGGCCTTTTTTGAACTACATTAATTTTTTTTTCTTTTCTTTTTAATATTTGTAGTTTAATTTCTATCATTATAAAAGAGTACATTAATTTTTTCTTTTCCTTTTTTGAACTACATTAATTTTTTTTTCTTTTCTCTTTAATATTTGTAGTTTAATTTCTATCATTATAAAAAAAAAATTTTGATGATAAATCTATAATTAAGAATATCATAATTAATTAAAATACTTAAAAATTTAAAGATATAATCTTTAAACCCCCTTTTCATATATGATATCATTTAATCGAATACATGTCGTTCGTTTATTCTTTTGATCAGCTTTTAAGAATCATCTAATTTTCATCATATTTGAATACTATTTTATCATCCATATATAATATAACTTTGCTCACAACACTGAAATGGAGGTAAGCAGATGATGCTCATCCCCTATTGATTACCGTTAAATTAATTTAGTTTAATTAATTTAAGACACAAATCTTGAATTCTAACTAATCTAATGACAATCCACCGAGTGAGGGTTAGAATTACCCTCACTTTAGAGAGTGAGAAAAAATGCAATAAAAAAAACCTAACAGTTCATTATAAGATACTACAAATATCATAACCAGTGATTTGTTTAACTAGTTCATAATAAAGAACATGAGTTGTTCTGATTATGATATGTGTACGGTGACATGATATGTACATAACCACCACATCATGCTTTTTGTATTTAAAAAGTAAATTCGAACCCAAAAACATAAAAAATGTAAATACATAACCACCAAACCATGCTTTTTTTTATTTATTTTCTTTTGCGTTTATATCAATTTATAAACAAGAAAATAAAAGAAAATATAGCAACCAAAATTTAGACCTTGTAAGAGCCTCTGTTTGAGTCTAGCACAGGATCTCCAAAATCTCAGGACCGGCCTTGCATTATATGATTTCAACTTTCAATCGAAGTTATTTCACATGAAGACGACAAGAGGCTCAACTATGCATTGCTACTTCAAGAGCATAAATATTGTCTGCCTCCGAATATGTAAAACAATATTAACAAACTCCAGAGATCTAAATTAGCTTCAAGACGGAAAATTCATTTCATTTGTCCAAAAAAAACCAAATCATTTCATTTGTCCATACAAAAAAAACAAAAAAACCAAATTTTTTAGTCATGGAACAAGTAGATTGCTTCTATATACATCCAAAATTTCCCATCAAATTTCAAAACTTAATTCACAACCTAGACAACAATAGGCCCGCCCGGGCCAGTTGGTGGTGGCGGTGGAGCTGGAGGAGGTATAATCTCAGGCGACGGCGGAGGCGGAGGCACGACCTCAGGTGGCTGCGGCGGCAGTATACCGGGATTAGGGAGCGGGTTATCTGGAAAAGGTGGCGGAATATCGGGCAGAGGAGTCGGGTTCAAGGGAGGTACCGGAAAATCCGGACCCGGGTTCGGACCGGGCTCTAGTGGTGGAGGATATGGTCTGACTTCAGGTGGTATAGTAGTAGTCGGGTCCACTTCCGGAAAGGTGGAAATTCCAGGGACCTCAGGAGGAGTAGAAGGCTGGTCGTAGCGGCCTGGAACTGACGGAGAAAACTCTGGCGGCGCCTTAGTAGGGTACTGGTCCGGCGGGTCGGGTAGGGCAGGGGCTAGGAGATGAGATGCTGAGGGGAATATGCGTTTTTTGAGGGATAGAAACTGTGTAGCCCCGTTTCCGGTCGTGGCTAGGGTAGTAGTAGCCGCGGATGAACAAAACGGGATGGTTCGTTTTAAGAGGGAGGAGGAGATTGCAGAGACGGATGACATGGTTTAGGGTTTTAATTAAGGAATTTGATCGACTGAGTGCAAGTTTATGTACTGGCTGCAAGAAGAGGTTGCATGTCGGGGACACGTGGACGTCGGTGGCAGTGGGCGTCGACAGCTGTGTGGCATGCAGTAACTGGTGCGAACGGGAATTGGTCTTGAATAGTCGGGTTCGCTCTGGATTGAACACGTCGTATATGGTAGCTCGTCTTTCATCTGAGAAATTTGTTGGTCCGGATTTATAATTTAGATATGGGCAAAGGAAGTAACAGTGCATATACTCATCTAATATGTACAATAAGAAAAAAAACAGAGTTCAAATGTGCAATAAGACTACAGAGAGGAACGTAACTTTCTTCCCTTCGACGAGTCGTCTACGAATCACTAAAGATAAAAATTGTAGATGATTATGGGCTCAAATAGGTTACTGAAGGCCTAATATATGCAAAGCTTTTGGATTTTGAAGCTGGATTTACGCCCTTTAATTAATCTTCAATTCACCCAGCCATCTAAATTACATCGAGTACTCATTTTAAGCAAGTACATGCACCAAAATGAAGGATAAAAGTGAGAAGAGTGGTATGAGGCAGTAAGGGTTCCTCGGAAAGTGCTTTTAAAATGGTTAAAAATACTTTTAATGAAAATACTTTTGAAATCAATCCCTAATAAAACGGCAAGTGAATAGTGAAAAAACACTTTAAGTACTTTTGGAATCCAAAAATGTTTTCTCTAAAATAACTTTCAGCCATTTTGAAATTAGTTTCAATCAAGCCCCAATGCTTTTGAACAATAAGAAGAGCAGATGAACCTATATATGAAAAAGAAAACGTTAATTTTAATGTGGCAGAATAGTTCGTATCATGTGATTTGTTGATGTAGCATTAAAGTGTGTAATACTTTTTAAGGATTTTAGAGTTGAACAAATTTTTTAACGTTCATCCACTCTATCTCGTCTTCTGTAACTCCAAATTGAGTATATCTGATTTCATAATCTCGCAGATAATGTGGAACAATTGATGTATATAAGTATAAACATTACATTCTATTTTTTTAACCCACTACACCAAACCTAATCATCTGGTACAATAAATTTACAAAAATTATTCACTATTTATGATTTAGTATTAAATTTTTAATATTTGCACCACGTACTAGGTGAATTTGTTTTTTTCTTCTATAAAAGTAATATTGGAATAGTCCAACCTCAAATGCAAAAGTAAATACTCTTAATCATCTGGCTTGTAATCTCTTTTTGTAATATGTGAATTCATAACACAACTCCAATATACCACACCGTCACACAAAAGAAATTGTACTAACAGCAATAGGTGATAAACCTAAACCACCACTAGATGGTAAGGATATGGATTGCGGCTCCCCAATAAAAAAAAATGTGGGAGATCCCGAGTTCAATGCACCGAGCTGGTGAGTCTACTTGACTGTGATCACGGACAAGGTGAAATTTCTCATAGCCTCTTTGGGCCCGAAAGAGGTGGATAATCATAACTTATCATCACTTATCTCTTTTTTCTATAAAAAAAAACAAATATATATATATGTATATATAAACCATATTCATATATCACAAATGTCCCTTTTAAGATTCAATTCATGCCTCTCTATCTCTCCTGTCTCGGAACACAGTATAATATGAATACTATTTTCATCGAACAAAAGTATTGCCACATATTCTAAATAAAAAATAAAAAATAAAAAAATGAAAGAAGTATTGCCACATAAATATTTTGGTCATCAGAACGCCACAATAGTGACATACAAGCGCATAAGTGATATCCTACAAGGCAACAAGGGGCCACAACACCAACCCAACAAGTAGCGTGATTCTACGGACATTTTCTTCCCCTTTCTACTTTGTACTACTTAAAACCTGAGATAAATATTGTCCTTTCCAAGCCCACAGTATCATGCGCGCACCCATCCACAATTACCGGCGCAAAGGTTGGGGGAAAAACGCCGCGTGGGGGCGGCTCAACAAAGTAGAGAATCTGTATGGCTGCTTGGACCCCAAAAGTAGAGAGAGAGTAAAAAGCAGAGAGAGAGAGAGAGAGAGACAAAAAAGACAGAAAATTATAAAAACAGAAAAAAGAAAACAAGCTTTCATCCTACACTCCCTCCACTACCAAACAACGAAACATACAAAGAAGAAAGAAACTTTCTTCCTTTCCCCTTTCATTCCCTTTCTCCTTCACTGCTAGATCCGCTCCTTTGCGTGTTTCTGGTGAGAAATTGGTTGTGGGGTCCATGAAGATTTCTGGGTCGTTGTTGGTTTCCTCTCCAATGGCGTTTCTGCGATGATCAGATTGTTTCTTTGTGATATATGTTGGTTTTTGTAACTGGGCATGTGCTATAAAGTTTGAAGCTTTAGTGGGTTCTGTGATACGATGCAATCGGATGGGTCGGAAACATTGAGCCCGACAACCCAACGGCTGCAGTCTTTGTCAGCCGCCGATACGAGAGGGAAGCACAGGATACATGCCGAGTTGAAGCGGCTCGAGCAAGAAACTAGATTCTTAGAGGTCAGTGTGATTCTTTTACTTTGTCTATGATATTGGGAATTTGAGTTCGTCTGATGTTGTTGGGTTTTGATTGTCTTATGCTTCGTTTCTGATTGTGATTGGATGCATGTGGCAACATATGGTGAAAATTTCCAATTTTCAAGGTTGAATTCAGTTAGCTGCTGGATTTGTACGGTCACTGAATTTTCTGTTTGTTTGGAGTTTGAAGGTTTAGGGAGTCAATGATGGAATCTAGGATTCGAAGTATATTAAAAATGCATTTATTGGAATTGTTAGATGTATGATGAATGTGATTAAATGGTTGTAGAGTTTGAAATGGTTTGGTTTGATTGTTTTGGCTAGATTGCGGTCCTGTTTCATCGATCCGTAGGTTCGGTTTCCTAGTGTAACGTAAGAGTTTGGGAGGCTTATGCATCACCCTTTTGTGTGTATTCTCAGCTTTGCCTATTGCAGCCATGTGACGCTCTTATTCGTTGTTACTCATAATTTATGAGGGTTGTTCTATTAAATGTGACCCTCTTAATCAGGTTTTCCGTTTGCGGCCATGTGACCCCCTCTCTAACCATATGTTTGCAAAATGTAGAAATTGTTGGAGTTATTAGTCGTTTAGTTTAGTCAGGTCGAGTTAATATGTATGTTTGCGCTTAGGCGTAGTTTGATTGATGTCTCGGTTGTTATAGTTCATGATCCGATGTGCAGAAGGGTAATTTGATTCGCAACAGATAGATAATAAATAATAATGGGGTAACACACGTGATTGGTCAGGGGCTCTTTAGTGTCGATTTCTCATGCCTTGGGTGAGTACATGTTTCGTGTGAACAATTGATTGGTTTTGTTGGTGATGAAAGCATGATAACTTTTACAGCTAAGAGGTGTAGCTGTGTATTTTAGTTTTATTTGTTCACCTTTGACTCTTGAGAAGTAAATCGTCGAGCTCTACACATTATACAGTGGCGTACTTTCCTCATTCGTTTGGCTGGTGTGTGTGTATACATATTTAAGCCCTCTGCAACAAACTCTGAAGTTATGTTTTTGATGATTCTCTTGTTGCCAAATGTGGTGCAAGACACTTGCAAGATTCTTGTCTTTAAGTTGTGAAGACAAAAGTCCATTAGGGTGACAAGATGACCAGGTAACCAGGGTTGTTGTGGATAAATAAGTGAAAGAATAAGGTTTCAAATGTATGCTGCGTTGTGAAAATGAACAACGTATGGAATTGTTGATAACTGAAAATTAGAATAAAATTGAAAATTTGATGACATTGGAAGGACCTACACAGCACAAGAAAAGAACTGCAGTCAAAATGTCAAATAGCTTAAACGGCAGAACATTCAGTTGAAAATAACAATCTCCAAAACTATTTTAAAGTTACCTGAGGCTTTATTGATAATATGAATTTGTAATGGTTAAATTGGCCACAGCTACTAACATTAAGAGTACCTTGAGCCCTGAGTTTTGACTTTTCAGCTGTAAAGTTCACCATAAATGACAGGCTATTTAAATGGTTTCGGAGTGTTTTGAAAGAAGGCTTCTCGTGTGCTGAGTAGAAAACTAGGAATTTGTTACATTTGTGTTTGGATATTTTAACCTCTTTTGAGTGTTGACTTTAATTGTTACTGCATCCACCAACCTAGGAGCAACCACATATATCGGTGGGACGTGTCATTATCTGGGGCTAAAAGCTGTTAAACTTGCTGCTAATGTTGTGCTGCATATAAGATTGTGAAACCAAATATCTTGGTGGGACAGTCATGTCTGGAGTTATTTTCAAGTTTTGGTTTGAGGTGTGGTCTAATTATACTTTCATATCTCAATTGATGCCGCGTGCTCTTGAAACTTACAAAGCATACCTTCTTTAAAGAAACACAACTCCATATCCTCTGTCTTGGGAAACAACTAAGGTTAAAGATTTCTGAGTTTCGTGACTCACTCTTCCACCAAGTTGGTAGGGTACCTTGAGGAAAGAGTGAGGCATACAAAATGTTCTGGGCAAAAAGTTGGATGTCAATGAACTGTAGGGTGTTAAAACTTTTCTTGTTAAGATAAGTTTGAAATGTGTCCTTTTGCATCATTGTGTTAACATTTTTGCTTAGCTACCACCCACCATTGTCAAGCATTTAGTGACATGTTTCAGCCTTGCACAACCCTGAATTTTTATGGCCAGCGTCTAGTGACACTTTTCACATGAGGTTTAATGTGGAATTGGAGATTTATCATGGTTATTGCTTTATCTGTTTTCATCTTTTTGGTGGGCAGGAGTTTCCATTTTCTGCCATTTTCTGGTCCTGTGATTTGGTAATCCAAAAGGCACCCTGAAAAGGGACTCAACAGCTTGTTGCGTGCTTTGGCGCGTGTGCTTTGTTATGATTTATCAGCATGACTTCATTATTAAGACTGATGAATGGATTTCATTCTCCTCATTTTTTTCCGCAGGAAGAACTGGAGCAACTTGAAAAGATGGAAAACGCATCATCTGCGTGCAAGGAGTAAGCACAGCAGATACTTAGAATATTGTAGAATCCAAGTTTCGACTCTGACCATTTTGCTAACCAACTTTTGTTTTGTACTACAGAATACTCAAGGGTGCAGAGACAAAGCCGGATCCATTACTCCCAATGTGACATCTCTATTCTGCTTGTTTGCTTTGTTTCGAAAACTACCCATTTTCCTGATTGTCATTTCCCTTGATTGACAGAACACACGGCCCTCTTAATCCATTCTGGGATCGATGGTTCGAAGGCCCCCAAGACTCGAAAGGTTGCAGGTGCTGGATATTGTGACGGTCTTTACCGAGTTCCAGGCTTCCATCGTCTTTTGTTCACACAGGCTTCAATCAGGACGTTTCAAAGATTTCATTGTTACTGTTGTTCGCACGCAGGCTTCAATTAGGACAGTTCAAAGATTTTGTTACTCCTGTTATTCGCAAATGTTTTACAAAACGTTACATCGTGCAGATGACAATTTATGGCAGTACTTTCATTTCGAGAGCCTTTGATTTGAGGCAGATTGTGCAGAGTAACAATTTTTCAATCAAAATGTTTCACTGTATCGGCAGAGCGTTACAAATCTCCACGCATATTGTATTGTTTAATGAACTGCTTAATGATTCGGAAGGTAAAATATTTTTCCAGCATTTGAAATTGGAAATGATCTACACGTTTGTTCAGAGCAAATAGCTTTGATGACACAACTGACACTGTATCATGAACTGGCCTCGAAACCCCGCTTACATGAAAAATCTGTCTTTCTTCAAGTGGGCGCTTTCCCTGTAACGTGCTGGGCAATCCAACCTAGACCATCGTACAGCCCGTCTCCTGTGAGGGCACAACAGGCTTGGATGTGCCAGTCATGATTCTTGATGCTGTGAAGAGAAAGCATGTCAGTGATCTCTGCTGGGGTCATTGCATCCTTGAGGTCTTGCTTATTTGCAAAAACCAGCACAACAGAATGTTGAAGATCCTCATGTGCCAGCAACCTGAATAGTTCATCTTTCATTATTGAAATTCTGGCTCTATCTGTACTGTCTATAACCGCAATGATAGCGTGAGTTCCACGGTAATATGTTGCCCATGAAGTCCTCAGTCTTTCTTGTCCCCCAAGATCCCATACCTGTCATTGACATGATTTGCAGGTATCATCTTTAGCTCTTTGCATCTAACAATATATAAACCTAAACTGATGCAGTGCCTTGAAGGAGAAAATGAAATGAAAATGACAACGGAACAGAAAACTGAGAGCACGACTGACATTTGATCGAGCTTAGGGTTGAGATATAGAGCCATCATTTAAATGCCGTAGCTCAAAATATTCAATGAGCTCAAATTTTAAAAAGACTCATACACAGACCAAGGATACGACTATACATGAAGCACTATCTTGTAGGTTTTTTCGTTGATCACCATACATAGTTATCATGCTCGGTAAGTAATGTTGAAGTTTCATGCTTCCTGAATGGTTGGAAGTATCCTGACATGTTTAAGCACATACTTCAAAAACACATGGACCGTTAAATTTTCCCTGTTCAGAACCAGTACATCCTCCAGATATCACAAAATGAAGTCTATGCCATTTTAGATGTCCAAATGATGATATATATATATATACACACACACACACAATTATGTTAGTGTGCTGATGTGGCACACAAGTCCAATAATATGGTGCCATGTGGATTATACCAAATTAATTGATTTTTTTTTAAATTATAAAAATCCATAAAACAAAACAAAAAACAAAAAAGTATCAAAAGAATGTAAAATAAGATAAAATAAATCCAAATGAATTTTGGTCATCTTTCTCCACCAAACTCCTCCATCACAGCCAACAACACGCCTCGCCACAAATTACAGCTGGTTCTCCTTTATTGCAGCCCCAAATTTTAAAGTTAAACCAATAAATTCTCATTATAAATTACAAATTATTATTCAAATTTGAACCCATTAACTCGTAGGGGAAAAAATGTGTATTCTAAATTTCTAATCTAATTTAACCCCACCCTGATCCCCTGCACTCGCTGCCGGAGCCTACTATTACAAGTCGGCAAGAGGTTGCAACCTCCAATCTGAAGGAAGACAAGGTCGCTAGTAGTCCTAGGGGCGATGCTAGGGAAGCAATAGAGTCGGGGAAAGGTTTCTTCAGTTTTCTGCAGCTCCTCCATTGCTAGCCAAAACCCCAATCCCCAGTTCCGATTCCGGATAAACCAATACCCTCCATACACAATTCTACAGCAGAATCCTTCTCCGCAGAAAATCTTGTTCCCAACTAGGGTCAACAACTTCCCCACAGCAAACCAAGATTGAAAGTTCCTTCAAAGAAGAATCTTGAGGAGCGATGTGAGGAACTTAGACCTGGAGAGGTTGGTGGACATTGAGGTGAGCTGGGTACGAATAGAGAGAAGTGAGGGAGGAGAGAGACATATTTTTATTTTGCTTTCTCTTTTCTTTTACAGATTTTATAAGTTGAAAAAAAAATTACTTTGGTGTAGTCCACATGGCACCATATTATTGGACTAATAGCCCCTATATGTGTGCCACATCAGCATACTAGGAATCCTAACGGAATGAATGATTCTCTTATATAAAGACCAGGAATATCTTAAACTAAAACTTAAACCAACTCTTATCATCTTCCCACAAAAGAATGTTCAAGCACTTATTAAAGTCAAGAACTCTCATGGGAAACACATCCAAACTGTGAGAGGATTTTAGAGAATATGAAAAAATAGTGTGTTTCCGATTAACTCTTAACCTTTTGTCTAATCGCATCAAGCACGGTATACTTCCTAATAAAGTACTTGATGCGAAATGCTTCAACATATTGTGTGCCTATGGTTACAAAAATTCCGTCAACCTAAACAAAAAATTACTCTTGATTATTAGAACAGATAATCAACTTTGAAAGTTACCGGGAAAAGCCTACAAGACAACAACAGCCAACAAGACCATTTGGATGCCAACAAAATAGAAGCGAGGTTGACAGAACCTCAACAGCCAACAGATAATCAACCTCAAGCTTGCTATTAGCGAGGTTGACAGAACCTCAACAGCCAACAAGACAATTTGGATGCCAACAAAATAGAAGCGAGGGAAAACCTACGTGCACTATTAAGAAACAAAACAATTGGGAAAGATGATTTCTTTAAACACCCCAATCAACTGCATAGCTATCTTGAAATATCTACCAGAAGAACAAAAAAGGAAACTGAGAAATTCAAATCAATTTCCAAACATCTAGTATTAGAAAGCCTAACAAAAAAGGTTGTTAGAAAACAAGAAGAACTCAATAAACACAAATAAAAAGGACCCCTCGACAGCTCGATCACACACAAGAATGCCCTAACTTGGTCAAGAAACTCATCCATCCTAAAATGGATAACCATCCGTTAACGAAATAAACAAAAGCATAACATAGAAGAGCGATAGAGATGGGAATGGTTAAGGTACCTCGAACCGAATGTTCTTGTAGACAAGCTCTTCAACGTTGCTGCCTACAGTAGCGTTTGTAGTGACAACCTCTCCCAAGTGTAATTTGTAAAGGGTAGTGGTCTTCCCAGCATTATCCAACCCAACCACCACTATCTTATACTCTTTTGCAGGAAACAACATGAACCAAAACCTGGAAATGAATGCCCCCATCTTCTATCCCCAACCCAAAAATCCAAACTTCACCTACAACACCGAATATTTATCAGAAAAAAAAGAAAAGAAAAAAAAGTTACCCAGAAAAATTAAAATCGAAAAACAACTATAAACAAAAATAAAAAAATTATATGAATATTTGATTTATGTGTTAATTCTGGATGGTTTAGTCAAATCAAGATCGAAAAAAAACAGTAATCGAGAAGTAATGATGAAAAATTAATGTGGGTTCGCTCCGAAATTAGCAGATCGATGAACACAAAGATTTCCAGAATAAAAAAGCAAAAAGGGAAAGTAATAACCTGGAATTGGATTTTGCCGGAAGGGAGAGATGGAAGAGGTGGCGGTTGATCGGCGGGCAAAAGCGTTTTGCGATGGTTCGGGATGCGAAGGACTGGAACCAAGAGAAACCCCAAGATTAAATTTGGTTTAGGAATAAGAATCCACCAAAGATTTGGGTTTCAGAAAGTTTTCTGAGGGTGCGATGTGTATGGGGAAAGAAAGCTTGGTGGTGGTGTGTGTTAAATATTCAGCGTTGAATGAGAAAGTAGCCACCGAAAATACTTATTCGTTGGAGTCGTTTCTGTGGGAGGCGCACTGCTATTTGGGACATCATCATGGATCGACGTGTACATGTTGATTGATATTATCCTTTTTTATTTTCAATTTGTGGATAAAATGATTATTTCCGGATCTTTTCTACCAAGATCATCGAATTAAGTGTTTCAGGTCCTTGAAAGTTAATCTAACAGCTAAAATTATTATTACTTTTAAAAAAGTCTCTGTTTTTAGATGTTGGATCAAGTTTCAAGGACCCAGATCACTTGATCCGGTGGCCTTGATGAAAGAGATTTGGAGTTGAACAATTTTTTTTAAGCGTGTTGGTGATGTTGTGGCTCATTATACTGAAGGGGTGCGGCAATGGGAGTTTGTGTTTTATGTCTCGTGTCTTTATTTATTATAAATTAAGGAGAATCTTTTTTTGTAAGACCATTTTTAAATGAGATGTCAAAAGTGTCACGTAGATAGATAATAATAAAAAATGGCAGCACACTCTCTCCAACCAAGCTTTCAACTCATGTGGAGCAAGTCAATTGAAGGCAAAATCTCTTGCTGTCAAATTTGACAACAAATGTCAATTTATTAAAAAAAAATTTAATATATAGTAAATGTCGTGTTTTTCAAGTATTTGATTATTTGCTTCAATCATTAAACCCCACAAAAAGATGACAAAAAGCTTGTTAAATAATATTATTATTTAATATATCGGATGAAGCAAAATATGGTACAAATTTCAAATTGCCACATAAGCCATCAAATATTATGTTGATTTTTAAAATTTGACATATCTTTTAAAGATGCTTTAATTCAATCATAAAGGGATAAGATTTTCTATTATCTTACATACAATTTACTAGTGATATATACAGTCACACATGTACTAGAATTTTACGTCACAATCTCCTCATTGAGTGTGTAAATACTCAAGTAGATAGCACATTAGATTTTCAAGCAAATGTAGAAGCAGTTGACGAAGTTGTCTCATCTATTCAGCATAATATGTGAATTCGAGTCTCAAAACACATAGATTATAAATCTCACAAAACCTCATTATGTTAAAATACAAGGTGGGATAAAAACCCTAGTCTAAAGAAAAATGTGAGAAGTTTCTTTGACTCAAAGCTAAACACCTTCAGGACCAAGTAGAACGTACAAAAGGGGATGACCAGCCCAGGATCGGTGCCTTGTTAAAACCTAGTCAGGTGGCAAAAACTCAATGGAAAAAATGCTCCTAATCGTAGGAAAAAGAATATATTAAGGTCATGTGAGTATATTTCTAGATACTCATTATGTGTTTGGCTAAACTTTCAAATGAAAATTACAAGCATTGTATTACGCATACAAATTCCTCGGACAAGTCTGTTAGGTTAACTTCGACAGTGACTTTGTAAAGAGGTTGGCAAGGTTGTCTTGGGGTCGGATTTATTCGACTTCAATTTTCTAATGCTCTATTGATGTAAGAAAAACACAATATGCTTGGTGTTGATTTTGTTGATGCATCATGTCTTGTTCCAATCAATACATTGCGACATTGTCATCATAGATCGTCGTTGGGACTCAATGATGGATGAAAAATGCAGGTACTTCGAATATGTTGAACAATAGCTCTCAACCATGTCTCCCACGTGCGGCATAGTGAGGTGTGGTGAATTTTGGAATGATTCAAAGATTTTTTAACTAAGTTACTGAAGGAAAAATTTTGTCCTAGCTAAGAACATGTAAGAACATTTGAATACATATGCAAACTAATAACTCTTTAAAGTAGGCATGCATTCAAAAACAATTTATAAAACCCATGACTTTCAAAGCCTAGTATATGGTGAACCATAAGACTCTTTAACAAAATTAAAGAGAATAAGAATTTAGAGATTCTTTACCCTTGAAGCTCATCCTTGATTACACAAGGGATTCACCCAAGTGGAGGGCCTTCAAGTCACCTCCTTGCTCCTTGAATCTTCCTTGTGATTTCCTCCCTTTTAGTGCTCCTTTTCTTCTTTGAGGATTTGAGGATTTGTTCTCCAAAACACCAAAAGTTTGGTGTCTCTAAGTCTCCACACCAAAGATCTTGTGTGAAGATGAAATGGATGACTTAGGTAAGAAAGATTGCTAGATGTTCCTCACCTAAGGTAATGAGAGAATAGGTTTCACCCAAATTCAATTAGAAACCCCTTAGGGTGAAATGGCTATAAAGATGTATTTATACCACCTCACAATGGAGTGGCAAACTTGCAATTAAGCCAAGTTCACTACCCTTAAGGTTATGGCCGGCCATTTAATGTTTTTGGGCTTAATTGCCCATTTTGTTTTAGTTGTCATACAACTTAAACATAATGGGCCTTGTGGGCCAAAACGTTTTTGTGCCCCGAAGCCCAAAACTAACTTAAACGCCCAATACGAACGTTTCGTATAATTAATTAACTATTTAATTAATCTTGACCATTCTTCAATTAAACCATTTAATTGCTTATCCATTTCATATAATTTCTTCACTTATATCTTTACTCAGTGTACGATCCATTAGGTTCCAATTAGCGAGGTAGTGGGCGATGTTACTCTTAACGATCGATTGTGAATTGAAACCACATTTCAATTCTCCCTTAAATTAGTGTTTGCTAATCTTTAGGGCTTCCACAAACCATGGGTGACGCCTAGCAGCATGTCATGGTTACCCAAGCTAAGTAGAAGTGGTTGGAGAACCTATCCAGTTACAACTACAATGCAATACGGTCCTTCTCTAATACAATACTCTTAATCACATTGTTTAAGTGATAGTTTGTTTCATGTCTACTATCCAATGTGATACTTCTTTATATGATTCAATCGAATAAGATTTGGAACATCTTCCTTAGTCATATTCATATGCTTTGGCCAAAGACTCTCGAATCATATCTTAGAGTATTCTCCTTCCATCATGGAAGGTTAGAGATCCCTTGTTGTACATTCATATGCCTACATGACTAGATAGCTTGACCCCAACAATGCCGTGGACACTCCAATGGAATGCCGTTGACATAATCAAAGATCAAGGACCTAACCATTAGACATCAATGATGCCTCAGGTCAAAGGACTACTTTGCATATTGCAACTATTGAGTTCTTACATGACATGTATGTTCGAACTCTTGTTTGATCATAGTTCAGTGTACTCGATTACTCTTTCGAGCACCTATGTGTTTGCCTTAGTGTCCAACACCAAATGACTTGAGACTAGTTCATACTCACGCTTGAGTCGACATAACACATACTAACCTTAGCGGATTGTCAATGCCCAATTGGCAATCCTATGGCTAGGAACGTTTTAGGAATGAACATAAGAGAAAGGTCTCGTTAATTTAACTAACTTAAATCACTTGTCTCTTAGATCAAATACATTCCTTGGATTCCCTTATTGCTTAAACACAAGATACTATAAATAGTGATTAACAATAAGCTTTGCCCTTCTATTAAACATATAAAAGTTTAACACAATAAGTATTCCAAAAAGCTATTACATCAAATGAGTGGCTTTGTGGGCATACTTCCAACAATCTCCCACTTGCACTCAAAGCCATCCTCCCATGTATCTAATACCCATCTTTTCCATATGGCGGTCAAGTTGGATTTGAGACATTGGCTTCGTTAGTGGATCTGCTACGTTATCGGCTGAAGCAACTTTGAGGATGTTGACTTTCCCCTCGGCAGCATATCTTCTAATGATATTGAAGCGCCTATCAAAATGCTTGTTCTTTGGATGTGCCCTGGGTTCCTTGGCTTGAGCTATCGCCCCATTATTATCACAGTACAAAGTTACTGGTGACGTAATGGTTGGAACCACTCCAAGTTCAGTGATGAACTTTTGCATCCAGAACGCTTCTTTGCCGGCTTCAGCTGCAGCGACATATTCAGCCTCTGTCGTGGAATCAGCAATTACACTTTGTTTCTTGCTTTTCCAGCTGACAGCCCCACCATTCAGAGTGAATACATATCCGGAGTTGGAACTTCTATCATCGACGTCAGATTGGAAATCTGCGTCTGTATAACCTTCCACTCGCAACTCTGATGCTCCTCCATAAACGAGGAACATGTCCTTAGTTCTTCTTAAGTACTTAAGGACCGTCTTGACAGCTGCCCAGTGTTCTGATCCTGGGTTAGATTGATATCGACTAGTAATGCTCACAGCATATGCGATATCAGGCCTTGTGCATATGTCATCTACATATAACACTAGGAATACAACTGCTTCCCCAACGACTTTTTGATAAACACAATTGTCGTCTTCGTTTTGAGTAAAACCAAACGATTTGATTTCAGTATCAAAACGAATGTTCCAGCTTCTGGAGGCTTGCTTAAGTCCATAAATGGACCTCTGAAGCTTGCATACCTTAGTCTTTTCAGACTTGGACACGAAACCTTCGGGTTGAGCCATATAAAGCTCTTCCTCTAGGTAGCCGTTCAGAAAGGCTGTCTTCACGTCCATTTGCCAGATTTCATAATCATGGTACGCAGCTATAGCAAGCAAAATCCGAATGGACTTAATCATGGCTACAGGAGAGAAAGTTTCTTCATAGTCAATCCCTTCTCGTTGCCTGTAAGCCTTGGCTACTAGTCTAGCCTTATAAGTCTCCACGTTCCCATCAACGCCTATCTTCCTCTTGAATACCCATTTATTTCCAACAGGTACTATACCTTCTGGAGGGTCTACAAGAGTCCAGACTTGATTTTGATACATGGAATCCATCTCGGATTTCATGGCCTCATGCCATCTTTTTGAATCAATGTCGAACATTGCTTCATTGTAGTCTCTAGGGTCCTCCTTTGTGTCATTGTCACCTAGAAGGTGCAATTCCGCAAAGTCATTGTCTAAGCCATACCTCCTAGGTGGCTTATTGACCCGTTCAGATCTACGTGGAGCTAGGGGTTCAGGAACAGGGTTGTCAACATGTCGAGTGCTTGTTTGTGGTTCATCATTAATCTCATTAATTTCCATCGTTTTACTTATAGTTTCTTTGAGAACAAATTCGTCCTCTAGAAACTTAGCAGTTCTGGCGACAAAGACTTTCTGGTCGTCAGGATGGTAGAACTCATATCCCATAGTTTCTCTAGGATATCCCACAAAATAGCACCTTTCTGATCTCGCTTCAAGCTTAGTAGCTTCAAGCTTCTTGACATATGCTTCACAACCCCAAATCTTAATGTGATTAAGACTTGGCTTTCTTCCATGCCATATCTCATAGGGCGTTTGTGAAACTGATTTGGAAGGTACTCTATTAAGCAAGTAAGCTGCTGTATATAGAGCGTATCCCCAGAATGTTACTGGTAGATCAGCGGAACTCATCATAGAACGAACCATGTTCATCAAGGTTCGATTTCTCCTTTCAGAAACGCCATTAAGTTGTGGAGTTCCCGGTGGAGTCCACTGTGATTTTATTCCACACTCTTTGAGATAATCTAGGAACTCATTACTCAGATATTCACCCCCTCGATCTGATCTTAGGATCTTTATCTGTTTCCCAGTTTGCTTCTCAACTTCATTCTTGAATTCTTTGAACCTTTCAAAGGATTCTGACTTGTACTTCATAAGATACACATAGGCAAACCGAGAGTGATCGTCGGTGAATGTGATATAGTAGGAGAAGCCTCCTCTCGACGTAGTAGACATAGGTCCACATACGTCAGTGTGGATTAACCCTAGAATTTCAGTGGCACGCTCTCCTTTCCCAGTGAATGGAGATTTGGTCATCTTCCCTTTCAAACAGCATTCACAAGTACCCATCTGGTCATTACCTAATGGGTGGACATATCCGTCTTTCGACATCTTGCGAATCTTTTCAAGGTTCAAATGTCCAAGTTTAAGATGCCACATCCTTTCTTGGTTAACTTCTTCTCTAGCCCTTTTGGGTTTTGAGGTATTCCCGCTTTCAATACAGTGCATCCCACTATTCGTCTCTAGGTGAAAAAGTCCCTCTATCATATTACCATGAGAGATAATACGACCGTTCAAGTATAAAGTGCAACTCATTTTGTCAAACAATACTGAGTGCCCATCTCGTAAAAGCTTAGAGATAGAAATCAAATTCTTTATACATGAAGGAAAATATAAACAATTTTTAAGTTCCAGGACTTCCCCAGAGGGTAGGTTAAGCATGTAGGTGCCTATTGCTTTTGCAGAGATTTTGGCGCCGTTCCCAACTCGCACAACAATCTCCCCATTACGCAGTGTCTTGCTCCCTACTAGTCCCTGCATCGTATTACAGATATGTTGACTAGCGCCTGAATCAAATATCCAGGAATTGGAGCTCACTGTAAAAGCACTTTCTATGACCGAAATAGTCTCTTCAAAAGTTCGTGTCATAAGGCTCGCAATGCGCACCCTGTATTTCTTCTTCCAATGTTCATCCCTTCCACAATGAAAGCATGTTCCTTTGGATTTCTTTGCCTTCTTCTTAAGAAACCTTTTCCTTGTTTTTGCATTCTTACTCCCACTGTCCTTTTTGAAACATCTTTCAAATTTACAGCACATGTCAATCATCTCGTTAAAAGTATGATCGAATCTATTCACTTTATAGTTTACAATAAACTTAGTGAAATCATCCGAGAGATATGCAAGGAAAAAGTCTTGGGCCATTTTGTCAAGTATAATGGTGGGTAGTATTTTAGGCATGTCGTTAACTACATAACATAACAGAAATCGTATTAGATTGTTGATTAATCTACTTGATTGGGTCTTGAATCAAATAGTATCACCCACTATTTTTGGCAAACTCCACATCCCTCAATGGAATTCGAGAGTTATTTTGAACTCTTAGTGGGGTATGGGAGACTCACCATTACCAAGCCCACCTCACGATGATACGATGTTGGTTAGCAAAAATAATGATGAGAGAATAACGCATTACTCATTTACAACGTTTGTAATTACCCATCTTGTTTGGCCTCTAGAGAATGTTGCCTCACGATGATACGATGTTGGCATTATTGCACTTAGTTAAGTTATTCCCACCATGCTTAGTTCATGTAGGGGTTCAAGAATAACCTCACGATGATACGATGTTGGCTATCCTCGTTGCCTACACTTACCTCATCATATGTTTATGGACTCCTCCTGAGTGTAAGCATGCACTTTGTACTCCCCCATGATAGGGTGAAGCCGGTGTACAAGTCACAAACGATTGGAGCCCACCACGGTGGAAGGCCTACGAAGAAATGTTCAAAACATCTCTCGTTTATCAACTTAATATTCGTTTGAGGGAGTAGTTTTGGGCTACATCAAAACATTTGAATCATATTAAAAGAACATGGCCCTATCATAACTATTGGTCCAAGTTAATATGATTTAGTAGCATATAATACTCCCACTGTTTCGTTGAAACAAGCGAGACTATATGGAACTACTAACGAACGCATTGCATCCTCATATGGACTATATAGTCATATTAGGTTTTAGGATGATTATGAACCGTTTGATTTGATCCAACACGAGCCTTGTGTTGGACCTTGGGTTTAAGGTAGATAGTTGTTGATTTTAGTTACGCGTTTAATCCAATTAAACCGTTATTTCCTATTGGGCGTTGGACCCAACTATTCCAATTTGCATACATATAATCAAAGAGGAATACATGAAATAATAAGAAGGGCTTATGCCCTTTTACAACACAAATAATGGGCTTATGCCCTTTACAACAACTTGAACTAATCAAATTACATTCATATCTTCATTACTTAAAACCCAAGCATTCATAATGTAAATCGGCCAATCACATAGCTCAATTATCGAGGCCTTTGGTTCATAATCACCCTTTTCTTAATTAACTAAATTAACTAAGAAAGCAACTTTAAACAATTGGTTTTTGGATCCATAGAATTGATTTAAATGGAACTAAATATAATGAAAATCCAATTCTCATTAAAGAGACAAAACAATTTTTGTTCTCATTCTATTTGGGCCATTTTGCAAAAACACAAACTTTTGGGCCATAATACAAATACACAAAAGTATCAAAACTTTATTTAATTGCACAAAAGCACCCCACTAGAGGGGTGGCCGGCCATTCATAGATATATTGAGTTTTTGATACAATAAAATTTTGTAAGTGGATTTTGGTGGGTGAGATTAAAGATGGTGGGGATGGTTTGAAAAGAAAATATACCTTTGATATAATTAAAACCATTTAATCATTTCTTACCAACAAACATCATCCATTAACTATTATTCAAAAAATATATCTTTGACATAATCATCACCCATCAACTAATATTCAAAACTTTATGTAAAACATAAAACTTTTGAATCAAAACTTCAAAACTTTTTGTTCTTGATAAGAACTTCAAGAAATATGAAGAACATACATGAAAACTCATAATAGCTCCATGGATGTTTTCTTTCATCAAAACTCAAATTTTCACAACTCAAAAGAGGGTTATTATCCTAGGGTACTTAGGAGTTCCAAAAAGCACTTTAAAACCATTTTAACAAGCCTAACATGAACCCAAAAAATCACCCTTTGGATTTGGCCGAAAATCCCAAAACACTTGGCACCAACTTTTAGTTCCATTATTCATGCTTTAATGAAATACATCTACAACATTTGAGATGCTAAATTTTCAAGTAAAATTTATATTCAAAGCAAGAACAAAGCTTGTAACATTTACAACACTTAAATCACAAAATATGAAAAATCACAAAACCCAAAAGGATCCACCATAAACTAGGCCTAGGCTCTAATACCACTTGAAGGAAAAATTTTGTCCTAGCTAAGAACATGTAAGAACATTTGAATACATATGCAAACTAATAACTCTTTAAAGTAGGCATGCATTCAAAAACAATTCATAAAACCCATGACTTTCAAAGCCTAGTATATGGTGAACCATAAGACTCTTTAACAAAATTAAAGAGAATAAGAATTTAGAGATTCTTTACCCTTGAAGCTCATCCTTGATTACACAAGGGATTCACCCAAGTGGAGGGCCTTCAAGTCACCTCCTTGCTCCTTGAATCTTCCTTGTGATTTCCTCCCTTTTAGTGCTCCTTTTCTTCTTTGAGGATTTGAGGATTTGTTCTCCAAAACACCAAAAGTTTGGTG
This sequence comes from Pyrus x bretschneideri, assembly GCF_019419815.1. NCBI lineage: Eukaryota > Viridiplantae > Streptophyta > Magnoliopsida > Rosales > Rosaceae > Pyrus > Pyrus x bretschneideri. The sequence goes on from NW_025999798.1 coordinate 11,481,439, forward strand.
TCTCTAAGTCTCCACACCAAAGATCTTGTGTGAAGATGAAATGGATGACTTAGGTAAGAAAGATTGCTAGATGTTCCTCACCTAAGGTAATGAGAGAATAGGTTTCACCCAAATTCAATTAGAAACCCCTTAGGGTGAAATGGCTATAAAGATGTATTTATACCACCTCACAATGGAGTGGCAAACTTGCAATTAAGCCAAGTTCACTACCCTTAAGGTTATGGCCGGCCATTTAATGTTTTTGGGCTTAATTGCCCATTTTGTTTTAGTTGTCATACAACTTAAACATAATGGGCCTTGTGGGCCAAAACGTTTTTGTGCCCCGAAGCCCAAAACTAACTTAAACGCCCAATACGAACGTTTCGTATAATTAATTAACTATTTAATTAATCTTGACCATTCTTCAATTAAACCATTTAATTGCTTATCCATTTCATATAATTTCTTCACTTATATCTTTACTCGGTGTACGATCCATTAGGTTCCAATTAGCGAGGTAGTGGGCGATGTTACTCTTAACGATCGATTGTGAATTGAAACCACATTTCAATTCTCCCTTAAATTAGTGTTTGCTAATCTTTAGGGCTTCCACAAACCATGGGTGACGCCTAGCAGCATGTCATGGTTACCCAAGCTAAGTAGAAGTGGTTGGAGAACCTATCCAGTTACAACTACAATGCAATACGGTCCTTCTCTAATACAATACTCTTAATCACATTGTTTAAGTGATAGTTTGTTTCATGTCTACTATCCAATGTGATACTTCTTTATATGATTCAATCGAATAAGATTTGGAACATCTTCCTTAGTCATATTCATATGCTTTGGCCAAAGACTCTCGAATCATATCTTAGAGTATTCTCCTTCCATCATGGAAGGTTAGAGATCCCTTGTTGTACATTCATATGCCTACATGACTAGATAGCTTGACCCCAACAATGCCGTGGACACTCCAATGGAATGCCGTTGACATAATCAAAGATCAAGGACCTAACCATTAGACATCAATGATGCCTCAGGTCAAAGGACTACTTTGCATATTGCAACTATTGAGTTCTTACATGACATGTATGTTCGAACTCTTGTTTGATCATAGTTCAGTGTACTCGATTACTCTTTCGAGCACCTATGTGTTTGCCTTAGTGTCCAACACCAAATGACTTGAGACTAGTTCATACTCACGCTTGAGTCGACATAACACATACTAACCTTAGCGGATTGTCAATGCCCAATTGGCAATCCTATGGCTAGGAACGTTTTAGGAATGAACATAAGAGAAAGGTCTCGTTAATTTAACTAACTTAAATCACTTGTCTCTTAGATCAAATACATTCCTTGGATTCCCTTATTGCTTAAACACAAGATACTATAAATAGTGATTAACAATAAGCTTTGCCCTTCTATTAAACATATAAAAGTTTAACACAATAAGTATTCCAAAAAGCTATTACATCAAATGAGTGGCTTTGTGGGCATACTTCCAACAGTTACATTTCTTGGACCTCCAAGATATTGCGGCATCCCTTATGGTCATAATTTGGAAACATGCCTTGTGTTGGTTTGATGAGTAACATGCGTCGTCAACATAACAAACAAGACAAGCATCATTCAAATGATCAGGGGGTTGGACCTACTCGGGATACATAAGGATAAGCCCAAATTTGTATTACCTTCAGAATAATGGAAAAACATCTTTAATGCCAATTCAATAGCTACCTGTAGCTGCAATGCTGCATCTTTACCAATTTATCAATAGCGAAGGAGATATCTTGTATAATGCAATGAACTAAGTACAACAAAGAGCAAAGTTGAACTCAAGTATGGAAATTCTGGTTCCACAATCTCTTCAAGGGTCTCATTTGCATCTAGCGTATGGATAATCAAGGGTGTACTCAAAGCAACACCTTATGAGTGTAGTTCAACCAGTGGATTGGAATATTGTCAGACCAACGCTTGAACTTCAGGTCAAGGCGTAAACGAGTGTTCTCAAGATCATCTCAAATTTCGTCTGTAGGTGTAAGGCAAGTTTCTCAAGTTATTTCAGAGTCTTAGTGAGATTCATGTTATAAAGATAAATTCCAACTCTCGCAATTCAGAATATGACCTCTAAATTTAACACGCAAGGGAATAATTTATTATGTCCCTATCTGATCAAATAATCACTTAGACGAGTGTACCAAAGAAATTTTAAGAAAACATAATAGATCAACTTGACCAAACTAGTTGCCATGGTATTGGTAGATTGACCAACATGTGTTGGTGGACTACCTTTATTAAACAGATAATATAAATGTAATATGATAAATGCAACATTACTCATATGAATTTTGTTTTGTTTTGTTTTGTTTTTTTTTTAGACAAACGATATTATTTACATTAAAGGGTGAGGAGTGGGTTAAGTCATATAATGGACTATCAATAATTTGGTTCAAATTTGCATCTGACAAGAATTGAATTTAAAACATCTCACTTACAAGTAAAAAGAAATACCACTAAACTGTCTAAAAATATTAGGTTGACATTGAGCAATATGAATTTGATGAAGGCGTCACAATAAATTAATAGTTAAATAGACATGAGATAAGATTAGATTATTCCACTAACTTGGTTAAACTCGAGTATAGAAAAGTGCTCCTGTTTAAAGCATCTTGTGTTTCAACACCAAACAGTCCAATAATCATCATTAGGCAGGTGGTGAACATCACCTAATTCCACCCAACAGGATCCTTTCCAGATCTTTTATTGAGGATAGTAGGAATTTATGAATTGTGTTTGTTTATCATATCATGCGATCAGTTTTTGTTAGATATTATTTGTGTTTAATTTTAAATAAAAATATTTAAAATAATTTATGACCGCACGATATGTAATGAACGGACACGATTCACAGTTTTTCAAAATCCTCACAAAAAAATTTGGCAAGGATCCGAATTCCCACCACTCACCCTAGGCCACGTCACCCAAATCGAACGACACCGTATCGCTACCCATCAGTCCAGCTGCTTTTGTCCCTCCTTCATTTCCTCGCTTTGGAAACTCCTCCCAGAGCTCTCTCTCCTCTTCGGTAGCTCCGTCCACCCCTTTTAAACCCCCACCTTCTCCCTCCGTGACCGTTCACCGCCGCTCCCCCCCAGTCACAATGTCGCAGTCCATACATCTCCTCAGCCCGTCCAACCTCGCCATCGCAAAGCACCACTCCTCCTTCCTCTCCAACTTCAATCGCCGGTTGCCGGTCATCACCACCACCACCAAAACCACCGCCCCTTCTTTCCCAAAGCTCTCCATCAAAGCCTCCTCCTCCGATCCCGAGCCTTCCGTTCTCGTTACCGACAACGGCACGTCCTCCTCGGGGCCCCAATCCCCTCCTTCGCAATCCGACCATGCTCTCTCCAGCTCCATCGAGGTCGACGCCGTCACCGAAACTGAGCTCCGGGAGAACGGATTCCGTTCCACCAGGCGCACCAAGCTCGTATGCACCATCGGCCCCGCCACCTTCGGATTCGACCAGCTCGAATCTCTTGCCGTTGGCGGCATGAACGTAGCGCGCATCAACATGTGCCACGGCACGCGCGAGTGGCACCGCGAGGTCATTCAGCGCGTCAGGAGGCTCAACGAGGACAAGGGATACGCCGTCGCCATCATGATGGATACCGAAGGTAGCGAGATTCATATGGGTGATTTGGGTGGCGCTTCCTCCGCCAAAGCTGAGGTTTGTTTTTTTTTCTTTCTCATTTCATCAAACACCTTGTGTGCATTGTTTCATGCTGCGTACTGATTGCCTGATTAGTTTGGTTTTGGAAAGTGCAGGATGGTGAAGTATGGACTTTCAGTGTCAGAGCTTTCGGCTCCACTCTGCCCGAACACACCATCAATGTGAATTATGAAGGTTTTGCCGAAGGTAAGTGAATTAGATCACCAAATTTCTCAATTTTTAAATTTTTTTCATCTTTGTTTTAGTTGAAATGGCGAAAATTGATGGATGATATGATGCGTGCAGATGTGAAAGTGGGGGATGAGCTGCTTGTGGATGGTGGGATGGTGAGATTCGAGGTGATCGAAAAGCTTGGTCCCGATGTTAAGTGTAAGTGTACTGATCCTGGTTTGTTGCTGCCTCGGGCTAATTTGACTTTCTGGAGGGACGGGAGTTTAGTGCGAGAACGTAATGCCATGCTTCCCACAATTTCGTCCAAGGTTTGCTCATTCTTTACCTTCTTTTACATAATCAAAACATCGAGGGACTTATCATTTGATGTTTGTATTGAATTTCTAAATGTTTAAGTGTTGCATGTCAATTACATATATTTTTCTAGCTATAAACTATATTGATTGATAACCAAGATGACTTTGACCTGTAATCCTGGTATGGGAATCCGCAGGGGCTGCATTACACTCTTTACATTGTTTTTCGAACCCTATTAGCAAGGCTTTCTAATGTTCAATCCGAATATTGGTACATTAGGTGTGTCCTTTTGGAATTCTCAAATTGTTCAAATTGAATTTTCGAAATGTAGATGCATCTCACATCCAGTGATTGTTCTGTTGCACATGCCGTTGTTTCAATTGGCAAAGCTTGTTCAAAACTAGTTAAATTATTTAATTCCATTACTTTGAAAAAGGAGAATAAGTTTTGAAAGTTTGAGCTAAGAGTCCAAGACAACTCTTTTATGTCATCTTTTGTTCAACTTTCCCATATGTTAATTTTCATTTTTAAAATCTTTTGTTTCTAACGATTCTAAAAATAAAAATACATTTTTTTTCGGGTAAGCATGGCTTTATCATATTAGTCCTCTTTGATAACTGTATTATTGATTGGTAAGCATGGAGTTTTGGTTTCAGAGCATTAGTGTCTTCTGATACGAAGCATCCTTGCCTACAGATTTAGTATCACAAAGATGGATCCTCTCTTGAGCAAGATTACAAAAAAGAAACCCAAAATTTCAATTTTTGCATAATTATTAATTCTTGTCACGATCTCAACTTGGTCATAAAGTGAAGTCTATTCTCCATTAACCCTGTCTGGACTCTGGAGTGTGGTCTGGTCTAACTTCTAGTCTTAAAACCATATCATGAATTGGCAATTGGAACTTTAAAAAGTGTCATTTGTGCTTGTATATGCTAGCGGTGACATGCATTTGTGATTGTTATTCATTTCTTATGTTCTTGTTAAAATGTACTTGTGTATTTCCACATAATAATATTGGTAAGTTCTAAAACTTATCTTTTGGTCTCACACTCGAGTTTTCAATATATTCAGGATTGGTTGGACATTGATTTTGGGATTGCAGAGGGTGTTGATTTTATCGCTGTATCTTTTGTCAAATCTGCGGAAGTGATTAATCATCTTAAAAGCTATATTGCTGCACGGTCTCGAGATAGGTAAAGTACTTAAGTATTAAATATGTATATTACACGCATACCATACATATTATATTTCTTGGTCATATGTTATCACACGATAATGAAGCCTCCTTTCAGTTGTTCCTACTAAGAATTAACTGCTCCTGTTGGTTCTTTCATTGTTAAGAGATTTGATATTTTATTGCACCTCCTATCTGCATTCTGTAATGCTTGGGGTCGGTGAAATTTCTCTTCTATGTTGTTTTTGCAATCATTTTGATTCAATACTTAAAGGTTAAACACCTATATGCCGCTTGAATGGATATACAGAAACTAATATCATTCCTACTGATTATTTTTATTGTACTTTGGGACTTGGTTTTATAATCAAGATGCTTAACTTGTGTTGCTCCTTTAAGCTTATTTTTCTAATCATTTGGTGCAGTGACATTGCTGTCATTGCAAAGATAGAGAGTATTGACTCTCTCAAGAACCTGGAAGAGATCATCCGAGCATCTGATGGAGCAATGGTAGCAAGAGGAGATCTAGGTGCTCAGATACCACTGGAACAGGTCCCAGCAGCCCAGCAAAAGATTGTTCAAGTTTGTCGGCAGCTAAATAAGCCAGTCATTGTGGCTTCTCAATTACTTGAATCTATGATTGAATATCCTACACCGACTAGAGCTGAAGTGGCTGATGTTTCTGAAGCAGTGAGACAGCGTGCTGATGCTTTGATGCTTTCTGGTGAGTCGGCTATGGGCCAGTTCCCAGAAAAGTCATTGGCTGTTCTCAGAAGTGTTAGTCTGAGAATTGAAAGATGGTGGAGGGAAGAGAAACGTCATGAAGCTATGGAACTACCAACTATTGGATCTTCATTTTCTGACAGTATCTCAGAGCAGATTTGCATTTGTGCTGCCAAGATGGGTAAGTATTCACTAAATACATTTATAAGTGAGCTAAGTTCAGCAGTTATCCGTTTGTTTGCGTATTTAATAGTACTATAGTTAGGGAACTCCTGGGTTGGTCGTGTCTCTCAATATAAACTACTTATAAAACATCTACACTGAGAGTATCGATGTAAAAAGCTCCTCTATTCTCTTAGGGTGTATTTATGCCAGGATTTCCATCTAGTGTAATATAAATTGCGTCTTTCAGTATAAGTAATAACAAAAACAAAATTCTCACTTATACCAAACTCACACACCCACTTGAAAGTAATGTTGAGATAATCATATGTGATTTATACATTCTGGTAGCCACATTACATCTGGATTGGTTTCTGACTTTCTTCAAGGTGTTTTCCTTTTTCGTATTGTGTAAAATGCACTTCCTTGTTGTACAGAAGCTGAACCAATATATCCAAATGACATAAGTATCATATTTTCTCTTACAATTTTTTTTTTAGATAGCATTTCGGTTGCAACTATTTTATGCATTCTTGCATGTGTTCATTTATTCTCACCCTTCTCATAAGATGGCTAATGAAGTTCAGAGGAATGAATATATTAGGATTGAGCCTATTGATCCTTTCTGCTGAATTATATTCTTGTTCTAGTCATTGCTTTTGCTGCATTTGGAACAATATCTTGATGTGAATTGCGATTTTGCAGCCAATAATTTGGAGGTAGATGCTCTTTTTGTCTATACAAAGACAGGCCACATGGCATCTCTCTTGTCTCGCTGCCGGCCAGACTGCCCAATCTTTGCTTTTACTAACACCACATCTGTACGGAGACGTCTAAACCTACAGTGGGGTCTGATACCATTTAGGGTAAGCTTCTCCGATGATATGGAGAGCAACCTTAATAAAACCTTGTCACTGCTCAAGGCCAGGAACTTGATCAAATCAGGCGACCTTGTTATTGCTGTCTCAGACATCTTGCAGTGCATCCAAGTTATGAATGTTCCTTGAAAACTGAATTTCGTTTAGCTTGGAAGCATTTTCTCAATCCTTCATTGCTACTGGTTGAAAGAAAAAGGGGGCAATCTGGAGGTGATTCAGCTTTCCCCTAATGATCTTCCCGGGCCCTTTTGAGAGGGTTTCTTTCTGCCACTTGAGCTGCCTGGTATTTTTCGTGATAATATCTTGTGAAATTAATTTGCTTAGTTAATTTTAGGGTTATGACGAGAACTGTGTCGTTGAACGGCAGATAAATATCTTTGTGCTTTTGCATTACGCATAATTTTTATATGCGTTGTTTTGGTGTGTGTGTAAAAATTGGATCAAGCATGGTCAACAATAACCATTTTCAAGCTACTGTTTGCGGTTGCTCATGTATTTGAAATAAGTAGACGCAATTGAATGTGTTAGGGTTACTCATGTGTTTTTCATCTATGCATTCGAGTTCGGATCTCCTTTGTTTATGATCTAGTTGATGCGTTGGCAAGGTGTTTAGCGAATGTGGCCCTTCTCCTGTTCGTGTGGGGGAGGTGGAAAGGGGGTGGGGGAATTGGATTACACGAAGATTACCTTTTGAGTGCTTCTCACTGCCTTTTCAGGACGATGATACCGTCGGCCGCAGAGCCGTGCGAATTGAGGAACCTCTGAACCACTCCGATGGCTTGGTTTGCATTCGCCACAACGACCCTAGGATCCGAGGATGAGCCATCAAAATGGATTCGGGTATGATTCAGTTAACGATGACTATAAAATTGTCGAAATTGCAGAGTTTTCTGTTAAGGTTGTGGGTTCTCAAGCCAGCGTCTATAGCCTAAAATCCAACTCGTGGAAAATGATTCAAAGCATGCCTTGCCATGGTTCTAAAGTGCATGGAATTTAAATCATGTTTTTGAACGGTGCTCTCAGTCGGGAGGCAGAAGCTCCCCCTCTACCTTTACGAAGAGTAAAATTTCAATCAGTAATGTTGCCTCTCAATCTGGTAGCCAAAGAAACCAGAAGATGATCAGAATCAGGGAGATCACAAGCATTTGAACTCATGCTCCTTTTTTAAGACCAGGCTTATTTGTATATGTTATGAATGTTATTCTGTCTTTGGGTTTAGGGTACCATTATCGGACACATATTTTACAGTTGTGTGCAAAACATAGAAGTTAATACTTGCACTCCGCAATGCTACGTTGAGGAGACGTCATGGCATATGTTGTTTCAACCTGGTTGCAGTGTCGCCAAGGGAAGGAATATCTTGGTTATTTATTATAAGTTAGACAACAATGACTCTCCGGATGTGTATGGTTGTTGATCCTAAAAACTACAAGACCTACGTGGCTCACAAGGTGAGTAACTATTGAGCTAACTACGTTCTTCTTGTGAATGCACGTGTGCCAACTCGCAACCAAGCTCGGTCGGGCGACTAAAATAGATGTAGTTGTGATGGTGTCAAATGCATTGCTAACTTCTGCACCTAAATGACTACAGTCGAGGAAGGAACACATCTCGGCCTAGGGTTTTACAAACCTAAAGACAAGGTTGCCCCTTACTGTGAAGTTCAATAAAGGTTTGGCTTTCAATGTGCCGACCACTAAGTAACCCCATGAGTAATACCTCACTTTGCGCAAGAAAGCTAATGAAGTGACCTTTATAAGCAAAATAATTGATAACTCTTCACTGGTTGAGACTTGAATAGATAACCAACCAACCATAAGCAGTGTTGTTAATCCAAACTAAAGATGCTCCTAAATCACCTGATTCTACGACTCCAGTATTGTTAATTCAAACTAAACATGTCACTAATTGTCAACACAGTGCTGTTTATTCAAACTGAAGACGTATTGATGAGAAGTTACGATAATTAGTATTTTTAGTAAAGTTTTTCACATTGAGTGTTCTGGGTGATTTGTTGAGTTGAAAGGGCCTCTCACATTAGTAAGACTAACTATATGATAGAATAATGCACACCCGTCACAAACTCGGAGTTTTCTCTTTGCCACGCTGTACTTCCGAAAAAAAAAGAAAAAAAAAAAAAACCATGTATATTAATGGTGGATACCCTGCACGCAACAACGAAAGATAGACGTTCATTCATTTCACGAACTCTCCTCATTTACAAGGGCGTACCACTACAGTGACATCTTGTGTCATTAATGTATACAAAAACACGTAAAAAAACACTAATGTATATCCTTGTATTATTGACACGGGACAACTAGTGTCATACAAATTCTTCTTCACATATATATGCATGAATATGATACTTTTTATATGAAAACTGTAAATGCGAATCGTTTTATACGTATATGCCATACAGATCGATATATCATGAATATGATACTTTTTATATGAAAATTGTAAATGCGAATCGTTTTATACGTATATGCCATACAGATCGATATATCATAAATTCTTTGCTTACATTAATTCTTGCTGAAGTGGAGTTGCTCGTGCTCATGCTTCTCTGTGAGCCACTTTTTTAGCCACTGTATGATTAAGCTCTCTGACTTCTCTTAACTCACACACAAATAAAGCACGCAGAATATATCAATAAACAAGGGGCGTTTGTTTGCCCTCACTAAGTTGGACTGGATTGGACTGGACTAGCTATTAGTCCAATACTGTGTTTGTTCCATGCTGGGACTAACATTAATGAGACTAAGGGGGACTAGCATGGACAAAACCCTTCACTAAGAGGTCTTAGCGAGACCCCCCAATAACCATGGGACTAGCTGAGACTATCCTCTCTTTCTCGTCCTTGTCATGCTCAACGACCACTCTCAACAGACTCTTCGTCATCTCCAGTCAACTAGATCAATCATTAACTTTTCGACTCTCTTTCAGATCCATTTCACAACCAACTTTCATACAAAATATACCAAATTGAAGCTGGGAGTGACAAGATTACGATTTTACCTGAATCGAGGCCAAAATGTGGTCGAATGTGGCTGGAAAATGGCCTGGAAGTCTCGGCCTGTTTGGGCTTCTTCAAATCCATGACAGATTCGAGCATTCAAAGCTAAGATCTCGGTCCAGGGATGGTGATAAATTTTTTGGCGGTGCTAACTTCATCCAATTTAACGAGGAAATGGTAGGAAAAAATGAAGAAAAAGATAAGATCATAATAAAATATTAATAATTTATATATTAAATAATATAATATTATAATTTGTTATTATCCAGCTTCTTAGTCCAATACTGCATCAAACGCTTCACTAAGTTAGTCCAGCTTAGTCTAGTCTAAGCCAGTCTAGCTTAATCCTTGAAGCTAATCCAGTCCGAGATAGTCCGGCGCAACAAACGTCCCCAAAAAGTGTTAGATTGTTTGTTCTAACAAACTTGTAATGACTCGTTAACATGTGTTAAATTGCACTTTTAACGCGTATCGGAGAAAACTCATTAAGAATCCTGCGGTTTAGAATATGAAAGACCCGAACATCCTAGGCCCAACTTCATTTTGGGTTCAAACTTAATTTTATACGAAGAACCACTGAACTTCATGTTGAGCAACAAAGCACCATTTGCATATCTTAATAGGAAAAGCACCATTGGATTTTTATATGGGCTTGGAAAAAATAACACACATTATTTTGAGCCCACATAAACGGAGTCGAACAACAACCAATTTCTGCCCACCAACTTATAAGTTTATTGTAGTTGTAGAGTCCTTGTAATTCTGTCTTTAGGATACCATTATGTTTAAGATAATGCTAGGAAGATCAAATTTTTATATCAAATTTGTAAACAAAATGATATGTTATCAATAGAAAATAAACACGTCAACTGGAATCATTATAATTCTCCTCTGCCTTGGCAGTGCCAGTCTGTTTATTTTCTTTCTTTCTGGTCCTGTGGTATGGGCACATATTTTAGGACAGCTGTGTGCAAAACATAGAAGTTGATACTTGCACTCCTCAATGCTACGTTGAGAAGACAATGGCATACGTTGTTTCAACTTGGTTGCAGTGTGGCCCTTTTTTTCGCTTGAAAAAGTTAGAAAAATAGGAATCAGGAACACAAAAACGTTGACAGAAAAAGGAAGCTCAAGGCATTTGCGGTTTCTTGTATTTCCTGCAACATTTCCTCTGCAAGGTGCGAAGGAATCTCATATCTCTAATATATAACAAGCTTTTACTCTTCTACGTACATATGTTTATCTTCTAGATTTCTCCGAAGAGGCGCATGAGTTCACATACTTGTAATTACACCTATAAATTCACAGTCGAGAGTTATGATTCTCTACAATTTTTATGAATCACCATCAAGAAGACAAAGGCTCCCAGCCAAGACGGTTTCAAAGTAAAGGGCCAGACCAGAATTAGTTGGCCTGGTACTGGTAGTACCGCCGGTGGAGTTTGGTTATAGGGAAAAAGATCTTATCACTAATTCAGCTTATGACCTTCAATCATGGGTAGGGATATTTATATGCATAGAGTTATATATCGTTTTCCTCTCACGTGTGCCTACATTAAATCTACGTACGTATTGTTTGAGAAAAATTACATACGCAAAATGAGAGACCTAATACGTTGTTATGTGCAAGATATTTTCATGAGCGTGGAATATGTTATGTTGCAGGCCCAAGAATCATAACCAAAACTCTCTAACAACCCTACTTGAATCATATGAAACCCACGCATTTACAATTGGAGACAGCTAGGCTAAGTGTGCACCTTTTGTCCTCTCCTTCTTGTGTTCATCTCTTTTATATTCATTAGAGGAATGAAGATTAAAATCAATATATATGTCAAGTAAATATGATCTGGGCAATTGATTTTATATTTTCCGTAGAAAAGGAGACATAATAATCTTTGAATGGGGTGGGGTGGGGGGTGGAAGGGAATGAGTCAATGGCTTCGCCTTGAGCCTTCTCCCAAGTGCAAAAGCTAGAGTGGCCTCGAACCATCACTCTCCATCTTCATAATTCAAAGGGTCCACTTATATGATGCGAATTGCCATCATAATTCAAAAAGGAAAAAAGGTTTTGGAGGTGACTTGAAAGCTCATATAATACCTGCTACTTTGGCAATTTTTTGGGGAGCTTCCAAACTTCACTCTTTTTCCTTGGAGGGATAGGAAGGAAAAACCTTTCATTTCGATAACCCTTCTACAGTTAGAGCCGGTCCAGAGGTAGGGCGAACAAAACATTAAGTCCCGGGTCTCACTTTGAAGCCGACCTCATATTTTCTATGCTCTTATGTTACATATATTCTAAAAATATACTCATTCATTATATCCTTAACTAAAGAGAAGGTAAAGACCAAAATTTTTACTTGTTCTCATAAACTTAATATGTGTGTCTTAAATTCATATTGTTGGGAAAGTGATTGGTTGATTAGATTGTAAAGTTTTCTATTTTCACTAGGTTATTATGAAAAATCCTATTACTATGCTAAATCAGTAAGATCTCATTGCATTTTCATCTTAGACATCCATTTGCATCGAGACATCTATGAGTTAATAAAATAGTTAACTCGGCTTTTATTTAAAAAAAATAAAATAAAATAAAAAAGAACATGGAATGATACAATTTTCTTATTCTCTCTCTCATTACACAACTTCATGTCACTTTATCAAAGTTTTTCTCACTAAAAGGTGGGTTTATTTGAAGAAATTATAATAATGATTAGGACAAAATGGGCTATCACTACCAATGTGAATTGGAGATCCTCGTTAAACCCAAAAATGCCAATGGAAATAAAAACAATGCTTGTCAAACAGAACAGGAACATATTAAGAAAATATGTGGTGGATTTAACACTTGATGATATCTTGGCAATTGGCACCATCAGTGGGGGTCCTACTGTATCAAATCCACATATAACTTAACTTCTAGTATTCTGGACTGCTTCAACGAATCAACCCATCAGCTAAACACCATTATGAAGCAGTTAATTATACAATTATTGTAAAACAGTAACCTAAACCTCATCATAATAATAATTAAAAATACCATTTTAAAAAACTAATATAGGAAACAAGATCAAGGGCAATTGGTCAGGTCGGCTTTTACCAGGGGAAAAAAGCAGAAGAAAAATGCAGGACCCAGCAAGAGAATAAAACTGGCAATGGTCCAAGCAGATGGGTTGTGGTGTTGGGTGGACAAAGACAAGGCCATCATTTCATGTATAGCTTTCCTTACCCCTAGCTCCTTTATGTCCTCATCATTCATCATATCTGCCATTTAAAAGCAAGCAAAACACATACATATCTTTCTTATTTTAAGGCTTGTAGATTATGATGGTGCACCTTCTCATCAGGGACAATAACTAAGGGGATTCTCTGCCCTCAGATCTGTTGACAAAGTCAAGCCTTAGAAATGACTGATGCAAGAATTTGTTTTAATTAGGAGGGTGCTAATCCCGGGGTCGTGTCATTGGATATGATTTGCCTGTCCTTCTATTTCTATATTCTTTTCATGTTCTACTATGATGTATGGTCACGATTAAAAAACGTCAACATTAATATTAATTTTTTATAGAAATAATAAAACAAAAAGTAATAGGAATATAAAATATTAACGTGGCTTAACCGTGACTACACAAACAGGAGGACATATGAAGAGTATGGAAATGGAAAGGCACACAATCCACCTCTGATTTTTACAACAATACCAATTCAAACATTAAGTTCTTTTATTTGGTTTGTAAAAGGATACAATGTTGGAAGAACAAAGATATGGAATTTAATCCACTATATAGTGAAAAAGTTATCATATATGACAATAATCTCCCGTGATAACTGACATATTGATGTTTTGTTACATGTTAGTGCGCTAACTAGTACAATATTTGAGCTCATCTATCCTAGCGAGGATTATAAAATAGGAAAACTAATGAAAATGGTTTGAAAACTTTGAGTTTTAACGATAAGAACAAAATAAAAGGTAAAGTGAATAGTACCAAGATTGACTTTTTAGTATAAAAATATGGTTTTTCGTTAAAATTCCCTTATAAAATACTATATTTGAGCTCATAGGCAAGCATTGTGCATGTCTACACAAAATGGGCCAAAATGGGCAAGCTAAGTAAGTAGAGCATGTCATTATATATCCGATATATAGAATTAAGAGCTAGCTATTAATTAACTAATTAAACAAGAAATTAAGATAAAGATGTGACTAGTTTAATTGGGAATAGGGGTTTGGTAGGCCAACAGATGCCATCCTTTGGAAGTTTGGAGAGAGATATTATAGAGCAGTAACACTAATGCAGTACATAACACTAATGCAGTACATAACACAAATGCAGTACGTGACATAAGCACTCTTTTTTTGTTTTTTGGAGAAAGTTAAGCACTCTATGTTAGTATTTTAAGTGGTTATATAGTAGATGGGGCTTTTTTAGTAGATAGCTTCTGCAGGATGGTCACCAAATGCTGGTAGTTTATATCATGACATTGACATCCTCTCTCTCTCTCTCTCTCTCTCTCTCTCTCTCTCTCTCTCTCTCTCTAGCTATATTTAGGTTGGACCCGGGTTCATTGCCCTCCCACTTCCCATACAATCTTATCCCTTCTTATTTTGTGTGATCATGATTAAGTCATGTTAATATTTTATATTAATTTTTTTATAAAGATAAAAGACAAAAACAATAGTAACATAAAATATTAATGTGGCTTAATCGTGATCACACAAATAAAAAATGATAAGAATGTATAAAAAGTGAGAGGACAGATAAGCCATACCATTTAGGTTAAAGCTTCTGCTGAGTTGGGTTCGAATAATGAATGCAGTTGGTATTTGCATCGATCAACTTTTAGCAGGAAAAATGCGACGTAATCTTTTCGTTAAATAGTTAAAATATCAGTACACATTGCCCTCTCCTGTGCCTTTCTCTTTTCTTAGTTTGTCACTCTGCAAATTTCCAATTACTTATAAATAACAAATTAACTTGCTAATCAATACGGAAATCTCCTCTTGTCACTTCATACATGTTTGGTATAATGTATCGATTTCTTTCTAATTTTATATGGATGGAAGAATTTGAAAAATATAATTTGGATTTGACAATAGGCAAAAAATTGCTAACAAAACTAGAAATCAATAGATTTGAATATATTGGAAGTGCACTTGAAATAAATATATGAAACGAATCCTTTCAAATTAATATTTTTTTTCTCTTATTTTCCTTCTTATTCAAATCGCAAATCTTGTCATACATGGATTGAAATAGTCTAAATAAACAATTTAACCTTATAATATGTCTAAAGCCCTAGGTTTGGAATGGATTCATCCAAACAAGCCGCAAAGTTACAGCGTGTATATCATTAAATAATTTTTCTTATACTAGTTTAACATATTATGTTGTTAGATATTGTTAATTTGAATTATTATTTAAGTAAATTCCTTTTCTAATGTGTATCGTGAAATTGATTATGTGGTGATAACATAACATACTATATATCTAACAAAAATAACATTTCCAATTATTAACTTCTTTTTTTGGTTGACAACGGGCCATAAGCCCGAAAGAAAATGAAAAATTATCTAAGAATATCACGAGACCACGATACCCGAGCTATATCTGCACTAGCAAACCGATGACAAGAAGAAGAAGCTTGCTAAAAAACCGCTAAACTCAAACTTTATGACAAATCCAAATGAGTCAAATCATTAAAACAAAGCTCTTTTCACGCGAAACATGACTTTGTATTATAACAAGTTAGAGGAATGGGTCAAGTTGGAGTGCTATAAACTAGTTAGCAGTACGTCACACAGAGTCTTGAAAGTCACCCAAATAGAAAACAAAAGCGTAGGTAGGATCCAAAACCTTGTGAGTTGTGAATGAATGAAGCACAAGCGTGATATCATTCATTCAAGAAAATGGCGGATTAGATCAACCTTTCCAAATAGTATTACCAGATTACCGTACGAAGGGAGTATATCATGCGTTATGTAATTCATTCACTGGTCATATGGAGAGATGAGATTGTAGGAGGATGACTATACCTTTATGTCCCCTTACTGTCAATTGCTAAATCAGCTTTTTTGGATGTTAATTACATGGTATCCCCAGTTGAATTGCAAGGATGAAGCTTTTGCTCTTTGTAGCTGCATTTAAATTGAATAGAAAAAGAAAAAAACATTTGTTCTTGATCATTTTTTAATATAAGTAATAGTCGGTAGGTAAAATCAAACCTAAAATCTCAAGTGTAAAAATAAATGACCTAACTACTTAAACTATAAACTTCTTGCAAATTTGTTCTGATTTAGTCGTACTTCTTTTTCTAATAGCTCTAATGGTATTGGTAAATGAGTCATTGACATTCGGTTCAAATTCCTCTCCAAGGTTAGTATTTAAAAAAAAGGTCAATTTGCTACATAGAACTGTGGTCTAGTAGTATCCCTCTTCATTTGTAAGTGAGAAAATTATATATAATGACACAAATGGACATGATAGTGGGGGTGGTAGTGATGACAGCGGTGGCAAGGACATGTGGTTGTGGTTGTGGTGGTAGCAGTGGTGGTTGCAATGACAATTGTGGGGTACGATGGTAGTGCCAATACTGGGGTGTGGTAGTTGGAGTGTAGAGTTAACAATGTTAGTAGGGGCATCGACATCGGCAATAGTGGCGGTTGTGGTTGTGGCAACAGTGGTAGCAGTAGGGGTGCAACTTGGAAGGGTTGGGCGAGTTGGAAGGTTAACCCAATCCTAACCCAACTTTTACAATTCGGGCCCGGGTTGGGTTTCATTCAGGTTCATTTGGGCTTAGGTTTAATTGGGTTAGGGGCCCAACTTTTTCAAGTTTAATCTTATAACAACTTAGTTTCCAAAGAATTCCTAAAAAAATTAAGTCAAGTAGCATCAACACTAGCTAACTCTAATTTCATAAATCAATCTACTATAAAGTTTTAGGGTTTAGAGACTACGAATATGGGCTGACTAATCAAAGCCTCTTATTCCCTAAAAGCTTAAGTAATTTTAAATGGTAATTTATTAAAACATTATTAGAAAGGGCATTGGTTTTTGGACTTGGCACACTTGGGCGTAGTATGAGCATTAATTGATATGGGTTACAATCTGGTTAGATTAGGTTTGGTTAGTCGGGTTAGGGATAGACGGACAAGTGATCAACCCAACTCAATCCAATGAACGAATAGGTTGAAATTGGGTTGAGTTCTGGCGGGTTATAACTAAAAAAAAACCGCTTGTTCGAGTTTAAAGTTGGGTTGAACATGGGCGGGTTCGGATTGGCCCAACCCAAGTTGCACCCCTAGGTAGCGGCAGTGGTTATGGCAGTGGTGGTGGTAGTTGTGGCTGCAACAATGGTGGTGGTGGTGGCAATGGCGACGGCGGATAAGGTTTGTATTGGTAAGAATGGTGGTCTTTTTTTGGCCTGTCAAGAGTTCCTTTCAAGATCTTAGCAATGCGATCTTCAGCATGTCTACAGATAAACGAATTTTGTGATGGGTAGTGTAGTGAACTATAGTATTGATTTAGATTTAGGCAACTTTTACTTTGATAATCCTCCTTCTTGTTCAGTTTGTTTTGTTCATGAGGATCGACTTTGGATATTCCAGTCTGAATTTTTTTTTTATTAGTTTTGTTTGGGCTTTTGCTATTAGGCCCATTTTCAACCAAAAAAAATACTCATTCAACTCTGATTTCTATGAAAGCAGTTTTTAAAATCAACATACATGATACTTTTAAAAGCTATTTTCGGGAGGCCATTGCTTTCTAAATAAGCTGGATATTTTGTTTCTATTAAACACTTTTTATTGCTTAACTTTGAAGTGAAGCAATTTTTTTATTTAAAAAAACAATACCAGACGGAGCCTAAACATATAGATTCAGAAACAAAATGTACCGATACCATTCTACAATAAAAATCTTGTACCCATACAAATTTTCAAATTGTATATATGTTTACATGTTGAAGAAATTATTGTAGCTCAGTAAAATTAACCCTATGGGTACATTCTACATACATACAAAAACAACGTAGCCATGATTCATACATAAAAAACAATGAACACATATACTTAGAAAAAAAAATGAAATTCTACTTGATCAAAGCAATGAAATCAACAATGGCACATACCAAAAAATACAAGAAAATAGTTTTGGCATATGCTTAAAATATATATAAATATACTATTTGAAATAGCATTGTATCCACGTGAAATAATATAATAGGAGAAACAAGGTTTAAGTTAAAAAAGATTGATAGCTAAGGATTGAATTCTAATTTTTAAGCAACACGTATAATAAGTTTGTGTTATGTTGCCATCTTAAAAAACGTTAATGTCCAATATACATGATATAATTTAATTAATTTAGGTTTTAAAAATGTAGGCACCATCATTTACTTTCACACGCCAAATGAAAAATTATTAGCAAGTAAAAATAAAACAGAAAGTGACGCCTGCTCAATTAAAGAAAACTAGTGGTGTGGAATGATCCTAAGCAACCCCACAAGAGAGGAAAATAATTTGTTTCAACATGAATTAGATCTCATCCGATCTACTTTATAGGAATTTTAAGAATCATTATATCTTAATCATTCATCGTGTATCGTACAGTTAGAAATCATTTGATTTTTTTTATTTAAAATTAAACACAAATAGTATTTGATGAGAACTGATCGTATGATGTACGATGAACAGATGGATCTGAAGACGATCCACTTCCGTTTCAACATGGTTTGATGCGACAAGAAAACCTGTCATCGGGATGCATTGAGTCTTGACAGAACGTACACACACACACACACACACACACACACACACATCTTATCATTATTCATTTCATTGAGTGATCAGTGTACACACACACACACACACATAGCTATGAGAACAGATCGAATACAAAAACTAGAAGAAATAAGCATGATGAAGTGTCCAAAATTATGTGATACTAGGTTTCCCAAATACCAGATTTACCAAATACGATAAGATGTCTTTATATCTATCTATATTTAGCTGTAGTTTATTAGTACGACGAGCATGCATGCGTTATTGTAGGTAGGGTTTCTGCAGAAGGACTTGGACCTCTCATCTACTAGCAAACATAAATACACAGATGCCCACTTCCTACCATTCACATATGCACCTCCATCAACTGCCATGCTAAATGGAAATATCGAAAGTGACGCATGCAACTCGGCACTGCAATTACTTAAGTCCGATCATATCCAACTTTCTTTTTCTTTCTTGACCAAAAAATAGTTTAGTTGCTTGTCGTCTATCTGTAGGCCTTAATTATTATTATTATTTTTTTATTACGAGGGAGGTACCTTAAATTAATCAAATTTTCAAGCCACTGCCATGAAAATAAAATAATATATATGGTTTTCTTAAAGATTTCTCTGAAGAATTAATCGTTTGATATTTTTTGCAGTGAGTAATGATATGGAGACTGAATTTGAAGACTAAATTTGCAAATTAAATAATGTGTCACAAATAGAAATGAACATGTCTATCAACGCTTAAGTAATAAACTAATCATTATCTTCCATATCTTTTAGTTTCCAAATTTTATCTCTCTAGCATTACTCTTTTTTGCAGTACTACCTACTTACAAAAATAGTTTAATTATCAAACCTAAAATGCTCAGTCGTCCACTCCACCACAAGCATTCCCCACTTAATTAATTACCATTGTTAAACTAGTATACATTACTCAATCCACCAATCAACTAATAAACTCTAACTGTATATATTTTCCATATTTGTCTATCTTATTGTTATGCATTTTACTTGATTTATCTATTCATTTATTTCTAAAATTTTATGATCATTTCTAATAACGTGAATGGTAATACATAGAACCATTGATTGTATATTATTTTGTTGCCAATTACATTTCACTTTTTGTTATTTTGTAACACAATGCCTCTTAGGGCATTGTTTTATTTGTTTTCAGTTGTATAATTATATTTAATACTTCTAACTGACTCATTACATTGTTAATTTTGTTTTGAAAAATTTTATATGAAACCATGTAACATTTTTCTACACCCAATTTACCTCGACACCCATATTATTTTTAATTAAAAAAATTAATTTCTTTAATGTGACAGTATGTCCTGGATTATTCGTACCGTAGGTGTGAAATGACGGTTTTGCCCTTAGTGGTTATGTTTCATTGTGTGGTTGTTTTGGGGTTTTGGTTGGCTGCATCTGGACCACACACACACACACACACACTCTCATCCTCATCTTCTTCCCTGTCATGTGTCTCTCTCTCGTTTTCTTCTTCTTCTTCGTACGGACAAGAACCAAAGCACTCGAAAATGTTACGGATCGAAGTAGAAAACTATATCTTGGTGTCTCTCTCTCTTCTTCTTCTTCTCCTTCGATTTGACGTCGAACCATGGAACCCCGATTTTGGTCACTGTTCATGCATACGAAAAATGTTGTTTTTCAGGGAATTTGAAGCTTGTAGGAAGCTTAGTGAGGTCCTTAGGAAGCTCGGGGTGGTTCGTTGGAAGGTTTTGGATGTCAGGATCGTGAGTTGCAGGTTTGGCCGGATTTTGTGAAGTTTCTCCGGTGAGATTCCGTGAATTTCAGGGCTTGAAAGTGTTAAGGTTTTGTTCTACTTGTTGTAAGCTTCATTTTGGTGCAAATTTCATGAAATTTGGTTGAAAATCGAGTGAGAAACAAAGGTTTGAAAATTTCCCCTTTTTCCGGCGACGGCAATGGCACCGAAGGTGTGCTGGAGAAGTTGACGGAATATTCCGTTAGTTTGGACGGAATATTCCTAACGGCGTTAGGTTAACTTTAACGGAATCTGTTAGTTTTAACGAAATATACATGACGGCGTTAACTGGCGTCGTCAGCGTGCCTGGCACATGGCGGCGCGTGGCCAACGCGTGGGAGGTCAGAAAATTATTTTAAAAATATAGGGATTTCGTGAGGTTGAGTAGATCACGTTGGTGTATTCACACACCCCATTTGAGCATTGTATGAGAAGTTATTACCTAGTTTTGGCTATGTGCTTTAAAGTAACGTTTTTATAGTTGTTTCGCATATAGGTGAGATCTATCCCGAGGACGAGCCCAGTCACTCGAGGCAAGGGGGTTACGATCCTTCCACATACCAGTGAGTGGGCTTTTGGTTTTCCGTATATACCTATATACTGTGGTTTTTCCCAGAAAATGAAATGAAATGTTTATATGTTTTAAATGCCATGCATAGTGTTTGCCAATCTATTTATGCATTGGTAGTTGCATATATGTATGTTTGGTGCTGCGGATGCACATGTAAGTGTCAGGTAAGTTATGGTTTATGAATTTAATTAGTAGTTATGTGAGATGCGTAGAGAGCTTATAACTTGCACCCCCGGTGTTAGTGCTCCCGCCCAGACTAGGGCACAGTCCTTCACGTGATGTTCACCTCCTGCACCACACGCTCATCTTGGATCCAAGTTAGGTGCAAAGTCTTGTCATACAGACCACTATAGGTGGTTCCGACTCGTAGATGACCCGTGATTATTCGCCCAGTCTTCACGTGATCGTAGCACTTGAGCGTATTCATTTACACCCAGTCCTGTCGTACAAACCACTTTAGGTGGTTCCGACTCTTGTGCAGATATAGTTAGTGAGTTGGAGATTTGAGCTCTAGATTCAGCCATACATGTCACGTTAGGTGACTTCGGCTGACATATTTCATTGCATTGATTGGCATTACCTGGTTTACTTACATTTTAAGTGGAGGCATTCGACATGGCATATTTTCTGAGCATGTTTTCTATATATGTGTATATTCTATTTTTTCTGGGAAACTCTACAGGTTTTACGGTGAAGGGTTAGAACTTTGATAATGAAATGATTTTGAAAAGCTTTGTTTTTGCCCACTCACACTTTCTGTTTTGCGCCCCTCCAAGTTCTAGTTTGGATTGCTCTTTTGGTGGTTCTCGAGGGATTTTCGGCATATCTGACAAATTATCACCAGTGTAGGACCCCCTATGGGTGTGTTTTAGTTGGTGTTTGTTCCTTTGGACTGCACTAGGTTTTCTGTGCTCTCAATATTGTTTTTCACACTTACGCTCGCACATGTATGTTAATTACCCTGTGTGTAGTTTGGTTTTTAATTGTTCGTACTTTTATTATTATTATTAGCTTCCGCACTGTGCACATGGTTACGTCACTCTTACGTGACGGCCAACATGCCCTGATTTCGGTTGGGGTGTGTCATTTAAACCCAAATTTATTACCTAAACTACCCCCCAAACTCAATTCAAAATGTAAATTTAATTTTGTACCCATTTAAAAAATAAAAACCAAAATTGAAGAATTTGGTGGAATTTTTACTTATTTATGAATCTTCTATATACCTAGCATTTTTTAATTTCTTATTTTCTTGATATCCATTTCCCTGTAATTTTATTTGCATATAGGAATTAATAGATTTCTTGAACAAAAGATACTTCAAAAGTTGTTTATTAAAAAAAAACTCGAAAGTCTATAATCTTATGGGTCATTTATCTCCCCTCCCACCTTGAGCTCTTTAGAAACAAAGCTTATATTCTTTTGTCTGTCTTAGCTTTTAGCTCTTTACAAACAAAGCTTTTTGCTTTTTAATTTTTTCTCTGGATTTTTCTATCAATTGCTTCACTGCATCTTATTTGATATTTTATGTAAGTTTCAAATTTCCAACTGGAGCTGCGTACAACTCTGTGACATTTCCCATAAATGCCCTGCAGTGCCCCCAATCAATTTATTAGAAGAAAAGCAAATGTCAATCAGAACAACAATGAAGTGCCTACTTTCATATGTCTATACTTAAAGGATAGAACTTCATTGCTGAAAAGATCAGCAGCCAAGTCCAGTTTATACTTAAAACATGATAGAAAATAAAAATAATAATTGTAAAAATTGGTTGGCGTCCAAAGCAAGATACAATTGGCGAGTATCTGCAAATGTAAATACATAAAAAAGATTGACAAATATTTTCAAAAGATAAGGAAATTTCTACATATCTATCAACAGGAATGGACATCCACATTTTTTCGTACCAACTCCTACATTATATTTTTTTGTGATCATTTTCATCTAACCTTTGACCTTATGCTACAATACACTTGTATAGCGCATATCTACCGTTTCTTTCATTAGCAAGTGTTAGTTGAGGGTGATTCACAATCTTACCTTTGATCATATGCTAAATCAGACATTTTCATAACAATTGCCATATTATTTAGTTTTCCTTGTTCATGAAGCCATCTAATGCACATAACACCTATTTCATTTGATTAAAATTTAATTTCTAAAATTAACTAACACGTCAACGACACTATAAATAAATGATTACCTCATATGTAGTAAATTGGTCAGTATAATCCAAAACAATTAAAATGGCCTAAAAAAACCCCAAACTGCCTAAAGAACTTGACTCCCAAAAATGTACGTATAATAATCCAAGTTCTAAAAGACACTAGGCTCTAGTTGGGCAGTGGCTTGGGGCCTAGCATCTAGGCAGCTAGGCGAACTAGGCAAATTTAAGTAAATTTATTAATATCGTATAAATAAGTGCTTGTTTATACTTAAAAAATCTATAATTGTATTAGGATACATAAATTACAAAATAAAATGACATACTGATTAAAGCATTAGAACATATTGAAAATATGAGGAACAAACATATAATGAGTATTCATCCAAGTATTCAACAAATCTTCTTACAATTTATTAAATAAAAATAAAATACAAAATGAAAGTGATCAATTTTATGTCTGAAGGCTAGTTTGGTATTGCTGTGCTTTTAAAAAAAAAAACTGCTTCTACTGTGCTGTGAGAATAAACAGCTGTAAGATAAAACAGTTAAGTGTTTGGTAAACTTTTTTGTAAAAGTACCTTTAACAAAAAAAGCAGTGTTCAAGTATTTGGTAAACTTTTATATAAAACTGCTGCGACTATGTTAGATGACTAAAAAGGATACGATATTAAATATAATAATTTATTTTAATTTTAGTTATAATTTTTTATTTATAATCTCTCTCTTTAGGGTTTTTATTTATCTCTCTTTCAATATTCATCCACCCCAGATTCGTCTTCATACCAAACCCCGATTCGTCTCCATCCAAACAGCTATTGTCTTCTCCTGTAAAACCCATATCCCCTCACTTTTCAATCTCATTTTTTTTTCCTCAAATCTTATCCATTTCTTTCAATTTTCTCAAAGCTTTGTAGGGAGAAGGAGAAGGAAATGAGCGGATCTGTAGTTTGAAGGGGGGTTCTGGCAGACTAGTTCGACAAGAAGAAGACAACAAGAATCGGATTAGTCACTTGGGCTCTCCTAAATTTGTAGACGAAGAAGCAAACCATTTTACGAGGACCCAGATGGCCGAAGCTTCAAACTTGCAGCAGAATTGGATGTGGGACTCTCTAATTCAAGGCCTGCGATCTTTAACCCAACAAAGGAGATGTGAATGTCAACCCAAACGACGAAGAAACTAGGAGGGTATTTTTAAGATGGCTTGACACCTGAAGAATTTTTTTGAAACAGAATATTATCCAGAAGGGGAATGAGAGTGAGAGAGAAAAAGTCTCGGAATTTGAAATTTTTGGATCCAACTCATTGAAGTGTGGGTTCTGGGAAAAATGGGAAGACATCGTGAGAAACGGGAGGGTAGGATTGGAAAATTGAAAAGTTCATTAACTTGTTATTGTTCACCTGTGTTTTGCTGAAATAGGCTGATTTTTGGAAGCTGCCTTTTCCAGCTTTGGGCTTTTAGTTTTTTTCACCCATAACTTTGAAAAGAAGCTGATTTGAGGTGTTTACCAAACATCTAAAATGTCTTAACTTTTTTTCATACCCGCTTTTTTAAAAAGTTAAGCTAAGCCAAACTGGGGCTAAGTGAGAGTTGTGACTAAGGCGAGCAAGACGGGTGTCTAGGCGGTCTAGGCAGATACCTAAGGAGGTCTAGGCACTTTTTATTAATTTTCAAACACTTAGGAACTAATCGGGACGATGACTAGGTGCCTAGCGACTAGCCGGAGATTTTTAGAACAGTGATAGTAACATTGTCCATCTTCAACATTAATTGTAGGAGGTTGCTGGGAAATTTATTTGTAACATAACAAGTATCTTTGTGTGTTTGTTTCTCTCCTTACGTGATACAAATGGATATATAGCCCTATTGCAAGTAAATTTTAACCAATATTTGACAAGTAGTTCACATGTATATCCTCTCATTGGGAAACAAAATCATCGTTTCAAATTATGGAGGTAGGGCCTCCTAACCTAATGCAAATATTAAAGTGTGTCACCAAAGAAGGAACTTCTTTAATTAAATGCGTTACTTTTTTCTAATAAAGTCCAAAATGTAATTAATTCCAAATCTAAATTAAGCATTTGAATCCCCAAAAGCTAATAACAAGCCCATGTTCCCAAAAGCTTTAAAGAGAGACTAATGAGTCTCAAAAAAAAGGAAATTCACTAATTGCATTTGGACATTATCAAAAGAAGTTCACTAAAGTGACATCAATAGTATTGTCTCATCAAAGTCCGCACATAGAGAAAAAATTAATTAAACCCAAAGGGGGTTTAGTGCTTGGATTACTAATCCATGGGACATGATTTTGTTTCACTAATTATTCTTAAAGAGTTGGCTTTTCATCCTCTAAAGCATAAAAAAGAAGGAAAAGTTGCTCGCATTATTTGACAATGGGAAAACTTTGATGTGTGAAGGGAGGAACGTAGGTATCGTATGGTATTTTGGACTTTGGAGAATGAAGATGCTGAGGTTTGACAGGTATTTGAAAACTTTGGCACTCGCTTACTTGCACAAAAATTTAGGTATTAAATAAAGAAAACTGATGAAAATGATTTGAAATTTTTGAGTTTTAATCAAAATGACAAAAAATGTGTTGTAAGTGAATGGTACCAGGAATGACTTTTTAGAGTAAAATTGTCATTTTTAGTTAAAGTGAATAATACCGAGAGTGTTTCGTTAAAATTCCTTATAAATTACGGCCTTCTTAGCATTTTTAATTAAGTAAAACATGAAAAATGAGTTAAATAATAATAACAACCATGATTTTGAGGTGGGAAACAAAATTAGGATGGTCATGAATTAGTAGTAGAATTATGACCATAAACCTGTCATAATGGTTTGGTTTAGTCTAGGGAAGTAGCATAGCATCCCACTGATTATAATGTGAATCATTTTTCATCATTGTTCTTTCCAAAGCTGTAAAAACGTTGCCAAAACACATTGATAAATGCTACGCAAACCATCTTTTTAGATAAACTATACGATGTGGTAGTTGATGATTAGATTCTATTTTTAATAAGAGTGTATTTTTCCTCACCACTATGAATTATAGTGTATGCTCACCATACATCTCATCATTTGATACGCATCTTTTCACTTAACCATAGTTAAAAAAAATTCAAAATTAGAAAAGGAATATTTAATATTAAAGTTAATTATAGTTAGTTGAGAGAACATGTGTCAGATGATGAGGTGTGTGGTGAGCATACACCAAAGTTATGGTGGTGAGTAAAAATACTCTCTTTTAATAAATAAATAAATAAAAATTCAACCGTTATATCATATGATCTATAAAAATTATCTAAAAAGATGATATGTCAAGCATTACTCCCTTAAGAAAATATTACAGGCCCTTCCTCCCTCCTTCCACCGGTTGATATATGGTCTGCATGCATGCTGATTTTATCTTCGTCCCCTTTTGCTTTTAATCCCATGACTTCTCAGGTTGATTGTACCCAAAATCATAACTTTGTGTCCTCACCATATCTTAACTCCGGTGAAAATTGACCAGACATGCGTACAACACAAGATTCAAATATACACGCTCTCACTCTCACACTCACTGTAAATCTTGATTTAACTATTTTTACTGCTAATTATTTTCAAACATATATATATATATATATATAATACCTCTATCCACCTAACGGTCCAATTCTTTCATTATTTTCATTGGTCAATCAAAATCACGGATCGCATTATTACAATATATATATAGACGAGTGAAAATGAATTTTAACGAAAAGTTCACGGTATTATTCACTTTAACGAAAAATCATATTTTTACATTAAAAAGTCAAACTTGGTACTATTCACTTTACCCTTTATTTTGTCCTTATCATTAAAACTCAAAGTTTTCAAAATCTTTTCATTAGTTTTTCTCGAGTGAAATCGATGCATGTCTAGGCCAATATATAATTAAAGCAAATTGTGAGAATTTTAGGTCATTATACATATCATTTGTTTTTTCTTTTTGCGTCACCATCATTTCTTCCAGTTGGACTTATCAAAAGAGATTGAGATTTACTAATGAGCATAAATATATGGCCCAAATTTATTTTTCAAAAAGAGTTGAAAAAGAAATATGCAAATAAGGACGATTTACAAAGAATATTGGTAATATGAGCAGAGGGCTACTGAATTCGCATTTGGATCTTCTTATTTTACTAGCATAATTCTGTTAGGAATTAATCCTTATTATATAGGTTTAGCAAGAAGATAATAAACTCGTAATGACCGTGATGCAAAAGCGGGAAAAAAATGATAATAAAGCTCGTTAATGGCCGCAATCAAACTAGAAGCATTGGCTTCAAATATAGACATGTATGTCAAGAATAAAATGCAATTAAGTCTCCCAGATGTTTTTGAAACAAAGTATTGAGCTCGAACAAAATATGACATGCAGCTGGCTCTTATCGTAATCTGGTTGATATTATGAAAAATGATGATTTGGAAAGTAGTAGTTGAGGATGCATAATTTGCTCCCCGCAATGGACACTAATTGATTAAAAATGGAGCAAGAACTTAAGTGCCTTTGATCATCAAGGGGTTTTCCTTCAATTGGTTTTTTTGTCCTATATATTATGGCGATATATAAAGTGACATTCAATATCCATTTCTTTAGGTTGAGGTTTTGTGTTATCAACATGAACTGAAGTTTATTATACGTTGTTAGAGCATTTATCGTTACATCTAAGTATATATGTTTGATTCTGATCTCTTATAAAATATCACTTGTATTAAGATAAAAAAAAAAAAGTTATATTGTTTTTTTTTTTTTTTTTTTGAAAAAAAAAGAAGAAGAAGAAGTTATATTGTTGTTGTTTTAATCATGGATTATAAGAAAAAAAGAAAAGAAAAAGGAAGTCATATTGTTGTTCTTTTAATCATGGATTATAAGACCAAGCAATGGTAAAGAATTTTTTTTATTTTTTATTTTTTTAACAAACCATATTATCTACACTAAGGAGAGGGGGTGGACGTAGCCTCACAATGGACTAACAATAATGTGATTCAAAATTCACCTTTGCCGAGAATCGAACCTATGACCTATCACTTACAAAGGAATAGAAATATTACTAGACTGTAGTACAAAATGACCACTAATAAACAATTTTATATTGGTTTTATAATGTTTAATCACGCATCTTTGACAATTTCAAATGCATCTTTTTTAACCAAATATATTTATTTAAGGAGTCATTGGTCAAAGGAACAAAACCCACAAAAAACATGTGAAATAAAAGAAACCAACAATTCTTATGATGAGCAATTTCTAAATGTGTTGAGTTCACATAGTACTCACGTTGTCTAGTAAACGTGTCGTGTTTGTCGTATTTGTTTTGTTTTTGTGTCATACTTGTTACTGTTACATCCTGGCCCGGGCCCCCATCGCATCTTTGACAGTTTCAAATACATCTTTTTTAACCAAATGTATTTATTTAAGGAGTCATAGGTCAAAGGAACAAAACCCACAAAATACATGTGAAATAAAAGAAACCAACAATTCTTATGATGAGTGATTTCTAAATGTGTTGAGTTCACATAGTACTCACGTTGTCTGGTAAACGTGTCGTGTTTGTTGTATTTGTTTTGTTTTCGTGTCATACTTGTTACTGTCACATCCTGGCCCAGGCCCTCACCACATCCCGGACTCGACTCCACCGTA
Source organism: Pyrus x bretschneideri (assembly GCF_019419815.1). Classification (NCBI taxonomy): domain Eukaryota; kingdom Viridiplantae; phylum Streptophyta; class Magnoliopsida; order Rosales; family Rosaceae; genus Pyrus; species Pyrus x bretschneideri. The sequence continues at coordinate 11,510,551 of NW_025999798.1, forward strand.
GCACGATATTGTTCGCTTTGGGCCTCGACCATGCCTTTACAGTTTTGTTTCTGGGAACTCACACGAGAACTTCCCAGTGGGTCACCCATCCTGGGATTACTCTATCGCGATACTCGCTTAACTTCGGAGTTCCGATGGAACCTGAAGCCAATGAGCTCCCAAAAGACCTCGTACTAGGTAGAAATGAGAATATACATATAAGGCTTACAAGATCCACTCCCCTGGGCAAAGTGGGATGTTACAATCTACCCCCCTTAGGGGCCTAACGTCCTCGTCGACACACATCTGACTAGGGATTGGCTCTGATACCAAATTGTTACATCCCTTCCCGGGCCCCTACTATATCTCGGGCTCGACTCCACCGTAGCATGATATTGTCTGCTTTGGACCCCGACCACACCTTCACGGTTTTATTTCTGGGAATTCACAAGAGAACTTCCCAGTGGGTCACCCATCCTGCGATTGCTCTCGCGCACTACTTGTTTAACTTCAGAGTTCCGATAAAACCTGAAACCAGTGAGCTCCCAAAAGGCCTCGTGCTAGGTAGAGATGAGAATATACATATACGCATCTTTGACAGTTTGAAATACATCTTTTTTAACCAAATATATTTATTTAAGGAGTTATAGGTCAAAGGAACAAAACCCACAAAATACATGTGAAATAAAAGAAACCAACAATTATTATGATGAGATATTTATAAATGTGTTGAGTTCACATAGTACTCACGTTGTCTAGTAAACGTGTCTTGTTTATCGTATTCGTTTTGTGTTCATGTCATACTTGTTATCTTAACAGATTTTGTCATGTCAAACCCATTATCATAACAGGTTCTTAACAATTGACTCAATAATATCCCGACTAGTCAACCGGTCGTGTCGTTTTGTGTTGGGTTAATAGGCAAGAAATTGTCATGCCTAATGTATAGACTAGCCAAACGGGTCATGTTTGTCGTTTATGCATCTTGCCCGTTATCTTAACGGGTTCTTAACATGTGGATCAATAACGACTCAATTCGTTGATGGGTTCTTAACGGATGATCTGATAACGACCAAGCTCATGAACGTGTTGAACCAAAACTTATTATTTTTGTGTCATTTCGTGTTGGGTTAACAAGTTGTACAAGAAGTCATCAACCATAAACCATCTTTTTAAACTATATTTATAGATCACATGATATGATAGTTATTTGTAGAATTCATTCTTTAAATTGTTAAAAAAGAATCTAACCATTAACTGTCACATTATCTCTACTAATTAATAAAACACTCATTGTCAACCAAAACCCTATGAAATTACTAGTTTAACCCTTTAATTAAAACATAACATGAATAAGAAATATGGGGTAGAAATATAATTTCACACAGCCAAATTTTTCTGTTTTTTTTAAAAGCCTCACATACATGTAATTCTAATATATCTCCAAAAATTAAAAAAAAAAAAAAAAAAACTTCTCACCCCCACATTCTCTATCACTCTTTTCCTCTCTCCTTCTATTTCAAAAACAAAAATAAAAAATTTTCTCACACATTTTATGTGTGCACATATGCTAGTGTGATTTATAAAATCTAGTACAATAAGTCTTGCTAACATTTTTCAGAAGAAAAATGTACCAAATTCTAACTATTAACTGTCACATTATGTGATTTATAAAATCTAGTACATTAAGAGGATCTCACTAACATTTTTCAAAGGAAAAAAAAATGTAACAAAACTAAAAGTGAAAAAAGTGAAAAATAAAATCCAATTTCTTGTTCTTGTTCATTTTCTTCTTTAAAAAAGAAAAGGGAGTATAAACAAAAGGGTGAGTTATGTAGCTCGAAGCTCGAAAAGTTGGAGTGTGCGGTATCCAAAACGATCCAAAACGACGTCCTTTTTTTGCAGTCAGTTAAAAATCACGAAATTCCAAAACCAACCCGGCGAACCAATGCGATCGCATCGCACCGTACACTTCCCCACACACCCCACTCGTCTCTCACACGACTCACCACTCCCCTCCGTTTTCAAACCTTCAAAAACGTCCCACACAAATACAACCCCCTCGTGAAAGGCCAAGATAGTAATTTCGTTATTTTACCATCATCCGCGCCGCGCTGGAAACTGCAATTTCTGGATAATTCCCGTCACGTCATATCCTACGTGGCATCCGATCCTAGTCAGCTCCCAGCTTCTCCTATAAAATGCCCAGAGCCCATCCTTCACCGCCAGTCCTACACTCTCCATAAAACCCAGGCCTCACAGCACACAGAAAAATCTCAAGGCTCTCCTTCCTCCTTAGCTAACAACCACCACAATCACCGTCGCCGGCGAAATCGATCGCCGGAAATGAATATTCCGGCAACCTTATTATTCACATCCATAAGAAATGTTCGTATATTCGATCATCGCCATCACGTTTTCCACGATAAGCCATCATCGGAGGTCATACTCTTTTAGCTCGAGTTTTTCTGGTGAAAGAAATATTAACATTTTCTAGGGGAAAATACTGGTTTTTATTTTTCGATTTTTGAGTTTTGGACCGGATTTAACCTTGTAGGCGTTGAGATTTTTGAGTTTTTTTGGGTAGTGGAGGAGGAGGGTGAATGTGTATAAAAGTAGGCATTAATTTCTGAATTGAGTTTTTAATATTTGTATCAATTTCTGTGGGTTTTGATTTTTTGAATCCCAAAGTTTAATTAGGCACTGAAAAATGAGCTGAAGGCTGAGAAATTAGGTAGGGCGGTGCGTCAGTGTCTTAGTAAATTGTATAGCTTGTAAAACCCGAGTTATGCCATTTCCGATGAAGATCCAACCGATTGATATCGATTCCGAGATTTTGATCGAGCCGGCCCGGGTCGACTCGGCGAAACCGGTCTTGAAATCGCGGCTCAGGAGGCTCTTTGACCGGCAGTTCCCGAGCGTGCTTAGAATCTCTTCTGCGCATGAGAAGCAGCCTGCTACTGAGCCGCCTCCGCCGCAGCAGAACTACAATATCAGCAAGGATGAAGGGACCGTCGGCGCTGCGGCCGAGTTCGAGCCGAGTTCGGTTTGCTTGGCGAAGATGGTTCAGAATTTTATCGAAGAAAGCAACGAGAAGCAGCATCCGCCGAAATGTGGACGGAACCGCTGCAATTGTTTTCACGGCAACGGCAATGACAGCTCCGACGACGAGCTCGATATCTTCGGTGGAGGTTTCGGTGATTCAATCTCCTCCGGTTCGTTCGGTGGCGACGCCTCCGATATTCTTAAGGTACAAAATTATAAATAATCGTTGCTTCGATTACACTTTTTGATTAGTAAATTGTTTTTGCATTTTCTCGCGGTTTCTTGGCAACCAAACAGAGAATATGAATATGGATGATTGATTGTTTGTTTAATCAGAGTCTGATTCCATGCGTGAGCATCTCGGAGAGAAACCTCCTGGCCGATACGGCGAGGATCGTCGAAGCAAACAAGAATCTCAAACAAAAAGACGATTTGAGGAAGATGGTCACCGACGGACTGCAATCCCTCGGCTACGATGCCTCCACCTGCAAATCCAAATGGGAGAAATCGTCGTCTTTCCCTGCCGGTAATTTACAATCCCACCCCACAAGTTCTCAGAATCCAAACAGATTTAAGAAAAAAAATTCAAATAAAAAGTAAAAACAAAATTAAATTTGGTTGTGGCTTTTGGTCTTCAGGTGAGTACGAGTATATCGATGTGACGGTAGAGGGCGAAAGGTTGTTGATTGACATAGATTTCCGATCGGAATTTGAGGTCGCTCGATCCACTGGGGTCTACAAGGCCGTCCTCCAGTCGCTGCCGTACATTTTCGTCGGAAAATCCGACCGTCTGGGCCAGATCGTCTCCATCGTATCGGAGGCAGCCAGACAGAGCCTGAAGAAGAAAGGCATGCACTTCCCTCCGTGGCGGAAAGCCGAGTACATGCGCGCCAAGTGGCTCTCACCCTACACCCGAACCGCCGTTCCCCGTCCAGAAAACGACACCGCTCCCGCGTCGGGGAGCCAAGCGGTAATCTCCGACGCTCCGACCGAGGTCGACAATCTCAGCGATTGCGGTGAACTCGAGTTGATCTTCGGTGAGAGCCATCTTCCGCTACCGTCGCCGGCGGGAAATTCAATTTCAGGTGAGAAGGCGGCGGTGGCTTGGGAGCCGCCTGCGATTAAGCCGAAGAGCGTTGAGAGAGGAGCGAGGATCGTGACCGGATTGGCATCACTGCTCAAGGAGAAACCTTGAGGCAAATTTTGGATTTTTTTTTTAATTTAAAATTTTCCGGAAAACCAAAAAAGGATATAACTCATATAAGTATTAAAAAAATAAAAGAAATATATGAATGGGAGTTGGAATAGTAGAGTGGTAGTCGTACAGGCTTTTTAAGTTTTGTCTTTTTCCGAAGTTTCCCCTTCCTTTTTTGTTAGCAAAGGGCATAAATGTAAGAAAGCAAGTAAATCTATGGACCATCATCTCTATGTAATAAAATTAGTTTTAAATACCAAAATAGACTGTTAATATTTTTGTGGAAATTTTCTATAGCACCTCGAAATAGTTGATGTTCCGATAATATGGTAGCACCATTTTTATTACAAGTACGATTGTTCATCTAAAAATACTAGATGACTGTACGATTTTAAATTTAATTAATATTTTTAAGTGACCTTAAAGGAAAATTGATAATTTTGTAACAATAAAGGTTTAAATAAAAAACAATAAAATATTATTTTATAAAATTACATTACTGTTTTTTATAATTTTATTGTAATAAAAGACTAATCAGTCATTTCACTCTTTTTTTTTTCTGACAAAGAGGATTTTATTAATATATAATTTAGATGAAAGAAAAAGTCCAAAAAGTAAACTGAGAATATGTGAATAAAAAAGAGTGTTGTCACTTGGTATTATGATCTAGTGACATTCTTCTTTAAATATGTCTTAGATTCGATTCTCGTCAAAGATTAATTTGAATCATATAATTACTAGTTCATTGTGAGTTTAAGCCACTCATTCCCTTAGTGTAAATGATATCCTTTATTAAAAAAAATGAAAATAGTAATAGTATTTTTAGTATCTTTAAATTTAAATAATTTACTTATTTTAGGGTTTTGGGATGGGCATATTTTTGTCAAATAATAAATTTGTTAAATTAAATAATCGAAGGAGTCTGAACTTATATCGTGCTGTAAAAACAACACTCTTTTCTACTATTGCAGTAGAAGGCCATTTGCAGGTGGTGGGCATTTTGATGTAAGGTACTGTGCAGGGACGGTTTGTTGAAAGGGGAACAAAGGAGGATGAGAGTCTCTTTTCTCAATTTCCCATCTTTTTAGGGTATATTTTTGTCTTTTTCTAAAAAAGTAAATTATTAAAGAGGAGAGAGAGAGCGAAAGATGTTGATGATGAAGATGACGGCAGGAGAGAGAGAGAGGCCCGTGGAGTCTCGAAGGCTGTGGCCGTTAGTGAGGGGTTAAATAATAATAATAATAATAAAGTTAATTAGGAAAATGGAAAATTATTGATTAGGATTGCGTGATATTCCCTCCCAGCCTTGGGAGGAATTTGATTAATCATGGAGTGGCGAAAACGCGTCTTTTGGTATAAGAGTTGAAAAAAGTGAAAACTAGTAAGCGAATTCCATCCGCGACCACCACAAATACGGAAGACAAACACTTCTCATCTGTTTTGTGTGTCAAGCTATTACTTTGACTGACGACTCTCTCTCTCTCTCTCTCTCTCTCTCTCTTTCTTCACAAGCTACTCTAACACGTGCAAGCCATTGAGAGGCTCTTGAGAACTTAAATGTGTTTGGATCTTTTGGAAATTTTGCATATGAAGCTTTTGAGTGAAACCGGCAAACCAAGTGCTTGCTGCTAGCTAGTCCAAAGTATAATGAGTTCGATAATGCTTATGTCCTCCTTACTGAGGAAGTTGCTTATCCCTCACTTACGATTAATAATTTTTTATCGTCTGAATATTATAATCGTAAAGCATTATACTAATGAGTTTATTGAGCCCTTGTTTTAATTGTCTTGGAGTTAAAATAAAATGTTTTTTTACTAGATAATTTAACGTATTATGGTATTAAATTGGATCAAACAAATTTTATTTGAATGTGTGATTCAAATTTGAAATTTTGATAGCTGGTGGAGAATGCTAGCAATTTTCTTATTTGAACCTTCTCACTCTATTTTATCGACTGTCATTTTCATTCTACAATGTTTTATGATGATCTAAACAACCAATTTTCTAGCATCCTTTATATATGTGTTCACTCTAAAAACTACTTAGCCTACGTGACGTGCATGCCGAATAACCAATGAGCTAACTATGTCCTTCTGGTGAATGCGGACGTGCCAACTCACCACCGAGCTCGGCGGATAAGTAAAATGATTGTGCGGGTGGTGTCGAATGCGTTGTTGACTCCTGTATCTAAGTGATCACGACCGAGGAAGGAACTTATCCCTTGAAGACATGGTTTTACTTAATATGAAGTTCAGAATTGTTTGCACCAAGTTCGGCTGCCTCAATTATATTTGTGTAAATATAGGTACGCCGAATCGGTATCAAAATGTATAACCACAAATACTCGAAACAGATGAGTGTCTTGACTGTAAATTGTCAGCCGTTAGAATGTCGAACTCTGAAGTTCACATGGGAATATCTGACCATAGACAAGTTCAGCTTTCAATGTGTAGAACACTAAGTAACCTGGTAACACCCCACTTTGTTGAGAAGGCTGGTGAAATGACCTCCCCCTCACTAACAGAGACTTGGATAGATAGTCAACCGAACTTGAGGCAGTACTGTTACTCTAAATGGAATATGCTCCTTAATCGTCTGACTCTACAGGTCCAGTCTTGTCGCTGGTTGCAACATAATACTGTTAATCTAGATTGAAAATGTGCTGACAAAGTTAAGGACACGTGAACTTTTATTCAAGAAAGACAAGATTGCCCTCAATAAATGGACAGGCTTCTCAGATGCTCCCACGCACAGCTCACATCCCTGGAGGTCTCAGCAGCTGAATACGACCACCCATAGCTTACCTGCCACTGGCAAGGAATTAAAGATAAGGATTAATTACCCAAATCCTATCTTTAATACATTCCCATTTGCAGATTGACTCCAATCAAGTAAGTAATCCTAATTTAAATAAATTAGGGATAATTACACCATTATCTCAAGTTATTATTTCCTAATTAATATCTTGGGAATATTTAGAGAATATCTCTCCATTAAATACTATGGTCAGCCATATCCCTATAAACACCCCCATATTCTACCAAATTTTTAGAGCTTTTGCAATCCTAAAAAAACCCTAAACACTTTATTCTCTTAGAGAAACTAACTTAGGCATCGGAGATCCGTTGACCTAACCCCCCTCCACCTTGTGGCCACATGAGGCTTAGGTCTTTGATCAAAGGTGTTGATTGTTTTGCAAGTGCATTTTCGTCTAGACTGAAGATGGTGGAAATTTGCATCAACAAATTGGTGCTTTCATTGAGAGCTTATTTAAAATACTTGAAGAAGCATCTCGCATTTGTTTCTTAAGTTTTCTATTACGTTGAATTTCTCACACGTCGTATCAATTAATTTTTCCGAGAAACGTTTCTTGATCAATCCCTGGAGAAAGAATACAATGGTAGGAAATTCAAAAACTACGACGAACGGAACCCTGTACGTGCAAGAATTTGGTCCGGAGAGTGGAAACAAGGACATAGCCCTATGACGGAGATCCTCAAGGCTTAACGCAATGGTGGGAAGAGCCCCACCGCCGTGGAGCCGTGCCACTACCACCACCATCGTGACCCAACAGTCACGGCAAGGCCACTAGGTCACAACATCACTTCCACCGCCGCTGCCCTAGCAACTCTGCACCCAACCAAACCCTAGGTAGGAGGCCTAGGTCCATTTCCAAGCCTATGATGTGGTAGCCTAACGGCCAAGAGGGCCTACGGCCATACAGACCTAAGACGAGCAGGCGCAAGTTCAACGCTCACTGCGACCCTCTCCGACGACCTGGCCCACGGCCCAATCTATTCCAAGGCCACCTTCAGTTATCTAGATTTCGACCACCAAACCCGCTATCGATTCAGTGTTACTTTCACCCTACTTTTCTACAAGAATGCCCGCTTTAGGCTCAAGCTCTATACCTGATGTCCACTATACTTCCACCACACATGAAGACACCCATTTTCCAAACTCTTCCAATCCAAATAGCTACCACCGCCTGCCTCAGCAGGTAGCTAATATGATGAGTGCCCTTGCCCAGTAAGCCACCTCAGCAAACCAACTCCTCGAGTGTATTAAGATGCAGTGCGCCCTAGACGAAGTGTCCCGAAGAAGGATAAAGGTGGAAGAACATGACTCATTCCAACGATGTCTAGGCAAAGAGCCGTTCAGCCCTCCAGGAACCATGCGTTTGGGTAGTGTGCACTTTTGTTTAGGTCATCGGGAAAACGTCTTCTCCTGCCTAGATGAGCAGAAAAACGTTCATTCCCAACTTGGCTCATGAGTCAGTATGTATTCAAGGTTGGGTCCGCATTCCAACGAGCACTCAGGACATTAAAATGTCAGCATGAGGCTAAGTCCATAAGGAAATCTTCCTACGAGGTAATGGAGTAAGTAGCTGCATGATGCCCAAAGAAGAGCATGAGAACAATCCAGCTCAAGTTCCATTGCCAGCCCTCGCCAAGAGGGACGACGAGCAGCATAGGGCAAACCATGTGCACCACAACCACGATACAAATGAACAGGACATACCGAAGAGCAACATGAACAAGTAGGTCAACACTTAGGGCAGGTGGATGTTTCACTGCCCACCAGGTGCAAATCTAGGAGGAAGTACAAAGGCTCGTAGCAGAGCAGTTGTGCAGATTCCTGGGCATTGACACTACCGATGATGCCGTTCATAGAGACATAGCCAACCTGAGCATGTCACCTTTTACAGACAAGATCAAGCAGACAAAGCCCCCGCAAAAGTTTAGCCCACCACATTTTACCTTGTTCAAAGGAGATGGAGATCCGGATAGACACTTAATGCATTACCGAAGCGCCATGACCCTATACGCCAACGATGATGCTCTCATGTGCAAAATATTTGCCACGATGCTTCAAGGTGAAACGCAAGACTAGTTCCACACCCTGCCACCATAATCAACCTGGAACTTTCCATGGTTTTCACTAAGGAATATTTGCCCTACCATTCGATCAAAAAGAGTTATGACTACCTCTTCAACATGAAGAATGACCCGAATGAGTCACTCCACATATATGTCAAGAGGTTCAAGGTGAAAAAGGCAAAGATTGTCAGATGTGATGACAACATCGCATGCTCAGCTTTTCGAAAGGGGAAAGGGGTTCCCAACAGATCACCCAGTTTTTGGAGAATTGATCATGGATGAGAACTTGACCCTGGCAGACTCTTATGCTTTGGCAAAAAATCATACCTTCTAAGATGAGGCAAGTGCTTCCAGAAGCCGCCTGAGCAGCCACTCAAAGACGTAGAGCAAACTAAGAAGGTAGGCGATAAACCGCTTAATAAGAAAAACAAGCCAGGAAGCAAACGTAAGGACCGATCCCCGACAAAAGGAAGCACGACACCCAAGCCGTACACCAAGTTCTTAAGGAGTCAAAGAAGAAGTCTTTCACCCTAGCAGTAACAGATGAAGTGCAGAAAAACGATTTTACCTTCACCAAATAGCAATCACAGCAGATAGGTCAAAAAGATAACGTCAAGATCGAAAATTCCCTGGCAGATAAATCAGGATGAAAACCTAAGAAGACATTGATCATATCTCCCTTGACCCTAAGCAGCGGTCATACGACGCAAAATGCACATCTAAAGAGGATCTGAGTGATCCTGAATATGAAACCCCACACCAGTCTGAAGGAGATCTAAGGTCTGACCTGACGAGCAACTACACTTAGTTGATTCTTTTTGCAACCTATCAACCGGTGCAATCTAAGCTGGAAATAGCGAAAGATCTATGCATCTATATAATGGTATATGACATAGCAATGAGCTTTATCTTCATACGAGAAGAGCTATAGGCCAACCACCTGTATTCCACAGTTCAAAAGCTCTATTCGATGCGAAAACCAGATACTTGAAAATCAAAACTTTGATTTTGACGCTAGTTATTACAACCCGGAAGCTCAAGCCGTACCTTTAAATGTACACAGTCATTGTCATGATGTAATATTCTGCACCCAGACGCACAATGTTAAAGGCATAAAAACGCCTTAGAGGCAGCTGAGCACACCGTAGCCGCACTAGCCCCGCTTGCACAACGATGTATCATACAACTACCAGGGATCGGGAGTAGGCCTTGTTTTTACTACCTCGAACGGTTCGATGCTCAAGCAGGCGATCACTTTAAGCTTTAAAGAGTCAAACAACGAAGCAAAGTATGAAGCCCTACTAGCATGTCTCTGATTGGCGAATGACCTAGCGGTGAAAAAGCTCGCGATCTATTCCGATTCCCAACTGATCATGAACCAAACCTTAGGGAAGCATGCAGCAAAGCATCCAAGAATGGTTCGATACCTCGAGAAGGTACAAGAGCAGCTAGCAATGCTTCAGGCGTACACACATCCTTAGGTTCCATGAGTATAAAATGCCCACTCAGATGCACTAGCAAGCCTAGGCTCTACATTAGAGCATCAGCTCAAGCGCTCAACCCCAGTCAAATACTTGGAGAAATCGAGCATATATGAGGAACCAGCAGTCGAGGTGATGCAGATCAACACAACTCCGAGTTGGCAAGATATCATCATCGACTACATAGTTAATGGAACATTCTCCACAAACATACTAGAGTCTATAAAGCTCCAGATAAAGGCAACACGCTACTACATGTGGAACAACATGCTTGTTCGAAAATCCTTTTCAAGACCACATCTCCGCTGCCTCTTGTCTTCCGACAACTTGAAGATTCTTAGCTCAATCCACGAAGGTGTTTGTGGAAACCATTCTAAATGCCATTCCCTGGCGTAAAAAGTTCTTAACGCTGGCTACTACTGGCCAACCATGCATGAAGATACCAAGGAGTATGTACAAAGGTGCAATAGAGGCCAGCACTTCAGGTATGTGCCTACACTACCTACCATCGAACTCCACCCTCAGACGAGCCCTTGGCCATTCATGCAGTGGGCGATTGACCTAGTAAAACCAATGTCGCTAACCACCGAGGGTAGAGGCATGATGATCGTAGCAACCGATTACTTCATAAAATGGGTCAAAGCTGAACCCATGACTACAACAACCAGATGGACATAGAGCGCTTCATATGGAAGAACGTCATCTGCCACTTCGATATCCCACACTTTATTATCACTGACAATGGTCTGTAGTTCGTAGGCAAAGACATAACAAAGTTCTTCGATAAATATAGCATTAAGCAGCACATGTCCACGCCTCGGTATCCGTGGGACAACAGGCAGGCAGAGGGGTCCAACAAGACCATCATTGATTGCCTTAAGAAGACCCTCTTAGACAAGAAGGGCAGGTGGCCAGATGAGCTCCCCGGTGTTCTATGGGCATATCGCACCGCCAAGAGACAAGTAACCGACGAAACTCCATTATTCCTGGTGTATGGTTCTGAGGCGATCATTCATCCTAACATTATAGTGTCAAACATCAACACTGTATTGTCGAATTTAGAGCAAAACGAGAAAAAGATGGCCACAAACTTAGACTTGGCAGAGGAAGAGCGCAATAAGGTTATCACCCACATTGCGGCCTATCAACGGCAGATCCTCTCCAATTATAACAAAAAGGAGAAAATCCGGCCATTCCAGCCAAGAGACTTAGTCCTTAGAAAAGCCTTCATCACCGCCTAAGGGGAAGGCTCCAAAAAGATGGCTCCTATCTAGGAAGGTTTATACAAAGTCAGTCGAGTAGGCGGAAGGGGCAGCTACACCCTTACGACTATGAGCTACAAAGAAATCGACAAGCAGTGGAAGGCCAAAAACCCAAGAAAGTACTACATGTAACCTTCTACCATTCCTTGGACCCTGTTCAAGACGAAAAAAATTGGAAGACTCAAGCAGCTCGATGATCAAAACCTCGCATGCCGGGGATTATCAATTGTTATGCCATTACCTCCTAGGAGCAAAGTTAATAAAAGCCTCTATCTTCAACAAAGATTAAAGGAATTATTCACAAGCCTGAGTCGAATGCATAAACAAACTAACCAACTTTGCAACAAGCAGAAGACGTCATCTGCCCTACAGAGATGGCATGAGCTCTCTAGTGTGAGAGGGTAAACTAATTCCCCCGACACCTATCCGAGTAAGCTCTCCAGCGCGAGAGGGTAAACTAATTCTCCGACACCCATCCGGGTAAGCTCTTTAATATGGGGAGGGTAAACTGATCCGGAATATTCAGACGGGGATGGGTGGTACGACTGCTCAATTTCCCCTTAATACAGCGACTAACTGAGCTAGACGATTCTCAGAATACGCCCCGATAGTCCTTCCCCTGGAATAGACTTAGCCAATTGAAGAATTCAATTCCACAGGATCCCGGGTTTCTGACTGGAAGAGACACTAAGTGCAGGACCCTTGCCCATGAAAAAGTTCGCGTGATAAGATGGTTTGTCCTCGACGTGCAAGGTTTTATGAACATGGCTTAGTTTTAAAGTGTTGCAACACTAGTTAAGTGAGCTGCGGAATCAAGTTACAGCTTGAAAAGATGTGGCCTCTGAGGTGTGATTATAACTAGACTTCACGCCTAAAACGCATCAGAAAGCCTGGGATGATGCCTGAAGTGGTTACGCGGATCGTTTGCTTCTGTAAGTAAGATGCCCTGCCAACGACCTAACAGCTGGTAGCCCAAGGCAATCCGTAGGCCGAGACTTACACTTACTATGACTACGTGGACTTGCCTACTTACTTAAAAGCAGCGTTTCTGCCCGACGGTCTAATGTTTAAACTTTGTTGGGACAAAGCCGAGGTATAATTGTAGTAGTTATGCGAACCTGCTCTGTTTCCTACGAGAAGCATGAGTCCGACTGACAACTCTATAAGTTAAAAACTTTGCAACACTCCTCGGGAGGGCCAAGGCTCAAGAAGCCATTCGAAAGCGGAAATACAACCATAGTGGCTGCGCGGACTCCTCTGCTTTCTATGAGAAGCACATGTTCATTCGTTGGCCCTATAGGTTACAATTTTCACAATACACCCTTGGAAGGCTAAAGCTCATGAAGCCATCCAAAGCCAAGATTCATAACTATAATAGCTACACGAACTCGCCTACTTCCTACGGAGGTAACGAGTTTAGTCGCTGGCTCTATAAGTTAGAAATCTTGCATTTTTTCCTCATGCAGATAAAGCTTTAGAAGCCTTAAAGACAAAGCTAAAGCCTAAGTAACGACGTGGGATTGGCTGCTTCATTAAGGCAGCTCACCAAGCTAACCATCCTTAGATAAAGTTTTGCAAAAAACATGGTGAAACATAAGGATGAAGCAAAACAGGGAAAACTGTTTATTAAATATAAATTTTTAGTAAATTGATAAATCGACTCGAAGGCGAGCAAAGTTCAAATAAAGTAGAACAAAGAGGAAAAGAAGAAAATTCCTAAGTCTAAGCAAAAAGACTACTCCTTGGCAGCTTACGCAACCACTGGTTCCTCAACTGCCACTCATTCAGCAGCCGCACTGCTCCTACCAACCAAAGCTTCCATTAACTCATCCTCAGCCGCCTCTGCCTAGACTGTCTTACCCTCAGCTGCTCCACCAAAGGCAGCTTCAAACAAGAAATCAAGCAAATCAACTAGAGAAATGGAAAAAGTCACAAAGTCTTTCTCGAAAAACTCATAATCCGACGGTCTGCCCTGAAAATATTCTACATAACCAAGCTTGTAGAGATCGTCCTGACAAGAAGCAAGTGCCACTTCATGACTAGTTTTCTCATTTTTCACTTGCACGTTTTCCTCAACAAGCCAAGTATGAGCACTTTTCACCTCAACCAATTCTTTTTTCAGGTTTTCGCTAGCAGACAGTGCATCTTGCAAATCCATTTTCTTGGACTCAAGCTTACTGGCAACATCCTTGAGATGAGATACTTCAGCATGCATGAAGATAAGTTCATCGTCCTGGGCAAAACAAGCATATCGTAGCCCCGAAAACACGCTCAAGGTCTTCGACCACCGGAGAAACAAGACTGACTTCCTTCTCTGCAGCTTCCAACATCGCTTGAGTCGCACTAAACCTAGTCTTCAAGTCAACGACCTCTTGATGAATGATCTCCAATTCCACAGAAGTGGGGGCAAAGACATAAGATCATTTCAAAACGGCAAGTTCAAATTCGAGCTTTTCGATTTTTTCAGCAGCCGAGTGAAGATGAGCCACCAACGCCACTTTGGCCTCCTTAGGACACTTGACAACATCCTAATCAATGCACATAGACTCAGCTACTAGGATCAAAGTCTTATGCATTATGGCAATCAGGGAGGACCTCCTCAAGTAGGCAGTATGCTTTGCAAAGGAGTCTGAACGGACGACAATTTTCCCAACACTGTAAACAAACTTGGGCCATGCATCGATGTCCTCAAGTAAGTCAGCCTTCAGCAGTGCACAAACTTCAAAAAACTCTTCAGCCTCAGACTCAATGAATCACTCATACCTACCCGTGCAAACGGATTTCCCCTTCTCAACAAACGAGTCAGCCATGGCAAAAGGAGGAACATGCCCAGGCACCACCTTAGCAGCAGAATCCACTTTCCCACTTTTCATAAAGGCAATTTTCTCAGAAGCCGAACCAGACTTAGCTCTCGACAGACATTTCGATACAAATCCGGACATCGGGGGCACCATCGAACCCTTTCGCTGGGCAAGCCTCTTAGCAATGGATGTGATCACCTTCGGAGTAGTAGGTTTTACAAGCTCAGGCTCAACGGTCTTCTTCGCCTCCTTAGGGGAAGTTAGATCAATGACAAACTTCTTGGTAGCAGACGAGTTCCCAAGAGCAGCAGCAAAAGTCCTTAGCTTCTTCTCGGATGAAGGCTTATAAGCAAACGAGGAAGATCTGTTATTTCCACCTTCATTGGTAGCGACCTTTACAGCAGCAATCGGACGAGCTAACGCTTCGTCTTTTATAAGCTTTATCTCTTCTTTCGGAGGTAGGCTACCTGTCTCCCGACGAAGAGGGCTGAGCAACCAGTGCCACTCAAGATACTCAACAAGAATGCCTAATGCAACGTTCACTTTCTTCATATCTGCCGAAGTCCTTAGAGTTGAGCCAAACTCCAAATATACACAAAGTAAGAAGGACGATCAATAAATTAAAGTCATAAAGCAACTTAACAAAAATTCAAGCAAGACAAGAATGAAGTAGTTCACTTACCACTGATAAAGGTCAGGAGAAGACTTAGACTCCCACTCCCTGCTCACCTCCAAGGTGTCTCTCGTCTACTCATGATTACCTTTGCAAGAAGCATCAAGCAGCCTATGGTGAGACCTCAGCTGCCCTACTCCTTCCTTGTGGCCGATCTCAAAGAAGTACAATAACTCATTTATGTCAAGCCAAGATCAAAGAACTTGCTTCAAGAATCCCACCATCGCATGAACTACATTTGGGGAACACTAAGCAGGCATGCATTTCATAGAGCAGATCACTTCCTGGAAAAGATGTGGCATGGGAAAAGTAAATCCCAACTTAAAGTAATACGGATGGAATTTGATAGCCCTTTTCATAGTAGTGGGGCTTTCGCCGCATGGTTCATGACTGGTATCATCTTTCACTCGCTTGACGCGAACCACCGATGGAATCGCATGCTTGTACACCTCGAGAAAATCCCTGAAATAGCTGGTCAAAATTGATCTTGATGTGTGCAACATTGAAGTAGCCCACCTTGTCAGAAGAACCACCTTGATGGTATAAAGATGGAGGATATTCGTCACTTTTGTGATCAGAGGAAGACATCTCGAAGTCTCTGCAAAAACGACGAAGAAAAATATTTAGAAGGCAACTCGCGAGAAAAGGATCAAAAAAAGAAAAAAAAAAAAGAAAATGACTGCAGAGCCCAACACCCCAGCGCCAAGCCCTACGGCCCAGTATGCCACCACGGCCAGGCCATAAAAGCCCAACTTTCTCTTCTACAACGCAGCCCCAAGGCATCAAGCCCCTATCCACGTGGCCCATGCCACTTAGCCCAGCGAGAGAGGAGGCCCGAGTCTTCTTCCTCTCTCCTCTTTCACGCCCCATGCGCCCCAAGAAACAGGCCCAGGCCTTTCGGCCTAAGCCACCAAGATCCAAGAGCCGACCTCAGCCGGTATCTCTTGCTCTCTCACCTCACGGCTACACAGGCCCATGCCAGTCCAATAGAGAGGGTGGCGAGTGCCCCGCGCCTCTCTCTCTCTCCGCTACACTCCAGTGATGTCTAACGCCTCTCCACCCGGTCTTTCTCTCTCTTTCGCCTACCACAGCAGACCCAAGTCTGCTTCACCATGTTTGGCCCCTACTGAGCTCACCTAGATGGGCTAAAGCCTCACAGCTCGCCCAGCGCATTGACCCTCTTGCTGCGCCACCAATCTGCATCGTGGCATCCTTGCCACGCGTTTCTCACCTCCTCGACCCTTGCCGAGCCAATTTTTCAAGTCTCAAGACTCCTAAAAAATTCAAGAAGAAGAAAATTCAAAATTTTCTTACCTTGGTCCGACATGGAGAAGAACAACAACGAGAGACGACTTTTTGTAAGGGCAAGAAAAGAAGAACTTTAGGGGAAGGGGAATAAAAAATTTCCTTTGGCTTCTCTTCCTTATTGGAATAACGATTGTTCTCCAAATTTATTTAATCCCCTGCTTAAGGAAGAATTAAATAGGTATTGGGGGCAATTGGATTCCTTTTCCTAGAAGAAGTCTATCTCCAAATCAAGAAAGAAGATCAAGTTCAAATTGGGAAACAATTCTACAAACCCAAGCAGCTTGGGATATCCACACCTACTGCCATTTTCATCCGTGCAACATAGTAGGTGTGGGGGCATTTGTTGAGCCTAAAATAATCCCAAAAATTCTAATGGTGGCACGTGGACTTTTATTCAAGAAAGACAAGATTGCCCTCAATAAATGGACATACTTCTCAGATGCTCCCACGCGCAGCTCACATCCCTGAAGGTCTTAGTAACTGAATACAACTGCCTATAGCTCACCTGCCCTTGGCAAGGAATTAAAGATAAGGATTAATTACCCAAATCCTATCTTTAATACATTCTCATTTGAAGATTGACTCCAATCAAGTAAGTAATCCTAAGTTAAATAAATTAGGGATAATTACACCATTATGTCAAGATATTATTTCCTATTTAATATCTTGGGAATATTTAGAGAATATCTCTCCATTAAACACTATGGCCGACCCTATCCCTATAAATACTCCATATTCTACCAAATTTTCAGAGTTTTTGCAACCCTAAAAAAACTCTAAACACTTTACTCTCTCAGAGAAACTAACTTAGGCATTGGAGATTCGTTATCCTAACCCCCCTTCTTGTGGGCGCGTGAGGCTTAGGTCTTTGATCAAAAGTGTTGATTGTTTTGTAGATGCATTTTCGTTAAGATTGAAGACGGCGGAAATTTGCATTGACAATGGGCTAGTCTTGATCCAATTTCGAAGAATAATAATTGGGCCAAAGATCATCAACCAATATCAGGCTCGTGACTTTATGCGGCCCAAGCCCAATATTTTGGGTTCAAATAGTTTGAAAAAAAAAATAAAAAGAATAACTTGAAAGTAAGACAAGAATTAGTGTCAAATCCAAGATTCTAATCTTGGGAGGTCCCAGTGTAAAAGACATTAATTTTATTTAAACAGAATTGCGCATATAGGTGTCCAAATATTTTCAACTCCTAAGTTAGGAATTTTGCGGAGCATTTCTTGGGTCTGTTTACATATGCTGAAACAATTTTCTCAATTATTTCAAAACCCTTGCCAAGTGATGTTGAGAACCCCTATCAAGTTTTGCCGACATGTCCTGCCACATGCTTCTAAGATATGCTTAGAAGGAATTTCATCAAACACTTGGTAGGCACTAAATGGACTCGTACAAGACATTTAGATGGTCTCTTGAGGACCTTCAGCGACACTTTTACTGACCTTCATTGGTTTCTAAAACCACCTAGGTCTATATGGGGTTGGTGTCTAACTAAGCATGTCCTTGAGACTTCGTGCTATAAAGTTGTTAATTTGCAAACTTGCCTCCAGCAGTTGGAAAGTACTTGAGGAGAAAGTGCTTGCCTCTTTGCTAACAATCAAATCAAGTTGTTGAGCGGTCATCCGTAGCGCTCGGAACGGACTCTTCTAGTTTTATTGGACTTTGGTTGTCATTTTCCTTTTTGGATCTTCTTTGCGCCTTTCTCATGCTTTCACTATTTTAGGGGTCTAAAAAGACCTTGTGTTTACAGTTTAGATACCAAATTATTTGTGGCTAAGTTTATTTACAAGGGCTGCGTCTATAATAACCTACCATTTTAATGCTTTTATGGAAAATTTAAATCCATATAGTCATTGTTAATTAGTAGCAAGACTAAAATATCCATCCTTCTCCATTTACTTTCAATAGTTTCCATAATAATATTATGGGAAGTGGAGTGTGGCACATATTTTAAGTGGAGTGTGTTACATATGTTAATTGGGGAATGTGACGTGATATGGTACAAGTGTTAATACTTAAATATATGATCAAAATGAGTTGAGTTGAGCGTGTGACAAATTTGAAGCTTATTTTATATGCTTGGAGTTGAAGCCTTTAGAGAAAACTCCATTTTGTGGCTAAACACACGCTTTTGGAGTCATATAACCTTAACCTATTAAGGAAATATGCATCATGACTATTTAGAGACTAATTCCCTTCTCATTGTGCTAAATGGGTAATATGTTTGGCCCAAATATATTTTATAATAAACTAAAAACAAATCCAACAATTTTTTTTTTTAAATTTACATAAAAATATAAAACGTTATCTATGATTTGTTGATTTTTAGTTGTGAAATTTCTTTTATGACTTTCTTGAATTACAATGTTAGGTGTCCTTTTTTTAGCTAAGTATTGGACTGGTAGTGTTTCTACAAAGTACAATATTATCAAGGCTTTATGTAAAAAAATATGTTCTCTGTATGTGTGTGTATGTCTGTGTGTGCGCGTTCAATAATACAATCTCGTAGTGCTGAGGGGATAGCAAAACTTAAAAAAAAAAAAAAAAAAAAATCAAAGTACAACATAGGCTGGCTTTTAATGACATCTCATTTGAAAATGCTCTTAGTTACTTATTAAAATAGTAGCTTGATACGATTCCAACATAAACTACGTGTTGGCTAATAGCGATTGGACTATTGTTTTGGAATTGATATTAGTCTAATCTCATAAACAATTGTTGTTAACGCTTTTAAAGAACCATCATATTCTCCCTTCTTTATTTTAGAAAATTTATACAACGTCATTTTTGTAGAAAGCAAATAGAAACTTCATTATTATAGAGAATTGATATTAACGCTTTAAAATTCTCCTTATGCACTCAAAACTTTCAATATTTAAACAAATAAACTTACAAGGACTGTATTATGGGATTTATAAAATGTTAATAGTAATTTCTTATTATATGAAGTAAATTACATATATGATTAAAAAAAATATAATCTTCTTAGTTCAAATTAAATTATTTTTGGTTCAAAATGATTTGTGGTGGGACTCTTGTAATCCATTATGTTTTGTAAAATATATGATCATATTATTGCTATGATCATTAAATCTTATATTTTAAGAAGTGGGTAGGGTCGGTTACAAGAAAGGCCAAAAGAGGGGTTGTGATTGTGGGGCCCATACTCCTTTTTCTTAATTTTTTTTTTTGGGTGATAAGACTGATGCTCTTTACAAAGCAAAAATTAAAAAAAAAAAAAATTCCCCTAAAAGCAACTTCCCATGAAAGCAATTATAGCCTCCCCCCTCATGAAAGCAACGTCCCACTTACCCTTTTAATTTTTCTCTCCTCTTTCTGTCTATCTCTCTTTGTCTCTCTCTCTAAAGAAATGAAGTAGGATTCCTCTCCTATTATCATCTCTTTCTATCATTTTCTCTCGTACTCATCTTCTTATTTAATTTTTTTATATAAAAAATTTAAAATAAAATATAAACGTGACGTAATCACAACCTTTTAAATAAGATGAGATAGACAAAAAGAGATTAGAAGAAAAAAAAAATTCTACTCATAAGGAGATTCCTTGTGATAAGTGGATTTCATTTTCTCATCCAAGTTTGCCCAGACAAAACGAAACCGAGTGTTTGGAGACAGGGATAAGCGGCATGCGGCCTCGACTTTCCGGTAGTGGATTCCACACTGTTTGGATGTAGGGTTAGGATATTCTCTGCACATATGCTGTTAGGTATTCTACTTTTTCTTTTTCTTTCTTATTTTGCTTTTTGTTTGGGCACAAAATTTGAGGAGTGTACAAAAACCAAAACCCTTCGAGGGTTCACGAAAAGTGTAGGCCCCTTCACTCTTATCCAATCATGATTTGACTTGTCTGGTGCAGCGGGACTGCCCTGCCATGCCCTCTTCAGTCATGCATTTGATCTTCTCATGACATGGAGCCAGTTGTTGGGTGACATGCGGAGCTCTTTGGGCCCTCATATTTTTCACACTTGCTTTTGCTTTTTTCCTCTTGTAATTTGATCAATCCCATTTCTTTATTCAATTTATAAATATTCTGTCACCATGTAATTTCACAAGTTACATTATCAGCAGATTCCTTCACTATGCATTTTCAAGAGTATTTACAATGTTCTGTATTTGGATTTAGCCATTTGTTCAAAATATGTTATTTCTTCTACTCAAATTTGAATTTTTATTTTCGTAGTTGTGATAAATTTAATCTAAAACACCGTTTGTATGAAATAAATAAATAGATGCAAAGCCTGCAATTTTTGAGGAGGGGGTGGATATTGTTTTGGGGGAGTTATTTTGTAGGATTGAAGATTAAAATGGCTAACAGCGTTCTCAAGAATGTATTGCATAAAAATGAAAGGCATGCTTTTAGACTGTACATTGTTCATTTGTTCTCAAGAAGCACTGAAAAATGTTTTATAAAAATGTACTTCCAAATACTTCGAAATTTCTTAAGGAGTATTGATATTTCTTCGAATAAATGTGTTTTCAACAAAAGCAATTATGAGTGTAAGTGTTTTTCAAAGGAGCGTATCGTTATGGGTTCTTTATCGCATCTATATGCTTACTAGTAATATTTTGGTATAATGTTATAAATATCTTACTTAATAGTGCATTTATAAGTTTACACAATCTCTTGATGTTGATATGATTGGGTTGATCGGATCGATTTAGTTCGATTATGCTACTAACTCGAAGCCTAGGTAGAGCCTTGATATTATATTGGTTGAAACTAAACCGAACTAAACCAAGCCACACCAACCCTACTGTAGAACGATTTTCTATTTTCCTTTTGAGTGCAAAAAGATTCAAATTTGACTACTTTTCCTATATGGTGAAAAAATGCCGTTTGTACTAGTAGCTAGTTGGTTCCATATAGAAGAAAAATACCACCTCCACTAAGATGTCGAATGATAATGCAAGCAACTATCTTTCTTCTTCTTCTTTTTCCGTTTCTTCTTTAGTTTGAGTAAATGCATGACTAGTGTCCACGACAAATGACACATCTAGACCAATGATAAAAGTTAAAATTACACAACTATGTTTCCTTGCAACGTTATGTACACGTATCATACTAAATATCAAGACCAGAACAAGAATATAGATTGAAGTCATAGTGAAAGATACGTTATTGATAGTAAATATTATAAGGTAGTGCTTTGTTACTCCACAAATAAATCTCTCAAGTTTTTATTTTAGCATATCTTAAATAAAGAAAGCTTCCATCGCTTTAATGGGAACAGATGATTTCTATGGACTTTGAATGCTTCTTGCTTGACTTTTAGCTCCAAACCAACAAGTTCTTTTACCACCTTTCCTTTTTCGGCTTTTATTAACTGCAAAATCCGTATTCGATCGATTCACAATTGAAGTGCTGTCACAAATAAAAAAATGCTACTTTTATTCTATATTTGTACAATTAATTATACTGTTTTTAATACAAATAGAACTCATATGTGTTAGTATGTCATTTCTTTATTAGAAAAATAGTACACATATATAGTAAGTGTAACATTACTCTTCACAAATTAAAACAATCAATATTTTCACGTTAACTATTGTGACGACCCGTCCCAAATTATTATATATATTTTCTCCATTAGTGTGTAAAGTGACGATATTGCACTCGTTGGCTTAATGATGTGGATGTATATATGTAGTTTTAAATTATTTCCTCGCCGTCGTAATTAAACCGTACTCGATGTCACAAACGTAATAACATGAGTTAGGGGCGAATCAAATTCATAATGAAAATGTTACGATTATTTGAATACGTAAATGGGTAGAAATATTTTAAGGTTGAGTGCACCTATCACATATTCACCATAGTTCCAATGTTCTTGAGCCTAATCAAATTTTTGGGTTTCTTTCTTGGGCCAATTGAGAATCCTATCTCTCCCTCCCTCTTTCTCACGGTAGCCCAATCAGACACTTGTATTCTCATCCTCTTCTCTCTCTATCTCGATCTTTTTCCCTCATTATCCCTTTTGCACCGTGTCACTCATACACCCAATTATCATCAAATTTGCATGGATCGAGTTTTTAGAACCCACCATAGCCTTTCGTGTGACTCCTCGAGCCTAATTATACTTGTAGGTCGTCAAACGGACATCAGGAACCCAAGAACGCAGAAGCTCCGATGAGGACCTAGGTTACTTTGGCATGATAATGGAAATTTCACAAGTTTTAGAGTGGCTTTGGAGTGAAGTTGATGTCGGAATAGGCGCATTCGAGGGATTCCAGTTTTGGCCAAAACTTTCGAGAGTTTTTCCAACCATTTTTCGTTGGCTTTAGGACTTTTAATAGGTTTGAATGTGTTCTACTCTTCAAAACCTTCAAATCCATATAAATTTCATAGATTTTGGTTGAGAAATGAAGTAGATATTAAGCTTTGAAAATTTTCCATAAACCGGCGAACCAGACGGTGGCCGGCGGCGTCAGATGGCGATGGCTGGCGAGGTCCACCGAAGAAGAAGAAGAATATTCTATCAAAGTTGACGGAATATTCTAACGACGTCAGGTAACACCGTTATAATTTAGCGGAATATTCTGCTATTTTAACGAAATATTCCTAACGCTGTTAGGGTTTTCCGTCCTATGTGCCAGGCACGTGCCTGCGCGTGGCCAACACGTTCGGTATCCAAAATTTTTCTAAAAATATGGGGGTGTTCATGTTGTCGAGTAAATCACGTTGGTATATTTGAACACCCCATTTGAGCAGTGTATGAGGAATTAATCCTAGGCTTTGTTTATGTGCTATTGAATTAATGCTAAAATAATTGTATCGCATATAGGTGAGATGTACCCCGACGACGGGCATGGACAAGCAAATGAAGAGGGCTACGATTCTGCTACTTATTAGTGAGTGGGCATTTTCTTTATATATATGCCTTACGATTTCAAGAAAACATTTTTTTTTAAATGAATTTATGCCTTGTATGCCATGTCTATACCGCTTATTACTATATTGTTGTATTAGTATGAATTGTGACTACTGAATGCTGCGGAGGCTCAGGTAAGCTTTAGAATGTGATTGGTCTTTTTGCATTGCATATTGCTATGCATTTATGCATTTAAAGCTTATTATGCTGCGCCTCGGTGTTAGTACTCCTGCCCGAGGCCAGGGCACAGCTTTCACGTGATTGTTCACCTCCCATATCGCACGCTCACCTTGGATCTAAGTTTTGGTGCTAGCCTGTCGTACAGACCACAAAGGTGGTTCCGACTCGTAGGTGACCCGCAATCTATTGCATAGCTTTCACATGATCGTAGCACTTGAGCGTACTTATTCACACCCAGCCTGTCGTACAAGTCACATTAGGTGACTCCAACTCATGTGCAGCAATATGTTGATGAGCTATAGATCTAGTCATGCAGGTCACGTTAGGTGACTCCGACTGACATACTAGTTTATATTGGTTTCACACTTGGCTTACATCTTTTAGTGCTAAAATATTTGACATGGCATACTTCAGTTTTCGTTGGCTTTGTGCATTGGTTTTTCATACCTACGTAGTAGTATTTTCTAGAAACTATATAGGTTTTACGGAGAAGAGTTACTATGTTTAGAAAAGATAAATATGTTTTTTAAACGCTTTGTTTTTGCCCACCAAAACTAACTTATTTAACTAAAGATAGCATGTAAGTGTGTGAAAGTGATCAAATATAAGATACACGCATATCAGAGTATAGGTAAAACGAAAGTGCACTCGAACTAACTAAGTACTAATTATACAAACAGGGAGAAGATCCCTACTTATGTAGTAGAACGTCAGAACCGCCGAGTAGTCCTTATGAGCCACCAAAGATGAATAGCTACCTAGAACCTGGAAGGGCGCAAAACATAAGGGTGTTTTCATTTATTCACATTTTTCTTATCATTATCACTTCTGTTACGCACTTGGCTATGTCACTTTCACGTAATGGCCAGCACGTCTCGACTCCCGTCGGGGTGTGTTAGTTTGGTATTAGAGCCTAGGTTGGGCAGTCTTGTATTTTTGCTTAAGTCCTAATCATTTTAATCTCTTATGTTAGAACCATGACGCCTCGTAGAGAGCCACGTACTTCCTCTGAGATTAATTTTCCAAATATTGGACAACTTGGTGAAGCTATTGTTAGTGCTAGTGCTATTCAGTCTTCATTTCATCATTCTCAGATGACCTTCTTGAAGACTGTATATAACTTAAAGCTAAATGATTTCTTTGGTAATGAGGGGTCCGAGGGAGCTGAACGTTGGCTCGATCATGTTGAGAAAACTTTTCAAGTGATGCAGCGACAGGGAAATCTTCCTGAGGACAGATAGGTCGAGACAACCACTTGGTTCTTGCATTTGGAGGTTGCATCATGGTGGAAATAGGAATCTTATCCATTGTCAGTTCAAGATGCTATGAACTGGAAGGTGTTTAAACAAAAGTTTCAGAGGAGATAAATACCTCCAGAGTATTTGGATCATAAGAGGGATGAATTCTCAGAATTAAAGCAAGGGAAAATTTCAGCCATTGAGTATCACATAAACTTTACTAATTTGTCCCGGTATTGTGCAGAGATCATTGAAAATCCTGCTGAGATGCTTCGACGTTTTAAGAAGGGTATTCGTAAGAAGTTGCGTTCTATGGCGACTTCGACTCCCTGTTCCACATATCAAGAGTTTTTCGAGGTATTACTTCGGGTTGAGGACTCCAAGAATGCTTCGGATGATAGTGATGAAGAGGAAGAAAAAGGTAATGCTTAGAAAAATAATACTAATAAGGATAAAGGGCAATCATCTTGCGGTCCTTGTAAAACACATAATTTTAAGCGAATTGGCAACAGTTCTGGTTCATCCAGTGGTGGTTCGAATTCTGCTACACCACGGATGGGCGGCAATTTACAGGTGGTTCTTGATTCCAGAAGCAGAGAAATGCTAACAGTGATGGTGCTCCACTTTGTCGTAGGTGTAATAATCATCATTTTGGGGAGTGTAGACAAGATGGTTTCACTTGTGGTCAGACGGGGCATAAGGCTAACCTGTGTCCGCAGAATCAGCAGAAATCTCAGCCCCCTGCATTACTGATAGGAGCATATTCATGCGACTTAAATGGCTTGTTCTCGTGCATTTACGTTATGTTTCTCTAGTTATTTTAGTCCTTTATGCTTCTTTTGTGTGTTTTCAGGTTCTAAGGGCTTAAGGAAGAAAAATGATGCATTTTGGAGCATTTTGGAGCAAAATTGGGCTTGGAATGGATGGCATATGATTGGAGCCAAAATGTTGGACGAATTTGAAGGCCTTGTATTCACTTTGGACATAAAACAAAGGGCCTAGCCCATTCTCTCTTAAACCAAGCCCTTTGCCATGCATTTCCTTCCAATTCCAAAGCCCACAATCAATTCAAATGCCATGCAAATCCATATTCAACACCCTAAACTACAAGCATGCATCATCTCACCAAGCAATCAAACAAGCCACATGCATGTCCCTTTAATCATTCAACCACATTCCCACTTTCCTAGCTAACCCTACATGCATTCTTTATTCACTCTTCATCATTGCACCACAAATCATTCACCCACATGCACTCATATTCCCATTTCCTTTCCAACATCTCACATGCATTTCCACCTTCCTACTTCATCATTTCACCACATTCTCCCTCTTTAATTCCACATGCATTCACTTCATCATTACACCACCACTCATTCTTTAATTCCACATGCAATTCTTCATCATTCCTTCACACAAATGCTTAAACAAACATCCATATGTTCCCTCCACTCCTCCTATAAATACCCTTGCATTCCCATTCATTCAATATCATCTCATTCACAACACAACACTCTTCAAAATCATCCATTCTTCCCCCTTTGGCCGTGAGTTTCCCTTCCATTTCTCCTCCATTTCTTCCATTTCCATAATCCCCAATCCATTCAACACACCAACAACATCCCTTAGTCCTTGTGCCACAATAAAGAGGAAGATAAGAGGGCCTAAACGTTCATACAATTCACGTTTGAGTTGTTGGAATGTTTACGCGTTTCTTTGATTTCAATGTTTAAATTCAATTCTCTTTGTTTTGTAATATGAGTAATGGAAGAGAAGAGTGCCTAAACGTTCATACAATTCAAGTTTGAGTTGTTGGAATGTTTAGGTGTTTCTTTGATTTCAAAGTTATGAGGAACTAAAACCCCCTTTAGCTAGGGGGTGATTCGAAATATATGTTTATGCTTGCAATATGATTTGAGTACTTTTAATTACGTTTCATAAGTTGTGAATTCAATTTGTTTAACTATTTGATTGATATCCTATTTATGTATGTTTATTAAGAATGAACGCTTAATTTTCATGCATGAATTTGATGCTAGAATATAAGTGAGTTTCACGTAATAGTTATGAACTTATATTCACAAGTAGTGGAGGTTGCTTATAAACAATCGCGTTAAACAAATTCTTGGCATAAGTTTCATGCAATCATAGTAACGAATGCCTCGTCAACACTTATAGTTTTCATGTTGCTTAATGATTCTTGCTTGTATCTCTATTATGCAATTCATGTAGGGAACTAGTGAGGAATGCTTTGGGTTGTCGTATGCAATCATCCAATTCATTAACTTAAGGAAAACTTGACGGTTAATTTAAGCGGACCTAATTAACCCGGAGCGTTGAGAATTCATGGTTTATTGAAATGCAATTAGAAATCTTTTTATTATGCAAGTGTAACATGTGTGGAGATGAACCCCTTGGCTAGCATCCATTCATTCCATTTCATCAATTTCATATTTACATTCTATTTTAATTGCAATTTGTTCATTTAGTTTAATTCCGTTCAAAACTCAATCCCCCTTTACTTTATTGTTCAATTTAGTTAGAAATCAATTTAGTTTGTGTTTTTAAAGTATTTTGAGTCTTTTGGTTTGTCTTAGTGTTTTAACGTTTAGTTTCACATTCTTTGAGTCTAGTTTAGTGTTTTATATTGTTTTTACGTTTTTGAGTCAGTTTCCAAGAGATTAACAATCCCTCCTAATCCCCGGTCCAGAACGATCCCTACTTACGTACTTACTACAATTGACAAAAAGAGGGTTTAATTTATGCGCGTATAATTCTCGCATCAAATTTTGGCGCCGTTGCCGGGGATTAGCAACTTTGCTAATCCCTTGGATTGTTTTATTTTCGTTTGTGTGTATATATTTTTAGTTTTATTTTGTTGATTTTAGAAGCACAACATGGCATTTGATAATGCTTATCTTTTGTCACAGCTCATGGAAAGGTCCCAAATGCAAAACGTTGATATAGTTGATCTTCAATCAAGGAATAACGTGTTTTCCAATACTTACAATTCGGATTGGAGTGATCATTCAACTTCTATGTGGTGGGAACCTCAAAATGTTCAACAAGAAAGATATTGGGAGCCACCTTATATTAAATATGCCCAACCAAACTCAAATTCGTCAATAGATTATAATCAAATTCTTAATGAATTAAACTCTTTGGTGCAGGGTTCACAAAATCAAGCTAAGGAGACTCACCAAGAAACATATTGGCAACCATATGAGGATTCATATGCACCACCACAACCTTCCCCTCAATCTTCACATCCAAATTCAGGTATATCAAATTATTATAATGAAGTTATTCAACAACTGAATTCTGTGGAGCAGGGCAGGGAAGCTCAACCATTTCAACAAGACGCATTTTGGCGACCAATTGAGGATTTCTATCAAGCAAAAAAGTTGGCTGAGTGGAACAGTCAATTTAGGCAGAATGCAGAATGCATGGAACAAATTCAAGAACAAATGGTTGAAGATGAGCCCATGGATGAATTGCTACTGCTCGAAGAGGAGGAGGATGCACAAGGCACGGCAAGGGAAGAACAACCCTTGCCGCAACCTCCCAATATTCCTACACCACCCCATTCAAGTAAGGTTGTTCCAAATTTAATTATTTCTAACTTTGTTCCCCCAAATGCACCCTTCCCTGGCAGGTTCATGCAATCCATGAAAGATGAGGGGAAGAAAGACATCTTGGACACCTTTCCAACAATTCACGAGGAAAAAGTGGTTGAGGAGCATCTTGAATTCATCAAGGAGGAAATTGGAGTGGATCACACAGCCACAACCTTCAAAATGTCCAATCTGAATGAAAACATCCCTTGTGCATTTGTTGAATGTGCTGCGACTTTAGAGCCAATATTGCAGCCCATAGGTAAGCCACCAACTCAAAATCCAAAGTCGTTTTTGACTAATATGTTGTTGATGTCAATGATTAGGGCACCCACTCTTGAAATTCAACCATTGCCGGAACATTTCAAGTATCATCATCCATTCAATGATCAACTCCATGCCGTGGGTTCCATTAAGGCATGATTGTGTTCTTCGTCCGGCTACAAGACGTTAAAGAAAGCGCTACTTGGGAGGCAACCCAATACAGTAAATAAAACTTTTGCTTGTTCATTGATTTTTTTCGATAAATTACAATTGTATCTAAACATGGCAGAAAGATGGAGCCTTTACAAAGGTTGTGTACGTGAGGCCCCACTACGTGGCAACACTCTCGGAGCAAGAGGTCTCGGAGCAGGAGGCATCGGAGCAGGAGGCATAGGAGCGGGAGGCACCGAGGATAGATCATTCAAGGCCCCAAACCTTGGTGGAACGCTGGATGACCCAGGAAAGAGGTGCCTCTGGAAGAAAGCTGCAAACCGTTGACGGTCATCAAGCTCATCAAGCTTCCTCTTCATGCCTGATGAATAATTATTTGCAAGCACGTGCAAAGTTCTATTCTCGTGCTTAAGTTGTTTTATCTCTAGCTTCAGGTTCTCCACCTCCGCCATCAATGATTCAACCTGACGGGAGCGAGCAAGGAGGCGTTGGCCCATGTTTGACACAGAACCAGCGCACTGAACGCTGAGAGCCAGGGACTCTTGAACGGCCAACTCATCGGACCGTCCTGAAAGCAGCTGACTATCTCTGGGAGTGAGGAGGTTCCGAGCTACTATCGTAGCTGTTGTGGCGTCTTGCATCACGGAGTCTTCACCTGTAAGAGGACCGTTAGAAGATAAGAAAGAAGGGCGCCATACGTTACCTTGAAGCGGCACGCCCGTATCACTGCGGAGACTCAATTCTAAGCTAAGGTTCGATGGGTTTGCCATTTTTTTAAAAATGTTCAAATAGAAGGGGTGGACGGAGTAAATTTTCAAAGGGCCGGAAACGAGTTTCAGAATGAGAAATCTTCAGAGTGTGTAAGTTGACGGTGATCGATAGCTCTATAAAAAGCCAAGGCAACGCGTCCACCGATTCAAAAAGCCAGAATTTGAGGCGTAAAGTTCGGCGACGCTCCCTCAGCTTTTCAGAAAACGCGTTCAACACGTGGAGGCCATCATCGCAGCTACACGTCTTTAGCCGACAAGCGCAAAGTTCGGCGACGCTTTCTCTGCTTTTCAGAAAGCGCCTGCTCAGAAATCGAAGAGGCGTCTTCAAATATCGAAGAGTCGTCACTATTTCAAAAGGCCGGATTTGCGGGATCAAAACGTTTGTCGACAAGGGTAAGAGAACAGTACCACCACTTGCTATACCTATATTTGTCGACTTTCATCTTTTATGGCAAGGCAAACCTGAAGAAAATGCCCAACTCTTTCTCACATCTGAGGGCGCACTCCCAGCAAAGCCTTTCGAAACACTCACTTCTTTCTTCTTCCCCAAAGATGATACCAGATGCCTGGAGTACAGATGACCCAGGAGGAAGCAGCACAACAAATACATGTGCTGATTCATTCACCGCTTCTTCAAAAGCAAAGGTATCTCATATCATCAAGGTCAAAAGCAAAAGTATCCCATATCATGCTCTTTCCCTGTCTTTTCCTTTGTCTTTGTTATTAATCGCATAGCAAAGTGAAAGAAGCAATCAGCCGGCACTTGGAGTCTATCTAGACTCTATTCCCTGGTTGCTTACCTAGCTTTGCTGAGCTATCCTCTAACCCTCTTCAATACGAATTGGAGAGATTGAACAAAGAAACAGATAAGAGAAGGAAGCTCAGACCTTCGGGGGAGACCAAAGGAAGCCTGCTGCCCAGTTCAAGAGTAGCACAAAGGAAAATCAACGATGGGAGCAGCGCAGTTCAAGAGTAAGCCTGTGGAATCACAAAGATCCAAGCCTCACTGCAATCACCAAGGAGAAGATGGAACGAAAACTCCATAACCAGATTTGCATCTCTAAACTCTTCTCTTTGTTAGATACATTCTGCCATGTTTAGTATGTTTAATTGCTGTTTATATGTTTGTTTGTGTTTAGTGTGGTTTTTAACATTGAGGACAATGTTTGATTTAAGTGTGGGGGAGATACTAAAGTGTTTTGATGCAAATTCGTAGGGTTTTATCCACCATAACTTCAAATGTTGTTTCTTGCTGTTTTTAAGTGTGTTTAGTGTGTTTTGACTTAAAAATTCGAAAATCACATAAAAATTTGAAAAACATGTTTTGAAAAGCCTAAAAAGAGTGTTTTGAGTCGTTTTTGTGTCGTAGGTACCTTCCAACACAATGATAAGGATTTGGTTTGTAAGTGCATGACTGTTAAAAAGAGTTATAAACATAGAGAAAAGTTTGATTTACTCTTGGTATATGCTTGGTTATGGTTATAATGTATGACTTCACATGCAATCATAAAAGAAAAATTCGTTTTTGTAACATGCTTGAAGGAAGGAACTCAAACAAACGCTACAACCCTGAGAGACTTGAGCCTATAACGTTCTTTGGAGAGTATAATCTGTGATTTCTTGTTTTCTAAAGTCGTTGCATGATCTCATTATTCTTTGCTTGGTTACTACTTAGAAGGCGTTTCATCATATAGTTCCAAATGCTAGAACTCATGCCCATTTCATTCAAAGCATATTATTGATTTGCATAACACATATTCAAGATGAAGTTGTGTAGTGACCACCATCAAAGCCAAAAAGCCATGTGCCCTTAACTCATTTTGTGTTTAAGTTTAACCCCATTGAGCCGTGTTAGCCCATGTTCTTTGTTAACCCACTTTATCCTCACCTAACCTAGAATATGACCGTCCTTACCCTTGTTCTTGAAGCATAGTAAGCAATGAATTCCTTTTGATTAAGGTATTGCAAGAAAATGAGTGTGGGGGAAGGAATGCTTGTTCTTACGTTTATATGTATGTTTTGAGATTCAAAAAAAAAAAAAAAAAAAAAAAAAAAAAAAAAGTGAAAATAAGTAAGAATGAACTCACGAGCGTTGATGGTTGAAGAAAGGGTCCAAAAAGTGAATATGGCCCTAAAGTTTTGTGTGACTTTCCCTTGGGTGTTCAAAGTTGACTTCTGCGTTCTTAAGGGAATTCTAAGTGCCTGATTCAATACTTTGCTCACTATTGCTTTAAGAATGTTTGTTTACCCTTCACCTTTCATTGTTAGCCAATACCCTAGCCCCGTTACAACCCTTTGACTTCTATCTTGAGTGTTATGTATTTCAATTGTGGAGTTTGAATTTGGTATGAGCATATGGTGTCACTGGTTCTCGCGTCTAAGTAGTAGCATTCCATTCATGAGATCATATCTAAACATGCTTATTAACTCCAGAAATTGCGTTCTTTGTGATACATATATGTGAGTGTCGTTTTCATGTTTACATCAATCTTCTCACATATGACTAGATTAGGGTGTGTAGTTTGAAATTCTGAGTGAAAATCGAGTGCATATCTTGTAAGGAATTGAGCAAATTCTCTAAGGCATGTTACTACATTCAAAACATGGTTTTAAATGCTTAATTGCGAACTAGTATATGGTGACTATGATTAAGAATGTACTTAAGTGTGAAGATGACTAAAATCTGTGGGAA
This sequence comes from Pyrus x bretschneideri, assembly GCF_019419815.1. Taxonomy (NCBI): domain Eukaryota; kingdom Viridiplantae; phylum Streptophyta; class Magnoliopsida; order Rosales; family Rosaceae; genus Pyrus; species Pyrus x bretschneideri. Next base: position 11,542,998 of record NW_025999798.1, read on the forward strand.
TGATGATTTTTAACTTGTCATGTGCATTGGAAATCCCTAAGACGGTTGTTGGAAGGTTTAGGTGTGTTTTACTTGTTTTGTTTCGTTTCGTTTTGTTTTGTTTTTCTTTCTGTTTTGCTCGAGGACTAGCAAAAGATAAGTGTGGGGGAGTTTGATAGGAGCATATTCATGCGACTTAAATGGCTTGTTCTCGTGCATTTACGTTATGTTTCTCTAGTTATTTTAGTCCTTTATGCTTCTTTTGTGTGTTTTCAGGTTCTAAGGGCTTAAGGAAGAAAAAGGATGCATTTTGGAGCATTTTGGAGCAAAATTGGGCTTGGAATGGATGGCATATGATTGGAGCCAAAATGTTGGACGAATTTGAAGGCCTTGTATTCACTTTGGACATAAAACAAAGGGCCTAGCCCATTCTCTCTTAAACCAAGCCCTTTGCCATGCATTTCCTTCCAATTCCAAAGCCCACAATCAATTCAAATGCCATGCAAATCCATATTCAACACCCTAAACTACAAGCATGCATCATCTCACCAAGCAATCAAACAAGCCACATGCATGTCCCTTTAATCATTCAACCACATTCCCACTTTCCTAGCTAACCCTACATGCATTCTTTATTCACTCTTCATCATTGCACCACAAATCATTCACCCACATGCACTCATATTCCCATTTCCTTTCCAACATCTCACATGCATTTCCACCTTCCTACTTCATCATTTCACCACATTCTCCCTCTTTAATTCCACATGCATTCACTTCATCATTACACCACCACTCATTCTTTAATTCCACATGCAATTCTTCATCATTCCTTCACACAAATGCTTAAACAAACATCCATATGTTCCCTCCACTCCTCCTATAAATACCCTTGCATTCCCATTCATTCAATATCATCTCATTCACAACACAACACTCTTCAAAATCATCCATTCTTCCCCCTTTGGCCGTGAGTTTCCCTTCCATTTCTCCTCCATTTCTTCCATTTCCATAATCCCCAATCCATTCAACACACCAACAACATCCCTTAGTCCTTGTGCCACAATAAAGAGGAAGATAAGAGGGCCTAAACGTTCATACAATTCACGTTTGAGTTGTTGGAATGTTTACGCGTTTCTTTGATTTCAATGTTTAAATTCAATTCTCTTTGTTTTGTAATATGAGTAATGGAAGAGAAGAGTGCCTAAACGTTCATACAATTCAAGTTTGAGTTGTTGGAATGTTTAGGTGTTTCTTTGATTTCAAAGTTATGAGGAACTAAAACCCCCTTTAGCTAGGGGGTGATTCGAAATATATGTTTATGCTTGCAATATGATTTGAGTACTTTTAATTACGTTTCATAAGTTGTGAATTCAATTTGTTTAACTATTTGATTGATATCCTATTTATGTATGTTTATTAAGAATGAACGCTTAATTTTCATGCATGAATTTGATGCTAGAATATAAGTGAGTTTCACGTAATAGTTATGAACTTATATTCACAAGTAGTGGAGGTTGCTTATAAACAATCGCGTTAAACAAATTCTTGGCATAAGTTTCATGCAATCATAGTAACGAATGCCTCGTCAACACTTATAGTTTTCATGTTGCTTAATGATTCTTGCTTGTATCTCTATTATGCAATTCATGTAGGGAACTAGTGAGGAATGCTTTGGGTTGTCGTATGCAATCATCCAATTCATTAACTTAAGGAAAACTTGACGGTTAATTTAAGCGGACCTAATTAACCCGGAGCGTTGAGAATTCATGGTTTATTGAAATGCAATTAGAAATCTTTTTATTATGCAAGTGTAACATGTGTGGAGATGAACCCCTTGGCTAGCATCCATTCATTCCATTTCATCAATTTCATATTTACATTCTATTTTAATTGCAATTTGTTCATTTAGTTTAATTCCGTTCAAAACTCAATCCCCCTTTACTTTATTGTTCAATTTAGTTAGAAATCAATTTAGTTTGTGTTTTTAAAGTATTTTGAGTCTTTTGGTTTGTCTTAGTGTTTTAACGTTTAGTTTCACATTCTTTGAGTCTAGTTTAGTGTTTTATATTGTTTTTACGTTTTTGAGTCAGTTTCCAAGAGATTAACAATCCCTCCTAATCCCCGGTCCAGAACGATCCCTACTTACGTACTTACTACAATTGACAAAAAGAGGGTTTAATTTATGCGCGTATAATTCTCGCATCAAATTTTGGCGCCGTTGCCGGGGATTAGCAACTTTGCTAATCCCTTGGATTGTTTTATTTTCGTTTGTGTGTATATATTTTTAGTTTTATTTTGTTGATTTTAGAAGCACAACATGGCATTTGATAATGCTTATCTTTTGTCACAGCTCATGGAAAGGTCCCAAATGCAAAACGTTGATATAGTTGATCTTCAATCAAGGAATAACGTGTTTTCCAATACTTACAATTCGGATTGGAGTGATCATTCAACTTCTATGTGGTGGGAACCTCAAAATGTTCAACAAGAAAGATATTGGGAGCCACCTTATATTAAATATGCCCAACCAAACTCAAATTCGTCAATAGATTATAATCAAATTCTTAATGAATTAAACTCTTTGGTGCAGGGTTCACAAAATCAAGCTAAGGAGACTCACCAAGAAACATATTGGCAACCATATGAGGATTCATATGCACCACCACAACCTTCCCCTCAATCTTCACATCCAAATTCAGGTATATCAAATTATTATAATGAAGTTATTCAACAACTGAATTCTGTGGAGCAGGGCAGGGAAGCTCAACCATTTCAACAAGACGCATTTTGGCGACCAATTGAGGATTTCTATCAAGCAAAAAAGTTGGCTGAGTGGAACAGTCAATTTAGGCAGAATGCAGAATGCATGGAACAAATTCAAGAACAAATGGTTGAAGATGAGCCCATGGATGAATTGCTACTGCTCGAAGAGGAGGAGGATGCACAAGGCACGGCAAGGGAAGAACAACCCTTGCCGCAACCTCCCAATATTCCTACACCACCCCATTCAAGTAAGGTTGTTCCAAATTTAATTATTTCTAACTTTGTTCCCCCAAATGCACCCTTCCCTGGCAGGTTCATGCAATCCATGAAAGATGAGGGGAAGAAAGACATCTTGGACACCTTTCCAACAATTCACGAGGAAAAAGTGGTTGAGGAGCATCTTGAATTCATCAAGGAGGAAATTGGAGTGGATCACACAGCCACAACCTTCAAAATGTCCAATCTGAATGAAAACATCCCTTGTGCATTTGTTGAATGTGCTGCGACTTTAGAGCCAATATTGCAGCCCATAGGTAAGCCACCAACTCAAAATCCAAAGTCGTTTTTGACTAATATGTTGTTGATGTCAATGATTAGGGCACCCACTCTTGAAATTCAACCATTGCCGGAACATTTCAAGTATCATCATCCATTCAATGATCAACTCCATGCCGTGGGTTCCATTAAGGCATGATTGTGTTCTTCGTCCGGCTACAAGACGTTAAAGAAAGCGCTACTTGGGAGGCAACCCAATACAGTAAATAAAACTTTTGCTTGTTCATTGATTTTTTTCGATAAATTACAATTGTATCTAAACATGGCAGAAAGATGGAGCCTTTACAAAGGTTGTGTACGTGAGGCCCCACTACGTGGCAACACTCTCGGAGCAAGAGGTCTCGGAGCAGGAGGCATCGGAGCAGGAGGCATAGGAGCGGGAGGCACCGAGGATAGATCATTCAAGGCCCCAAACCTTGGTGGAACGCTGGATGACCCAGGAAAGAGGTGCCTCTGGAAGAAAGCTGCAAACCGTTGACGGTCATCAAGCTCATCAAGCTTCCTCTTCATGCCTGATGAATAATTATTTGCAAGCACGTGCAAAGTTCTATTCTCGTGCTTAAGTTGTTTTATCTCTAGCTTCAGGTTCTCCACCTCCGCCATCAATGATTCAACCTGACGGGAGCGAGCAAGGAGGCGTTGGCCCATGTTTGACACAGAACCAGCGCACTGAACGCTGAGAGCCAGGGACTCTTGAACGGCCAACTCATCGGACCGTCCTGAAAGCAGCTGACTATCTCTGGGAGTGAGGAGGTTCCGAGCTACTATCGTAGCTGTTGTGGCGTCTTGCATCACGGAGTCTTCACCTGTAAGAGGACCGTTAGAAGATAAGAAAGAAGGGCGCCATACGTTACCTTGAAGCGGCACGCCCGTATCACTGCGGAGACTCAATTCTAAGCTAAGGTTCGATGGGTTTGCCATTTTTTTAAAAATGTTCAAATAGAAGGGGTGGACGGAGTAAATTTTCAAAGGGCCGGAAACGAGTTTCAGAATGAGAAATCTTCAGAGTGTGTAAGTTGACGGTGATCGATAGCTCTATAAAAAGCCAAGGCAACGCGTCCACCGATTCAAAAAGCCAGAATTTGAGGCGTAAAGTTCGGCGACGCTCCCTCAGCTTTTCAGAAAACGCGTTCAACACGTGGAGGCCATCATCGCAGCTACACGTCTTTAGCCGACAAGCGCAAAGTTCGGCGACGCTTTCTCTGCTTTTCAGAAAGCGCCTGCTCAGAAATCGAAGAGACGTCTTCAAATATCGAAGAGTAGCTACAATAAAGAATTAGGAACAACCTCGTAGACCCTCAGAAGGTAGCTACAATAAAGAATTAGGAACAACCTCGTACTGTCACAAAAGTATGGAGTTTTCTTAGTTTAGTCGACTATTATCGACGTTTTGTGAAAGATTTCTTAGCTATAGCTCTGCCATTAACGAGGTTAACCCGAAAGGGAGTTAAATTTGAGTGGAGTGATGATTTGAGCGAACTTTTAGGCAATTGGAGTATTGCCTCACTCATGCACCTGTTCTGGCGCTTCCTGATGATAGTGGGAACTTTGAAATTTATAGTGATGCTTCTTTGAATGGTTTAAGCTGTGTACTAATGCAACATGGTAGAGTGATCACATGTGCCTCGCGACAATTAAAGCCCCATGAAATGAATTATCTCACTCATGATGTTGAGTTAGATACTATTATCTTTGCATTGAAAATCTGGAGGCATTATTTGTACGGGGAAACGTGTCAGATCTTCACCGACCATAAAAGCCTCAAATACATTTTTTCTCAGAAGGATCTTAATCTCAGGCAGCAGAGATAGGTTGAGTTGCTTAGTGATTATGACTGCACGATTGAGTATCATCCTGGTCGTGCAAACTTCGTAGCTGATGCTTTTAGCAGGAAATCCCAAGATCAACTCAACACACTTGATGCATGCAGTGTTCCCCTTTTGACTGAATTGCAATTGACTAGTGTCACTTTAGGTGAAGATTATCAATGAGCTCCACTTGCTAATTTTCAAGTTAGGCCAATTTTACTGGATTGTGTACTTGAAGTTCAGACGAATGATCCAAAATCTTAGGAGTTAATATAAGCAGGGTCTAGAGGGAAAAAGAAAGACCTCAGGATTCGGAGACCTGATGGTATGCTTATGTAGGGTGATTGGATGTAAGTACCTGACATAGCAAAATTAAAGAAAGAGATACTTGATGAGGCGCATGTTTCAGCTTATGCGATGTATCCTGGGAGTACCAAGATGTATTATACCATCCAACCTTTCTATTATTGGCCTGGTATGAAAAGAGAAATCGCAGAAGAAGTAAGTTGTTGTGCGGTTTACCAGTAGTCAAGGCATAAAGGAAAAACCTTTTGGGTTATTATAGCCACTTCCCATACCTCAGTGGAAAAGGGATGATATTACCATGGATTTCATGTACAAGTTACCTCGTACGCAGAATGGTTATGATTTTATTTGGGTGATAGTTAAGCGACTCACCAAGTTAGCATACTTTATACCCATTCGAGAAAATTACTCGTTGAGTCAGTTGGCAGAATGGTTAATTTTGGAAATTGTCAAATATCATGATATTCCGGTGAGTATCATTTCTGATCGGGATCCCAGGTTTACTTCTAAGTTTTTGGTAGGTTTCCAAGAAACTCTTGGTTTGAGATTACTTTGCAACACAGCTTATCACCCTTAGATAGATGGACAATCTGAGAGAACCATTCAGACGCTAGAAGATATGCTGAGATCCTCAGTTTTGCAGTTTGGCGATGCTTGGCATAAACGTTTAGCTTTGATTGAGTTTGCTTATAATAAAAGTTATCATTCTAGCATTGGCATGTCACCTTTTGAGGTGTTTTATGGTAAACCATGTTGTACCCCATTATGTTGGTTTGAAGTTGGCAAGAGAGTGCTAGTGGGCCCTGATATTATGGATGAGACCACACCATAATTATCAAGGGTACATAATGTGTTTCACATGTCTATGTTGTGTAAATATGTCCCTGATCCGTCGCACATGATTCCCCCTCAACCATTGGAGATTAACCTAGACTTGACTTACGATGAGGAACCGGTAACGATTTTGGATTGGAAAGATAAGGTTCTCTGGAACAAGACTATTCGTATGGTGAAAGTCTTATGGAGGAACCATTCAGTCGAGGAGGCCACCTGGGAAACTGAAGAGCGTATACGAGACCTATATCCACGTCTATTTTATGGTTATTGATGTATTGTTGATGTGTAGGAATTTCAGGGATGAAATTTTCTTAAGGTAGACTGTGACGACCTATCCCAAATTATTATATATATTTATTCCGTAGTGTGTAAAGTGACGATATTGCCCTCGTTGGCTTAGTGGCGTGTATGTATATATTTAGTTTTAAATTATTTCCTCACCGTTGTAATTAAATTGTACTCGATGTCACGAATGCTTTTACGAGTGAGGGCCGAATCGGATTCGTAACGAAAATGTTACGATTATTTGAATACATAAATGGGTAGAAATATTTTAGGGTTGAGTACACCTATCACATATTCACCAATCACAATAGTTCCAATGTTCTTGAGCCTAATCAGACTTTTGGGTTTCTTTCTTGGGCCAATTGAGAATCATATCTCTCCTTCCCTCTTTCTCACGGTAGCCCAATCAGAAAATGATATTTTTTATGTTGTCCAATTAGACACACACACACACACGTACTCTCACCCTCTTCTCTCTCTTTGTCTCGATCCTTTTCCCTCATTCTCTCTTTTGCATCGTGACACTCGTATACCCAATTATCATCAAATTTTCATGGATCGAGTTTTTAGAACCAACCATCGCATTTCTTGTGAATCCTCGAGCATAACCATACATGTAGGTCGTCGAACCGACATCAGGAACCCGAGAACACAGAAGCTCCGATGAGGAGCTAGGTTACTCTGGCGTGATCGTGGACATTTAACAAGTTTTAAGGCTCGAGGGGGCTTGCAAGCAACTTGCCTAGGACCCTAGAGTAGCTTTGGAGTGAAGTTGATGTCGGAATAGGCGCATTCGAGGGATTCCAGTTTTGGCTGGAACTTTCGAGAGTTTTTCAGACAATTTTCCGTTGGTTTTTAAGACTTCTAATAGGTACGAATGTGTTCTACTCTTCAAGACCTTCAAATCCATATAAATTTCATGGATTTTGGTTAAGAAATGAAGTAGATATTAAGCTTTGAAAATTTTCCATAAACCAGCGAACCAAACGGCGGCCAGCGGTGACCGGCGAGGTCCACCGGAGAAGAAAAAGAATATTCCGTCAAAGTTGACGAAATATTCTAATAGTGTCAGGTAACACCGTTATAATTTAGCAGAATATTCTGCTATTTTAACCGAATATTCCTAACACCGTTAGGGTTTTCCATCCCATGTGCCAGGCACATGCCTGCGCGTAGTCGGCGCATGAGGTCGCATTCGGTATCCAAAAATTTTTGTAAAAATATGGGGGTGTTTGTGTTGTCAAGTAGATCACATTGGTATATTCATACATCCCATTTTAGCAACGTATGAGGATTTAATCCTAGGCTTTGTTTATGTGCTATTGAATTAACGCTAAAATAGTTGTATTGCATATAGGTGAGACGTAACCCGAGGACGAGCGTGAACAAGCAAAACAAGGGGGCTACGATCTTGCTACTTATCATTAAGTGGGCATTTGCTTTACACACACACACACACACACACACACATATGCTTTATGATTTCCAGAAAACGTTTTTTTAAAATAAATTTATGCCTTGTGTGCCATGTCTATACCGCTTATTACTATATCGTTGCATTAGTATGAATTGTGAATTATATTATTGGATGCTGCGGAGGCTCAGGTAAGCTTCAGGTGAGTTAGCATGTGATTGGTCTTTTTGCATTGCATATTGCTATGTATTTATGCATTTAAAGCTTATTATGCTGCACCCTGGAGTTAGTGTTTCCGCCCGAGGCCAGGGCACAGTTGTCATGTGATTGTTCACCTCAGGTATAACACATTCACCTTGGATCCAAGTTTTGGTGCTAGCCTGTCGTACAGACTACAATAGGTGGTTCAACTCTTAGGTGACCCGCGATCAATCGCACAGCTTTCACATGATCGTAGCACTTGAGTATACTTATTTACACCCAACCTGTCGTACAGGTCACATTAGGTGACTCCGACTCGTGTGCAGCAATATGTTGATGAGCTATAGATCTAGTCGTACAGGTCACGTTAGGTAACTCTTACTGGCATACTACTTTATATTGGTTTTACACCTGATTTACATCTTTTAGTGCTGAAATATTATGACATGGCATACTTCAGTTTTCATTGGCCTTATGTTTTGGTTTTTCGTACCTATGTAGTAGTATTTTCTGGAAACTATACAGGTTTTACGGAGAGGGGTTACTATGTTTAGAAAAGATAAATATATTTTTTAAACGCTTTGTTTTTGCCCACTCACCCTTCTGTTTTGTGCCCCTCCAAGTTCTAGGTAGCTATTCATCTTTGGTGGCTCACGAGGACTACTCGGCGGTTCTGACGTTCTACTAAATAAGTAGGGATCTTCTCCCTATTTGTATAATTAGTACTTAGTTAGTTCAAATGCACTTTCGTTATACTTATGCTCTAATTTGTTGTATCTTATATTTGATCACTTTCACACATTTACATGGTGTCTTTAGTTAAATAAGTTAGTTTTGGTTTTTATTTATTCACATTTTTCTTATCATTATCACTTCTGTTGCGCACTTGGCTACGTCACTCTCACGTGACGGCTAGAATGACTCGACTCCGGTTGGGGTGTGTCAACTATACTAGCCTCCATGCACACGCAATTACAGCGTACTACGCGCGATTTATATGTTTTAAATGTATTTATTAATGAAGATGGAAATGAATAATAAATACATTTAATAAAAGCGGTCTTTTACAGCAGCTGAATCCATATTAATAAAAGTGGTCTTTCAATTTCCATCTACATTTTATTGAATTTACATTAAGATTAGAAAAAATAATATTCAATAAACAATTGATTGCTAGCCCATTATGAGACTAAACCCACTATTTACCCTTAGTGTAGATTGTGACATCCCGTCCCGGAAATATCGAAACGTACATGTGATTTGACCGTTTTACCCCTAGTTTGTCTTGTTATGTTTTGGTTGTTTTGTGTGGTGTTGGCCAAAGTTGGACCACACATACACACATCCTATCTCTATCCCTCACCCTCTGTCACTTTCTCTCTCTCTCCCCCCCCCCCCCCCCCGAGTCCATTATTCTTCTTCTTCTTCAAACAAAAACGTAGGGACACCCACACAACCCTTCAAACCTGGACAGATCGAGGGAACCAACTTCACCATCGAACTCGTGAGGCTGAGAGGAGTCCAGTGGTCCCATTTTCAGGTAGGAACTCCGACGCTTTCACGTCGATTTCACGAGCTCAGTTTTGGTTACTATTCATGCAAATTTAATCTAGCTTGTTTTTGGACTTTTTAGGCTCGTAGTTGTGTTTGTGAGGTTCCCAGGAGCTTGGGAGTGCTTTGTTGGACAAATTTGGACGTCGGGAAAGCTTGGTTCGAAGTTGGCCGAGTTTTGGAGTTTTGGACAGGTATTTTCTCATAGTTTTAGGCCTTAAAACTTGTAGGATTGTGTTCTACTAGTCATAAGGGTTAAAATGGTGCAAAAATCTTGAAGAACGGTTGAAAAACGAGCGAGAAAACCTAAGTTGTAGGTTTTCCGGCGACGGCGCCGGGGAGGGGGTTTGGTCTGAGAAGAAGGGAGAATATTCCGTTAAGGTTTAACGGAATATTCCTAACGGCAGTGACGGCGTCAGTTAGGTTTAACGGAATATTCTGTTGGGTTAATGGAATATTCCTGACGGTGTCACTTGATGCCGTCAGTGTGCATGGCACGTGGCCGCGCGTGGGGGCGCGTGGGTCCGTGTCTGTCTTGGCGCGTGAGGGCGCGTGGGAAGTCCAAAAATTATTTTAAAAATATGGGTGTGATCGTGAGGTTGTGTAGATCACGTTGGTATATTCATTTGTTCATTTTGAGCAATGTATGAGAAGTTATTTTGAACGGACGGTTATGTGCTTTAAAGTTAACGTTTTTATAGTTAATTCGCATATAGGTGACACGTATCCCGAGGACGAGCGTGCACATTCGAGGCAGGGGGGCTACGACCCTTCCACATACTAGTGAGTGGGCTTTTGTTTTCCGTATATACCTATATACATATTATTTCCCAGAATTTAGTATGAATGCTTCGTTATGCCATTCCTTTTATGTAATTAGTGGTTATGCATGATTAGTAGCATATACGTTTAATTATATATTCGTTTATGCGTATGTCATATATATATATATATATGTTGGTGCTGTGGAGGCATAGGTAAGTGCCAAGTAAGCGTTATTTAACAATTGCATTAACTAATGGTTAGAGATGCTTAGAGAGCTCATAACCTGCACCCCCGGTGTTAGTGTTCCCGCCCAGAGTAGGGCACAGTCCTTCACGTGTTGTTCACCTCCCGCACCACACGCTCAGCTTGAATCTAAGTTAGGTGCACAGTCCTGTCGTACAGACCACTATCGGTGGTTCCGACTCGTAGGTGACCCGCGATTATTCACACAGCCTTCACGTGATCGTAGCACTAGAGCGTTCATATGTATTACACCCAGGCCTGTCGTACAGACCATTATAGGTGGTTCCGACTCGTGGGCAGGTTTAGTGATTAAGTTTGAGATTTGAGCTCTACATTCAGCCGTACAGGTCACTTAGGGGACTCCGGCTGTCAGATTATTATGCTATTGATGTGATTTATACCTGAGCACTTGCATGTTGTTATGAGGTTTCGAGATGGCATACCTGTGAGCATGATTGGCATACCTTTGAGCATGACTTGGCATATCTACGTATATGTGTTTATTTTCTGGGAAGTATACAGGTTTTACGGCGAGGGGTTAGAATGCATTTTATGAAATGATTTTCAAAGATTTGGTTTTTGCCCATTCACGCTTTTGTTTTGCGCCCCTCCAGGTTCTAGTAGCTTAGCGGGTTTGGTGGTTTTCCCGGAGGACGTCCCGGCATTCTGACAGACACTCACCTACGTAGGGTCACCTTCGGGTGCACTATGGTTGTATTGTTTCTTTTGGACTGCTGTAGGCTTAAAGATCTGAATTCAGCGTCTTACTTTTGCTAGCACATACTTTATCACATTATATTTGCTAGTTTTAAATTATTCGTACTTTTACATTACTGTTTTTAGCTTCCGCACTGTGCACATGGCTACGTCACTTCCACGTGATGGCCAGCATGTCCTGATCTAGGTTGGGGTGTGTCATAGATAACATCCTTTGTTCAAAAGAAAATAAAAAATCATTTGATAATTAATTTAATCACATTATTATACACCTCTTAAGCGACACTACGCATCTTTTAAGTGTTTAAAAATTAAGAAATAATATTTAATAAACAACTGCGTGCAAAAGATATTTTTTTTTTGGGTTAAGTACAAAAAACTACCTCAAGTATGGGTCAAATGACACTTTCATACCTCATCTTTTAAAATTGACAATGTCATACCTCATCTTACGAATTTGTGTCAATGTTATACCTTCCGTTAGCTTGGCCGTTTATTTATCAGTTAAATGCTGACGTGGCTTGATCTGGGACCCATTTTTATTAAAAAATTAATAAAAAAATTATTAAAAACAAAAAAAAATCATTTAATATTATTTAAATAATAAAATAATAAAAAAAAGTACATAAAAAAATAAAAAACAAACATCCATTATCTTCCCTCTCCGTGCATCTCCCCCTCTCTCTTTCCCATCATCTTCCTGCAACCCAGCAACCTAGAAAAGAAGAAGGAGAAAGAAGAAGAAGAAGAAGAGAAAAAAAAAAAAAAAAAAAAACAGCAGCAAACCCGTCCACTCCCACCCAACCCCACCCCCCCAACCTAACCCGCAGAAGAAGAAGAAGAAGAAGAAGAGGGAAGCAGAAGAAGAGAGAAGAAAAAAAAAAAAAAAAAAAAAAAAAGCCCAGTTCGGTCCCCTGCAGAAGAAGAAGAAGAAGAAGAAGAAGAAGAAGAGGAGGAAGAAGAAGAAGAAGAAGAAGAAGAAGAAGAGGAGGAAGAAGAAGAAGAAGAAGAAGAGGGAAAAAAAAAAAAAAAAAAAACCCCAGTTCGTCCCCTGCAGAAGAAGAAGAAGAGAGAAGGAAAAAAAAAAAAAAATTCCCCAGTTCGTAACCTGCAGAAGAAGAAGAAGAGGAAAAAAAAAAAAAAAAAACCCTAGTTCGTCCCCCTGCAGAAGAAGAAGAAGAGAGAAGGAAAAAAAAAAAAAAAAAAGGTCCCCAGTTCGTAACCTGCAGAAGAAGAAGAAGAGGAAAAAAAAAAAAAAAAAAAAAACAGCAGCAACCCAGTTCCCCCCTCACACCCACCCTCTCCTCTCCACACCCATTCCCCCACCACCCCCCCTCTCCCCCCCACGGACCCCCGCCGCCCATTTTCTCCTCGCCCAGGAGAATGGGTTTTTTTTTTCTGGGTTTTTTTTTTTTTTTTTTTTAGGGGTTGTAGATAGTGGGTGCGAGGTTGGGGTGCGAAGATTGGGTGCGTGGGTGTGGGAGAAGAGGGGGTGAGGAGCAAGGAAAACAAATTGATTTTTTTTTTCTCTTCTGTTTTTCTGGGTTGTAGTTGCAGAAAGGGGAAGATGAAGATGGGGAGAAGGGAGATTGACGTTGGTTTTTTTTTTTTTTTAAATAATTTTTTTTTTAATATTTAAATAATATTAAATGATTTTTTTTGTTTTTAATAATTTTTTTTATTAATTTTTTAATAAAAATGGGTCCCAGATCAAGCCACGTCAGCATTTAACTGAGAATAAACGGCCAAACTAACGGAAGGTATAACATTGACACAAATTCGTAAGATGAGGTATGACATTGTCAATTTTAAAAGATGAGGTATGAAAGTGTCATTTGACCCATACTTGAGGTAATTTTTTGTAATTAACCTTTTTTTTTTTAATCATAGTGCGCTACACGTAACTTAGTCATTTTAAATGTATTTATATGCGTGAATTGCTTCAATATTTTTTTTATTTTGTTATTTTTTTTTCTATCACCGGCGCTACGCGCCTCTTAAGATGTTTTAAACACAACATTTACGATTTTTCTTATTTTTTTATTATATTTTTGTTCCCCATCACTTATGCACCATCAACTTTGTCATTTATTTATTCTTTTCTCTCTTCCCTTTCATTTTTTTTAATCTTTTCTCTCTCCCCATTTATAGTTATACTATATTTTATGATGACCAAATTATCAACTTACCCTTGCATGATTTGATATAGGGTAAATTACATTTATCCCCTTAAGTTTGGGGTCAATTTCAATTCCTTACAACATCTTTAAAACATTTCAATTTCATACATTTACTTATCATTTTATTTCAATTTCAAACGTTTACTTATCATTTTATTTCAATTTCATATATCCATTAAAAAATCTGTATGCCATGTGGGGAAAAAGAATACATTTAAAATATAATAATATTTACTCTTAAAAAAAAAAAAAAAAAGGAACATAACCAGAACCCCCTACCACTTGACCCATTTCTCCATATCCTCCATTTTCACCTCCCATCCCTTCTCTCTCCCCAGACCCACTCCTCCATCTTCACCCCTACCTCCCAGTAACCCCTTACCCCACCTCCACCCCCACCTTCCCCGCAACCCCTCACCCCACCCCCACCCCCACCCCCACCTCCTGTTGGAAATGTGCCCTAAAACCAATCATATGATGATACTTTATGGACATTTCACATGTTAAACTAATCTAGTTTAATATTAAGGGCAAACATTATTGTTTGAGCCGTCTCATATAAATGTTATATGCTTAAACGATAAGTCCAAGGAATATGTGATTGGAAGAATACGATCTAAAGAAGTTAGATTCATGAGACCATTCTTTCGTTGACACATCCTAAACGTTCCTGATCATAGGATTCTCAATTGGGCATTGACAGTCCGTTAAGATCAGTACGTGCTATGTCTTCTCTCAGGGAGAGTGACTAGTCTCGAGTCATTGGTGTGTGTGACATCAAGACAAGTACGTAGGTGCTCAATAGAGAATGAGTTCACTGAACACGATCAACGAAGAGTTCTCATATTCATGTCACATGAGAACTCATGGTTGGGATAATGCAAATTAGTCTTTTGACCTGAGGCATCACAGTTGTCTTGTGGTTAGGTCCTTAATCTTTGATTATGTCAAACTCACTCCATCAGGAGGGTGTCCATGGCATCGTTGGGGTTAAGCCACTTAGCCATGGAGGCAAGTGAATGCGCAACAAGGGATCTCTAACCTTCAAACTGTTTGAGGGAGAATACTCTATGATATGATTAAGAATCTTTGGCCAAAGTATGAATGAGATTTAGGAATGTGTTCCAAATCACATTTAAGGTAATCATATAAGCACAAGACTCACATTGGATAGTAGACATGAATAAACTATCAAACCAAACAATGTGGTCAAGAGTATTGTATTAGAGAAAGACCGTATTGCATTTGTAATCCTAAAACTGAATAGGTTCTCCACCTCTTCTGATTAGCTTGGGTAACCATGACATGCTGCTAGGCGTCAACCATGGTTTGTGGAAACCCTAAAAGTGTATTATCATTAACGGGAGAATTGAAAGTAAGTTTCAATTCACAATCGATTAGAAAGAGTATTAATCGCCCACTGCCTTGCTAAAAGGAACCTAATGGATCGTTCACCGAGTAAGGTAGAGTTTGAAGAAACAACGGAGATGAGTAAGAATAATTAAATGGTTTAATTATTTATCTAAGGCTAGGATTAATTAATATGTTAATTAATCAAACGAATAAGTTCGTTAAAGACCTCGGGTTAGTTTTGGGCCGCAAGGCCCAATGGGATTTGAATGTCAAGCCCATTAACTCAAGTTGTATGACAACTTGAATAAACAAAGGGGTTGAAAGCCCAATAAACCCTATAGGCTTGCCATGTTAGAAGAATAGGGCTTTTTGTCCATTAGGTCACTTATTTGAAGGGACTATATAAAGGACTTTTTAGCCTAAAATTTACATATGGTAATTTTTGGGGAAAGGATGAGAACACAAGCTCTCCTTTCTCTCTAAAATTTAGGCCACCTTGGAGGGATCATCTAGCAATCAAACTCCTCCAAGGTCACTCATTTCTTCTTCATTATGCCTTGGTGATGAATCATTAGAGGTTCTCAATTTTGGGAACTTTGGAGAAACCTTTTCATCCATCCAAATCCATGGATCTAAGATGCAAGGAATGAAGGCCCTCTCTTTGGGTGATTAGCCTTTGCTTATGCAAAGAGGAATCTACAAAGGTATTGATTTCTCAACTCACTTTGTTTTGAGTTGAGTCTTGGTTCACCTATCTACTAGGCTTTGAATTTCATGGGTAAATGTTTTGTTTTAAGTGCATACAAGCATGATTCCGCTTTTAATTGTTAATTGCATGCTATTGATGTTGCTTAAATGAACATGTTTTTCACAAATCTTCCTTCACCTCCCCCGCAACACCCCACCTAGAACCCCAAATAGTTATAGTTGAACACATGGCGGTTGGAGTACTGGTGCTCGGAGCAAAAGAGCTCGCCGCACAGGCATCGAAATCCGGTCAACCTGACCTTTCTCTAGCATTCGAAGCGCCGATTGACCACACACCCATTCGACGATTCACCCAATGCCGTAGTCTTCTGGAAGGTCTCGGCTGGGCCTCGAAGCTGAAGGTGGGCCGAGGGATGAAGAGGGAAGAGTGGGTCTGGGGAAAGAGAATGGATGCGAGGTGAAGAGGGAGGAGATGGAGAAGTGGGTTAGGGGGGAGGGGTTATGGGTATGTTTGGTTTTTTTTAATATATATTTTTTAAATAGAGTAAATATTATTATATTTTAAATGCATAATTTTTTTTTTTTGCACGTGGCATAAATGTGGCAGCCATGTCAGTACAAATGTGGATCTCATATTTGCCACGTCATCATTTACCGGTTTACTTAATAGATTTTCTAACGGATGTATGAAATTGAAATAAAATGATAAGTAAATGTATGAAATTGATGTGTTTTAAACATAAGGAATTGAAATTGACTCCAAATCTGAAAGGGTAAAATGTAATTTATCCTTTGATATATTATTTTGGGCAGGTTTTAATTTTTTTTGGCTGAGGGGCAGATTGGTCTAATTCTTTTTGGCAAAGCCGATGACACCAAAATGGAGCTCTTGCTTTATATATTAACTATATATTAAATTGACCATGATCAATAATCAAAGTCCCCGTTGGTGAAGACAAATTGGTCTCAATCAAACTCCATAGAAATTAATGTTTCAGGGCTTTATATTAAAGGTCGAAGGACCTACTAAAATAAATGTTTTTTTCCTTGCTTAGACCAATGAATTTGAAAACAACCCAATTTGGTTATTTGTATTTAGGGGATAAGCCAATGAAATCCACCTATTCCCAAGGGATTTTCTAGGCTTGAACATGTACAAAATATTTGAGAAACAAAAATTGATTAATTTACATACATTATTTTACTAGTATTTTGATCGTCTACTTGTATGTTCGTTTTGAAATGGTGCTTAGAGTGCGAACCGCATATTTGATGAGATATATTTATTGTTTTTCTAATATAAAGAGAGATCTTCAAATAAGCAGTTTGATTATAAAATAAATTATTTATCATTTATGAGATTTGAATTCAAACATTGAGGGCTCGTTTAGTTCCTAGATTTGAGATGGACTTTGCATCAACTTATAAACAAGTTGGACTACTTCTCATATTGTCAATTGATTTTGTGGTGGAACCTCAAATTTCTCGTAGTATCAGAGCAGTTTGTCCCATACGTGATCCACGTCACCTCATTTGTGTTGTTCACATGTTGAGTTTGAAAATTTGTCACACGTGAGGAGACGTATTGAAAATGACTCTCACATTAATTAAAGAAGAGACCTTGCACAAATTTGTAAGTAAATTGAACTATTTCGTATATTGTCGACTCGTTTTATATTGAAACTTCAACTTTTTTCACTTAAGCTATGTTGAATTAAAAAATTAAGATAGAGGTGAATGGTTTTTCAATACCAATAAGGTAATAGTTATGTGGTTTTGATATTCTGCAGTTTTTTAAAAACTAAAAAGAATAATTTTTCTTCATAAGTAATTTATCATTTACCTTCATTTTAGATGAGAAATTATGTTGCTTCTTTGAAATATACTTTAAACCCAAGTAAAAACGAAATGAAATGGTCATTGGTGAAGGTTTCATTATATAGATTGAGTGCCGCTTAGTATTATAGTTTAGTGGTATTCTTTTTTACTTATAAGTGAAAGGTCTTATGTTCGATTCTTGCCAAAAATGAATTTGAACCATATTATTACTAGTCTATTATAAGATTAAGTTCACCTCTTTCTATCTCAGTTTGTATCACATTGTTTGTTTAAAAAAAAAAAAATTATATAGATTGGGTCAATTATAGAATCTAATTGCTCAAGGTCCCATCTATTCATTTGCGACAAAAGTGAAAATAGTTGAAAAGGCAATGGGATTACAATTTGGACCCAAAACAATTAGATTAATTAACACCACTCACAAAATAAATTAAATAATGGTCACATCTGTTTGTTTTTTTTTTATTTTTTATTTATTTATTTTTTTTTTAAGTTCGATAAGCTAAATGGAAAACCCGGCATTTTTGTAATGACCAATAATATTTGCATTTGGTAGATTGTTGCTTTCCAAATGAACATTAACCTGTGGTGGTGGAGTTCACGACTTCACGGTGATGACTGTGGCGACTGTTGTTTGGGTTTTGAGATTATTGTTTGAGGGCTTGGGCATTTTATTTTAGGCTTGTGTTTGGTTCTTATGCTTATGGATATTTGATATTTTGTATTTGTGTCAACGTTCAGCTGTTCTTTTGGAGTATTTAATGAAATACACTTTTTTCGACAAAAATAAAAGAACATTAACCAAAAAATTACACTAGTTCATCATGTCATCTGATTGCCTTAACGCTTTCTCATGCAACTTATATTTTGAATTTGAAATCGAATTAACTATTTTTGAGTTAAAATCTAAATTTTTTAGATTGAAAATTTTAGGTTTTGGTCTATGAGTAGGAAATGATCTTAGAGAATCAGAAAACCAAATTAAATTGAAAGCATCATTGCACTAAAGATTAATTATGAAGGGGCGGCAGCAGCTGCAGCAGCTAGCTTTTAGCTGGAGAAGCCTCTGAAGAAAGCAAGCGAAGCATGCATGAGATGAGATCACTTGCTGGCCTCTAATAAATGATGTATGCAGAGGTAAAAAGTAAATATGACTCAGATCATCAAATGCAACCTGTAAAAAAATTAAGGGTAAATTAAACTTTCATACTTTAAGTTTGGAATCTATTTCAATTTCTTACAACATCTTCAAAATATTTTATTTTCATACCTTAGGTACTATTTTATTTCAAAATAATACCTCCGTTACATTTTCCATCAATTGATCTATTAAATACTGACGTGGCTGCCACATATATACCACGTGGTTACCAAATGTCTGCCACGTGACAAATAAATTATTTTTTATTTTTTATTTTTAAACCTAAATTATCTTAAAAAAAAATTGAAAAAAAAAAAAAAAAACCCACTATCCCTCCCCCCCTCAAGTGACCCACATCCCTATCCCTAACCCAAAACCCAAAAAACCTGCAATAGTAGGAAGAAGAAGAAGAAAAAAAATTGCAGCAGCAGCAGTAGGAGGAAGAAGAAGAAGAAAAAAAAACCCCAAACCCAATTCGTCCCCCTAGCGCCGCACGACCTCCACCCTCCCCCCCCCCCCCCCCCGCCTTGGGGCCGTGTGACCTTCCCCCCTTCCCTGCCCTGCTCGGGTCAAGATCTCATGATTTTCAATGTGGATGGGTTTTGAAAAAAACTTTGAGTTTGAGATGATTTTTGGACTGGTTTTGTGGTAGATCCACCTAATCTCGGGTGGAATTTTTGGGAGAGGTGATGGGGGATGGGAGAAAGGGGTGGCTCGGGTGGGACGAATTGGGGCTTCTCCCTCTTCTTCTTCTTCTTCTTCTTGTAGGTTTTTGGGTTCTGGGTTAGGGTCGTTTTTTGTTTTTTTTTTGGGGGGGGGGGGGGGGGGAGGAGGGAGGAGGGGGGCACTGCTTTCTTTTCTTTTTTTTTTTTTTGGAGAAAATTCAGGTTTTTTTTTTAAATTAAAAATATATTTTATTTGCCACGTAGCTGGTATATATGTGGCAACCACGTCAGCATTTAATGGTTTAATAGATGGAAAATGTAATGGATGTATTATTTTGAAATAAAATAGTACCTAAGGTATGAAAGTGAAACGTTTTAAAGATATTGTAAGGAATTGAAATAGACCTCAAACCTAAGATATGGAAGTGTAATTTACCCTCTTTTTTTTCACTTTTCTTTTCTTTTTTTTGAGAAAATTCAGGTTTTTTTTTAAATTTAAAAAATATTTTATTTGCCACGTGGCAGACATTTGGCAGCCACATGGCATATATGTGGCAGCCACGTCAGCATTTAACAGATCAATGAACGAAAAATGTAACGGATGTATTATTTTGAAATAAAATAGTACATAAGGTATGAAAGTGAAATGTTTTAAAGATGTTGTAAGAAATTGAAATAGACCCCAAACCTGAGATATTACAGTGTAATTTATCCAAAAATTAATGACTTCATTTATTGAGCTGGAAGATTTGTTAGATTTGGATTACAACTGCTAATTATTTCATAAGTACTCGGAAGTTGAACAAGGATTTAAATATGAGAAATGATAAGAGGATTCTTTTAAAGGTGGGATTCTCTACCGCCTCATATTTTTTCAGCTCAATGCTTTATAATGCTAGCACGTGAATTAACGTTAAGAAATGAGTAATAAATAGTTCATAGAAAGTTCTCACTTTTAAGAGAATTGCTAAGCATTTCTTCTTAATTATACATACCAAGAAAATTTAGCTAATATTAGTTGTTTCTTAAATGATGCACTTGATTGTTATATTCTGTTGCGGTTTTATTAACGAAAAATTACACATAGAATATACTTTTAATATTTAATTTTATATTGAGACAATATTTTTTAAACATTTCAAGGAGGGACAAAAGTTAATACATATAAAAGATGAAATCATTAGTTTTTAGGAAAACCAATGAAAAGGGTTTGAAAACTTTGAGTTCTAACGATAAAGACAAAATAAAGGGTAAAGTGAATAGTACCAGGTTTGACTTTTTAGTGTAAAAATGTGGTTTTTCGTTAAAGTGAACAGTACTGTGAGTTTTTCGTTAAAACTCCCTAGTTTTTTTTTTCTCTAGAATTTAAGTTACAAAAAAATACCCTTTTATTGTAGAAGCGGTTGAACTCCATGGATGATTATATGAAGCTTTAACGAAAAACTCCCGACACTGTTTACTTTAACGAAAAACCATATTTTTACACTAAAAAGTCAATCCTGGTGCTATTCACCTTACCATTTATTTTTTCTTTATCGTTTAAATTCAGAATTTTCAAGTATTTTTCATTAGTTTTCCTATGATTATATCCTACCACTTTTCATTTTCACAATATGCGGCAATTAAGAGAAATTGTAAGCAAAAGAAAAATTGTCCCAAGGAGTACACGTGAGGGTGATGAATCTCATAGGTCTCCTCCGCAGGTGGAAGCATTGACCAATGAAGAAGTTGAATTGGGTTCAAAAATTGAATCCCTTGGATTAGATGTTACAAAACTTATGTCTTAAGTCTTATGTCGTATTCATGAAATAAGGTACTTAATTTTATAATGAGATTACACTTTTTAAATTTTTCAAGGAACGACAAAAGTTAATAAATGTAGAAGATGACATTATTAATTTTTTTTCTCTGAAATGTAAATTACAAAAATATCTATTATAGTGATAAAATCTGTATGGTTCCAGTGCGTGTCCACACTGCCATTATCTCCACCCAACATAATGAGACGATCACAAACGATGAGATTGTGGTTGACCATGTCATTAAACTTGTTCTTCGTGAGAAGACAATCTTCATGGTGATGTAGGTCCTACTGGAGGTAAGACCATTGATACTTATGATGGATGGGGAGCCCACAGTCAGGGCCAGCTTTGAGGTTGTGCAAGTGGTGCCACCGCATAGGATCCTCAAATTGGAAGAGCTCCCAATTTTCAATTTTACATGATTATACGTATATATACTAATATGTGTAAAAAAAATTATAAAATCAATTGTTAGCACAAGTGGTACTTATGTTTCTCTGTGTCCGTTTGGAAATGGATTCGAGGCTTTGTCTCCATCATTTTTTACTTTATTATTATTAAATGCATAAACTTCCATAAAAATAATATAAAAATTTCACAAAACTAAAATAAAAAATCTAACCCTGGACCTTTAAGGTTTTTTTTTTTTTTGAACCAATGATATTATTTACGCGAATGGGAAGGGGGTGGGCTTAGCCTCATAATGGACTAACAATGATGTGATTCAAACTCGTCTTTTGCAATAATTGAACCTAAAACCTCTCACTTATAAGTGAATAGGAATACCACTAAAGTGTAATACTAAGTGGCTGGACCTTTGAGTAATTAAGAAGAAAAATAATTCACCTTTTTTGTCAGTTGATTTGTTATATTTGTTTGTGCTATTAGAATTTATAGAAAGCAAAACTGAAAATTGAAAAAAAAAAAAAATTAAACTCGCAATTTGAGGGCCTCTAATTCACTTTTGCATAGGGCCCCTAAAATTTCAAGGCCAGCTCTACCCATAGTGTTCACCTGGTGGTGCAAATATATATATATATATATATATATAATTATTGTAATAGTTTAGTTAGTATGAGAAAAAACATGGAGATTTAAAGACAAAATCAATCACAAATCTTATTTTTTATTAAATTATTGAATATTATCATTATTTCTCAATGTCATACATAATGCCATTCAACTGCATAAAATATTATGGAGAAGGAAGAAAGCTAAAAGTCTAACGACACAAAATGGTGGTGGTAGTAGTATTTTGGCTTGGAATAGAAATCAAATTTTTGTTATCAGCTCGGCAGGATTTAAGGATCTCCCTTTGTTTAACCTAGATTAGCGCAGTTGTGTTAACTCAATAATTTTTACTAGGTCAAGTTATTTGAAATTGATTTTGCAAAAAAGATTGAGGATGGATTGAACTGATTATGCAAAAATGGTTGAAGATGGGTTAAACTGATTCTGCAAAAATGATTAAGGACGGGTTGAACTAATTCTGCAAAAATGATCGAGGATGGGTTGAACTGATTTTGCAAATTCTACAACAATGGTCGAAGAAGGGTTGAACTGATTCTGAAAAAATAATCAAGAACGAGTTGAACTGATTCTGCAAAAATGATCAAGGACAGGTTGAATTGATTATGCAAAAATGATCGAAGACAAGTTGAACTGATTCTGCAAAAAAAAAAAAAATGTTTCTACAAAAATGATAGAGGACAGGTTGAACTTATTCTGCAAAAATGGTCGATGATGTTAAATTGTAACTGTCGTTGCAAAAACTCAATTCATTTCCAGCACTGTGTTAAATGACCGCTTGCCATTACCACATCATTTGAACCCATGTAAGTTTGTAACCCTTTGATCAATCGCGTAACTTACTACTTTAAACTATAGTTGGTCAAAATAATAAAAATATATAAAATAAATAAATAAATAAATAACAGACAAAGAACTAGGTTAGTGTTGTAAAATATAACGTGAACTAGCTTTAGTTGTTTTTATTTTTTTTGTCTCTCATTGATATATTTAAAAATTAATGGAGCTTCTTGAAATATATTGAAAGTTTTTGTTTCTATATATAAAACTCTTTTATTAAACCACTTTATCTTTTTTATTATTATTATTTTTAATTTTGAGATGACTCAAGAAGGTTCCATACGTTACACCGGGAGGACGTATTTTAGAGAGTTGTCTTTTTTTGTACCTACACAAAAGTATTAAAGAAATAAAGACTGAACATATCAGAAAATAAAAAATTCTACTGAATCTTGTAATTGGCTCAAAGCAGAATATCTAGATAGTCAACAAACTTTGTTTTTCAACGGTGTAATGATATTTTTTTTTATTTGAAAGTAAAAGTCTTAGTTTTAAATTTCATGGATGACAAATTTGATACTAAATGAGACTGCTTATTGTGTGGCTTAACCAAACTTCTATTCCTTTAATGTAAAAATATCAATATACTAAAAAAATAAATATATATTTCATGCAACCTAACCCTATAATTTTTTAACCATAAACAAGAGAAATAAAATAAAGGGATGATCTCTGTTGGCCATGTCACGTGAATGAGAGATAAAAACAAAGATGCATGAAACAAGCGATATGTGATTAACTAAACAGTGAGTCAATGACGGTTCCCTAAAAAAATTCTTGCTCTATTTGTAATATTTGCTGTACTTTTCACTTTCACAACGTACGATCCATAGAGCTCAGCTGTGTCAATTTTTTCTTGCCAAAGGATGAGTTTGATAATTTGTGTGTCTATTTAAGATATTAAAACGGTAAGTTTCACAATTGTTTAAGTTTTGAGTTAAGTAAGAGGCTTGGTCGAATTCTGAATCCATTGGTGTATGTATTCCTATTATTCGTTAAAAAATAGAAAATGATGACAATAAAAAATAAAAACAAACTTATTTGAAATTGTAAATTCTTTGGGTAGCAACCTTTTTCTTTTTCGATAAATAAAAAACAGAGAGAATTGAATGACCAACCTCCTTCATCGTTGGAAAAAAATACTACTGAACTAGTAAGTAAGATATCACTACTACAAAATTATCTATAACTGGCGGTCCAAAAATCGACAAAAAATGTATATTATTGTCGGATTTTAAGCAAAATTCAACAGAAAATGGATGCAATGACGGATATAATAAGCGACAGAATTATAAGCGTCAGAAATTGTGTCAAATATAACCAACAGAAAATATATTAATAATGAATAAAAAAAGAGAATTTCTGTCTGCTAAAACCGACAGAAAATACTAAAACCGCCACATCTTCTGTCGGATATAACCGACAAAACATTTATTAATAAGAATAAACAAAACCATTCTTGTTGGATAGAACCGACAGAAAATATATTAATAATTAAAAAATATATAAACAACATCTTTCTGCATTTTCCATATGAATGGAAGCTTTGACCTCGAATCTCGTCGTCATCAACCTATAGAATCCTTGACGCCATTGCTGGCCTTTGCGATTAGATCGATAAAAGAGAGCTCCAACGACGAAGCTTCGGACGGAGACAGAGAAGGCAAGAATTGCTGACGGAAAAGGCGGCGAGTATCTAGAGTTGGAGAGAAGCTTGTGCAACGGCGATGGCACTGAAAATGGAGAGTTGCCTCTGTTCACGTACGGCCGGTCTTGGAAGGTCGGCGATAAAGTTCTCCGGAACGATTCACTATCCTTTAAAATCACTCAATCCCTCCCTCAAAATCCACAGAATACGATTCACTATCCTTTAAAATCACTCAATCACATTCCATTCAAATCACTCAATCACAACAAGCATTGCTGTGAAATCACTCAATCACATTCCATTAAAATCCACAGAATACGATTCAATTGAATCTCTCTCCGAAATCGAATGAAAATCAAAATATTTACAATGTTAATGAGATCTATGATAATGGAGAGCTCCGGTGCGCCAGCTCCAAGTTCTCCACCATGCTCTGCCATTGCAATGAAATCAAATAAATAAACCCTAAAAAGCACCACTGCAAATAGCATAAGAAAATCGAAATTAACCTTAAAAAAATTGGGAGAGAAGATATGAAAAGGGAATACCTTTTGGCTTTCAGATGGAGTTTGCTCATGTACGGGGAGAAGAGAAGATAAGGAAATGCGGAGAGGATAAAAGGGGGAAGAAGGGGTATTATGTTGGAAAATTGGCATTACTGTTGGTTAAAACTGATGGAAACATTTTTTTATAATATAAACTAACAGAAAATTTTCATTGTGTCGGTTATAACCGACAGGAGAAAAATGGCGGCAAAATTGCCACCCAAAATTTTGTTACAATTTAAAAAAATAAAATAATAATTATTTGGTTTCATAAATAAATAAATAATATGTATTTAAATAGAATACGTTTTAAAAAATTAAATAAATATTTTGTTTTTGTCAAAAACAAATAATTGTTTGGTTTAATAGATAATAACTCATGTAAAATATGCAATGAAGAAACAAAAATATAATTGTACAATGAAAATGTCATCACACAAACTAATATTGTCTAATCAATACTTGAAAAACATAAATAAAAATTTAGCACAAATTACTTTTCACACTTCAAAATTTAGGCAAATCTAACGGAGATATACATTCTATGAAACTAGTTTCAATAATCTAACCGTCAAACTTGTTTGTAGATACTACAAGATCGCATATGTAAAAAATCGTAAAAAGAAAAGCATTCAAAGATGAGGTAACGGAACAAAAATTTTCGACGATTATAATATTTTAGCTCCGGTTTTGATGATTTTTTTACAGCTACACTACTTGACCCTATAAGAATGCAATGAACGAATTCGATCTTCAATTTAAAATATTTACACTATACCACAAAATCTTATTTTATATTTAATGGACGTATAGCATTAACTCTTAAGTGTTTATTTAATCTACCGTTTTGACGCAATATGCATTCTACAAAACTTTTATCAACGATCCAACCGTCAAACTTGTTTGTATACACTCCGAGATCACATACATAAAAAATCACAAAAAAAACGTTTAGAGATTAGGTAACAAAATAAAAATTTTCGACGGTTATAAACGAAAAATCACAATTTAACGGTTATTTGAGGTCCAATTTTGATGATTTTTTACAGCTACACTCCTTGACCTTATAAGAACGCAATGAAAAAATTTGATCTTCAATTTAAAATATTTGCACTAGTGGATACCACAAAATCTTATTTTATACTTATTGAAAGTATAACATTAACTCTTAAGTGTTTATTTAATCTACCGTTTTGACACGATACACATTCTACGAAACTTGTTTCAATGATCTAACCGTCAAACTTGTTTGTACATACTCCGAGATCACATAAGTAAAAAAATCACAAAAAACAAACGTTTAGAGATTAGGTAACAAAACAAAAGTTTTCAACAGTTATAAACGAAAAATCACAATCTAACAGTTATTTTAGCTCCGATTTTGATTTTTTTTACAACTACACTCCTCGACCCTATAAGAATGCATTGAACGAATTTGATCTTCAATTTAAAATATTTACACTAGTGGATACAACAAAATCTTATTTTATACTTGATAAGGAAGTATAACATTAACTCTAAGTGTTGGTTTAATCTATCGTTTTGATGTAATACGCATTCTATTAAACGTTTTTCAACGATCGAATCGTCAAACTTGTTTGTACACAGTCCAAGATTGCATACGTAAAAAATCGTAAAAAACAAACATTCAGAGATTAGGTAACAGAACAAAAGTTTTCGATGGTTATAAACGAAAAATCACAATTTAACGGTTATTTTAGCTCCGATTTTGATGATTTTTTGCAGCTACACTCATCGATCCTATAAGAATGCAATGAATGAATTCGATCTTCAATTTAAATTATTTACACTAGTGGATAAATCTTATTTTATACTAAATGGAAGTATAACATTAACTCTTAAGTGTTTGTTAAATCTATCAATTTGATAGAATATGCATTCTACGAAACTAGTTGTTCATGTGTGTTTATGTGCCAAACAGTGTGCTTTGTGACGCATTGAAAAAAATTGTCAGACAATGTGCCAAACATGATAGAGTACACTAGATGTTCATGTGTGTTTATGTGCCATACAATGTGCTTTGTGATGCATTGAAAAAAAAAAATTGTTTGAATTTCTTTGTATCTTGTTGCTTGCTTGTGAGGGAGCATAATCCTTTTTAGAAAAATGATAGAGCTTCAGATTGTAATCTGTTGTTATTATTCTCTTAGAAAATTTATGGCTCGTGTGAATTGGGTTTATTAGACTTTAGGGTCATGAGTGAAAAAAAATATATTTAAAAATATGTGTTTATTTATTTTTTTTATTTTTATCAATATAACATTTTAAAATAATAAAATTTTCATTTTTGTTTGTTATAACCACTAGAATACTAAAATAATAACCGCCAGAAAGGAAAATAATAAAATAGTCAATTTATATCGTTTATAACCACCACCATTAACTTAAAAACTGCCAGAATCTATCAAAAATATTTAAAAAAAGGATTCAACAATGCTGTCGGTTATAACCGACATGATTTTTTTAATATCTGCTAGAAATTTATGTCGGATATAACCGATAGGATTTTTCTAATATCCGCCACTAATTAAATGATGTGTCAGATATAATTTATCCGACAGGATTTTTCTAATATCCACCACCATCATCCGCCACCTAAAGCTAATATTGTAATAGTGTATGGACCACTAATCTTGAAAGTTTTGCATATATCTGTTTGGTGGTTGGGATAGGTTGTGACCAATTAAAATAGACTTAAGTTCAGTCCGTTGTTTATTGTGTCAAAATGTGAGGTGAACAGAACTTGACATAATGGGTTATGAATCCCCGATAGAGTAGGTTATCTAACCTATCTTTATACATGGGTTATAATTTCCTGTCAATCCACTCATATCCGTAAGACCCAATCTCATCCAGCTCACCAACCAGGCCAAAGTAGAAAATAAAATAAAATTTCCACAAGAGGCCTCAAGTTTGCGGAAGAGAAGATAGCTTGCTTGTGAAGGTAGAAGCTAGAAACTCATGGAATGAGCAATGGAGGAGAAATATTTCGTCTTGGGTTCAGAGAAAATCGTTGAAACAGTTATTAGTAGGCTGTCGATCGTTAGCCTACCAATAAGATCGTTAGCCTACCAATAAGATCGTTGAAACATTTATAAACAATATGATCGTTAGCCTACCAGAAATATTCACATCTCTGATTCTCATTAAGACATGTTCGTTCAACTGGTTATTCAACTATCGTATTAATTAATCTGTAAAATACTAAATGATAGCCCAATTATTATGAACTTGCAATTGGTTTATGGCATATTCAATGTTTTTCTTATTTGTTTATACTGTGAGCCACTAGAACAACCAACGGAGACCTACAAGAATGCCTTTCTATAACATTTTTGAGCAATATAATCGATGCCATCCGTCGCAACTCGCAACAATCAAGTCGTTTGTCGTTTGTCGGAAGGAGTGGCGTTATAACCTCTTCTATTAGGTCCATTACCAGGCAGGATTTGAGCCCTTCTGTTAAACAAGCTTCGAACCTATTCCTAATTCTCTGTAGTAGTTAAGCTGTATTGTGCAGCACGAATATGCATTTGGTTTACAGAAAGTTCAAAGCAAAAACTCCAACTATTTGCACCTTCCTGCCTTCTGTGGTGTTGTTTTTCTTCCCAACCAAAAAGGACATAATGATTACATTTGGAACTTAGAGGATCTGAATGCATACAACAATCACAACACCAACACAAAAGCATGTTCCCACCCATTATCTAAAAACCAAATACAACATTTGCATGACAAGTGACAACCAACCGCAAGTAACTTCAACAAATAGTATATAGCTACCACTAACATCAAAACACAATTGATCATCACAAGGACTGGATGATTAACTTACGAACATAATCAGAAACACAAATTAAATCAGCTGACTTGAAGTTTTAGGGAATCAAAATGCAGAGTGATGCGGTGAGTCCTGCGAATATATTATCTGAGGAAGATATTTTGCTTTACTTACATACAAAGTTAACCACAGACCTCACTGTTCATGACCGACAACCACAACTACAAGTGAGCACCAACATGTTAATAATAAAAATAAAATCAAGGCACCGAAAAATTGAAAATTAGATACACGAAGATAGTGTCAACAACAGCTGGAAATAACAATAACCAGAAAGATCTAGTAATAAGTAGAAAATAGCGAAAGACATGTTGATATCAAAACCCGCCCTTTCCACAATGCTTCAAATGCCATCCACTAGTAAATAAATAAGTAATAGAAATGAAGCACCAAACGAACAATTGAGAGGACAAAAACTGTGTAATCACTGTTTATGATGGTAGACAAATTTACTGTACCTATAATGGGTAGACAGATAAGAACTAATCCAGTTTTACCCTTAATCATGATGAAAACAGGAATCTATCACAAAATGAATCCCTTCCTGTTTGACTAACGTCCCACTCACTTTACCCTTAATCATGTTGTCATTATCAATGCCACCAAAATGGTATACTACACCCCCACCCTCCTCCTCCGAATGGGAGCAGGTCCTTGAGTCCCACCCACCCACAAGAAGGGGAGGCCGGGGGAAGACTACTGGATGGATCCTGAAAAATTAGATGGTAAGCTTGATTTAAGCGTAAAATATTAATACATAATGATATTTGCTCGTGGTATCTAAAGATGTTTTAGCTAGATCACATGCAATGTTTCCTATTAAATCTTCCAAGGGACGCAATCTGAGTCATTACTAGAGATGAACTTCTGTTTTTCCGACAGCCCTAGATGTATACTCTGATAGTACAGTAAGCCACCCAACTTCTAAGGAAGTGGAAAATTTTAGAAGATTCGTAAGCCCAAGTAGGCCCAATAAACCTTCAGACCTTACCTATGTGTACTATGTTTAAAGTTTTTAACAGTCATGTTACAAGAAACTTTGGTTTTAACATTTTTTATCTTATGTTATGTTATTACCAAGTCAGATGTATTCTTTACCGAAGTCACCCTTCAGTTTTGGAAAAAAGAAAACTAGAAAGTCTTCATGGAACTAGCAAGTAGAAATAAACTACTTAGTGTATAAACCCACGTATAGAGACTATATAGATACTGATATGGTGGATCTCTTGGACAATTGAAGTGGTAAAGCTGGCCCACCAGTTCAGATGCTGTTGTGCAGCATGAACTCCAAAAGGATTTTTGCATGAAGAAAGGGAAATTTTGGAACATAAGGTAGAATATCTTTTTTCTCAAAAACTTATTTAGGTTAAAGTATATAATCTATGGTTTAGAAAATATTTTAAATGTCTACAGTAGAAAATTAAATGACTATTAATCTAAGCTGAAACATAAAATTTTTTATTTACTTAAATCAAATTATTTAAACTAAGTATTGAGTTAATGTTTTGTTCATTAGGTATAAAATTAATGTATTTCTTTTAATTAATAGTAAGCTAATGCCATCTTTCCATGTCTCCAATTATTCCTTATATTTTAACCATTGCCCTGGTTTAATTAAAAAAATAATATAAAAAAAAAGAACGAGATTAACACATTACAATATATGAACTCTAGTTTTTTTTTTTTTTTTAATTATGTGCCCAACTACGTACCTAATCAATTTGCAAGGGCATAATCTAATAATGAAGCAGTTCGAATTATGTTTTTGTGAAGAAAAAATTTGGTATTAGAATTAGAATTTTTATTTTTACTAAAATGTTCACAAAAATATTTTACGCGAATGTAATGTTAAATTTATTCAAAAAAGTTTAGCATAAACAAAAAATGTGCACTTAATCAAATTATCACATAAAATCGTAACAACCTCAAATTTTGGGATTCTACTATAAGGACTCTCCCATTAGAGGCAATATTCCTTTAAGGACACAAAAATTCCCCTTAAGTCTTTAAATGAGTACTTCAAGATGGTGGTGGTGGGAGTCCCTATTTAGGGCCTCCCATTGAAGATGCTCTTAGTTATTTAGTCTATTAATCCTGAAATCCCATCACTTCTCCCCAAATCTATAACCCAAGACAAAAGGAAGACCGGAACATAGCTAGAAGCACTCTAGGTATTAAATTATGTTTGAGACATTGGATGAGAGGATTGGATGGCCATTCATCTGTCTGGTGGACATGAAAGACTGGATAAAATCCATCCCAGAGGATTTCACCAGCTTCACCGCTGACTAATTGATACCTCAAAACCTGCAAAATCTTACAGAAGGTCTTGGTATACTATCGAACTCTGTCATGTACCAATGCAAGAGTAGGATAAAGTATGATGTCCTCTTTTTATATCCGATCCTGTCCTCCTTATCCAGTGTGGCAGATACAGTCCAAGGGACTGGTCAACAACTGAAAATTCATACTAAACAACCTACGTCATTCATACAGTCCAACGGACTGCTCGCTCATGCTAATGCAGTTGGCATATGATATCCTAACGTAGACGCTTGCTGAGAATTCATACTAGACGTTAGAAAATTCCTACTACCAACATGAAAATACGAATAATTTTTTACACCATTCATGTTTAGCAAGCCAAGAACGGTGATGGAGCAATCTACAAAACTGAGCATATACACAATTCATTCACACGAACGGAAGCATTCCGTATCACTATTTTCAGTGATAACTGACGACCAGTCAAGTTAACCCCACAAACTCGATTTCGCCACAAAAACAGTTGTCTCACAGAAAAATTCTAAAACCAGTAAAAGGGTTCTATCAGTAATCTCATTCAACGATGCAGACCTCAGAACCACACAAACCAAGAAAAATCATAGCAAAAACAGTTAAAAAAGATCAAATTAGATCACTATACCAATTTCCAAGCATTACAAACTGATGAGTCGATATTTATTATATATTTTTATCCTATTCTTGGTTATAATATATTTGTTATTTTGGTAGAATTTTAATACTTTGAGCTATATTTTAATTATAGGACATGCAAAACTATTTTGGGCATAAAGTGATGAAACGAGAGAATTTTTGAGTAATTCCAATTGGAGCAAGTTCGTGAGTCATTCAGAATAATCATACCAAAGTTCTAGGTTTTTATTCCAAATCATTTGAACGTGGTGAATTAATTAGGGCCCAGCGCAATGCCGACATATTGACGTTCTAGGCTTAATTTTTTGAGCATGAAGATGGCGCTTTTTGGAGTTGGTTCCTTCTACAAAGTTGAAGAAGACAACCTAAGCTTTAAAACATAACCTTTTTGAGCCAGATTTGGTGCTGATATGGTCATAAAACGTGTTGACTCTGTGGCTGTCCAGATTACCCGATTTGAATAAGATTTTTTTTCCTAGCTTATTATTTTATTTGGTTTTCTAGATTTTTTGGTAGACCTATTGAAGATTTGTTTCAATGGTGCTCTCTATCTTTTCTTCTTAATAGTATTTTTCCTTTTTATTATAATTGTGTGTACTAATCCTCTTTTGGTGATGCAATGAAATGCACAACCAACTTCTGTATCGAGCAACTTTGGCTGAGTCTCGGCTTTGAGTTCTAAAACCTGAAGATAAGGTTATGCAAATAATTGTGAAGTTCTGGATATTGTGAACTAGGTTCGGCAGCCTCAACTATATCAGTAAGAATATATGTTCATCGAATCGATATCAAAATGTACAAACAAAGATGCTCAAAAAGGATGAGTGTCTT
Source organism: Pyrus x bretschneideri (assembly GCF_019419815.1). Lineage (NCBI taxonomy): Eukaryota > Viridiplantae > Streptophyta > Magnoliopsida > Rosales > Rosaceae > Pyrus > Pyrus x bretschneideri. The sequence goes on from NW_025999798.1 coordinate 11,575,805, forward strand.
AACCGTTCAACTAGTTTGGCGGTATGAATGTAATCTGGGAGTAACCAATCATTGAACACCACACTTGACTGAGAAGGTTGATGAAGTAATCTGTTTTGACGAAAGAATCAAAAGACTCTTTGCTAGTTGAGACTTAAGATAAATAGCCAGCCACATACTCAAAGAAAATCTTGTCCATCCAGTCGGTAGAGGCTCTTAAGGCAAACTAACTCCACAACTCTAACCCCATGTATCCAATCGGTCTGTTGCTTATAGAAAGCCATGTTATCTAGTCAGTCATCGTCTGTCGGCTGTCAACTGAACCCATATATCGACGGGATTTTGTGATAACTGTTAGTAAGAATTTTCTCAAAAGGGTGAAAGAGTATCCCATAAAGCGTTGATTTGTGTGTTGAGTTGAAAGGTCATCTTCTTGTTCACAATCTATTCTATTCATAGGAATGGTTTATAGCATTGCAACTCCTTAGCAGTATCTTTAATTTTCTCATAAATCTATCTTCCACCAAAACTTTATCACCACTGAATCTCACCCTCTTGGACTCGGACTAGGATTCTAAACCTAGTTTTATTATGTGATCGATATACTTTATCCAGAAACCAATCTTGATCCTCATACAAACCTACTTCTTCAAGGACTCGACTACATTAGAAACTAATCATGATCCTTAAATATTCCCACATCATCTAAGACTCGACAACTCAATCAACACTATAGTATTAGGCCGAAATTCATAGACTCCTTTTTGGGCCTTCTACCAACTCGGCCCAAACCAAGATTTCAGGCCCAAACACCTTCCTCATATCAAGCTTCTTTCCCGTCTTGGCGCGCTGGTCGTAGACCATGATCAAGTAGCGGTAGGCGACGTAGAAGCCAGAGAGGTGGTTCGCCGCCGTTTTGGCGTCCTTGGTGCTGATATATATATCCGTCAGTATGACGCCGTATTGCCGAAGATGTCGTACATCTCCTTGCTGGAGATGTTGAAGGGGAGGTTGCGGTCGAGCAAGACACAGTTGACTTCTGGGGGCAGACGGGTGGTGCCCCATCGGAGTCTGATTGCGGCCATTGTTTGGAGGGTGGGAAAGTGAGGAAAGTTTCGTGTATTGGGGGAAAAAAATCAGGGGAAGTTTGTGAGTGTTCTAAGATTTTGAATAGCATATAGGTTTTATAGTGCACCATTCTACCGACATATTTAGTAACGCCGACTTTGATTCTCTATCTATTCTACGTGGGAAAGGAACTCCAACTGGGAATATGATTCCTATCCTTACAAGTAGAGAATACGTAATACCCTTAAACTGTAATATTAATTGAGTAAAAATCAACGAAGGGTCGATCTCTCAGAAGTTCAGGGGGTGATTATTTTCGATAGAATAGAACGGTCAACGGCCTGTTTGTGCTCTCACCCTCATCATTCATGCCGAGTCAAACCTTTTTTGTTTATATCCCGATTGATAACAATTTATTATAGTTTATAGGTTAAAGGCTAACATATCCAAGTCATTCAAAGCCTAGCTTAACTGAGCAAGAAGCTTGAGCTTATGTGGAAACTCACGACATTTCTGATCTGAATTCGTTTGTTGGTTTTGGAGTTCTGATTCGGCAGTGTAAAGGGCTCAGGTTTGAGATATGACGATAGCCGCGGTGGTGCTGGTGGTGGTTATCCTTCTGGTAGCTTTCTTCCTGATCCCACGAGGCCCAAAACATAAATGGTATTTTCCTTTTGGTTAATCTTGAAAAATAAAATAAAGGTCATCTAGATTCAAAAGATTCAATTTTTATATAAAGATGTTTTCGGATGCAGGGCAAGCAAAGCAAATGAAGTTTTGGCAAATGAGAAGGTAAAGAACGCAATTTTTTTTCTTTTCTTTTAATTAATTTCCAACCTTCCAGGCTTGCTTCGTATTTCCCAGGCAGGCAGATCAACGTACGCGAAAGCGGAAGTCTCTTCTGAAATGACCTGTTTTCCCCTACAACCACCCATTTGCTCCCACCAAACTCTCTTTACCAGATCATATTCACATAATAGTGATCATCATATCAAGATGCCACGTGGCAGATCATGTTCTAATGGTGAGTATCACATATATACACGGTGACCAGATCAACTGGATAATTGTGTGTAATTTGTGTTAATATACGTTGATACTGCATTTGCAATTTGCAGGAAAGAGTTCATGGCCGGAGCTAGTGGGGACTAGAGGAGAGGAGGCGGTAGCGATTATAATCAAAGAGAATCCATCGGTCAGAGCCCACACCATATATCTGTACACCATGAATCCACCATCGTTCTGCGCTCTCACCCAAGACCTCCGTTTTAACAGGGTTCTCGTCTTCATTGATCAACGATGTCTTGTCGCTCTACCACCCAAGATAGGATAACAATATCTCCAGGGCTTTAATTAAGTTGAGATTGCAAGCAGCAAAGAAAATAATTGAACGCTCTGCAGCTTTTGCTGTGTATATGTTAATTTTGTTATTCTAAATGTCAATCTTCGATTAAAACTCTCTGCAAATCAATGGCTTGAACTATCTTCTTTTCGACCTTTTTTGTCAAACAACTCATTTTAGGACTATCAATGGCGAGGTGGTGTAACGGCTGTGCGGTGGTGATCTGATGCCGGAAAGGAACTGGGTGCAGCTTGGCTAGGTTGCATGGACACTGACACGGATATGGCGACGCGCGACACAACAAACCTCAAAAAATAAGAACACAAACACGGTTAGGACATGGCGATTAAAATGTAACAAATATTAATACTTCGAATTCATAATATAACAAAGTACTCATGTTCATCAAATTCATTCATCATGTATAATAATTAAAACAAAAACATAATAATTAAAAAAACACATGATTCGAGTCCCAATGATGTGGAGGCGCAAGATTAGGTAGAGTTTGGAATGAGAGAGGACTGAAGGGATGACTTGAGAGAAGATTGAAGAGGATTGGAGTCGGCAGTAGAGAGCCTAGAGGTGCCATGAAGAAAACAACAGATACGCTTACCTTACTTGTTGATACGAAGAGATTTTAATCACTTCTTTTCTTCGTCGCCTACGGGATGTTTTAGCATAACAGGGCGTAGATAAAGTGCAAAAGCACACTCCCTTTCCTTGATAATAGATCCAACGATAAAAAAAAAAATAAAAAATTTAAGTTAAGGGGTCAGGAAGTTGTAGGTTTAGAGGTTATGTTATTTATAAAGCTGCTCCAAAATCATTTTTTATATTTGCAAAAATGCCCTTGCAGTGTCTTGACCGTGTCCAGACTCCAAACCGTTGACTGTGTTCAATCCATGTTCGGAGCGTGTTGGGCTGTCCGACACTTCGGAGTTTTGGAGTGCAACCTAGTTGCTTGGCACGACAAGGCTTCGTCAATTTTTTTTCTTTTTTTTTTTTAACTATCAAACTAAACCCAAACGATAACATGACAGAAACAATAGGTAGACGAAACTGGCAACAACCTGAAGCAAATTAAATCACGAAGGAATGAACATGCTCTAAACCACACATACGAATGAACAAACAAACAAACAACAAAATATGAAACTAAGAATATTAGTAAATAAACAAGATACCAAAACGGCTACAAAACCTATAAGACTACATCATTATTATCTAATAATTTTACAAGTTATAAAGCACTTATTTATAGAGAAAACTAAAACAAACCCTAACACTTTTAATGGGCAAGAAAACCTAATGCTAGGAAAATTAACTAATATAATAAGGATAATGCTAGGGAGATCAAATTTTTAAAGAAGACTAAGGACTCGTTTGGAAATGCTTTTAAAATAATTGAAAGTGCTTTTGATGAAATGTTTTTGGGGCCAGTCCTTAGTAAAAATGCAAGTGAAATATGAAAAATCACTTGAAGTATTTTTTATAAGAAGCACCAATTATTATGTTCTTCTTGTAAGAAGCATTTCAAAGCTTTTGGAACCCAAACTTACTTTCTCCAAAAGTGTTTTCAATCATATTAAAAGTGCTTCCAAATGAGCCCTAAAATATCATTGTCGAATTATTTTCAAACACAATTTTTAGCCGGTGTAGCAGTGTCAAGGGTACTGTTGCAAATTTTATGTTTACTATGTTCGTAGAGAGATCTATTTATTTAAGTAAAATGATATTGAGAGAGTGAAGATTTGGGCTAAGCCACTAATGGATTATCCAACACAGTTATCGAATTTGTCATCCATATAAGATTTGATTTAAAAAATTTCATTTAGTAGAAAGTACGTAGAACTACTAAACCATATTGCTAATTGAGTAGAAGTCAATGAACAGTCGATCTCTCCAGTCCAGAGGAGATTGTTATTCGAAAGAAAAGAAACGGTCAACGGCCTGTTTGTGCTCTCACCTTCATTATTTAGGCCAGGTCAAACCTTATAGGGGACGTTTGTTGCGCCGGACTATCTCGGACTGGATTAGCTTCAAGGATTAAGCTGGACTGGCTTAGACTAGACTAAACTGGACTAACTTAGTGAAGCGTTTGGTGCAGTGTTGGACTAAAAAGCTGGATAATAACAAATTCTAATATTATATTATTTAATATATAAATTATTAATATTTTATTATGATCTTATCTTTTTCTTCATCTTTTCCTACCATTTCCGTCCACTCTTTTCCTCTTCTCTCATCGTCCCACCCTCTCCCTCTTTTTTTCCTCTTAGACCTCTCAATTCATGTCTCTTTCTCATTCCTGGTCAAACTCCTTATTGATTCCAGTCTCTATTTCTCTGTCCTCCCTCCCTCTCTAGCTATGCGTTGTTCGAATGGAACCTCACGGCTCCAATTTTCCCGACGAGTTGCAGGTTTCCCGATATGTTTTTCGGCCAACCTTTGTTAAATTGGATGAAGTTAGCACCGCCAAAAAATTCATCACCATCCCTAGACCGAGATCTTAGTTTTGAATGCTTGAATCTGTCATGGATTTGAAGAAGCCCAAACAGGCCGAGATTTCCAGGCCATTTTCCGACCACATTCGACCACATTTTGGCCTTGATTCAGGTAAAATCGTAATCTTGTCACTCCCAACTTCAATTTGGTATATTTTATATGAAAGTTGGTTGTGAAATGGATCTGAAAGAGAGTCGGAAAGTTAATGATTGATCTAGGTGACCGGAGATGATGAGGAGTTTGTCGGGAGTGGTCGTTGAGCATGATGAGGATGAGAAAGAGAGGATAGTCTTAGCTAGTCCCATGGTTATTGGGGGGGTCTCGCTAAGACCTTTTAGTGAAGGGTTTTGTCCATGCTAGTCCCCTTTAGTCTCATTAATGTTAGTCCCAGCATGGAACAAACACAGTATTGGACTAATAGTTAGTCCAGTCCAGTCCAGTCCAACCTAGTGAGGGCAAACAAACGCCCCCATAGTTTATATCCCAATTGATAAAAAAACCTATAGTTTAATAGGCTAAAGGCAGTATATCCCCCGACAAATACCCATATGCTCCATCAAAACTCTTTACCAGATCATATTCACAAAGTGATATATCATCATATCAACTGCCAAGATGGCAAGTCGCAGATGTTCTATTGATAGCACATACAGACATAGTGGCCAGAACAACTGAATAATTGTGTGTATTTTAATTGATTAATTATATTGTGTAATTTGTATTAATATATATATATATATATATATATATATATGTTGTTATTGCATTTGCACTTTGCAGGAAAGAGTTCATGGCAGGAGCTAGTGGGGACTAGAGGAGAGGAGGCAGCAGCCATTATTATGAAAGAAAATCCATTGGTCAGAGCCTACACCATGAACCTGTACAACTCCTCTATCTCCCAACAACTTTGTTATGACAGGGTTCGAGTTTTCATTGATCAACGAGGTCTTGTCAATCTACCACCCAAGATAGAATAACAAATATACAGACCTTTTAAGGGAAGAGATCTCTATTTTTCAAAAAAAAAATGGAGATACCCTCTTGATCATTGGATTTGACTTTAATGAAATTTTGTGACTGAGATTAAATCACAGGTCACAGAATTTCAACCATAGGATTTCATTAAAACCAAATCTAATATCTCATTTTTAAGGATTCATTCCCTTAAAGACTTCCAACAAATATATATATATATACAGAGTTACTATTTTTTCACTGCTCATGGCCAAGTACAAGAATTTATCCCACCATTTTACCCATCGGGATCTGTAAATACCACCGGTGTCTACTTCAAAGTTCCATTTGAGAATCCATGGAATCTTGTACTTGGAAAAGAGATTTTATCAATTGTATTATGCATTAGCAAATTCCAAGATGATTTATTAAATCAAAAATTTTTAGTTCGTGTTGATTGCAAATCTGCAAAACATGTTTTACAAAAGGATGTTCAAAATATTGCATCAAAACAAATTTTTGCACGCTGACAAGTCATATTAAGTATTTTTTATTTTGATATTGAATACATTAAAGGCAGCCAGAATTGCATACCAGATTTTCTGACCAGAGAATTTTTGCAGGGGAAGAATGGGTTCCACGACTCCTCATCGGCCCTCGCCATTACAAACAGATTTACTCCCTTAGGATCAACAGTAGGAAATATCCGACCAAACTACCAAACGGCCTTAGCCACCCCTTATGATCCCTACTCTTCAGTTCGTTCTCCAGCTCCTTCACAGCCTAAAACACCTAGCTATGCTAAAACATCTCCATATGTCCAAAATCCCAATTCAGAAAAGCTTTTTAACATCCCTCTTCACATTGACAAAAACCAACCCCCAGAGCGCATTGCCAAATTACTCCTTCCACTAAATTTTCATTTCTTACCAACTGAATCCTATAAAAGCCTCCATCGGATTTTATGTGGTTTGTTTAAAACAAGTAATTGGTGATTCACCGATGTTGTTTCAAAATCAGAAGCAGTTGGAGAAGTGGGTTCTTCTTGGTTTGGAGGATGATAAACAGGATGTGCAACTTGTGAAGAAGTGTCGACAGACTTCAATTTGAGCAAATCATTGATTAAATCTTGTTGTGCAGTTTCCTGCTCTTTTAACTTTTTGTTTACTAAAGATTTGATCAAATCTTGATCTCGACCCAGTCTATCGGTTGACGTGGATCCAGAAAAAGACTGTCTGCTAGGAGCAAAAGATTTGTGTGAATGTACTGATTCGCAAGATTGCCTTGCTGGTCGATCAAAATTGATTTTTACAGTGCCGTCAAAATATTGTTCAATGTTGTCAAGATTAACAAGACTGTTTTGGACGGAAACCGGTTTACTTTCGTTGATTAAACACCAATCTGAAGGGAGACTGATGTCTGATCACCTAATGGTTCTTGGTACTCTTATGTTTGCGCCTTCTTGGGTTGTTTGGATCAAAAGAGTGTGGTCACGAGGACTTTTGTTCAAAGCTTGAAAATTCATGTTTGTGCCAGTGACTTTGTAATAAATTCTAAAAATAAGTGCCAAAGGTTGTGTTCCTTCCATGACTTGGTACCCGGAGGTTTTGATATTGAGAGTAAGAGCTTTTAAAACATGTGGGTCTGAAAGACTTATTGTGAGATCTAGAAAACAATCAAAATGGATAGGTCCGTTGTAAAGACTAGATTCGATCATTCCGAGGATACTATCGTTGAAATCAGTAAATCTAGCGTCGCGTAGACATAAAAGGATAGAAGTGTTAAGACCTTTTCGTGTTAATGGTTTAACTGCGATTTGAACTAAACCAATATGAAGATAGTTATGACCATTTTTGCGATGCGCTTTGATTTGTTCCGGAGAAAATAATTGACAAGTCTCATGTTCTTTGCTAAGAGCATAAGCCTTCTCAACTGTTTTGACGTGATGTTCGGATTTAAAAGAGGTCAAAGACCATTTTTTCTTGTAAATATTTTGGGTTGAAACTTTTGGAAGATTCCAGTCAGAAAAATCAATACTTTCATCTGTTTGAAAATCAAGTTTTTGTTCCTCATTGACAATGTCAGGTATAGTTCCTAAGTTGGATCTAGAGCTAGTGCTGGCTATTGAATTAGATCTAAATAATCTACTCATGATGCACACAAAAACAAATATGCTATATGCAAGACTTAAAAGATTCACCTTCCTCGTATGTCTAGACTCTTCCCCCGCTCATGCGCTCCACTCATGCCTCTCCTGGGACTTATTGTTTGGACCACGTCTTACTGTTTGGCTGGAAGAAAGAAGAACTGAGGACCGACGATTAAGAAATGCAGATAGAATATAAGAATGTATGAATTAGAAATAGATCAGATAGATGCTAATGCAATTACCAACCACTTGGCTCTGATACCAAATGGGGTATAACTACTGGTAGGAGGCAAAGCCTTCCATAGAATGTAAAGTGCGGAAGTAAAGCATATAAAAAGTTAAAAGAAACATATCAATATATTGAATTAAAAAGAACAGCAGGAGGCATAGCCTTCCATATAATTCAGAGTGCGGAAGTAAAGCATATAAAGAAAATAATGAATTAAATGTAATGATGCAAATATATTTTGAAAATAAGTTTTATTGAAAACTTACTGCAATGCAGATTACAAACAGGTATTGCCTAATGGCAGATGAAATAAGTAAACAAGGTGGAGCTCGCAGGCATCCTGAATAATATGTATTACAAGTGTTTGGAAATATTCTCTGTTCTAGTGAATGCGCAGAGAGTGTTTAAAAAACTATATCCTTCTTCTGAAGATGAGTTCTTCTTTTATAGAGGGAGGAGAATGATTGAAGGATGCCATTTTGATCCGGGAATCCCGCTGGCTGACTGATGAACCTCTACTGTGGAGTCACGATGTTACTTTTACAAAAGCTGAATGAATAGTGAAGATGCTTTGATTCTTTTACAAAAGTTAAATGAATAGTGACCTTTTTGTTTTTCACTATTGTGAATAGTGACCTTTTTGTTTTTCACTATTGGAGAATAATTCTTTTACGGAAGAGATGAAAGCAGCTACTGCTGATGATGTTGTTTGGCTGGCACAATCACATAGGCAAATACTGAATGCTAATAATCAAACGGATCTTGGGCATCTTGAAGATCTGCTTGATCTGCCCATTTGGAGGGAAGGTGAGATGAGGCATCAGATGCGTCAGAGTCCGAATCTGAACCTTTTCTTTTTTGTAGCATTGCTGCTTCAGCCATGAGCAGTTGGGCCATATCCAGAAGCTGGGTAGCCTTTGCAGATTTTTCTTTCTTCGAGCTAGAGGACTTAGCAGGTTTTCCTTTGAGGGAAGATGACGGACTAATGTCTGATAGGGATTGAATTGGCTCCTGGGTTTTTGGTATGATTTTGAGTCCATGATGGAGGATTCTCCTTGAGACGATCAAACAAAGGTTTACATTGTTGACGAAGATGAGGATAAAATTCCTCTCAGCACCACTTTGGAACGGTTTAATAAACCAAAAAAGGATTTAACCATTCAGGATTTACAAAAAGAAATTAATCAAATTAAATCAGAAATTAAGTTTTTAAAATCAGAAAATACCGAAATTCGTTCACAACTCAGTAGAACACGTACACAAGCGCTTGTAAAAGAACAAGGTAATTCTTTCTCAAACTCCGATTCCGACACTCACTCAAAAAAATCTTCTTCTTCAAAGGACCTTGTTTTAAGTCTTTTAGACAAAATTAGAATTAGAAAATGGTATTCTAAAATCAAAATAATAATTGACGATTTTTCTTTAGAAACCATCGCTTTAATTGATTCAGGCGCAGATTTAAATTGCATTCAAGAAGGGTTAATACCTACAAAGTATTATCACAAATCAACTGAGGTACTTAGCGCTGCTAATCAATCCCCAATGAATTTAAAATATGAGATCCCCAAAGCCCATGTTTGTCAACAAAATGTTTGTTTTAAAACTCCATTCGTTTTAATTAAAAATATTTCTGATCCAGTTATTTTGGGACTTCCTTTCATTGCATTAATTTATCCTTTTAAAGTTCATCACAACTGTATTTCAACAAAGGTTTTTGGCCAAAAGATTACTTTTGAATTTTGCATAGAAACAGATCTTAAAAAGTTAAAACAACTACAAAAGGATAATGTTTCAAAAACTCTCAACCAGATTACTGCAAAATCCCAACAAATTGCTTTCTTACAGGAAGAAATTCTTCACAAAAGAATTGAAGAACAGTTAACAAACAAATCTTTATTAGATTCTATTCGCCACATTTCTGATAAGCTTACCAAAGAAATTTGTTCAGATCTTCCAAATGCTTTTTGGCATAGAAAACAGCATATTGTTAAACTCCCTTATATTAAAGATTTTGTTGAATAAAAAATCCCCACCAAAGCACGACCGATTCAAATGAACCAAGAAGTTTTAGAGTTTTGTAAAACCGAAATTAATCAACTTTTAGAAAAAGGAATTATCCGTAAAAGCAAATCTCCATGGTCTTGCCCTGCTTTTTATGTCCAGAAAAATGCAGAATTAGAACGCGGCGTTCCACGATTAGTTATTAACTACAAACCTTTGAATGATGTTTTAGAATGGATCCGATATCCAATCCCCAACAAAAGAGATTTGATAAAAAGACTTTCTCAAGCAACTGTTTTTTCCAAATTTGACATGAAATCAGGTTTTTGGCAAATTCAAATTCATGAATCTGATAAGTACAAAACTGCTTTTGTGACTCCTTTCGGACACTATGAATGGAATGTAATGCCTTTCGGCTTGAAAAACGCACCAAGTGAATTTCAAAATATCATGAATGAGATTTTTAATCAATACAGTCATTTTTCGATTGTTTATATTGATGATGTATTAATTTTCTCAAAATCAATAGATGAGCATTGGAAGCATTTGCATGCATTTGCTAGGATCATTAAGTCTAATGGGTTAGTAGTCTCGGCATCTAAGATTAAGTTATTTCAGACCAAAGTTAGATTTTTAGGATACCATATTTACAGGTCTACCATTCAACCAATTGATCGAGTCATCCAGTTTGCTGATAAATTTCCAGATCAGGTATGACACCTTCTTCGTTAACTAAAACATTTCGGATTTTGTGAGCAAAAAGATTTGGTAAACCATTGATAAATTTTTCTTTCCAAAAAGGTTGATTACTATCTTCCCGAAGCATAACTCTAGATATAAAAACATCTTTATACCATCTGAAATCACTTAAGGTTGGACACCTTAAATTACTCAGTTGGTCGTGAATACGTGACATGGCTTCTGAGGAAAACATCCCCAGAAGAAATATTTTTAGAAAAAAGTATTGTGATGATGAAAAGCTAGCCATTTATGCCGAGTGGAAAGCTTTTGTAGAACAATACCAATTTGAAATATCTTTCTTTGATTTCATTGAAAAACATTATGAGACCAAAAATAAAGTTACGGTTGTTACCAAAGAAAATTGGGTTAAGGAAGACAAAACTTTGGTTTCCTCTAGTCATCCTCCCAAAGAAACTATTTTAATTTATACTGGTAATACCAACATTCCCGCAACTCCTTTCAAAATTCTAAAAGAAGATTCTGGTTTTAAACCTGTCATCGAACAGAACAATTTTACAAACCAAAGTCTTCACACCATTGGAAAACAGTTAGACAAAATTGAAACCAAAATCGACAAATTGTCTCAACCAATTTCTTCTCCAAAAGAAAAACCTTTAGTAAATTTTACTGATACCGCTTCAAGTTCCACTGCTTTAAAATCCATGACTACTTTACAAAAAATTGATCATATGCTCACTGAGCTCAAAAAAGAGAAAGTTGTTAATGTTTTGCAAAACAATGATGTTTCCATCGAAGAAGAAAACACATCTGGCCCAGATTCTTCTCAGGACACGGAAACTAGTTCTGCTATCCAAAATATTGAAAATGCTTTTCAAAACATTGATCTTCAGCCAACTTTTGATTTAAAACGCATTCATACTCGTCCTGTCAACCCTACTTCTCTTACAAAAAACTGGTATCCCAGGCCAACTCCCCCTGATCTTCAGTTTGAAGAAAGAAATATCCAAAATCAATTTTCAGTCTCTGCTGACAAACTCTATGAATGGAATATAGATGGATTGTCAGAACAAGAATTTTTGAACAAACTCCAACATATGTCCATGGTCGCCAATAGCTACATTTCAAATCACAATTTTACACAAACACAAATCGTTGATATTCTCGTCACTGGTTTCACTGGACAAACTCCAACATATCTCATTTTTAAGGATTCCTTCCCTTAAAGACTTCCAACAAATATATATATATATATATATACACAGACACACACACTTGAAGGGTTCTGATTACTATATCTCCAGGGCTTTAAATAAGTTGAGATTGCAAGCACCAAAGAAATTGAACGCTGTGCAGCTTGTGCTGTGTACATGTTATTTATGTTATTCTAAATGTTAATCTTCGATTAAAACTCTCTGCAAATCAACAATCAGATGAGTTAGAAGAAATTTTTTGATCCGACGCATACCTCTATATATAGAAGTTTTGATCCGACACAACTTTACATACATGAATAGAAATATAACTCCCTTGAGACTTTTTTACCTAAGACTTTCAATAGTTGTCGCCAAAGTCTATTTTAGTTTACTTTCTTATACAATCACGTGTGACATTCACGCTATATTTTACAACACTAACCTAGTTCTTTGTCTGTTTTTTTATTTTTTTTATTATATATTTTTTATTATTTTGACCAACTATAGTTTAAAGTAGTAAGTTACGCGATTGATCGAAGGGTTACAAACTTACATGGGTTTAAATGATGTGGTAATGGCAAGCCGTCATTTATTATAGTGCCGAAAATGAGTTGAGCTTTTGTAATGACGGTTACAATTTAACATCTAAACTAACAAAATATATCGTTTGACAAAAAAACAATTATGTGGTATTGAGGTGGCACCTGATCATTGGAAATACAAAAGTTACTGCTGATTGTACAACCGCAAGGAATTCCCATCCCAAGAAGAAACTCTCTTATCCTCTCCATCCCTAACGGCCTTACCAACCACTTGGCGCCATTTTCTTCAGAAGAACTGAAAAAGCAAAGAGGTAGCTCAGCAAATGACCATGCTCCTCGCACCACCCGGCCATTGCCTCTTTCCGCTTCGCCGCATCCACAAACCCTACTCACTAAGCAGAACTCGGACGACTCGGTTCTGCTGCAGGGCAAGTCTGAATCTGATCACGAACTCTGACTCGTTCGAGGTGGGTCGACTTATTGGGAGCTATGGCTTCATGAACATCACTAGGTATCGTTTATTCAAAACTGATTTCACTTTCTGTTTGGTTTACAAGAAAATAAAAAGGGAGAAAATAATAATGAATTAGATTTCTTGTGGGTATTTTTTTTCCCTGATTGAACAATTAGAACGAAGGTTAGGCTTTCGATTCGTTTGAATTTGTAAGTGATTCTGTTACTTAGTGTTTGGTAGCTAAGAAAATGGAGAAGATGAACTATTTCTAATTCTACATGGTTTTTTTATTCCTTGGTTTATAATTTTTTTTTTCCTTTCTTTTATTTGATGTGAATTAATTTTGGCATCAATTTAATGGAAGAACATGTTCGTGTTTCTTTTTTGCTTGTGGTTTCTCATTTCCAATGCCTGAAACAGCTCTTCGGGGTCTCCTTTGGGCGCGGATGCTGAGTACTCATCGGGGGATGTGGGGCGGTTGAGAGTCCAAGATGTAGGAGAAGGCAGTGTAAAGATCAGGTACATTCTGGATTCTACAGGATATATATTTGTAGTAATGCCCTGCATTAATTAAGTAGAGTTATTACAAAGCAAGTACTTCTTAATGGTATTTATCCTCTTAATGTTGGAAGAGACCTAAGTTCGATTCCCCCATACCCGCTTTATAAAAAAATGTGCTTCTAAATGGAGAAACACTCTTGAGTAGTAAATATGCAGAAGCGTAAAACACAATACATACTCATGCTCTCTGTGAATCATTCATTTGTTGCCTTGCTGCGAGCATGACATGACTAAACGTGGTGGAGCATGGCACTACTAATGGTCTTATCAGTTTGAGGAAAGTAGCTCAAAGGAAACTTGTAATGTGAATATCTGTGAACTGTTATCTTTCTGGTGCTGATAGTACTCATGGCAGTTCTTTTGCAGGCTGTATGATGGGAGAGTCTCTCAGGGTCCGCTGAGAGGGACTCCGGTTGTTTTTAAGGTGATATTGTTATCAATGGCATCATTCTCATCAGATCATTTCAATTTTATAGGCTCATTATTTTTACTGAACAGTAGCATTTTTAACCATGAAGGTTTATCCTGGACAACGGGCTGGTGGGAATGAGGCAGATATGATGGCTGCTAATGAGCTAAATGCTCACTTTTTCCTTCAAGTAATCCAGTTATAAATTACCCTCTAAATGATTGCATTTGCCCGAACCTTTTGCTAACTTCTTACAATTCAGATCACTACTAAAAGAGTGAAATCTTTTTCTTTTCTATATTTTTTCAATGTAACTCATTTCTTTTGCTTTTGCAGAACAATTCAAATGACATCTGTCAGAATCTTGTGTTACTCATAGGTGGGTTTGAAACGAAAACTGGGGAGCAGGTTTGTCATGTGTAATTATTTCTCAAGACTTTGCATATACAAAGAGTTTATTAATTCTTTTGGTAGAAACAATGAATGAATGAGGAAATTTATCATGTGCAGTGGCTTGCTTTTCGCAATCACGGGAAAGCTAGTGCAGCAGATTATGCCAAAGTGATGAGTGAAAGAGTCTCAAAAACCCGTGCTGACGGAGGACAAGTTTGGAATAATTTTGAACAAGAGGAAACTATCAAACGCAGAAGATATTTTGTTACAAAGCTGCTGCAGGGCATTATGAGAGGTTTAGCTTACATGCATGATCGTGAGAGGTTGCACCAGAGTCTTGGACCAGCTTCTGTTATTCTTAAGTATGTTGCTTTGAGATATCTATTTTGGTTCGAGATAGTGCTTCATCTGAATAATGTGTTACGATTCTTCTGTTCACTTTGTTATATCCCCACTAAAACTTCACTGCTTGCAGCACAATTGTAGAGAGAGATGCTGTTTACTTAGTACCTCGACTTCGGGATCTAGCATTTTCTGTTGACATTGGGTATGATTCCTGCCATCTGATTTGCTTGTTCTTGTAATTTTATTTGTGTGCATAATTTATCCATAGTCAAGATTTTGTACTTTGTCCAAGTGAGTCTTTGAACATTGTAATTTTTTATGTCCTGTTTATTAATCTACCAACGACAAAGGAGGGGGTAACCAAAGAGAACACAGAAGAAAATGTTGTTATTGAATCTCTTCAGTTGATCAATTAATTTGAAGGAAAATAATAGTGATTTTGTAAGGCTAATGCTATTGTTACATATATGGTTATCTGTTTTATTAAAGAAATACATATAGAAAATAATCGAATAACAGTTGGTGGATTCATATCTTATAACGTCTGAATATCCTCCAAACACATCGTTTCCTAGGTACTCAAAGCTAGAAGGGGATCCTGGATTACTCTCGGAGGGACTTTGGAGACGAGCATATACTGCTGGTGCATTCACTCCTATGGAAAAAAGAGCCTTCGGAATAGCAGATGACATGTAATTTTCTGAAAGTTTTGCTTCATTTAGAAGATTGAATCTGCCTCATAATCTTTATGCCTTCTTCATATTGTTCCGTGCAGATATGAAGCAGGTCTTCTCTTGGCATACTTAGCATTCTTACCATTCTGTGAAGCAGGGATAATGGATGGCCTTTCCTTGCAAGTAAGCTATCCTGTTAACACATATACCTTTCTTTTGTTTTTGTTCATGGATTCTTTTTTCCCATTCGTCATATAAGTAACGGATGTAGGAGAACACAGTGGATACCACATGATTATTGTGATTGAGAGACAACGTTAATAGTAGGCAAACAGTGTTAGAGAAAAGAAAAAGATGAGTTAGGATGGTTATGCAGAGACACTGGAGTCTTTAGAAAATCCAAGCAACTTTACTCTTAAAATTCTGGAGATTGATTCCTGTCTGAGAAAAATGAAATAAATGGTCCGACTCTTGACCATTTCTTTGATAACCAAGTTGATGTTACTACATCAGTTATAATTTTTTTATGTGGTGAACTTGCAGAGGCTTTTGGAGAGCACTTTCCAACTTGATATCGGAGCAACAAGAGAGTAAGATACCTTTGATATCATAAAGTTAAGATCTTTTTGCAGATTTTGTATTGGTTCTGCTTCAATTTCTTAGTTTCTTCCCGTTTACCCATTGTGGCAGATACTGTTTAGCAGATGACCGGCTATTAGATGCCGTAAATTTTCTGGATCTTGGAGATGGTGCTGGTTGGGAGTTACTCCAGGTTGAATTATACTTAGCAACAATAATTACTAATGTCAATATCATTTCATTAATACAATCTAATACAATAATATTTGACTTGGGTCTAGGCAATGCTGAATCCAGACTTCCGAAAACGGCCAACTGCACAGGCTGTTCTGAATCATCGGTTCATGACGGTTGGCAGCCTTTGAGACTTTGGATCGAAGCATTTGGTTTGTTGTTGTGTATATCGAAGGATAAATGTACATGGAACGTACATCAAATGATTGAAATTTATTTGCAGACATATATAGTTGATGTTGTTTTGCAACAAGAATAATGTTGAATTCCTTGTCTTGGTGTTATGTGTTGCCAAACAAATACACCCGAACCGTAAAACAGTCATCGCCAAAACGGATACCATATACCAAAACAACCCATAATACTCTCCTCAAAAGATCTACGGGTGGAAAAAACAAAAACGTGAAAAAACTGAAATTCACCCGAACCGTACAAATACCGAACTGAAAAACATACCAAATCGATAATACCAAAAAATTTAATAACCCAAACCGAACCAAAACCAAAAATTTGTATCAATATCACGCATATGTTAATTCAGTGAGATAGAATCGAACCAAATTAAATATATGATGTATAATATTATAAATTATTATGGTCATCCAATTAGTTGAGATTTAATCTTAACCATTGAATTGAACTCAACCCGCTCTCTTAACCTCAGCTCATTCTCTTCTGCTATGTGACAGTGATTCTATCTCTCTCTCTCGACTCCTCTTCGACTCTCTTTCTTGCTTGAGACTCGACTCCAGCTGCACCACACACTGGCACTCTCTGGGGAGACTCCTCTCCCACTCTCTTGTGAGACTTAACCTACTCTCTCACTTTTTAGTGTAGATAGTATCGCTTGTTAAAATAATACTAATAATAAATAAATAAAATGTTTTAATGAGAAATAATGCCGCGAGACTTGCATACATGGGCCAGTCAAATAACTCAAGAATCCACTTAGGCCCAATACATTTTTTGACGAGGACGGATCCGGTCAAAAACAAAAGTTACTACCTGCCCTAAAATTAAAATCCAATCCCAAAATTAAACGACCAAACGCCGGGTGAGGGAGAGAGAGATGCAAAAGAGGGAGCAAAACAAGTCTAGTGGCGGAGGTGGCGGAGCCTCGCAGCCGCCGGCGAAGAGAGGCCGCCCATTTGGCAGCGGCGGAAACAGCGCCGCAGCTGCTGCCGCTTCCACCGACGACACGGCAGCTCTGTCGACTCTCCTTGGTCCTTCCCTTCACGTCCACAGTTCCTTCGCCGGTCAGTTTATCAAAACCCTACTTCACATCTCAATCTGAAATTCTCGAAATTTTCAATTTTTCCATGAAGTGTTAGATGTATGCAATTATTAATCCTGGGGTTGATACAAATTGCCGAATAATAAATGAAAAGAAATCAAAGTGAAGTAACAATTATCAGAACTTTTACTGAGCTAGGTGGGCTGTAGTAATGCTAATAACGGTACCGGTTTTGGTAGGAAAGCTCCTTTTTCGAGCATTGTGGAGTCGATGTTCTTACCAATTCATATTACCTGTATTGCAGATCAGAACAATAAAAGGATAGTCCTGGCTCTTCAAAGCGGCTTGAAGAGTGAGCTGACATGGGCGTTGAACACTCTCACATTACTCTCTTTTAAAGAAAAAGATGACATGCGCAAAGACGCAACCCCTCTTGCCAAGATTCCTGGGTTGCTTGATGCTCTCCTCAGCGTTGTACGTCTTGAACTCTTTCGCTTCCTGATTTATATAATTTTGTTTTTACGCTCAAGTTTTAGGTAGCTCTCAGTTGGTCATTTTGCATTTCAAATTCAATAGTATTATTATTTTAATAACACGCTCACAAATGAGAGCAGATGAACAATTGGTTGTGGAATAGCATTCCCCAGGTTGTGAACTATCTTGTTCCAGCCAGTATCTATTGACATTTGACCCCATGTTGGCGGGATTCTGTCAATAACAGGTTGATGATTGGCGTGATATAGCCCTTCCAAAAGAACATGTAAAGGCCCCCAGAGTAAGAACTTTGGGTGCAAATTTGGTTGTAACAGGGTTTGGAAATGAGTACGAGGCATTGGGTTCAAATGGCAATGTCCCGCATCCTGGGTAAGCTCTATAGATATATAGTAATTTCATGAGTGAATTTGTGGTTTGAGTGTCTGAAATTGTTTTTGATACGATGAACTGATTGTGGGAAAATATTCATGTGGCAGCTTGGGATCCGGTACTCAAGAAGCATTAGTGCTGAGTGCTGTGACCAAACTCCGTGCTTCTTCGGAGTGGTGGCATGATGAAGATGGTCTGTTTAACCTAGATGAAGAAGGTCGAGCAGAAAGGCAGCAGTGTGCTGTTGCTGCTTCAAATATCATTCGCAACTTCTCTTTCATGCCAGAAAATGAAGTCATTATGGCCCAACATCGCCATTGTCTGGAAACAGTGTTCCAGTGCATAGAAGATTATGTCTCAGGTGAGAAGTGTTATCATTGAAATCATTATTTATTTCTTGACTGCAGTCTGTCTGCAGTGTATAATTTATTGTCTCAACTCTAAAATTCTTTTTCCTGTATAATTGTCTATGTATGTGAAATAAATGTTTAAAAAGATTTCATGTAACATCCAGTTTCAAACTCTATGGTGGTGATGTCTTCTTTTAGTTCAGTTGTTAAAGATGTGCAGATCGTATATACTTTCCAATTTCAAATCTTGTAGTTTATAGATAGGCTTATTTTAGTATTTTACTGGCAGTAAATCTTGTAGACTTAATTGGTTTGGAACTTTTCTTCTTGTATGCTTCTTTCATGATTGAGCTTCATACCTTTTCCTATTGGAAATCCTTTTCAGAACAAAGAAAATAGTAACCTTCCAGTTTGCTTTTCTGGTTAGAATTTTAGTGTAAATGACTCCAGTGCTTCCTTTGTTAACAGAGGATGAGGAACTTGTGACAAATTCTCTTGAGACACTTGTGAATTTGGCTCCGTTGCTTGACCTTGGAATTTTCAGCTCATCAAAGCCATCCTACATAAAGATAACGTGAGAATTGTGATCTTCTTTTTCGAGCTTACGCTCTCTTTGTTATCCATCTGTTTGATAAATTAATTGATTTTCTATCAAACAGAGGAAAACGTGCAGTTCAAGCCATCATGGGGATGCTGGGGTCTGTAGTCAAAACCTGGCATTGTGCTGCAGCTGAGTTACTTGGGCGTTTGGTCATAAACCCTGATAATGAACCGTTCCTTCTTCCCTTTGTTCCACAGGTTAATATTCAGAAATTCCTCTGTTACAAAAGTGTTTTGACATTTTTGAAATATTGTATCTTTGTAATGACGCTCTGTGAACACTGCAGATACACAAGAGATTGGTTGATCTTATGAGCTTACCATCGGTAGATGCACAAACAGTGCATGGGGCCCAAGCGGCTGCAGTTGGTGCACTCTACAACCTCGCTGAAGTGAATATGGACTGCAGGCTAAAACTTGCTAGTGAGCGATGGTAAGGGCTCTTCCGCTAAAAAAAATCCCAAATACTGAATCATTTCATTTGATCAGCAGTTTGAAATCAAAATATCGCTGAGATGACATTTCTTTCGGAACAATTTCAGGGCCATTGATCGATTGTTAAAAGTCATCAAGCAACCCCATCCAGTTCCTGAAGTTTGCAGGAAAGCTGCGATGATATTGGAAAGCCTTGTGTCTGAACCACAGAACCGAGCGTTGCTGCTAGCTTATGAGAATGCATTTGCTGAGATAGTATTCTCAGATGCCAGGTATTCTGATACCTTTGCCAGGATTTTGTATGAAGTGACGTCTAGACCTAACCACAAAGTGGCAGCAGCCCGTGGTGTTTGGGGCATGTAACTAATAATTGTGTCCTCTGATGAATTTTCTCTGTATAAAAAGTATTGGATTGTTCGCCTGCTGACAGGTAAGTCTAGGATCTAATGTTTGTAGCAGTTGTCTTAAGAAAATTTAGTCAGATCCTTAAGTGGTACTCCCCTTCAAATACTCCATTGCGTAATTTGCAAAAATTTTTTTTTAATGAGAAACTAAACTGTTGTTCTGTGTAGAGATGTTTCGGTTCTGATTCTGTTGTATACTCTTTAGAACGTGTCTGATACCATGCACTCTATTCGGTTGCTTGTTTTCAGTCGACCTTGTTAGATTGAGACTTTTGTTCGAATTCGTAGAGTTTGCAACTTGATAGGAATTTTGAAATTTCGTGATGAGCATTTTGCCCTGTTCATTTCTGTGCTGGGATAGAACAACTTTTGAGACTAGATTTTGGCCCACTAATCAGTTGTAGTGATGTTTAATTATACGCAACAGCCAACGTTGCGATAGAATTACATTTAAATAAATCATCGTACAGAAACACAATTAAATCACACAATATGCCTCCCCAAAATATACGAGGTTTAGTTAAGAAGCAACGGCTGACACTTTAGGCACCTCTACAGGAAACTCATGAATCTCATCAATCCAAGGGTTCTTCTCCTGAGCTGGTTTAACAGTCCTCAACGCCTTCCACACCGCGCTGTTGCACTTGAACCCTGACCCGAACGCAATTTGCCACATCCTGTCTCCCTTTCGGACTCTTCCCTTGGCCTCAGAGTAAGCCAGCTCGTACCACAATGAGCTGCTTGAAGTGTTCCCAAACCTATAGAGAGTCATCCTCGATGGCTCCATGTGCCAGTCGCTGAGCTCAAGGTTCTTCTCGATCTCATCCAGCACCGCTCTCCCTCCGGCGTGAATGCAGAAGTGCTCAAACGCCAGCTTGAAATCCGGGATGTAGGGTTTGATGTTCTTCATCTTGAACACCTTTCTTGCCACCAAAGTAGCAAAAAACAGGAGTTGTTCTGACATGGGGAGGACTATTGGACCAAGTGTGGTGATGTTGGTTTTTAGGGCTTCACCAGCTACAGCCATCAAGTCCTTCGAGAGAGCAACGCCGACTCTTTTCGTGTCGTCCTCCTTTTGGAATACGCAATTATATGCCCTGTCGTCTGCACCCTTGTGCGTGCGGACCGCGTGCATGAGCTGGTACTTTGAGCGGCGGTGGTCAGAGGAGCGGTTGGAGAGGAGGATGGCCGCGCCGCCCATTCGAAAGAGGCAGTTGGAGAGAAGCATAGAGCGGTCATTGCCAAAGTACCAATTGAGAGTGATGTTCTCCATGCTTACCACTAGGGCATAAGAGTTATGGTGCACCTGTTACATTAGTACAAATTCAGAAATGATTTTACCCAATTTAGGGTCTTAATAAAACAAAGCCAATTTATTTCATGATCAACATGATGATACCCTACTTTTAAATTGATGCTCGTGGTGAAGAAGTTATTAACTGTAACTTGTGGTGAGTTCATAATAATAATCCTACTCCGTTATCAATTGCAGACATTAAATTTGATATATTTATTGTGCCCGATGGGGACAGAAAACGTCCTTTTAAAGACATCCCACATAATTAACCAGCTGGACATGTGGAAATGCTGTTAACTAGTAAAGTAGTCTCGCAATTGGTGTATAGCATTTATTGGGCATACGTATTCACCAATCACATTTATGTCACATATTTACTTCTCACGTCTCTTTATTTATGGTGAAAGGGTAATATATCTATACAAGTCAGGTGCGCATATGCATTTTGAATATAATTAACCACGTCAGAGTTAAAAAAATAAAATAAAATAACTCAGAAATACTTTTGTAGGAAGCATTTAAACATTTTTTTTTATGTTTATAGTCGGTTTATTATAAATTTGTTTGAAATTTTTATTGAAAATTCAAGTACTTCATAAAGAAGCATTTGACAAGTGTTTTTCTATAATCTATAACACTTTTAGCATTTGTGTCAAAACAGTCGAAAGCGTTTTTTAGACATTCCATAAACAATCCCACACGTGTTTAATAGCACTTTTCTTAAACTTATGATCGTTATCGATTACAGGTTATATGTATGTAAAAGGTATATAAAGATGATTTAGTAATATTTTATTTATAACCTAGTGCACTAATGTGAATTCGTCATCATGCATGTATAAAACACAATTATCCATATTAGGTGATAATTAAGATAAATAGTGTACAATTAACTAAAAATTAGATATAAAAAGGAAGTAAAAATTAGGAATTAGTAAAAAACCTGGAGAAGCTGCTTTGCAAGGTCAATAGAAATGAGACCAGCACTGCAACCCATCCCACCAAGGTTGTAGCTCACAACGTTCCCCCTAAGCTTGTAGTGATTCACAACCATGGACGACAAAGACGGCGTCGGATTGAACAAGCTGCAGTTCACCACCAGAATTCCAATATCCTTAGCCTTCACCCCAGTCTTCTCCAGCAACTCGTCGATCGCTCCAAACATCACCATCTCCGCCTCCTTCCTCGCCTCCACCATGCACGGGTTCGGTGGGACCCGCATCACGGCTTCAGGCATGTACGTATTCTGCCCGAGGCCAGACCTCTCGAGAATCTTCTGCTGAAAAGCCAAGTTCTCGTCGTAGAAGCTGCCCGTCAGCTTCGACCTCTCCATGAACATCTCACGTGTGCACATACGGGCCGGCTCGGGCTTGTAGCATGCGAAGTTCACCAAGTATATTTTTCTAGGGCGGGTGATGAAGTATACGGTGGTTAGGAAAACCAAGAGGCCGGAGCACAAAGTGACCGAGACGAAGTTGAACTTGAGCTGCTGCCACAGGTGGAAGAAGTCGTCGGCTGTGAGCGTAGAGAGGTGGGCGGCGGCCGCGGCAAGGAGAGGGACTAGTAGGAGGTAGAGGGCGTTGGAGATTAAGTAGTGGTACCCTAGCTTGACATATTTGAGCTTCACCGATAAAAGAAAGTTAGGAAGCGCAGGTTTGCGACTTCCTGCTGACTCAGGTCCCAAGTTCAATTTCTCTCCCTGGTTCTGATTCTGCACCGCCATGTTACAGTCTCAGAAACAAGACACTAGTCAAACTCACAAAAGGGAAAGATTTTGAAACTTTTTCTATATGTATATATAATGTTTGATGGGGAGAGTTTAGAGAGGGAGGAGAGTTGTGTGGTGATTTTAAAGGGGAGGAGAGGTAGAAGGAGGTGATGGGAGGATGCAACTACCCCAACGAACTTTTAATTGTGAAACGCGGGGGCATTGAATTTTATTTGGGCTCAATTTTGGATTTCGCTAAATGAAAAAATATCATGTGTTACTTATTTTTAAAACAAAAGAGCTCAATTTTGAATTTCGTTAAATAAAAATTGTCACGTGTTACTTATTTTTAAAGAAAAATAAGTAATATGTTTTCTATCAGTAAGCCCAAATTGCCAAAGTTTGACCCCTTTCTTGGTGAGTATTGCTGATTTGCCATTTTGATACAGCAACACAATTGATTGGAAAACATGAGAAAAAAAGAATTTCAATCAATTGTTTATGATAATTAGTTTATCAGACTATGCTTTGGACATACTGAAAAATTTCTTATAGTATGCATATGCGATTCTTCCCACACTGCACTCCAGTGTACACCTCATGAGGCCACGTGTCAATTTATGGTATACTCAATAATTTCTCACTCGTTGGTGAACTACATAGCACTTCTCCTCCACAATCTTATTCGGAGTTTTTTTTTTTTTTGATATTTCTCTTGTTTATGTTGAATTTTTTTGGTGTGATCTTCAACTTCTGATTTTAACCAGCCAACAAGATCATTAAAATAGTGGTTACATATAATAAATTAAACATGGGTATAACTTACAATGAATAAATAAAACATTGCGTATATAAATACTTCTTTCTATAAATAATCACATGAAATCTACACGTGTATAAATACAAAAGATCTAAAAAATATGGGAATTATTATTAGTATTCCAAAAATCTCATTTGGCACTCTAAACTTTCTTTAATTAGAAAGAAAAATACATTTGTGAGGAGTGTAGAATGAGATTTTTAGAATGCTAATAACAATTCCTAAAAATATATATGGAAGAAAGAGAAGTTGAAGTGAAATGTGAAAGAGAAAGTACATGGAAGAGGTTTATAATTTTATTTGAGAACTGTTATTAGCACTCCAAAAATCTCAATTTGCACTCCTCACAAGTGTTATTTTCTTTCCAAATATAGAAAGTTTGGAGTGCCAAATGAGAATTTTAGAGTGCTAATAACAATTTCCTTTTATTTTTTATTTTCTAAATCAGATATATGTTATGATAACATGTGAGGGAGGGAAAAAAAGATAAAATTCAGATTGTGCAAAACTAAATTACTGTCCATAATTTATTTAGTCATAAGAGACCAAATTGTCTTTTTACCTATTTTGTTGACAAATAGAGTTTTGTTAATATGTAGTTTGAATATATGAAAGGACAATAAACTTAAATGTGGGTTACATCAAGGTATCTCCAAAGGAGATGTCAAAAATTTCACATCAGCAATAACAGTAAAAAAAGACAACACAGGTGTTTTCCAACCGAAATGTCAATTCCAATGTGGCATAACATGGTTGGCAGGAAGGGGGGTTATTGTCACATCCCGGCCCGGGGCGGATCACTTCCCGGGCTCGCTCCACCACCGTAGCACGATATTGTCCGCTTTGGGCCCCAACCACGCCCTCAAGGTTTTGTTTCTGGAAACTCACACGAGAACTTCCCGATGGATCACCCATTCTGGGAATGCTCTCGCGTGCTACTCGCTTAACTTCGGAGTTCCCATGGAACCCAAAGCCAGTGAGCTCCCAAAAGGCCTCGTGCTAGGTAGGGATGGGAATATACATTTAAGGATCACTCCCTTGGGCGATGTGGGATGTTACAATCCACTCCCCTCAGGGGCCCGACGTCCTCGTCGGCACACCACGACCAGGGTTAGGCTCTGATACCAAATTGTCACATCCCGGCCTGGGGTTGATCACTTCTTGGGCCCGCTTCACCACCGTAGCACGATATTGTCTGCTTTGGGCCCCGACCACGCCCTCACGGTTTTGTTTCTGGAAACTCACACGAGAACTTTCTGATGGGTCACCCATCCTGGGAATGCTCTCGCGCGCTACTTGTTTAACGTCAGAGTTCTCATGGAACTCGAAGCCAGTGAGCTCCCAAAAGGCCTCGTGCTAGGTAGGGATGGGAATATACATTTAAGGATCACTCCCCTGGGCGATGTGGGATGTTATAGTTATTGTCATATTTGACAGCAGCTTTAAATAATTTTTAATTAATTATTAAATGCTTGTTATTAATTTTTAGGAAATTTAGTAAAAAGTCAATAAAAACTCTACTAATGAACTATAAATCAATGGTCAATTTTTATTTTAGACCTAATCAATTTTGTTAATTAGGCATAGGTCAATAAGGAAAATTACATGGGGTTCAAGCCTATATAAATAGTTATAAAATTACTTTTTTGCCCCAACTTAAATCATAAAAAAGTCCATGATCATCTCTCCCAAAAAAACCTCTCTTTTCGTGAAGATGAACCCAATACTTATCAATGCAAGCCATGAATAAAGACTTGAAACCCCAGCAATAAAAACCTCTTCGATCGTAACACTAGGCATGAAAATCTAATCGCCGTCTTCTCATCAATCCACCATTGAATTTCATTAATTCATGGCTAATCTCATTGATTCTTGGTTGGACAGTCGGTTGTCAATCAAGTTCATAATATAAATGTGAGATGAAGAGGGGATGGTATTGTTGATTGAATTCACAAAGAGAGAGACGTGACGGAGGAAGGAGAAATAATGGAAAATTTGAAATCAGTTTTAATATATTTTCAATTTGGATCTTGTTTTTGGAATTTCCAAGTTGATTTTTTGGGTTAGAGGTTTAGGATGGAGGACGAAAGACAAACTGGATTTTGACATGTTTTAATTGAAGCCCATATCAGACACTGTATTGCAGTTTCTGTTATGAAGTTCTATACATTTAGACTCTATGAATGAAATTATGAGAAAGTCTGCTTTTGGTTATTTTTTCCTTAAGCATCAAAATGGTTATTGGACAAGGGCGGGGTTGGTTAGTTCCCAAGACATGGGAAACATATAAAACACCTTTATTCAGTGAATAAATATGTTATAGAAGATTAAATGTATGTCCAAGCCATCATTGAGATGAGAGCTTGTCCAATTAAGTGGATGAGCTTGCCAAGAGAGAGACGGTGAAATGAGAAAGCACAAAGTTTTATGTCTGCAATTCAAAACCAGGAAACGGACGTTGTTTTGCAGTGTTTGAATCCAAATGTAGGAGTCACGCAAAGTGTGAAGCGTAGGAGGCGTGTGAGTGATGAAACGAACACTGCAACACATTGTTTGAATTAAAATGTAAAAAACAAAACTAGGGATGCACTAAAATGCAATGTCTAAATCAAAATGTAGAAGAAAAAAAAATACAAAAAAAAAAAAAAAAAAACAAAACAAAACTAGGAAACGGACAACACAAGCAATGCCTAAAACTAAATATAAAAATAATGTAAAAAACAAAACTAGGAAACGGACACTGCATTGTAGTGTCTGAATCCAAATGTAAAAATCAAGAGTCACGCGAAGTGTGAAGCATATGAGGCTATGAGTGACAGAAAAAACGGAACCAGGAAACGAACACTAAAACATAACATCTGATTCTAAATTTTATTGGTATTGCATATACTTACCCGTGTTGAGTAAGTTGTATTGGTACTGGTTAATTTTATTTGGAAAAGTGTTTAATTCTATTAAATTTGGTGACCCTTGTTAGATTACTTTAAGGCTAATTTATGGAAGGACTATTATTTTCCTTTTTGTGTTTTTTAATTTTGCTCAAGGACTAGCAAAAACTAGGTTTGGTAGGTTTTTATATGTATTTTATTTCTCATATTTTCATGTCAATTATCTCTATGTTTTGTTAAGGAATTGGCCTATAAAGAATCTTATTATTTTATTTTCCTTAATTATAGCCAATCTACGCACTTAGTACATTTTTAAAGATAAATTGATTTTCCAAAGGAGTTTTTATGCAAGGACAATTATAAAAGGAAGTTAGGAGGCTAAGGGTCATTGTGTCTAAATTTCATTATTTCTATGAAGTTTTTTTGCTATAGTTTTACAAATCAATCTCATGGAAGTTTCCTATCAAAATTGCACATGTGAGAGAATGAATATTCGAAGGCTTTCCTGATTTTTCCTAGTGGCGTGCAATAATGTTTGGACAGCCAAGACATATAGCTAGAAGTTTTTTATTTTTCCAGAATTTTTCAAAAGCTGAATCGACCATAAATCAGACATGCTAGAAAGGCGACGAGTTTGCCAAGCCAAGAAAGATTCTTTCCTAGTTTGTGTCATTAATTGTTTAGGAATTTGTTTTGTTTTAGAAGAGTTTCTAACATATCTTTTAATGTTTTTTTAGTGTAGATAATGCTCCCTAAGCTCTCTTCCATATAGTACCATAATACCTTACCATTACCATACACCACAATTTGCAATAAGAGTTTAGGGATGTGCTTATCCATGGATTCCGGGTTCTATTACTTTTATTTTTATGCGTAACTAAGTTATTTTCTGAGGTTTATAATGAAGACATGACATGAATCTATTCGAATTACTTTGTTAATTGCTCTTTGATTATATGTCATGTTATACTCTTTAATCTTTGTGAATATTTTATTCTAGACTCAGATTTCAAATGACTAACCACCTTTAGAAATTTTGCATATAGACACTTAGATAAATCTATGAGGATGAGCAATTAATTAGGTTTATTTGGAACTAAGATTAAGAAGAGTAGATAAACTAGTGAGGATGACCAATATTAAGGTAGTCCTACTTGGTTAATACAATTCTTCTGTGCTTAATGAATTTTTATGCATTTAATTGTATGCTTAACCAATAAAATATAGTTCTCATGTAGAGATACACGAGTTGATGTCTGACCACAGATTAATCCATACCTTAGAAAGAATATCCTAAATTGGCATGGTAATTAGATAGTAGTTGGCTTTAGGAAAATGAAACAGGTTTGTTATGGGTAGATTCATAACCTTTGGCTTCATTTTTTTCTCAAAACCTTTATGTTGTGTGTTTATTTTATTTATTCGTCTTTTCCATTTCTTGTTAGTTTTAGCCATAATCAATTATTCAATTTAATCTATCCTTTGTTCGTTTAATTAAGTGTAGCATAATTAATTGGTTAAATTGGTGTTAAAGCAATTCATGTGAGATCGACTTGGTATTTGTATATTTTTACTGCAATTGATTTGTGCGCTTACAAGTTTAATTTGGCTTAAATTAATCTATTATTTAGGTTAGTTTAACTATACATCAGTACCAACTGTGAATGACCCTGACCATGATCATTCAAATTGTATATATGAAATCTTACATTGTTCGGATTCAAAAAAAAAAAATGATTATTAAAGTGAAATTGGATGTACATATGATCAGAGGCAGATTCTCTGCCCTTCCACTTCTCGTGCCCTCCCATACCCTTCTGTTTTGTGTGGTCACGGTTAAACCAGGTCAACATTTTATATTATTTTTTATTTTTATAGAGATAATAAGATAAAAAGGAATAGTTATATAAAATGTTGATATGACTTAACCATGACCATACAAACAAGAGGCCATAGAAAATGGGAGGGCAGGGAATCTGCCTCCCATATGGTCAGCTAAGGAGTTAAAAAGAGTGGTTTCACATAAAGAGATGTGTTAAGTAGTTTCTCTGCTAATTGTACTCAAGACTTTTGTGATAAGACCTCTCTCGTTTTGGTCTACTAATATGGGAGGCAATATTGATGCTAGATTAATTAGCGGCAAATTACACTGAACCACTAAAATACTCCTACTTTTCGTACACTTTTAAATGATTTTGAAATCCATGTGTTTTTTAAACTAAACATGATTGCTCTCATATAAAATTCATGTACTCTCAACATATATTATTGAAAATAAACATACTAAATAAATATTTAAGATCAAAAAAAGTTTAAAATTTTAAATAATTGCTGAATTTTTCACTATACTTTTTTTTTTTTAAATGTTGAATAATACACGTAAATATTTTACGTTTATATACTCATTAATAACTACGTCGGTACGTGGATCAAATTCAACAAATATAATAACTATACTCGTTAATGTAAATATGAATTTATCAATAAATATAAGGCTAGTCGTATACATACCATCATGTGTGAATAGGAGGATGCCCCGATGGCTTTGAGTTAGAAGGCTGGTGGCAGATACACGGAAGAAGTAATTGCGACGTTTGACCTTCCTATAAGTTATGTAGAATAAGATGCGGACCGAAGGCTCACTTCCAACAACACCGATATTGTAATGACCCAATTTCTTAATTCGGAAGATAATTATTATGGTAGGTTCAAAGAAATTAAACCCTAAGATTTATTTTTAAATTAATCACCCAATTCCTTTTCTTAGACAAATTTTCAACAAAAGATTAATCTCAGTTATTTTATGGCTGCATCTAACTTCTTCTTAGACTGCCTTGGATCAAGTCATTCGTAGTTCACCTTTCATTTTTAATCCATTTCCTAAAATATTCAAGTGGAGGAAATATTCAATACCATATTTAGCAATTGAACACTTCAAATGGATACCCAAAAACGAATTCAGAATATTGAAATCTACGTAAAAAGGCAGCATCGGCTCACTGGTCACGAGCCATCGCAGGTGGTGGTTTCCGGCGAACAGAAATCCAATTTTCCGACGAACTCCAAAAATTACCAAATTTTACAAATTGTAGAACACAACAAGGGAAACAACTTTCATACTTGGGCCGAAGTCCAATTTGGCTGGAAAGACGTCGGAAATTGCCTCGACTTGTCGGAAATCCAGTTTTTCGGACTAACTCTAAAAATTACCAAATTTTATAGACAGTTAGAGCTTAATGAGGGGATGAAGTTCAATTCAGCCGGGAAGCACTTGAAATTGGCCTTGCACCATCGAAAACCTTAGAAATGGTTGTTCTTGATTCAAAGCCAAAACGAACTCCGATGCTACAACCAATGCATGGGCCTTTCTCCTGGGATTAAGGGGAGTCTATTGGTGGTGGGAATCAACAGTAATCGTTGTCGGAATCACCGGAAAAAGGTGAAAACTGCCGGACAAACCTGAACTTTGTGGCTTCGATTTGTAAATTTGGGTTAGAAATTTAGAAATCTAACATCAAAGGGACGTTGGGCTTGCCAATAGCTTTTCATAGACACCAAGATCACCCAAAATGGAAGTCGGATGAGAGAGATACGGCTGGGTCGGATTAAAAAGTGAGTATATAGAGTACTCACTAGTGAATATCTAAGTATTATCATTTTTTTTTTTTGACAGGTTTACTCAACAAACTTTAACCATTTCATCTCTAATTTAATGCACAAAACTTCTCACCAAAAATCATCCAACCCAGAGACCAATTCCCGCTTGCTCTTGTAATTACGTGTTTAAAAAAAATAATATGGCAGCTGGGTAGGTATACGTGCGTACGTATGCATAAGAATTAGGGTTTGGGACATGCAAGCACATAAAGTTGGCCCTACTTTTGCCTATTTTTGTTTATGTTAGTGATGGTAGACAAGAAATTAACTAAAACTTGCACGAAATGATGATAATATTTTCTTCTTAATTTGGTTGTTTGTTGTGGCATTTTCTAGGCGAGTTCGGGTATATCTTGTTGTCTTATTCTTAGTGTTTAATTTCTGTCACAATCGGTGATGTTTTGTATCCAGGTTAACTTGATCGAGCTCATATGTTGTGGGGACCTAATGGCACCTCTTTTTACCTAAGAAGATGATCAAGATCATATATAGCTATATATTAGTCTACCTTTGCTTTCTCTCCATATAAGCATCGGTGTTCTTGAAAAGACTCTAATCTTATCATGGGACATAAATTTGGCAGCATGCACCGCCCTGAAGTGGCAGTTTAAACTATAAATGAGATTCATTCTGATAGAAACGATATTCCATCGTAAGTGGGAGGGAGATATTTTACTCTGGTAAATGAGGATTGGGTTAGACCATACAATGAGCTAGTCATTAACTTGGTATGGAATTACACGTAAATATATAATATGTCCTTGTCATTTATGCGAGTTAAACTTGATACATATAAGTTACAAATAAAAAGGTTTACCACTAGGTTGTAATACTAGAAACTAAGTGATGTTAGTGCCTATTATCGTATTAACTGACGATGAATCAATGAATATAAATTTCGAACTTTGCGTAGCACATAAATTAAATTACACTCATCTAACAATTATTAATATGATAGTAATGATCACCATCACTCTGAGCAAAAATACTCTCCATAAATATTCCCAAACCTTTAAGCTTTATTTATTTATTTTATGGAAGGCCTTCAGTGACATTCACACAACTAGCCCCTCTACGTATAAGCCAAACAGTATTACGGTCAAACTTGGACTAAACAATTTTAAATGTTTAGTTATGCCAGCCTTTAGACGTAAACCTTAAAATTCAAATCGATTTTTCTGTTTGTTGAGCAAACTTAGCTGGATACATACAAAGAATTGAAATATGTCTTATGCATAAAAAAATTATAATAAAACGTGACAAATTACAAAGTGATAAGTAGGCTTTGAGCACTTTTTTGAAAACTGAGCTCATAATAGAATCGTTAAATCTCGTGTTATACAAAGATCACGTAAAAACAAAACCGTCAACTCACGTTAGACATAAAGTACGATGCCCATGGTCTAATCGCATCACATATGCCATGATCCCATGACACCAGGTGAAGTAGATTCGTCAGTTCAATTACAAATCCATCCTTTTTACACATAGATATGAAAGAGTTTCAGCGCACCACGACAAAATTAAAATGAAAAAACTCCCCTAAGAGAAAAACCAAAACCAACGCAATCCTAGTGAGTTTATGAAAATTATTATATATAAAAAAATAAAATAAAAAATTAATCAAACTAGTAATATGTCACCGCTCCACATCCTTCGACCACCAAAAGAAAGCCATGGAACCATACCAGTTAAATACATATATAGTGGCATTAGCTTGTGAACCCCATGTCTTGCATCTCCAAACTCATATCAGGTGACAACTTAAGCCAAAACCTTATATTAGTTATGTGCATGTTGATAATAAATCCCCATTGATAGGAGGAGGAGTCTTGCATGTGCTTATAAGTAGTTTGGTTACTTTATATTACCAATTTGGTTTTAAGGTGGAGCCTCATTTGTATAGCATGTTGTTCTACGTGTGAAGCCTCATTTGTATTGTCCACGTATTAGGCACGTGAAGCCTAACGGTCACACATGCTCCGCGTCTGCCCATTTTTGTTGTCCACGTGTTAGACTCGAAAAGTCGCTACACTTGAGGGGCATGTTAAGAATGAATCCTACATTGATGGGAGGAGAGACCTTGCATGTTATAAGCAATTAGGCTACTATCCATATTACTAATAAGTTTTATGGTAGAACCTCAACTTTCTTTAGTGTGTCAGCCAAAAGATGTCAACTGCTTCGACAACTAAAGTTTCACGATAACCCTAAAAGTAAGAGGAATGAAAGAGAGAGAACGGACCAAGAAGGATTGCTAGCAACGCCAAGGCCAAAAGAAAGGCATGATGACAAATTTATTTTCTTCATTTTTTTCTCTCTAACCGGTTTGGATTATTTTCAAGTGGCATTCCAAAAGGACAGGAGAAAAATGTACTTAAACTCCTGGTTTCACAAATAACCTAACCAATGAGTTAGGTAGCTTGACCATGTATATTATATACTTTTAGGATTACATAACTTTTTAATTTCGGGAAGGAGTTAAGTGCCTAGCTAAACTAGTTAGTTATATTATAGGGAATTTCTACTAAATTCATGACCCATTCCTTTATCATTTATTTTAGAAGCAAAGCAATGTTCAACCAAACAAGGGTAATTTCCATTTCTTCGCGACGTACATTACCTATATATTCTACGACTCTAGGGATGTAAGGTTGTTGACCAAAATGGGATATATAGGAGTTTGCTTGCAGGGCAGAAAGACGATGACTTAATGTTTTCAAAAACTGTAGTTTACCTTCTTAGAAATGCTTAACCAAAACAGATAACGAAGTATACAAATAAACAAAGATCAAGGAGAGTTTAAGATGTTGATGAAGGAGGGTGAGAGAGAGAGAGAGAGAGAGGCTACCAACTGCACACATGTTTCTTAAACAGTACTAACAATTGGGCACACACAGTGTAAGTGCAAATTAAGAAAGTGTGGAACCAATTTTCCAGTACAATAACTTATCAACGTAAGAGAAATCGTGAATGTTTATTCTTTATTTGGTAAATGAAGTTATGAAGCTTATTTACTTATTTCCTAAAAGAGGTGGGTGATAACGCTAAGAACAAACTATGAAGAGGAAATTATGAAGAACTCAAGACAACTTTAAGAGAGAGAGACTGTAGAGAGAGAAACTGTATTATCATTATGACCAACTATTACATCATACATCCTTATAAATACAATGACACATAACTGACTTCTAGAGTTTCCAATACAATTGTGACACCTGGTAATGTAAAGCAATACTAATCTTTTATCCTAACATTCCCCCTCAATGTTATGCTGGGCATTGGCTAGCATAAGATTGTGACAATGAGAACTAAACAATGGAAAACAGAGACCCTTTGTAAGAATATCAGCAAACTGTTCGGATGAGTTAACAAACTGCAACATAATGGTGCCTTGCTGCACTCGTTCCCTCACAAAATGACAGTCGATTTCTATGTGTTTAGCTTTAGAATGGAGAATGGGATTGGTTGCTAAAGCCATGGCTGATATATTGTCACAATGAAGTAAAGGAGTTGTTGAAGGAGATAAAGACAGATCCTGGAGTAACTGCTGAATCCACACAACTTCAGCAGTGGTAGTTGCCATTGCGCGATATTCTGCCTCAGTTGAAGAACGACTAACTGTATGCTGTTTCTTGGAACTCCAGGAAATTGGATTATCACCTAAAAACACAACAAAACCAGTGGTTGATCGTCGATCATTGGGATCCCCAGCCCAATCAGCATCTGTGTAAGCTCTTATATCTAAAGTACCAGGTTGAAAACACAAACCAAGATGCATAGAACCTTTGAGATACCGCAGTATGCATTTGACAACAACAAAGTGACTGTCAAGAGGAGAATGCATAAACTGACATACCTGATTGACAGAATATGCTATATCAGGGCGAGTGAAAGTCAAATACTGTAAAGCCCCGACGATACTTCTATACAGACCGGGATCATGGAATGGAGGACTACCATGATTTAAGAGCTTTTGATTTGGATGACAAGGAGTGGTACAGGGCTTACTGTCAACCATATGTACCTTATGCAACAAGTCCCTGATATATTTGGACTGATGAATGAACAATCTCTGAGGTTGATACTCAATTTGCAGCCCAAGAAAGTAGTGGAGAACCCCTAAGTCCTTCATATCAAACTCCCTGGTTAATTGACTGATCATAGACTGAACATGTACATCATCATCACCACTGAGTATAATATCGTCAACATATAATAGCAACACAACAAGTGAAGAACCATCACGTTTAACATATAAGGAAGGATCAGCATAAGAGGATTTGAAGCCCAAACTGATAAGGAAGCTTGAGAACCTTGCATTCCACGCACGAGGGGCTTGTTTGAGGCCATACAAAGACCTTTCTAATTTGCAAACAAAATCTGGATGATCCTTGTCAATAAACCCTTGTGGTTGAGACATGTACACTTCTTCATCTAGAAAACCATGCAGAAACGCATTTTTGACATCTAACTGCTTAAGTTTCCAGCCCTTTGTTGCAGCCAATGATAGCAGTAACCTAACAGTAGTAGGCTTAACCACGGGGCTGAACGTTTCATAGTAATCAAGGCCGGCTTCTTGAGAAAATCCCTTGGCCACTAAACGAGCCTTATACCGAGCCACAGAACCATCAGGATTTCTTTTGACTTTATATATCCATTTGCAACCCACCAAGTTTTTATGACATGGGAGAGGAACAAGAGTCCAAGTTTGCTGTTTAATAAGAGCATCCATCTCTTCTGTCATTGCTTGTCGCCACTGAGATGATCGAGCAGCAATACTAAAGGACTGAGGTTCCTTGACATCATCATGAACAACAGCAGAAAAAACCTTCTTTTTGAAAATCCCTGACTTGGACCGTGTTTGCATAGGATGAGTATTAGAACTGACTACAGAAACATGTTGCAAAGCTGGAACTTGAGAACTTGTTACATCAGGATGAGACTCAGACAGCAACAATGAAGATCGTGAAGCAGAAGTGCCTCCAGTAGGACCAAGATCACCAGGTTGTTGAAAATCAGACTGAGTAACTGATGGGTGAGAAGATGATATGTGGGGAAATGGGATTGGAATAAATGGAGGATGATCAAAGGTAGTAGGAGGAGCTATTGAAACTGGAATTGATGCAGAAGATACAGTAGGACTGAAGGATGAAGAAGAGAGACCATATGTACTAGGGAAGACAGATTCATCAAACAAAACATGCCTAGAGACAATTAGTTTATTATCTCGGATAGCATAACAAATATACCCCTTATATTGAGCAGCATACCCCAAAAATATACACATAGTGGTCTTAGGATCAAGTTTAGTGGTTCTATAAGGTTTTAAGGAAGGGTAACAAGCACAACCAAAAACCCTCAAGTGATCAAGTGTAGGTGAGGATTTATGCAACACTTCAAATGGAGATTGCATGTTCAACACGGAAGTAGGTAGTCTATTAACAAGATATGTACTTGTGGCACATGCGTGAAACCAAAACTTAGATGACAGTGAGGCTTTTTGAAGTAATGTAACAGCAGTTTCAACAAGATGCCGATTTTTTCGTTCGGCTAAACCATTTTGCTCAGGGGTGTATGGACAAGATTTTTGATGAACAATGCCTTTGGTGGTGAGAAAGTTTTGAAATCGAGTACTAACATATTCCCTTCCCCCATCACTTTGCAAAACTTTGACAGTGGCAGAAAAATAATTTTGAATATAGGCATGAAACTGAACAAAGATCTCAAAGACAGCAGCTTTATTAGTCATGGGAAAAATCCATGTATATCGTGTACATTCGTCAATAAACGACACATAATAGCTATACCCTTCTATAGACTTGGTAGGAGACGGACCCCATACATCTGTGTGAATGACCTCAAGTGGAACAAAAGATTTGGAAGCCATTACAGGAAAAGGCAACTTGGTGAACTTGCCTTGGAGACAAGCAGTACAAGTGTGAGATGGGGAATTACAAGAGGGAGTAATAGCTGACTTACTAAGAGCTACATGTAAAACAGAATTGGTGGGATGACCCAATCGACAATGCCAAAGAGAATCATTTATTTTCTATCCAAGAAAAGCTGCAGGATTAGTCTTTGGTGGTTTGAGAAGTGGAAGAGGATAGACATCTTGGTTACTCAGTCCTTGATAGAGAACCTTGTTGGTGACCTTGTCCTGTATACACACAGAAAACTCATCAACAATACACCTACAATTGTTGTCTTTGCATAATTGATACATAGACAGTAAATGTTGTGACAATTGTGGAACATGTAACACAGATTTTAACTCAAGTGTATGAGAAGGAGTGGATAAGCTAGCTTGACCAATATGAGAAATTTGTAAACCTTCACCATTAGCACCGGTCACAGTTTCTGATGAAGCATATGGAGTAGCAGCTTGCAGATTTGACAAATCGGATGTCATATGATTAGTGGCTCCCGAGTCCAGCAACCAATACTCATGTGTGGGGGGTGATGGTGAGAAATTAGTGCGTGCAGTAAAAGCAGCCTGCGAATTATTGGGAGGAGACAGCATGTCATTAGGATACTGTGATGAAGACATCATAGGAGGATGCTGCACTTGAGGATGAGGCTGCAACTATGAAAAAGGCTAATATGAATGCTGCGGAAACATCATAGGAGATGAGGAGAAAGAAGGCATAGGCATAGATCCAGTATTGTTCCTGTCAAAGCAAGTGGCAGCTGTGTGTCCCTTTCTGTGGCAGATTTGACAGCCATTCTGAAAGCAGTTCAAAGCTACATGGCCCTTTTTATCACAGATTTGACAAATCAACAGTGGTTGAAAAGATTGTCCCGAAGCCATTTGAGATCCAGAATTCTAAAACTGAGACTGTGGCGGAAGAGAGGGTTGAACCGTTTCCCTTTGCCCTTGTTTCGATAGTTATTCCCCCTGAAATTGTTGTAAGTTCCAGAACCAGTCTGAGAAACAAAAGCAACAGGACCATTGGGAGATGGAAATGGCAATTGTTGAAACTGAGCCATTGGTGAAAAAGAAGAACCACCAGTATATGAACCAGTATGAGAACCCAGATCACAGTTTCCAGTATATGGACGAGAATTGGAATTGGAAGATCCACCAGTTTCATAAGTGGTGTGAGAAGCATTAGCAAACATAGCTGCCATTAAATGTGGTTGTTTAAGACCTTCTTCCAAAGTAGACTCTTCTGCCTTCAACTGAGACCGAAGTTCCTTCAAAGAGACCAAACTTTCTCTGCCCCGAATCACAGACTTAATGGTATTGTATTCCGTAGGTAATCCTCTTAAAGCCACAATCACAATATCTTCATCAGAAATCACAGCACCAGCAATAGCTAACTGATCCCTACATTCTTTAATCCTCTGCAAGTAAGCATCAATTGACTCTGACCCTTTCTTAATGTTCTGCAGATCAATCTTCATTTGAACAATACTAGTACGAGTCATATGAGCAAATCTTTCTTTCAAATGATTCCACATATCACTGGAGCTGTGACATCCAATAACACAAGATAAAGCAGCAGTAGATAGTGTGGCAGTTATCAAGGTCATAAGAGCTTTATCATGAATATGCCAAACTTGATAGGCATCAGTCGGTGGAGAATTATTTACAATCGACTCATCATCAGACTCCAACTCAGGATATTTCTGAGGACAAGGAATGATTCCATCAAGAAATCCCATAATTCCATTCCCTTCTAGTAACAAAGAAATCTGGAAATTCCAAGTAACATAATTGGAATCATCCAATTTCACAGTCACCGTGTTTCCAACACTAGGTATAAGCGACGAAATTGGAGATTGAGTGAGGGCTAATTGTGCAGCCGTAACCATACTGAAAGAACAGGAATCAATAGATCAAGAAAGCAACAGAGAAAGCACCTCAAGAATCACACAGCAACAGAGAAACACCTCAAGAATCACGCAGCAAGAGGTACCACAAAGCAATAATTTTGATAGACAAAATCTTGCAAATATCAATACTAAGAAATCGAAAGAAAACACCTCACGATGATCACGACGGCAGCTGCAAAGATCTACGAACAAGTCAGCCGTTGATGACTACAAAACGAACAACCAACAAGAAGAAACTCCACCGACTAAGAACACCAGACTGTACGAATCACGGCACAGCAGCAGTTGCACAGATCGACGAACAGATCAACAGTCTCCAATGGCAGAACGAACAACCGACAAGAAGAAATGCCACCGACCTAGGGTTTGAGAAATCAACACTTCTCTGAAATTGCGAACAACCAGCAAGGATCCGATGTCAGTCACCGGAACAACCACGACAACTACAACTACGACGATGACGACGACGACGAGCGGAAGCACAGGAATCGTTAATCACAGGTGTTAACCATGGCTGGCTCTGATACCATGATAACGCTAAGAACAAACTATGAAGAGGAAATTATGAAGAACTCAAGACAACTTTAAGAGAGAGAGACTGTAGAGAGAGAAACTGTATTATCATTATGACCAACTATTACATCATACATCCTTATAAATACAATGACACATAACTGACTTCTAGAGTTTCCAATACAATTGTGACACCTGGCAATGTAAAGCAATACTAATCTTTTATCCTAACAGTGGGGAGTTGATTTTTTTTCTTTGTGATAAGAGAGAGGTTTTCTTAATAATTAGTATAGATAACAGGTAGAAGTTTTCAAAACAAGTGATGGCATGCGCAAAATAAACAATGGATAATTTAAGGATAATTTTTTAACTGTCATACGAACTTGTACACTTTTTTGAATTTGTCATATGAATTAAAATTTTAAGTGATTTGTATTTCATTCTAGCAGCATTATGTTTTCCATCCAAAATACTTGCACATGTCCTGTGTTTGGGTTATTTCGAACATTTGACCTCATTTTCATTTTACTTCATTGTTTACCATGAGCAATAACTTTGTAAAAACAATGTAACTCTGATGTTTCAATCGTTTTAGAGGACAACTATACTTCAAGAACATGTGATATATATTTGAAGACTATATTGTTGGATAGAAACTCAGTCAAAAATATTTGTATTATGTCTTTATACTAAGTTTCGTTTTTGTTTTAGAATAAAAAATATTTTCCCATTACATAATCATTTATATTTTTAGTTTGTAGAAACCTTATATTTTTGTTTTGGCCAAGCCAACCTTTTAGAAGGGGAGTGAAGAGTTGATGTCCTAAATATCCCAAAACACAATTCATATGCAGGATGAAAAAGCTAATGGAGTTAATGACATATAATAAATTTATGATTTCAGAAATTTGATATGATGAATTGCTTAAGATTTTAGTTCATATGACAAATTGATAAAATTATATAAATTCATATAACATTTAAAATTTTCCCCAATCCTTAAATGTAAGCAATTATTCCTCTTTAAATGACGATGTGACCGTATTTTATTAGATAAACATATTTGAGACCATTCATTCACTTTGAAGATCAATATCTTCATATGTGTCAAGAAATCATCTTTAAGAAATGAGTAAATTGTAGCAATAGTCCCTCAATTTTAATCAAATTGGAGCAATGGTCCCTCAAATAAAAATTCATTATCATTAGTCCCTTAACTCATCAAAATATGTAGCTATGGTTCTTTTCGTCAACTTCGTTAGAATTTTGTCAAAATAAGTTATGTTGGAAGGACCATTGCTATAATTGGGGTCCCTCAACTCATCAAAACATGTAGCTATGGTCATTTTCGTCAATTTCGTCAGAATTTTGTCAAAATGAGTTATGCTGGAAGGACCATTGCTACAATTGGGTTAAAGTTGAAGGACCATTGCTCTAATTGGGGTTAAAGTTGAGGGACCATTTCTCCAGTTGGATTAAAATTGAGGGACCAATGGTAATGAATTTTTAGTTGAGGGACCATAGCTGCACGTTTTGATGAGTTGAGGGACCAATGGTAATGGATTTTTAGTTGAGGGACCATTGCTCCAATTGAGTTAAAGTTAAGGGATCATTGCTACAATTTACTCTTAAGAAATTAATTAATTACAAGTAATTAATTATAAGGGTAAATTTGTCTTTAAGATTTTTTTTTTTTTTTATATGAAATTTGGCTAAAAAGGATTATCTATAAGAAAACTAAAACATCAAGGGATGTTAATGTACTGTCTCAAACATGATGGGGTTTGTGAAAACTCAATAAACCTCAGGAAGTTTTAATGTAATTAACCTGTAAGGAGCCTGTTGCTCAAGTAGTTAAACTCGATAAACCTCAGGAAGTGTTATTGTAATTAACCCGTAAGGAGCTTGTTGCTCAAATAGTTAAGAGTAATTTTTAATAAACGATAGCGTTAGTAAGTTAAATTATTAGCTGTTGAGAGAGAGAGAGATTGGTAGGGATCAAACTTGTAACAGGGTGCATATATATAATTTTTTCGTCACTATGATAAATCACCATATGCAAGTGATTAAGAGCATTTACTTACCGTCAAATTTCTAGGCATTCCTACAAGGGGTGGGCAAATGGGTCTAAGAACCGCGGGATAAAGCGGGTCCAGTTAGTTTGGGGCAGGTACGTGGCGGGTACAAATTTTGTAAACTCCAAACAGGGGTGGGCAAATTTATGAAAAAATGACCCCTAGCCGAATCGTTGGTACCGTCCATTATATAGTAATACTCTTCACCTTTGATTTATAACACATCTCTTACTCTCGGTCTCTCCTTTCTCGAATTTGCAACTCGAGCATCGATCTTGAGGTCTCTTTAGGGACTTCACCTACCACCGTTCTTCGCCATCGTGACTTCAGCTTCACTCGTCGGTCCATACACGATGTTCGCCACAAGGACGCCAATAGGGTTTTGGCAAAGATGATCAAGGACGAGGACATCATTGCCTCCCTCGATGGCCTCATGAAGAAGGAGATCAGCGTCTTCACGACTAGGAGAAAAATTTCGCGTCTTCACGACTAGGAGAAAAATTTCGAAGCTTACCCAGTTATGGAGGTTGACGTGTGTCTGCCACTCGAGGTCTTCCATTGGTGCTATATTTCTGGTTTGTTTTTTGATTTCGAGTTGTTTGTGGGGGATTCTAAGTAAAAAATAAATAAAAAAAGATCCAGAAAGGGAATTTGTTATTTTTCCATGCATGCCATCACTGTTTTGGATTTTGATCTATTAGGTTGTTATATTGTAAAGCAATCTTGGGAAATTAGTCATCTGGATTGTCTAAATTTCAATTTTTTTTTTATTAAAGTTAGTTACTATGAAGGTTTTTCATGAGGAGATTGACTTGGTGTGTATTGTGTAAATTGTGATTGGGTTTTGAGATTTCGGTGAATTGGTTGTACTAGGAAATTTGAAAGGGAAGGAATAGGAAATGTACCCACGAGCCCCCTAGGAATCGGCCCGTTGAAACAAACCGGATTAGGTCCGGTTCTTATTTCAATTTTTGCATGATCCGCCCCATCCCGCCCTGCTGTATTTTCAAAAGGGTCCAGAATATTTAGTCATCCAAAGCAGAGTAAAACGCACTTAGTATCACGGTCAAATGCTGTTTCTTTTTATTTGTAAGTGAAAGGTAGATTCGACGGGAGTAAAAAGAGAGACAATTGATGAATGTTTTAATAAGAGTGACAATTGATGCACTAAATTTTCCAACTCTATCCTGGTATAATCCCAAACAGAGTTGAAGTACATTTGTTCTTCTGATCTGGTAACCAAAATTTTTTAGCCTTACATCATTCCCGGAATAATAGAAGTCGATGATTTCGAATAACGTTCAAGGAGTGACAAAACCCTGGTAGCCTTCCCCCTATGGCGGCCATCCTCATGAATGTTCCTGCTAGTTAGTCCAGCAAGACTTAATCTAGCTGCTGATCCATACACCTCAACCATTTCCTTCGACATGAAAACCTTTTCGAGAAGACTCAATGCGTCTTCTTGCAGAGAATCCGTTCCCCAAGACAATATCTCCAACGTCGGATTTATGGCATCAGCGTCATGCAAGACACTGGCTCCTCTTTGAGGAGAGGTTTCGAGAACCAATGTCGAAAGAGTTTGAATTGCTTCGATGGCAGTTTCATAGACCTCTCCCGATAAGAGCCTTACCAAGTCAGGCAAAGCTTTCGCTTCCAAAAGACAGAATGTGGAAGTCACACTGCAGATACCACCGTGTGCTGAGCATGGTGGAGTGCCGGATGGCTTGAAACATGACCAGCAGCCGGAGGGTTTGGAGACCATGGTGAGCTTTGGAGTGCTTGTGGAAAGATTACCAATCAGAGCTGCAGCCCTCGCCTTTGCAGTCACTGAGCTGGACCTGAGAAAGTTTACGAGCAAAGGGTATGCTCCTCCTTCAACCAGCTTACGCTGCGATTCCAGGTTTGTGGGATCCGTAAACCTGAAAAGAGCACTTAGAGCATTTTCTTTTGCCTTCATAGTCCCTGTTCTTAAAATGTTTATGATTGCAGTATGTCCATCCAGTTCGATTAACTTCTTAGTTATTAATCTTTCGGATTTTGGCAGATTTGCCAATAATCCAGCAGCAGCCATCTGTGCATCATCCTTGTCATCATTCTCAAGGAACCCCACTAAAGCCTCCAGCCTTCTTGGCTTGAGAAGGTATTCCACGACCCCCTCAGGCTCATGCTGTGAGAAGAGGAAAAGCAAATTTATGGCAATCTCTCGAATCTCCGAGTCAGAGTGATCAAGTAGAGGAAGGACTACAGATATGGCATTGGCAGTGAGAACAACCTTTTTTATCAGCCCTGCATCAAACTTGCAGATTCCAAGAAGTGAGAACAAGGCAGGCCTCCGGACATTGTAGGCCAAGTTGGGATTCTGTTGTAATTCAGTCAAACTGGTGACAATTGGCTCTAACTCTAGTTGACAACCATTTTCATCAACAAAGAATTTAGCCCCATCCGTATCAGATGTAAATTTCTCCAGGATTTCATAACATTTAACAGTAATGATTGAGCATACACGGGGAGTGAAAGCTAGCTTTAGAACAAGATTAACCCCACCAGAAGCAGCAATCAGTTCTTTGTTGGCACTGCAACCTGATAATTCAGCCAAGGCGGATAAGGACAATTGTTTTGATTCAATATTTCCAGACACCATTTCGAGCAAAGGAGGTATAATCCCTTCCTCACCAAGAAGCTTCAAATTTGAGTCTACCAATTCCATGTTAACTAGTGTTCTCACCATTGCTAACCTTGAAGTTTCCGGCCCTGAAAATTAGAATGATAAAATGCATCAGTAATCCATCGTTAAATGAAAAAAGGCAATTCAGAAAAACAGATTTATTACGTCCAAATCTTTTCTTTTTTTTATGTGATT
Source organism: Pyrus x bretschneideri (assembly GCF_019419815.1). Classification (NCBI taxonomy): domain Eukaryota; kingdom Viridiplantae; phylum Streptophyta; class Magnoliopsida; order Rosales; family Rosaceae; genus Pyrus; species Pyrus x bretschneideri. Next base: position 11,619,665 of record NW_025999798.1, read on the forward strand.
GAAGGAATAGAATATAAAGAAGATGTTATATAGGTCCTAGGAGATGAATCGTCTTACCTTGAACTATGCGATCAACAAGTGGCTTATACCAGCCAGATTTAGCTGCACAAGAAATGTTTTCCTCATCTATGTCGAAAAGATTCAGCAAGATTTTCTCTGCAATCTCAGCTGACTCCCTCACAGTTCCCTTTAAAAGGGTGTAGACAAGGAAAAGAATTGTACTGCATTGTTCAGAGAGTTTCCTGCATGCAGACACATTCCAACCAGTTCTGTCCTGCAACAATTCATATAGCAACTCAATTGCAGCCTTCGAGATGCTTGAGTCGCGGCCTAAGCAGGGAATGATGTGATCCCACCCCTGGGATTCAACCACTTTCTCCTAAACGAATTGATCAAAAAAGATTTAGAATACAGCAAAACATTTCATATATTTTCAGGCCGTAAAAGAGAACAATTCACAACTTTGTCCAACTCTGAAATAATAGATTGTATACTTCAAAAATCAGAAGAGTGGGAGGAAAAATTAGATGAATTAGAGGAAGGGCATTCGATTTCTAGTATTCTTTTTTATTTTCAGCTTTCACTTTCTTTTAGTTGTTTTCCATATATACAAGGAGTATCGAAGATGCTTACCTTGTTTCTTGCATGCCCTTCGACAATATCCTTTAAGGTGATCAAAATCTTCCTCTTCACTTCTCTGTTGTGAGAATTTCCGAGGATGGAGATTATAATATCGGTGAGTCCTTCAATGGCGATCCAGTCCTTGTTAATAGAATTCTCTGTCATAAGATCTTGCATTTGGCTTAAGGCCTCTAACATTGACGTCTCAACGCCTGATAACAACTTTGCCTTGGCAGATCGGATCTTGAGACAATAATTTAGCTCTCTCCACTCTTCTATTGATTGTCTCAGTGGGATGTTACACCTCCACGAAGTATCTTGAAGAACCTCAAGAGTTTCGGGGTCAGTTCTCTCGCCACTTTCAAACCAAGCTATGATAGCGGCTCTCTCACATGTAGTACCAGTGCAAAGACTGACTGGTTCAGCCATCACAGTTTTTCTAATACAGCATTTAAAAGGCTTAAGTGGTGGAATATATTCTTCACTCGGATCATACCCCTCTATGGCCTGCACCCGTTGCTTGTATTGCTTCTTGACTTCTTCATAATCCCTCGCAGCATCAGCTCGAGAGAGCAACTCAATAATCTGATCTAAGAAGAAAACTTCAGCTCTTTCTTTCCTGCTGGCAGCTTCTTCTTTCTCCTTTCGGAAATCTGCAAGCTCTTTGCTTATCTCCGAGGGCTCTAAAGGCACCCCAACTGCCATTGCTATTTCTGCAAGCATGTCGTTTGCAAAACCTGGGCCAAGGGTCTGATCATCAAGACCTTGTTTTAGCTTGTCGAAAACTTGGAGCTGAGACTGTGAAGCCTCAATTTCCACTCTTTGCATCTCATTCTGTAACCTATTCACCTGATCAGATATCCCCAATAAGACATCGTTGCTTGCAAGGGAGAGAGCAGCCAAAGACCTTCCAATATCCCTGGTAACGTCTTGTACCTCCTTGACAATGTGCCTGCACTTGACAAGCAAGTAGAAACGTGCTCGATTTTTGTACTTGTCAACCAGATTATTAGCCCTTTTAACATCTGTTTCGAGGGACCCCAAAGCAAGCCTTGCAGCTTGTGAATCATTCAATTCTTGATGCTGTAGTTCTTTCAAAACCGATCCAATGTCAAGCAAGTGGTTCGAAAGGACCTTGAAACTCTCCTTTTCGAGAACATCTTTCGCAGCGTTGGCTGTTTTAATGACCTGGTTCGTTAGCACAGCCAAGATGGTACCAATAGGTATAAGTTCCAACGCCATCGTTATACTCTACGCCAAATCCTTTATTCGAACAGAAACACGATCGCTTATGAGATGAAGGCTAAAACTACCGAAGCATACTTGTCCTGCACACGAAAAACACACAAAAATACCAAGAATTTGTACCAATCAACATTCTAGTTGCTCAAGGATAAGTTACTTTTTAAAGTTGAAAAATAAACTGCAATCCAAATCGCAACGAACAAGTCACACCTTTCCACACGGAAACCTTTGAATTTTGAAATTCTGCTAATCGAAAAAAATTTACAAGTTTAAGAGTTCAATCACAATGAAAGTGCCTGGTTAAAAAGCTGAGAAAATCAGAAAGAAATATCTCAGCTTTAGTTTTGGCCACTAATCCGTTGGCCGGAACATGTCAACGGAAGGAAAGTGGATAATCCAACTGGTCCAGAAGATGAACATTGTAACACTGGCAAACGAAATACTTTCAGTTTCAAACTGGTAAACGAAACAGTTATCAAACAGGTCGGGGTAACGAGAGAACTTGCATGTACTTATAACTAATTCGGATAGAAATAAGCAAGAAAAATAAGCACAAGTATATTAAAACATGAGAAACCCAGAAAAAGCAATGAGAATTAGGTACCTGCCACAAGAGAAGTGCATCATCATATTTTACACTTGGAAAAGTTGGGGTTAAAGCGATCAAAGATTTGCTCCGGTTGGAAAATAGCACTTGCTAATTTGCTATTGCCATTGCTATCAGTCTATTAGCCTATTGCTATCGCTGCAGGGGGAAGACTTAAGCAAGTCAAGGCTTCTTTCTGTGGCTGTCACTCACCATTTATTGAATATTGGTTATTAATTTTAAATTACTTAATTCAGACGCGGCGTGGAAAATTCAGAGTTTCTTTTGTGCTTTCTTTCTTGTTGTGTGCGTGTGCGTGGGTGTGTGTGTGTGTGTGTTTTTCCCAGGAAATTTGTGTTTTCGACTTGTAAACCACGGTTCATTTGACCGTGGAATTGTACGAAAGATCAGGAAATTTCCACGTACTTGAGGAAGGTTGTTGATCATGTCGTTGTTGATTTTATGCCATTGTAATTACAGATGTTATATAAAGGTGAGACAATAATACATGCAACTTACGTATGTAATTTAAAAAACAAAAGGTAAGAGTTTAGATCTGAATAGTTAAGAAAATTCACTTGTATATTCGAAATATTGAGTTTAAGTTCTTTCTCTTCCAATATCGCTTGTATAAAAAATAAAATAAAAATTGAAGTAAGAGTCAAACCATCCGTGTTTCGCACACAACGAAAATTTTCTTCTCTCCATAAACTTTCTGACATATCAAAGTTTAGCGTCAATTCTTGTGCTAATATTATGTCAAAAACATGAGGTGACATCGTATCTATAGAAAATGCCACTTTTGACCAAGCCTCTCTAGCAGGGCCGGAAATTTTAACTAAGAAAAAATTTATCGCGAACTGATGCTACACATCAATTCTTCAGCTGTCTTTTCATTTTAAAATTATTTCAGCACAAAGATATATATTTATATAGTTGGTTGAATTGGTCATAGATTTTTAAGCCATACGAGGCCCTGTTTTTGAAGCATTTGGCGTTGCTGTATCAAATTTTCCTTCTTTATTAAAAATACGCACGAAAAAGAACCTCGCGTGAAACTTAAGAAAGAAACACCATTTGCACTAAGAGCTGACTTTGTTATTGTAGTCCACAACAACTTATATAACCTATTGTAGTCCACAACATATATAACCTATATAAATTGTGTAACGTTAAAAATTTCGGGCCCTTAAAAATCGAGGGCTGTGCGGGTGCACCTCTTGCACTCCCTCAGGGCCGGCTCTGCCCCTAGCATTTGTCTTGAAATTATATTCTCTATTTTTCATCATTAATTTCTAGCCAAAAGCATTAAAGTTGTTTTTGCAAAGATTAGTGCAAAGATTGCCAGCACTCCCATTTCTGTGACGGCCATCAGTCCGGCGGACTTTCAGTTCATGAGTTGGCACAGGGAAAGAGTAGCTGCAGCACAAATTCAAAAGCCCAAATCCAATTAAGATGAAGAAGATTACTGGAGATATTTTCTTACGAATTATTTTATTTTATTTTTTTGGTTGAATTTTCTTATGAATTTTTGTTATAGCATCCATAACGGCCTCTGGTTTCCGGTTTAGCCCTTCAGATGGCCACCCGGCTAATTAGAAACCCAGAGGAATTAGCTCTTCAACTCCCTCAACCCCAATTTACAGGCCGGAGAAAGGTTTTCCCGGCGATTGTAGGGCATTTGAATGAAAAATGCAGCAATGGCTCGAGTTTGCAAGTCCACAAAAACAATTAATCCCAATGGATCAGAGCAGTAAAGCATGGAATCAACACAACAGTAAAGGAGAGACAAGTCCAACCATCTGAAACTACATTCAAGCACAACCTCAGCACAGTTAGTAGTACACGGGCATGGTGATACTTGGTCGATAACATCGCCAATAAACGAAATCAAATCATTGAAAGCAACAAGTAGTGGTTCCATTCCATTCATGCTCTTACGGTATTACATCACATCCCCAGTCACAAAGCTCATTCAAGTTTCATATTTTTCAAACCGAAACAGAGGAGGCCAAACCCCATCACCAACATTACAAGTTCATACGTGTATTCGAACAGCTAATCCACTTACTAACCCCTCTGCCTCGCCATTTATTTAAACACAAATCCAAATACAAATATAGCCTTTCTCTATAGCAGCAAGGCACTTACAAGTTACAACAGAGGCAGCAAAAGCCTCAACGGCCAGCCTTGTTCCGAGCTAGCTCTCGTGCCATCTCCCTCATTTCCTCCGGTGATGGAGGTCTCGGTGCCTCTGGTGGATATACTACATACGAATGCTGCACCCCATAACAACACAATTAAACCCATACATTGATTGCCTCTAAAACATGGTTAAATTAATAAACCCACGTGAAATTTCACCAAGCCTCTCGCTATATAATAAGTTCTAACTTAATCATTGTGAAATTTCAGATTTACTATCATCTCAACTTTGAATCCTTCAATTTATTCACACTACAACGTTATAATCCAATAAACCCAATTCAGATTTCAACCAGATTCTTTCGGTATCTAAAAATTATTCCAGTTTATACATCCAAAAAATTAAATTAATACAACATCAGTGTGTGTGTGTGTGTGTGTAAAGAGAAATAGAGAGATTACATTGCCCATGAATCTCTGGAGATTCTTGGAGTTGTTGGCGAAGGAGTACATAAGAACGATGGGGATGGAGACGTACAGGCCAAATTTTCCGATCTCCAGAAGTCCCTTCGAAGTTCCCACATTCGACATCTTCCCTGTTGGCTCAGGTATGAAGCTTCAGCTCACAAACCCTAGAAAATAATCGACCTTCGCAGAGAGAGAGAGGTTCAGGAGGTGAACGTGTGCGGATGAGGAATTGGATACGTGGGCGGTACTGTTTCTTGGTACCCGCCTGAGTCTGTGACATTGGGCCGGGCGGCGGGCTTTTGTAAGAAAATTATTAATGGGCTGCTCCAATGTTTCAATTTGGTTTTTATAGGTTCATTTGTCCAAATTTAACCTACCTAGTGAAACAATTGTTGTATTTTAACTTAAGTGCGTTACTTTTTTTCACGAAATAACAAGTGAGAGGCATGTTTTGCAACTCCAGAAGCCAATTTATCCTCCTATGCTTTAGGCTCACTGAAGAGAATTAACAATAGTCGCAAGGAACTTAAACTAAAGATACTGACTCGTTGAATATTTATTTACTAAACAAGACTGAGCTAAGCTAGTTCTAAAGCCAAAAGACAAAGGCGCAAGGAGAAACAAACAAGGGGAAAGTTACTTTTTGATCCATATAACTCGCTAGCCTTCGTGATCCTTCTCCTAATATGTCAATGATTGGGCATATTATCAAAGACACAACAACTTTGTTGGCTTCAGTCACTGGAGTTTCTTATACCCATGTTTGTCATCAAACCAATGGCCTTGCCCATCGCCTAGCACGTGCTGCCCTACCTTGTGGAATTAATTGTACCTAGGATGGGGCTCCACGGCACCTCATTTCAGACCTTCTATTTGAGAAGGCTAATATGTAACCGTGTTGTTGTCCATTTGGGCTTTTAATGAAATCTATCGATCTTTTCTCCAAAAAAAAAAGGGCAAGCCTTCCCATTGGTTTTTTGATTTCTTCGGATATGCGATTGATTAAGTCATTTTCTTCAAATTACAAGAATCCCAAGCTATAGGGGCCAAAATCAAAATGTTGCTTTTTTTATCTATTGATGGGGAATTCAAACTACGAATCTCTTCCGACGTTAGGAACAGTGATATCATTGTACTAATTAGAGCATCTTGTCACTTAGTACTACAGTCTAGTGGTATTCCTCTTCACTAGTAAGTGAAATGTCTTACGTTCGATTTTTGCCAAAGGCGAATTTAAAAAACATTATTGCTAATGATAGGAGCATATTTAGGCGACTTACTTAGCTTGTTTTCGTGCATCTATGTTGTTAATTCATAGTTGTTTTAGTAGTTTAAGCCATTTTCGTGTGTTTTTAGGTTCATATGGCTAAGGAAGCAAAAAGATGCATTTTGGAGCATTTTGGAGCAAAATTGGGCTTGGAATGGATAGCATATGATTGGAGCCAAAGTGTTGGACGAATTTGAAGGCCTTGTATTCATTTTGGACATAAAACAAAGGGCCTAGCCCATTCTCTCTTAAACCAACCCCAAGGCCATGCATTTCCTTCCAATTCCAAAGCCCACAATCACTTCAAAAGCCATGCAAAGAACCATCCATTCCATAAAAAACAATCCATCAATTCACATGCAAAATCACCATTAACACACATGCACCCAAACAAAGCCAACCTAGCTAACCCTACATGCATTCTTTATGCAACTCTTCATCATTCCACCATTCATTCTTTATTCCACAAACAAGTCACATGCATTTCCACCTTCCTACTTCATCATTTCACCACATTCTCCCTCTTTAACTCATTTCATTATTCATTCACTTTGCATTCATTCAATTCCACCCCACATGCACTCTTTATTCTTCATCATTGCAACCATGGCACATTTACACCAACAAAACAACTCCCATGCCATGGCCTACTCATATTCCCATTTCCTTTCCAACATCTCACATGCATTTCCACCTTCCTACTTCATCATTTCACCACATTCTCCCTCTTTAATTCCACATGCATTCACTTCATCATTACACCACCACTCATTCTTTAATTCCACATGCAATTCTTCATCATTCCTTCACACAAATGCTTAAACAAACATCCATATGTTCCCTCCACTCCTCCTATAAATACCCTTGCATTCCCATTCATTCAAATCATCTCATACACAACACACCACAAACACTTCCATCTTCTCCCTAGCCGTGAGTTTTTCTCCATTTCTTCCATTTCCATAATCCCCCAATCCATTCAACACACCAACAACATCCCTTAGTCCTTGTGCTACAACGAAGAGGAAGAGAAGAGGGCCTAAACGTTCATACAATTCACGTTTGAGTTGTTGGAATGTTTACGCGTTTCTTTGATTTCAATGTTTAAATTCAATTCTCTTTGTTTTGTAATATGAGAAGAGGAAGAGAAGAGTGCCTAAACGTTCATACAATTCAAGTTTGAGTTGTTGGAATGTTTAGGTGTTTCTTTGATTTCAAAGTTATGAGGAACTAAACCCTTTTTGGCTAGGGGTGATTTCAATACCATGATTATTTATGTAATATGAATTGATGAATTCCGGTTATGAACTCTTGATTCGTGAATGCAATTGGCTTAACTATTTGATGATTAACTTATTTGTGTTTGTTGATTAAGGGTCGACACTTAATTATCATGCATGAATATGTGGCTAAAGTTTAAGAAGGTTTCACATAATCGTTACTAACTTATACTTGAAAGTAGTGAAGGTCGCTTGTCACGATCGCGTTAAGTTTAATTCTTAGCATGAGTAACATGATGTCATAGTTGCAAGTGCTTTGTCAATGCTTATGGTTTTCATTATTCTTAATGATCTTCGATTGTATCTCTATTATGATGACATGTAGGGAACTTTTGAGAATGTTTTGGGTTGTCGAATGATGCCATCCAATCCAATAATATAAGGAAAATCTGAGGGTTAACTAGTGATGTCACGGTTAATTTGGGGCATTGTCGTTCATAATTCAATGAAGGAATAACTGGAAATTGATTCATATGCATAAATATCATGTGTGGAGAAAGAACCTCTAGCTAATTCACCAACCATCTTATTTCATCAATTACATTCTGTCTAGTTATTAACTTGTTTCGTTATTTCAATTTTCATCAAACCTCAATCCCCCTTTTGCTTTAATGTTCAATATAGTTAGAAATCAATTTAGTTTGTGTTTTTAAAGCATTTTGATTCTTTTGGTTTGTTTTATTGTTTTTACGCTTTAGTTTAAATTCTTCCAAATCCAATTCCCCCCTATTTCGTTGAAGTCTTAGTCTTAATCTTTCTTATTTTTAGTTTTGCTTTCTTCGAGCATTAAATAGTGTTTTATATTGTGTTTTTATGTTTTTAAGTTAATTTAGAAGGTTTTAGCAAGCCCTCCTAATCCCCGGTCTAGAACGATCCCTACTTATACTTATACTACAATTGACAAAAAGAGGGTTTAATTTGTGTGCGTATAAATCTCGCATCAGCTAACCCATTGTGAGGCTAAACCCACTCCCTTATTCTGGTGTAGATAATATTGTTTGTTAAAAAAAAAAATTAGAACATGAGGCTAATTTTTGTCCTGTGCAAAGTGATAAGGCAATTGCCTCATCGATTTTGCCTTATCCTTCGGAAAGCTAGTGTGTTCTTGTACCTGGTAATTAATCCCATGGCTGCAATGATTTTAACTTAGAAAATTATAAGCATGGGAGTCTTTGTATTAATCCTGCGTTGCATTGTTAATAACGTGATTAAGACTTGGGTTAGGGTTGTATTAAACTTGATAGAGATTTGCAAATCTAATGCTCTCGTTGCTGTGATCCAAATAAGCAAACTTCCAAGAATTTCATTGTTACAACTTACATTGCTTGGCTAGGGTTTAAACAATAATATATACCTATACCAATAATTTACAATATGTTGCAGTCTATTTTATCTGACAAGGTTAAAGAGGGTCGACATCAAGGAGAAGAGAGAGAGAGATGTGTTTGTAGGGAATGTGTGTTGTTATCCCTCCAACATTGTGCCTTTATTTATAATAGTAAAAGGAAAGAAGATATTCCTTCATCCCCAAGGAATACAATATACAATAAGAAATGATAACTATAATCAAATCTAATCTAGGGTTTACACAATCACACTTAAACTAGGAATGTTTACAACACTCCCCCTTGAGTGTGTAAATACTCAAGTAGATTTAGCATCATGTAGAAGTTGAGGAAGTTGACTCGTCGGCACTGATTCTAAGGAATAACACTTATTCTCGATAAGGTAGGAACTTGCATAAGTAGTATGTCTCACTAAAAAACCCTAAGGCTATGGCAAAAACCCGAGGAGGGACAAAATCCATAGTCTAAGGAAAAATGTGTGAGAAATGCAAAGTCAAAAGAAACGTCTACGGGGACGTCATCAGGGATATGACCAGCCCAAGGTGGGTGCCTTGTTAAAACCTAATTAGGTAGCAAAAACCCAGTGGGAAAAATGCTCCTAATCGTAGGGAAAAGGAGTACATTAAGATCAAGCAAGTATCTATAGGATACTCCCCCTGAGTTTGACACAATTCCAAAGAGAAATAGCAAAGTTATAACTCAGAAAGTTTACACATACCAATTCCATGAACAAGCTTCTGAAACGTCGCATTCGGCAGTGATTTGGTGAAGAGGTCAGCCAGATTGTCTTGTGAATGGATTTGCATGAATTCAATCTTCTGATGCTCTTGTTGTTGATGTGAAAAGAAGAACTTCAGCGCAATGTGTTTGGTGTTGTTTCCTTTGATGGAACCATTCTTGAGTTGTTCGATGCATGCTGCATTTTCTTCAAAGATCGTCGTCGAGACATCAACGGTGGCATAAAGATCATAGAAGCTTCGAATATGGTCCACTACTGCTCTTAACCAAAAGCATTCCCTAGTTGCTTCATGTAAGGTGAGAATTTCAACATGGTTAGACGAAGTGGCAACTAAGGTCTATTTAGTTGACCTCTAAGAGATTACGGTGCCTCCAACAGTAAAGACCTAACCCGTTTGAGAACGCGCCTTGTACGGATCAGATAAGTATCCTGTGTCGGCATAACCAACAAGATGAGAATCAACTCGAAGAGCATAGGGTGTGGCACCATTCGAGAATTCATAGGGATAGAACAAGCCCAAATCCGTAGTACCCTTAAGGTAACGGAAGATATCTTTCACGCCAATCTAGTGTTTACGTGTAGGTATTACTGTATCCTGCCAAAAGATTAACAGCAAAGGAGATGTCGGGTCTAGTGCATTGAGCTAAGTACAATAAAGCGCCTATTGCACTTAGGTAAGGAACTTCAGGCTCCAAAATTGCTTCATCATCCTTATTCGGACGGAAAGGATCTCATTTTGCATTTAGTGATTGAACGACCATAGAAGTACTCGAAGGCTTCACTTTATCCTCATTAAAATGGCACAACACCTTCTGGGTGTAGTTCGATTGATGTACTAGGATTTCATCTGAACAATGCTTTATCTCGAGACCAAGACAGTATTAAGTCTTACCTAGATCTTTCATCTCAAATTCTGACTTCAGGTGCGCGGCCGTTCTCGCGAGCTCTTCAATGTTCATGTCATCGACATATACTGCAACAATCACAAATCCAAAATGTGACTTTTTAATAAAAACACAAGGGTATAGTTCGTTGTTCACATATCCCTGACTAATCAAATACTCACTCAGGCGGTTATACCACATTCTTCCAGATTGTTTCAAATCGTAGAATGAATGCCTTAGCTGAATTGAGAGCATGTTCTGGGGTTTGGAAATATATGTAAGTCCTTCGGGAACTTTCATATAGATTTCCATATCAAAATCCCTATAAAGATACGCGGTTACTATATCCATCAGCTGCATATCAGTTTTTCGGAAACTACCAAACTGATAAGGTAGCAAAAGGTAATCACATCCATAATGGGTGAGTAGGTTTTGTCATAGTCAATCTCGGGACATTGTGAGAAGCCTTGTGCAACAAGACGAGCTTTGTAATGCATAATTTTGTTCTTCTCATTACACTTCTGAACGAAAACCCATTTGTAGCCAACAGGTTTCACATGTGAAGGAGTATGAGCTACAGGTCCAAACACTTTACATTTCGCAAACGAATCGAGTTCGACTTGGATTGCTTCTTTCCAATTTGACCAATCAGTTCTACGTTGACATTTATCAACGGAACACGGCTCAATGTCATCGCTCAACATGATCTCAGTAACTACTGCATATGCTAATGCATCGTCGACAATCATCTCATTTCTACGGCACACATCATTTAAGCTAGCATAATATACCGAAATCTCACGATTCTCGAGATAAGGATTCATCTCTTCAAGGACGTTTCTATAATCTAGAATTTCCTCATCAGTTAGAATGAGTAAGCGATAGTCGAATTCACGGTAGACTCTTCAGGACCTTGTGTCGTGGGTTTCCTCTTCCTAGGGTGTGAATCCTTTGAACCAAGGGGTCTGCCACGCTTTTGTGTAGGGGTAGATAATTGGTTAGCCGCTAATGTACGTGGATCACCAGAATTGGTGTCCTAGGCCTCCAAAAGGGAAGTTCGTCGTACATTTGGTACATCCATCTTTGCAGGCGTATTCACAGCTGGAATATGTGATCTTGTCCCACACGCTAGATCGGTGAAAGCATCTGGCATGCTCTGAGCTATACTCTAGAGATCTAATATGCAATGCACTTCAGTTTCAGACTGAGTGGTGCAGGGATCTAAATGAGACAAAGTGGGAGTCATCCACGATAATTCGCGTCGTTCTTTAGGAACGTTGACGCTTTTATCTCCCCTTAACGACGGGAAGACTGTTTCATAAAAGTGACAATCTGCGAAATGAGCAGTAAACAGATCGCTTGTCAAAGGTTCTAAGTAACGAATAATCGAAGGAGAATCATATCCGACATAGATTCTCATCCTTCGCTGAAGCCCCATTTTTGTACGTAAAGGCAGCGAGATCGGCACATATACCGCACAACCAAAAATGCACAGATGCGATATGTCGGGTTCGTATCCAGTAACCAACTGAAGAACACTAAATGGTTGTGTCATAACAGGCCTCAGGCAAACCAACTTTGCTGCGTGCAATATTGCATGGCTCCAAGCAGCGATCGGGAACTTGGTACGTATGACCAACGATCGAGCAATCATTTGTAAGCACTTAATGAAAGCTTATGTCAGGCCATTCTGGGTGTGAACATGGGGTACATAATGTTCAACTTCAACCCCAACTGACATGCAATAGTCATCAAAAGTTTTAGATGTGAATTTTCCAGTATTATTTAATCGAATAGATTTTTTCGAATAATCAGGGTGGTGAGCCCTGAGCTTGATAACCTGAGCCAACAGTTTGGAGAATGCATCGTGCCTTATGGACAACAAGCACACGTGTGACCAACATGTGGAAGTGTCAACCAAAACCATAAAGTATCTAAATGGTCCGCAGAAAGGGTGAATTGGTCCATAATGTCCTCCTGAATCCATTGTAGAAAAATAGGAGGATTCGAACGAATCTTGTCATAAGAAGGCTTAGTAATAAGCTTTCCTATTGAACATGTTTGTCATACAATTCCTTGGATCAAACCTAAGCTTCAAGTTAGTGGATGCTTGTGTGATGATTTAAGGATACGGCACATCGTTATTCGTCCAGGATGTTCCAAACGATCATGCTAAAGTGTAATTTCATACGTAGTCCCAGTAGTAGGCTTGGCCACATAGTGGCATTCTATGGGGCATATGGTCGTAGTATACAGACCACTTGAGATGCACTATATCTTTTCTAGAATACGCATCTGGCCATGTTCGTAGAAAGTTATGCACAGAAATTCAATTTCGTTTTCTACGTGGGTTTTAGCGACAACAACGTTCTTACGGAACGTGGAGAACAAAGTGCCTTAGAAATGGTCAAGATTGTACCATTGGACAACATTATACATGCCCTACTGTATCCTTTTATCAGGTTAGATGGGCTTGAGAGGGTTGTCAGAGGTGCATTCTTAGGTATAAAGTTAGTGAAATAGATGCGTTCACACAAAACTGTATACGTGGTTGCACTATCTGCCAAACAACTAACTTTCCCACTAGTCATACCTATAATGAAAAATTAATTTGAATCGGTCACATGCATAAAAGTTCATAAAAACAAATATCAATTCAAAATAATTTCATTTATTCAAGGATGGTAATTGATTAAAACTTAATATTCAAAAAACAAATCACCAACAAATAATCCAAACATATTGTTCAAAAATCAAACAAAAACAAAGGAGGGGTTTGGCCACTAGGTGGAATTCAGCCCCATTGTCTTATTTCAACTAAAAAAATAAGTCTATGTCTAAGATAATCTTCCATATGGGTGGTATTCTCTTAAAAGTCAGAAGCCTCCATCTTTGTAGTCTCTGGTTCATCCACTTGCACAAAGTTTGATTCAAACTTCTTAGGACGAGAATGATATTCATCTACAACCTTCTTGGGAGCTCGGCAAATTGGGACCAATGGTCTTTTGAACCACAGTGATAACACATATCAGCATCTATGGTTTCAGGTGCTTTGCCCTTATTCTTGAAGTTTGGGCCCTTAGGAGCGAGGTTTGAGCGCTCTTGGGCTTTATTTCCTCCCTTAGATGGGCCTTGACTCTGTTGACCTTGGTGTTATGGCTTCTGGCCGCCCCTACCACGCCTTTTTTGGCGTTTTGGGCGTTGGTTTGTGTTATAATGTGCTTCAGGCATGGCAGTCACCCCAGTAGGTCGAGCTTGATGATTCTTCATCAACAGCTGGTTCTGTTTTTTAGTGAGAAGTAAAACAGAGATCAAATCCAAGAACTTAGTGAACTTCTGAGCTCTCTATTGTTGTTGCAGGACAATATTAGAAGCAGAGAAGGTCGAATAAGTCTTCTCTATGAGATCTTTTTCAGTCAAAGTTTTGTTACAAAACTTGATAAGTGATCAGATTCGACAAACTTCATAATTATATTCATTCACAGACTTAAAGTCTTAGAAGCGCAAATACTGCTAGTTATGTCTTGCTTCAGGCAAGAATATGTCCTTTTGGTGATCAAAACAATGAGCCAAAGTGAGCAATAGTGCACGTGGATCCTCCTCAGCAAGATACTCAGTTTGCAAAGCATCATGGATATGTCTTCGGATGAAGATCATAGCAGTGGATTTTCAGCTTCACCAACAAGGTTGTTCGTCTCTTTTTCAATAACGGGACGTAAGTTCTTGGCAGTGAGGTGGAGCTTCACATCTTAGACCCACTTGAGGTAGTTCCTTCCAGAGACCTCCAAAGCAGTGAAGTCGAGTTTGTTCAAATTCGACATGTTTCTATCACAAAATAGATGGACAATATGTGGTTAGTGTAATGGAGAAAAATCAATCCATTCACATAGGAGTAAAACATACAGGTTTTAATAGACATGTATTGGTTTAATTTTGCATGAAAAACTTCGGGTTTTCATGGGTGATGTTTTTAAATGAAAACTTCAGTTTTTCAAACAAGGCATGTTTGTAAGAAACTTCAAGTTTATGTTTCGAAATAATTATGAACTTCAGGTTCATATATTCCTGCAGGCAAATACAAATATATACAGAAATATGCAACAAGAATATGCAAAAATATAACTTTTAGGTTTAAAATTATAATTGAGTTAATTATGTTTGAACTTCGGGCCAAATTAAAGTGTGGGTAAAAAATATAAAACCCAGTGGGATAAAATAATTAAGCGAATAAAACTCGGGGCACAAAAGAAAAACTAAGCCCACGGGTGGCTTAAGAAAATTGGTGCCATGGTTCCTAGACCCCAAAATTAGGCTAGGGTGTCTCGGGTGGGGCTACATGCCCACAGGAAGAGGAGAAACTTGGGGGGGGGGACCTTAAAAAAAAACATGGGCCCAAAAAAACTTGGGGGGGGGGGACCTTAAAAAAAAAACATGGGCCCAAAAAAAAATTTTTGTTTTTTGTTTTTTGTTTTTTTTTGTTTTTCCTCACGGGCTGGGAGAAACATGCATTAGGCCAAAATAGGGAACCCAAAGGGTTTTTGGGTCACTGCAGGTGAGCCAAAAAAAAAAAAAACAAGCCGAAAGATGGAGCCCAATAGGGCTCGAGTTAGGTCCAAAGACACCCCAGCCATAGCTGGGTGCGTTCGCCAGGGAAGAAGGCTGGCACTACCGCTTTAGGCGGCCGTGCTTTGGGACAACGGTGCTCGGGGCGGGTTTATAGGTCGTGGGAGACCTCAACGGTGAACGATGGTTTGAAAAAAAATTTCGATATTCGTTGTAAAACCCTAGAAATTCGAATTGGGTTTATAGAAAAATGTCAATGAATCTTGGCCCAATTTCGGTGTGGGACGACTTCTGGTTGTCATCGACATCCCATGGTCAATATGGACAAGGACACCGTTAATGGTGTTGGGTTTTCTAGGTTTGCACCTGGAGCTTTTAGCTTCAGCATGGTTCAGCCACAAGTTGCAGGCTTGGGCGAGTGCTTGAGGTCATGGGTTCCGATTACTTTTTGTTTTTTTTTTTGTTTTTCATTTCATATAATTCAATTCAAATCATATTCATTCAATTATATGCATATGCAAAACAATAATATGTTAATTGAATTCAAGATGCATATACATATATTTGATGCAATTCATGGCAAATATCAAATTCACATAATTCAACAATTATGATTATGATGCATATACAATTTCTGTAGAATCTAAAATTCGTAAAACGTAAAGTTGGGTCATGCATCATGGTGAATGTTCATGCTATTAGGGCTGCAAAAATATCGAGATAAAAACTGCTGTTTTGAAAGAACCTGATTGTGTGATGATATGGATGAACTGGTTTGATGCAGAAAATTTCACTAACGTTCGTAAGCACAGTGATAGAAGCGTGTTGATAACGTGTTGTGGTCTATTTTATCTGACAAGGTTAAAGAGGGCAGGCGGCAAGAAGAAGAAGAGAAAGAGAGATGTGTTTGTAGAATTGTGAAGGAATGTGTGTCGTTATCCCTCCTACATTGTGCCTTTATTTATAGTAATAAAAGGAGAGAAGATATTCCTTCATCACCAAGGAATTCAAGATACAATAAGAAAGGATAACTAGAATCAAATCTAATATAAGATTTACACAATCACACTTAAACTATGAATGTTTACAACATAATATAAATTGTTTAGGGGTTTCGAAGTGGTGAAATTTTGAAAAGAGAGACGGTACATCTGCACTAAAAGCAAAATCTTTGTGGTAAATGACAAGATACTTTAGGTGATATATGCACACAAATCCTTATTAGTCCATGTGATGTTTGTGCAAGTTAACTTCTTTTTGTTTAATTAGCTAGATACGGACAAAGGAGACGGAAAAAATAACTCGTGCACATGCGTTAAATGTAAATAAAAATCAAAGGGATGACATTGGCAAGTAAATATATTGGATAAGTAGAAAATTTGTATGCAGTACCAACCATTGATGATCTCAAGCACAAAGCATTTGGTGAAAAATATCTAATAATTACCAACTACACTACGTTCACGTTGTCATTAGCCACAATTTAGTTTTAAAAAATAAAAATAAAAAAAATCTAAGCTAAACCATTTGTTTGTGGACAAAAATGGGATTAGATTAGGTTTTAAATTAGAGTAATGATTGTACCACATTTTCGTACCACTTTAGGTGGTATTTGATGTGGATATTTAAATTAATCAAATTTTTAAATTTAGTTCATTATTTAATAAACTAATAATTAAAAAAACTAGTTAATTAAATAATGATTGTGGTATATAAGGAGTCTTTCTACTTCATTTCCTTCGGTTTTGCAAATTTTTCAAATGATGTGGAGAACCACATCAAATGTCACCTAAGATGGTATAGAAATGTGGTATAAAAACATGGTATAGATAACATTACTCTTTAAATTAATCAAATTCAATGATATAATAGTGGCCCGACAATGACATCAACGTGGATCCAATCAAACGAAATTAGTGGAAGGAAATGAACGGCCCATAATTGATAGTGTCGTATACGGCACTTTCAAAGTGACGAATAAGGAGACCGTGCTCATGTTTAATTAACTAAGAACAAGGTAACGACAAGTGTATGATTATTTATAGCCACACACAATTTGGTTTCGTCTTCGTCGCCCCAATAGATGCTGTTAGCTATTACTACAAGATTGTTCATTTTCTAGTTCTTTTTTGTATAATGATATTAGGAAGTGGAACTCAAATTCGAAGCTTCGAATATAATAATAATTTTTTTAAGTAATTGAGGTACAACTCTTTTGCGGAGATTATTGAGTGTAGTTAGATTATTTTGCATTGCTTTGGAGAGAATAGCAGAAGTGTTCCCGATGTTACTAATAAAATGGACATTTTATAGAATAATGGTATGTTTGCCATGTTTTTAATCAAATGAAATTGGAATTCGGATTTAGGAGTTTTTCAATTTGTTCTTCAAATTTACTTATGTATGTCTACATAAATGACTTTCTGACCGGTCACTACCAGCAAGTAACATCCCTCTCCTTTGTGAGAGAAATTTTCTTTGCTTGAGAGCCTGTCTCATCGTCTTGTGTAAGTAGTTGCAACTTCATTCATTTTCGTTGTCGCTGACCCTAGTCTAGCTAGGATCAGTGGTAGTTTTTCTATTTTTGTTCTATTTTTTTTATTTTGTGTTTCTATGCTACGTTTTCCTTTTCCTCCCAATCTTGTTCTAGTTTGTTCTCCATAATTCTTTGGCATCCCTTTTTCTGGTCAATTCCAATTCGATATGTAGCTGCTGTTATAGCGATTCGTTGCAATTAATCGAGTCGGTGTATTGAATTCCGGTGTTCCCATTGGTTTGGGTGCTATCAACATCACCACCTTCTCTCTCGACCTTTTGCAGCATTGCGTGTGGATTTCCACAGGCTTCATGGTTAGTTTTTTCTAGCTTATGGTTGTGATTAAAGAGCTGTTCTCAGCTAGTGGAGGCGATCAAAGTGGGGATGCTTCGTCGGGAGCGTTGAATTGTATTCGACAGGATTTGCTAGTGTGGAAGCTGTTGCAGCAGTGTTCTAGGTTTCCTTTCGTTTCTGTTTGTTTTGGGCTCAACTTTTGTCTGGGCTTCTTATGTAATTTTTGGCTGGTCTAATTTTGCTTGTATATTTTGTCTTTAGGCCGGTGTTTTGTAAATTTGTGTTGTTCGTGTATTAAAGGTTTCTACCTTTAGTTGACAAAAAAATAAGGCCATCTCACTAGAAATAAGGAGGGAGTCCCTCCAAATTCCCTCCGCTCCTCTCCCTCTCTCTGTCAATTTCCTTTTTATTTTTAATCTTTTTATAAAGAAGTCAACAGAAAATGTTGACGTGACTTAATCGTAAGCGTTCAAATAAGAGGAGACTAGAGGAAAAAGAAAAATGGGATAGAAGAGAATCCGGATCCAATAAGTAGCACAACAGTTTTGATGCTCCTAAAGTCGCCATTTTGTAACACTAAAACAAATTGAATATTAGAACAAAAAAAAAAAACTAAAATTGATTGAAATTGATATGTCAATCTTTTGTTAATGTTGAATATTCTGAATAATTGTGAATAAAAGTATGAAAAACAAACTGATCGAATAAAACGTGGAAACAAAATATTCAAATCATAGTTTTTTTTTTGTCAAAATATTCAAAACATAGTTGAATTGTATCATATTTGACTTTAGTTAAATTGGATGCATATAATTTAATATGAGAAACAATCTCCCCAGTGGACTCATGGAGTGAAAGGAGTAGGATACGTCATCTTTCTTGTTTGCAGAACACTAAGATTCTTTCCCCTCCTCTTTCTATCATCTTTCATTCATTTTTCTCATATTCTCTTATTTTGTTTTTCTCTTGCTATAAAAAATTAATATGAGATGTTGACGTAGCTTAACTGTGACCGTTCAAATAGAAAGAAAAAAAACAAAAACAAAAAAGGTAAAAAAAAAAAAAAGAAATGAAAGAATCCTACTCGTTTGCAGAAGCAACCACAGACCCCCAGGGCCCTAGGGAAATCCCAACGTGTCCAAACTCATCGCTTTCCAGTTTCCAGATTACTTGTGTTGTGCGCTGTTTTCTGACCCTCGTAGTAAATTACGTGAAAGCCCCTCGTATTGAATTACGTAAAAGCCCTTTTTCCATTTTCTCCATTACAGAAATGAAATTGATCACGCAATTAATTAAGTTGAATATTAAACTGAGCAGGCACCACCAGACCCGTGAAACTTTCGAACAAAAACGACACCAGGAAAGGTCGTGTTTCCACTTAATTTGACTGTCTTTTAGACCGTAGAATTCCAAGTTGCACATGAACAAATATAGACCGCTGATTCATGAAAGACCATGATTATGATTCCAGTAAATTGTCCAAGGTGGTGCATTTCGTTTTCCAGTCCGTGACATGTTAAATCCAACAGGATCTTTTCTGGATTTTTTTTAGTGAGGATTTTGAGAATTCGTAAATCGTGTCTATTTATCGTATATCTTGTAGTCAGTTTTTGTCAGGTACTGTTTGTACTTAATTTTAAATAAAAATATTTAAAATGATTTTTGACCGTACGATATACGATGAACAAAAATGATTCACTGATCTCTGAAATCCTTATAAAAAGAAACCGACAAAGATCCAGATTCTTGTTAAAAGACATATATTTTCATCTTTATTATTTTATTCTTTTTATTACCAACGATATTTTATATTAAAAGAACATTATTAATTGAAAAAAGTTTAAATCCAAGATTCCGCAGAATGAAGAAGAAGACTCTAATTATAAAAGCAGTACGACTTACGTTAAAGATAAATATTTAAAAGAGAGAAAAAGCCAATTACTGTTTTTAAAAGGGAGGATAAATAATTAATTTTCTGTTTAAGGCTTTAAGCATAGGTTGTTTGTCGGCACCAATATAAAGGCTTTCAAAAGGGAGAAAAAGCCAATTACTTTTAGCATAGTGGAAATGCCTTTAACCTTTTCCATTGATATTGTTTTTGCATAACGCTTTACATCCTGTTTGTGGCCGTATATGCCAATCTGAAAGTTATTTTCTTTTGAATCTTGCATGCTCAATTTGCCCATTCTCATATTTTCATCGACAGCGAAAGAAGGTGTAACCCTATACATTTCTAATTAATTCAGACAATGATCGAACTCTCCTCCCTTTAATGTAAAAAATATCAATGTATTAAAAAATTTTTTTGACTCACATGATAAAATTTAATTATTTTTTTACCAAATATAAAAAACTGATCATATTTGCCCAACAAAGACGGACCAAACCCATAAAAGGGTATTTTGGGAAACCCAAATTAAGAAGCCAGCTAGTCGTCTCCCAAAAAATACGCCATAAATAAAACCCAACTCCGAAAGCAGTGGCTATTGTTCTTCACAGTTTCTGGGTTGCTGCTGTTGCTGCTACTGCTTCCTCCAACCCACAAGCCATGGGCCCTGGGGTCCCACCAACCCCACCACGCACCTCCGCAGCTGCCGCCTCCGCCCCCGCCTCCACCCCCACCACCCTCCTAGGCAAATACCAACTGGGCCGGCTGTTGGGCCGAGGCAACTTCGCCAAGGTCTACAAAGCTCAATCCCTCGTCGACAACACCGCTGTCGCCGTCAAAATCATCGACAAGTCCCAAACTGACGCAACCATGGAGCCCCGCATCCTCCGAGAAATCTCCGCCATGCGTCGCCTCCAGCAACACCCCAACGTCCTCAAAATCCACGAAGTCCTAGCCACCAAGTCCAAAATCTACCTCGTCGTCGAGCTCGCCACGGGCGGCGAGTTGTTCGCCAAACTCTCGCGCCACGGTAAATTGCCGGAGTCCCTCGCCCGCCGCTACTTCCAGCAGCTCGTCTCGGCGTTGCACTTCTGCCACCAAAACGGCGTCGCTCACCGCGATGTGAAGCCCCAGAACCTTTTGCTCGACAAGAACGGCAACTTGAAAGTCTCCGATTTCGGACTCTCCGCCTTACCCGATCAGCTCAAAGATGGGCTGCTCCACACCGCTTGTGGGACCCCCTCGTACACGGCACCGGAGGTGGTTTACCGGCGCGGCTACGACGGATCAAAAGCCGATGCATGGTCGTGCGGCGTCATCCTCTTCGTCCTGCTCACCGGGCGCCTGCCTTTCGACGACAGCAATTTGATCGCCATGTATAAGAAGGTTCAGAGGCGGGAGTACGAAATTCCGGGTTGGATTTCGAAGCCGGCGGGTAAGATCATATACCAGCTGCTCGATCCGAACCCGAACACGAGGTTGGGGACCGAGGCGTTGATGGAGAAGCCGTGGTTTAAAAGATCGATTGATTTAAGGCTTTCCGAGGAGCCGGCTGCGGAGGTAAAGAAATGCGACGTCGTTCCGTGTGGGATTAATGCGTTTGATATAATATCGATGTCATCGGGGTTGAATCTCTCCGGGCTTTTCGAGGCGGAGACACGGAGGGAGAGGCGGTTCACAGCGGAGGCGGGAGCGGATACGGTGGTGGAGAAGGTGAGGGAGGTTGGGAAGAGGCTGGGGTACAGAGTGGAGAAAGGGAAGAGCGGTGTGAATGTTGGGATGGGGAAAGGGGCGATGATGAGGGTGGTAATGGCGGTTGAGGTAATGGAGATTGCGCCAAGTTTGGTGGTTGGGGAAGTGAAGATGGCGGAAGGAGGCGGCGGCGGCGTGGTTGAGTTTGAGAAGGAGGTCAGACTTTGGGAAGAGTTGGGAACTGGGTTGGAAAACCTTGTCGTTTCGTGGCACAACGCTGTCGTTTGATGTTGGCGGTGTACATTATTTTGGATTTAAGCTGGCTGCGTGTGTTGTGAGGAAATTAAACACGGGTCTATGAGAATGTATTTAATTGAGAATTTGAAAAACTTTAATGGATTTATAAATATATAGGTTTTTATTGAGTTTAATTGATTTGTAGAGATTTTATATAAAATTTTGATTCAATTTCCTTGAAATCTCATGGGAGGAGTTGAGATTTGTAGATGTTTAAAATACACTACAAAATGTCTTTAATTCCCTCTAATTCTTTAACTTTCTCAAATTCTTTAAAATCAATTTCTAATTGAATACATCTGGAATGTTATAAACTTCTTTAAAATCCTAATTGAATACATCTGGATTTTTAAAGAGTTTAACAAACTATCTTAAAGTTCTAATTGAATACATCTTGAATTTTAGAGAATTATTTAAAATCCTGATTGATTGCCTTTAGATTCATTAAAAGAATTAAAATCCTTCAAAATCTTAATTGAATACACTCCTTAATCTTTGTACACACGAGGCCAAGGCCGATGACAGTGTATCGGTGTTATGTAAGTCATTTTCCGATGACAGGGGCATCGATAATTAAGCTTAATTAACGCCGGATTAGTGGTTTCTTAGTTGGAATTAGATTCTTTTGTTTATTGATGGGATGTTGGGTTATGATTTTGGATCTTGTACATTAGTTGAGAGACTGTAGTTTGTACCGATACTGATATATGATTAATCAAAAAGCTAGTTTTCATCATTTCACAATCAACTTCCTGTCTTGTCATTTCAAACTCTAAGATTTAAGTATGTCACAAATTCGTATAGCGTATGAATCGATGTTGCATAGCAACAGATTCAACGATGATTCGCAACGCTAAATTATACTCGTTTGTTGTATTTTGTCGTATCATTTGCAACATTTGCTACTTCCCAATATATGATGCCAACTCAAATCGAATTATTATTCATTTCTTAATCGCCTCCTTATTGGCTTAATAAATAAGAGGAAAGAACCAGTGGGCAGTAGTTGTAGGCAACCAAGCAAACACTCTCACTTATTTTCTCGTTTCAACATTTTCATTTTTATCCATGTCACGTATTTCGCTAGCATGCAAAACTACCAAATTTAATTATTTTTTTGCCAACAAACTAAAATTTGAATTATTAATAACAAAAGAAGAAAATTAGTAGCCACACAATGGGCAACCTAATTTGGTATCGAATTCGCTATCCACGAGATTCGAACTTAGGATCTCTCACTTCCAAGTGAAGAGGAATATCACCAAACCGTAGTACTGAGTGGCGAATTTTAGGTTTTAAGTGTTATAGGATCAGTGACGGATCCACAGAGGGGACCTGGGAGGTCCCAAGACCCTTTGGTGACCCTAAATCGCTGCCAGAAAATTTCCGGGGAACCCCTCGTGCAGTGCAGGTTGCAGGTACGACATCTTCTTGTCAGAGTAGATGACCGAAGAAGAAAGAAAATAATTGGCCCAAAACGATAGTGTTTTGGCCAATTGTTTTAAATTGTTTTTTTAAATCCCACCCGAAGTGTTTGTCCATTATTTTAAATCCCACCCCCAACCCACATCATTCCCCACTGTCCCACCCTTCCACCGTTTCCCGCTCTTCTGCTTCCCCCAATGCCCAATAACATATTCACCCAAATTTCTCTTCTGCTTCCCCAAGGCCCAACTTTAACATGTTTATCCCATTTCCAATCCCCAACTCCTCAGATTTCAAAACCCTAAAATTCTAAAGCCCACACCCAATCTCGTATTATAATTTTATTACTCTAATATCATACCTCCCCAAATCTCTAGGCCACCACTATTTGGTTCACAATTCAAGTAAGTTTTTTGGTATTCTAATCTAATCTCAATTAAATTATTTAGATATTAATGAAGATTTTTAGTCTATTATTGATATGATTGTTGATATGCTTTAAGTTTATACTCATTTGATGATTAGAATTTAGATGAAATTTTTGTTTATTGGGTAATTGGTATATGTTTTGTATCTTTTGTTAAATGTGTAGTTTAGAAATAAGAAATATGGAATTTTTGTTTATTGGTTAATTGGTATATGTTTTGTGTTTTTTGTTAAATATGTAGTTTAGAAATAAGAAATATGGAAAAAAAATTTCAAGCCACAGCCAATAGGACCATTTATTTGTTCAGGTAGTTCATGCTCAAAACAAAAGGACCATATTTTCAATGTTATTTTTGTCTATAAATTTTTTGACCTTTATTAATAGGACCCTCCGAGTTAAAAAATGGGGATCCGCCACTGAGTAGGATACACATGACACTAAGAGAATTAAAAAGGTTAAAATAAAAAAGTAAGTAAGAAGGTTACTACCGCTTTTTGTGTAGAATTACATTTGTGCCTTGTACATTAAAAAAAACTATAGCATACGATATTCAAAATTAGGCCAAGAAAATTTGAAAACACATGCATTATGTGACACACCCCGACCGAGATCAGGGCGTGCTGGCCGTCACGTGGAAGTGACGTAGCCATGTGCACGTACGGAAGCTAATATAGAGTAATATAAAAGTACGAATAATTAAAAACTAGCATACAAACGATAAAAGTAATGAGTGCTAGCGTAAGTGAGACGCTAAGTTTAGAGCATTAAGTCTACAGCAGTCCAAATTAAAATGATACGACAACAGTGCACCCGAAGGTGACCCTACATTGGTGAGTGTCTGTCAGAAATGCCGGAAAGCCCTCTGGGAAACCACCGAACCTGCTAGCAACTAGAACCTGGAGGGGTGCAAAACAAAAGCGTGAGTGGGCAAAAACAAAGCTTTTCGAAAATCATTTCAAAAACAATATTCTAATCCATCACCGTAAAAACCTGTATACTTCCCAGAAAATAAACATATGCTCGTATATATAGATATGCCAATCATGCTCCATAATATGCCATGTCGAAATCTCAGAATGAAATGCAAGTGCTCAGGTATAAATCACATCAATAACATATAATCTGGCAGCCGGAGTCGCCTAACGTGACCTGTACGGCTGCATCTAGAGCTCAAATCTCAATCACAATAACGAAACCTGCCCACGAGTCGGAACCACCTATAGTGGTCTGTACGACAGGCCTGGGTGTAATACATATAAACGCTCTAGTGCTACGATCACGTGAAGGCTGTGCGAATAATCGCAGGTCACCTACGAGTCGGAACCACCTAAAGTGGTCTGTACGACAGGGCTATGCACCTAACTTGGATCCAAGCTGAGCGTATGGTGCGGGAGGTGAACAACACATGAAGGACTGTGCCCTACTCTGGGCGGGAGCACTAACACCGGGGGTGCAGGTTATGAGCTCTCTAAGTACCTCTAATCACTAATGAATGCAAATAAGAATTAACGCTTACCTGGCACTTACCTATGCATCCACAGCACCAATTATGCATACGTATATATATACAATTAATAAAGCCACTAATGATGCATAAAGAACGATAATATAACACATGGCATATAACTAATAACATTTATATCAATTTCTGGGAAAACAATAGTATATAGGTATATATGGAAAACCAAAAGCCCACTCACTGGTATGTGGAAGGGTCGTAGCCCCCTGCCTCGAGTGAGCACGCTCGTCCTCGGGATACGTATCACCTATATGCGAAAATACTATAAAAACGTTAATTTTAAAGCACATAACCAACTTCTTGTAATAACTTCTCATACATTGCTCAAAATGGACAAATGAATATACCAACGTGCTCTACACAACCTCAGGAACACATCAGAATTTTTAGAAAAATTTTTCACTGCCGCACGCGCCCCCACGCGCTGGCCACGCGCAGGCACGTGCGGTGCACACGGACGGTGTCAACTGACGCCGTTAGGAATATTCCGTCAGTTTTGACAGATTCCGTTAACGGCGTCAGGAATATTCCGTCACCTTCTCCTGCGAGACTCCGACGCCGTTGCCGGCGCCGGAAAACCGGGAAATTTTCAAACTTCGATTTCTCTTTCGTTTTTCAACCATTTTTCGTGATTTTTGCACCAAAATGAAGCCTAAGACTAGGAGAACATAAATATACAACTTTTAAGGCCTAAAAACCATGGAATCTCACCTGTCCAAACCACCCAACTCCGGCCAACTTCTAAACCAACGATCCCGACGTCCAAATTCACCAAACGAACCACTCCGAGCCTCCTTGGGACCTCACCAAGCTATCTACAAGCTTCAAATTTCCTAAAACGTGAGAAATCACGTGTGCATGAACAGTACCCCAAATCGGCCATTGTGAAATCGACGTGAAAACATTGAAGTTCTTACCTGAAAATGGTATGGTTGGACTCGTACGAGCCTCACGAGCATGGATATGTATTTTGTTTCTTCGATCTGCAAAGGTTTGAATGGTTTTGGGTGTGTGCCGTACATTTTTAAAGGGGGAGGAAGAGAAATGGGGCTCGGAGGAACACAGGGAAAGGGACAGGGACAGGTGGGAAGTGTGGGAGTGTGTGTGTGGCTCCACACATGCCAACAAAACCCAAAGCAACCACAACACGAAAAGAAAACGCACTAGGGGCAAAACCGTCTTTTCACGCGTACGTTTACAATGTTCTCGGGACGGGCTGTCACATTATGCATGCACATAATTGTATACAATGACTGTTGTATTCTTACTATTTTTTTTTAGAGATCCACATTGATGATCCAATATTTACATGTATCTCGAATCCATAATACTATGAGATTAAAACCCAAATAAACTTCTGCCTGCTGATTAATATTTTAAAAGAGAATTTCGTTTTCTTGGTCACTTGGTAATCAAGATTCATAGTTATTGGTTTTTAAATTTGATACCAATGATTGCGATTAAAACACTAAGGGGTGTTTGCCCTCACTAAAGAGTACTGGACTGGACTAAGGGTTAGTCCAGTCCCATGGTTATTCCCGACAGGGGACTAGGTTTAATGAGACTAAGTCTCACTCGCTCCAAAAAAATGCTCGCTAGGGGGTATTAGCAAGACCCCCGAAAAGGAGCGGACTGCTAGTCCCTGCTTCGTCCCATCTGTGCTTCGCTTCACCCCTCCCCACTTCCTCTCATATGTGCTTCGCTTCACCCCTCCCTGCTTCGCCGTCCTTCCCTTCCCAGAAATCCCAATTGAGCTTTGCCATATTTCCTCTCCCAGAAAAGTTAGAAACGTCTATCAAAGAGATAAAAAGAGAGAATAATGGAGTCGCCGTGGCTTTGCGACAAGAGGAGCATAAAAAATCGGGGTACGAGATTTCGGTTCCATCTCCCTCCCACGAATCTAACCCCAATTAAAGGTTGTTCTTATCCAAAAAATTGTAGGAAAAAACGAAATCAAAATCTGTGATAAACCCAAAAATCTGTGATATGCGATTTCAAATTACAGAAAATATCAAAATCCCAATTATCAAAATCTTTGATAAACCCAAAAATATATTACCTTGGGTTGCAGTGCTCTTCTCCAGAAATTTGGAGGAAAAAACAAAACCAAATTTGGAGTTGTAAAACATAAATTATAGTAGAAATTTGATATGTGATTTCGAATTTGCAGTGCTCTCTCTGCTTTGAGGAACAAAATGCACAAATCCTCCTTTGAGGAAGAAAACTGGGAGAAATGGGGGAGAAAAAGAGAGAGGAGGGAGATGGTTGGCCGGAGAAAAAAAAAGGAAGAAAATGAAGGAGAGGGGAGTGAGAGAGTGGGAAGAAAGAAGAAAACGATGGGCCGGAGAAAAAAAGGGAAGAAAATGAGGGAGAGGGGAGTGAGAGAGTGGGAAGGAAGAAGAAAAAAATGGTAGAAGTTTCCAGATAGGAAGAGATTTCCAAAAAGAAAAAGATAAATTAATAATATAATATAATTTTTACGAATTAAACAAATATAATATTAAAATTTATTAATTATTTTGCTTCTTAATCCGACACTGCATCAAACGCTTCACTAAATCAGTCCAACTTAGTCTGGTCTAAGCTAGTCTAGCTTAGTCCCTAAAGCTAGTCCAATCCAAGATAATCCGGTGCAACAAACGCACCCTAAAGTGACATTTTACTTATTTTAGATATCAAATTTAAAGGTGAGTGACTATGCATAACACTTTTGTTTTGAAAGTTCTTCATACATAAATCCCCACTAAGTATTTATCAAAAGAATGTAGTAATATCTTTATTTTTTATTGTTTGATTTTTTTATGTGAGAGAGAGAGAGAGAGGAAAATACATGGTAAAAGGAACACAAAATGAAAATTAAAACCATAAAAAATAAAAATTTATTTTAAACTGTTTTCATTTTCAATATTTGTTTTCATTTATTCATCTTTATTTCTTCCTCTCACGTTCTCACTCCCACCACCTTTTTCATCATTTATTTATCCTTATAAATCCTCCACATCTCAAGCAGAAAAAGTAAAAAGTAATAACAAAATGTTGAATCAAACGGACGTATGGATATCCATTTGGAAATAACAAATAAACCTGGATCAAATACTATTGCACTACATGCAAGGATTTTGTTTATGTAGTTTGACTTTTTTAGCGTTTCTTACTAACGTTATTAGTCATCAAGTACAAATATAATATTCTACACAACTTCAATAATTTTTTGAGAATGAGAATTCAAACTTGAATATCACCGACTGGCCTAATCAAGTTTAAGTAAGAGATACTATGTTTGCAAAGCCTGTGGTGGGTGAACTTGAGAAGAAATTAGGAAACTTCTGCCTTGTGCTTAGTAAATATTCAATAAACAAAAGCAATTACACAAAACCTGACAATTTCGTTGCTCTTCTTTTCACAACACCCACAGATGATTAGAAGAGCACATTACAACCTTTCCAATACATATATTCAAGAGTCACAGCTGGTCATACAAGGATGTTACATAATCTTCAATTTGGTTCAAGGACTTGCTCCTGCAGAGTTGGCTATACGGTTCTTGTTCCGAGCAATCGGCTCTATACAGGATCACGTCTCTTGCCCGTGAACCGAAATGTGATCTACATTTTCATCTTGTCAAAGTTATCATCTCCCTTCTCAGCACCGTGGAGTGGGACATCGGTTGTAACTTTGCATAAATAATTCAACTTCTACACCTGAAGTTCCACAGCTCAATTCCCTCACTGAATTCCATTAATCAGCAAGGAATTGGACTATAATGCCTGGTGAGTATTCAAAACACTCTTCGCAGAGTGTATCTACAGATAATTACTTTCATTTAATCTCACGACAGATGAGAGGGCTGAAATCCACGCTCGCAAACCACTCTGAGCATCCTTCTTCACTGATACTTCCAGATTGCCGACAGCCTGTTTTGAAATCCCAGATTTCACCAAAATAATTCCAAGTGATTTGAATGTACAATCATCAGGTTGAACGGAAGCTTTTATCATTTCCTTGAAAGTTGCCACTACCTCTTTGAATCTTCCATACATCGCATACAGCCCAAGCACATTATTATAACTGAGCAAATCAGTTAAAAGTCGCAGTTCTCTCATCTGCTTTGCGATCTGAATGGCTTCCTCAAACCTCCCCAGTTTCTTATACATGCACAACATCATTGCGTACGTAAACTCATTTGCAGCTCCCTTGCTCTTCAGGCTATCAAAGAGTTCTTCTGCTGGCTCAACCATACATCGCTCGCTATAAAGGTCAATCATACAATTTGAAGCATAAATAGCATGACCATCCTCTGATGATTGAAGAAGTCTGTACGTTTCTTCTGCTTCGTTCAAAAAGCCAACTTTAGTATAGAGCTTGATCAAGGAGTTGTAAATCACCGAGTTCCCAGGCAAGCCTGCCTTTTTCATTGCATCAGCATAACTCAGAGCTTCTTTAACACTTCCAATATCAGCGAAAGCATTTATCAACACCCCAAAGATAATAACATCCGGCTGAACATTGAATCTGACCATCTCTTTGTATAGTTCCTCTGCCATTTCCAGTTCTCCTAATTTTGCATAGCTTGATATCACAGCACAATACGGGATGCAATCACTTACCAATCCTGCCTCCTGCATCATCCTGAGATAGGGTTTTGCTATATGTGGCATGTCAGCACTAGCCAAAATTTGTATCAGAGAGCTGTAGCTACATTTGTCCGGAACTACGCCATGACTCTTCATGCTATCAAACAGCTGACATGCTTTACCGTACTGTTTCCCCACCCCATAAGCTTTAATCATCACGTTAAACTCAAGGACACTCAATTTCTTTGCTTCTAGGCAGCAAATGAAGACTTTCTCAGCTTCCAAAATATGGCCACGCTCTCCATATGCATCAATGTTGGCAGCACAGCACTCAGAACTCAATTTCCCTGAAGGATGAAATCTCATGAACCAAAACCATGACTTTTCAAGCATCCCGGCATCTATGTACATCCTTGTCAGAGCTGTCTGAGTGAACTCATCAATCTCATAACCCTTTTCATCCATCTCTGATATGAGGACTTCAGCTTTGCTGACCATGTGCCTTATTGAGTATGCATACAAAAGGATGCGGTAACTGACAGGGTCTGGCTCAAGGTGAGCCTCCTTCATGTTTGTGAAGTAGTTTGTCGCCATGTCTATATTGTTATGCTTTGCGTGGAGGGAAATTAGAATATTATATGTTCTTGTATCAGGTGGACATCGAAGCTCTTCCATCTTCTGCATAAGGGAAACAACTTCTTCCAGCCGGCCATGGTTACCACAAATGTGAATCATTGTATTGAAAGTAACTGTAGTTGGAGCAATCCCTTCCCTAAGCATCATTGCAAATATTTTAGATGCTTGTTTAAGTTGGCCATCCTTTCCATATGTGTCAATCAATGTATTGTATGTATGCGAGCTCAAAGAAACGTGAGAATGCAAAGAGCTCTGCAATCCAGAAGCACTTGTTGTAGAGGTGCCCTCTTGTTCTTGTCTCAAAGATACGCTCAACGACCATTTGTCGAAAAAATCCTCAGCTTTTCGAAACTCTCTCGCTTTCTTATACAATTGAACGACAATCCCCATGGTAACCTCATCCGGTTTCATTCCTTGTTCGTTCATCTTGTCCAGCCAAACAAGTGCTTCTTCTTTAAGCCCGCCTTTACTATAAACATCAATCAAAGTTCCATAAGTTGAATTTATCGGTGCTATTCCGTTAACCTTCATCTCATCCCAAAGTCTCTCGACACGGCTCCACTTCCTCGCCTTCCCAAGAATTCTAAGCACTATATTATAGTGAATCACATTCACCTCATAACAATCCTTTCTCTTAAACCACTCAAAAACCTCCCAAGCCCTTTCCCAACACACCTGCTCCTTCAAAATTATACTCCTTTCCTTGTTTGTAAGCCTATCTTCCCACGGCCTCAGAGCCTCATCCAAATCCTCAACTTCATCCAAAGCCTTCAAAATTGCAGGAATACAACCTCCGTAACTGACGCATTTGGTCGAACACCTGGAGTGCACTTTCTTCACCACTCCATTCCCATCCCCAACTCTCAACCCACCATCAATATCTCCACTTTTCGCAAAACGGCCAGTACTCTTTACGTTTTTCGTCTTCTCCCCACCTGGGTTCTTCACAAAACTGGGTTTTTTCAGCTCGACCTCATGAACAACGACGCCATTTCCACGCCTGCCATTTGTGGGTCGATGAACTTCACCCAACTTCTTCTTCAGCCCTCCTCCTCCATTGGGACTCTGAACCACTCTCTGTTTCCTATCGTTGCTTATGAGTTCGAGTTTGTCCAGTGGAGAGCGTCCTGCGTTGGGCGACGTTTTTATGGAACCCAGAATTGGGAAGCAACTGGTGTCCAACTGCAGCTTCAGAAACATTGCTTTCACAGAAACTGAATCATATTATAGCTTTTCCTCGAATTTCAGGAGAATGACATGGATAGAAATTTAGAGAATGTGCAGAAAGTTATAGGCACACCAGCAGCGCGTAATATCCTTTTCGGAAATGGGAGTTCGGAGCATCCAAATACCGAGGTGGGAAATATCGTATTATACGGGTCCACCCAACCCATCAAAATTTGAACACCATTTGTTTTGTATGAATTGTATGGTATGATTAGCATGGCTTAGATTTTTGTAGTCATTCAATTTATGTTCATTGCATGCTTAATTAATGAGTATTCAACCTAAGTGTTGATGACTTTCCAACATTGTGAGGTTGGAAAAAAATTGTGCCTAACCTGAATTCAAATAAATATTTAGTTTGACAACATTAGATAAAATTAATTTGACAACATTAGGATTCAAGTGATGTGAACTGTGGAATGCTAACATAATGGGTTTGAGTAAGATATTGAAGAAAGCTAAATTATTTAAAATTTTAGAAAAAAATCTTATAAACGTCGAGAACTCTTGCAGCACTCCTGTCTTATTAAATTAATTTTTTTTTTTTTAACTTTTTGTAAAGCGTAAATAAATTTTTTGTTCAGGGTAGTAAAAAGAATTGAAAAGTACAAAAGAGAGAATGAAAGAGTGTTAAGGGCTAAATTAGACAAATAAAAAACACAAGTGCCAAACATGACATGTAAGCCAAAACAATATTATATAACAATTGAGTTGAAGTTCTATTATTGAAATCAATAATCATAAGTTTTCAAGTAGGTAGTTTTTCATTCAGATTGAAGATTATACATGCTGAGCAAAGGCATGGGCAGACGACCTTACACGTTCAAGGTGGATTCAACCTACTCGACTATAACTCTAATAAACAACATTGCAGATTGATTTGCACTGCCCATAAATCAACCATCTTACAAAAGCTCTTGAAGTCAAACTATAGGGGTAAAATCAGGGGAGAAATGGCTGTTCATTTACGATAAATGCTTCTTGAACCAGACACCAATGTTAAGAAAGCTCTCAAAGTCGGATTGTGGTCTGCAAACACAAATTCGTATCAGATGGAATCCAAGCATGAAACTTTATGACCTTGGCTGTAGTGACTGGTGACTACAATGCTACAATGCACTAGCTCATTTGGAGCATAAGTTTACCTCTTAATTGCATGAACATCATGAGGAAACACAATGATTTTGACAGGAACTCCTTTTTCCTTCAGCGCCCTAGCATACTACGAATAATAAATACCCGAATCAGTTTTCAACTCACATCATTCCAATCATGTAAGTGTCTGAGTCAAAATCATCACACCCCCTTGAGAAGTTGAGAGGAAGGAAATCAATTTCAAAGATGAAATCTAACAGAATCAAGTTTATAGATTCCAATTGTTTTTTGTGTTTGTGCTTCATTAAATCATTTTCTACTGCAATGCAGCCAAGAAGAACAATTATCCAAGCACTGGTTTTTGTTGTCAAACTATTAAGAAAAGGCGTAGTTCATTAGGAGAACATGTACTTACTTGAAATCCAGTAGAAACTGGAACACGAAGATCCTGAGCACCCAAAAGAAAAAGGGTGGGTGTTTTAACCTGCAGATAAGATCCTTCAAAAAGTTAGAAATAGCAATCGCAGCGTTGGACCAACCACAGTGATCCTAGGAGGGAAGATCTGGATACAATCCAAACCCTCGGAATTGATTCCCTTGAATTAGCCACTCTCAAGAATTAAACCTTCACATTCATCATGACCCCTTCCAAGACTATTAAGCTTATAAAGAATTACCCATTTTTCACTCTTTTCTGTTTCTCTTTAGTTCCATTTATATTTTGCTTGATATCCTGCACTGAGAATACACAGCTTGCCTGTGCAAATATAAAACATCATGCTACTCGCCTGTTAGCCTTTACCAGTGTCACTGCAGGTAGAAGTAAGTATGGTTGTGGTTGCAGCTATGATATCTATTTAGTTGCTTAAAGGTGAATGTGCATGTAGTTAATCAATGTTGGGAGAACGACTGTGTTGACTTTGTTGCTTTTAAATCTGTAAGTAAACTTTCCGTCCTTGAAAATATTTGTATAAGAATCTTCAAACTTCAGGGTAAGCTAATAATATGGTAACAGAAAAGAAGCTTTAACCAAGCACCCACCTTTGAAACATGTGAAATAGGAGATTTGCTGTGCATGAGAGTCAGATGCTCAGCTGACGGTGCTTCT
The DNA here is from genome assembly GCF_019419815.1 of Pyrus x bretschneideri. Classification (NCBI taxonomy): domain Eukaryota; kingdom Viridiplantae; phylum Streptophyta; class Magnoliopsida; order Rosales; family Rosaceae; genus Pyrus; species Pyrus x bretschneideri. The sequence continues at coordinate 11,653,527 of NW_025999798.1, forward strand.
GTGTAGTAATTTTTACCCTCACTTCCATAGGCCACCACATAGCACCAATCAGGGATGTCTGTTGTACCGACCATTAATGCGAGGTTACAGACAGGGTTCATTGCTGCTGCCACAGCAAACTTATCTGGTGCCTGCGGCATTAAATATTGTTCAACTGTCAAGAATAACTTAAAAAGAACTCATCTACCAAGCGTGCATAAGTAATAGATGCTTCAATAGGAAAATAAAAATCTATTTAGTACCCCACAGAAAAAGAATAAAGCTTTAAGTGAAGAAAGTTGAGGTTCCACCATAAAAATAATTGGCAATACGGGGAGTAACCCAACTTATTTATATGCCCATGCAAGGTCCCTCCTTCCATCAATGTGGGATTCAATCTCCACATGCGCCTCAAAGAACTAAAAAAATAACAGTCATGCTTTCTAAAGAACTACCAAACCTGGCCAATCAAGTGAGTTGTTAGAAAGCCGCCATGAGAACCACCAACAACTGCAATTTTTGAAGGACTGGCAAGTCCCATGTCAATGACATGATCTATAGCCACCAGTACATCATCCACGTCCTGTAGCAAATAAACTGAGAGATTGGGGTCTTTAAGTACAAAAGCAGATACATAAAGTAAATACTAGTTACACAGGTATATTAACAACATTAAATTCTTAGCATACATGAGCATATACAGATATATTTACACCAGAAGTGCTTATATCTGTGTGTATGACACCAAAATGTAGGAGTCTACCTAAACAAACAGGTGGTATAATGTAGGCTCCCGTAAGGAACAATGCCAATCGGATAACAAAATTAAGATTGCTATAAAACAAATAGAAGGTAAATATGTATAGGTAAGCACCTGGGACCCAACTTTCCCTGGAAGGGACTGAAGTGCTTCTTCCCCAAACCCCAGTGAACCTCTGAGATAAACTAACATGTCAGAACAATTGCATAATATAACATCTAAACAACAAAATTGAACCACAATTTGGTTGAACATCAAGTACATTTAGCTGCACAATTCAAAGCTTTGACCGTGGTATGAAAAATCACAATCATACCTATAATTTACAAGTAACAGGTTGAACCCAATTGAAGAGAGAAAAGCAAAGGACTTTGAAAAGCTTGACACTGACACATCGTGCGGGCCTCCGTGGAGGATTACAATTAATGGGTCCAACGAATCATTTCTTTTAGTTTTGGAAGACACAAATATAGCTTCAAATGGTTTGGCGGCACCTGAAAGGGTTTAAGCAGATACAGGATGTTAAAATCAATTATTTTTTGACACACCAGATAGAAAATTGGTTCATCATACCTTTTGTTACGCTACCAGAAACATGCCTGACAGGAACCTTCAGTATACTGAATTGAAGAGAGGAGAGCAAAGATTTAACCTATCTCAAGTTGAAACATGAGTAAAACAGATGTAAGCTTGAAGATAATCATGATATGTGGAAATATAGAAAAGCAGATAGATGGACCTTCTCAGAGCATTCACTTGAGGGGCTTGATACATTTAACCAACTCCATGCGGTACTTTTACTTTCTTTATCAACAAGGTAACCATACTTGATATGAGGCACGTCTACTGGACTGCTAGACACTTCAGAAATCAAGGATGAAGTGAAATTTCAGTATTGATCGGTAGATGTTTCCAAGTATTTATCAGTAAAAATGGCAGTTTATGTTACCAGCAATGATATTGTCCCCATCCAGTGTAAGAACATTCCATGAATTTGAATCAGCAGGGCTGACACGTGATACTTCCCCACTGTACTACCATGTAAATACCAGAGGTCAGTTGTAAACAGTTAAAATGTAAACACGCTGTGCACATGATTGGCCACTATAATTACCTCAAAACATTCACAGAAAGTATCACTTCACAGCTACCCCAGATGGAAGATATGATCATCATGCATCCATCAGAAAGCCATGGATTACTAAGGATACTTGACTTGTAAAGCCCAGGGAAGCAACCATCCTCAGGACACATTACAACAGGAATCTTCAAAAAAGAAGTGTATTTAGTTGTACTTATAAAGCATGGAGAGGGATTAAGAGAGACAATATCATACAAAATGTTCTAAACTTCTATTGTTATGTTCTGTGATGTCACCTCCATGAAATGAAAACCTTTTGTTGAAGATAATTAAGCTAGAGTTCAATTGTGGTCCCCTCCCCTTTTTCAAGAAAAGCACATTTTTTAGGATCATATACAAATTAACCAATAAAGCATCAATGTGAAGCTACCCATACACAAAATTACCATGCACAAAAAAAAAAAAAAAAAAATATTGTGGGGAGAGAGGGGAGAAGAAAACAGGGAAAGGGAAATTTATATATATTGAATGTTCACCCTCAGTGTGTATGATAACAACATCAAATTCCAAATTTACAGCAGTACATACCACTGGTATAGTAACTAGCAAATAGCAAACAGCACATTGTTTGGCCAACCAAAACAAGTAAGTGAACCACGATTTTCAATCCTAAAAGTTCAGGAATGCGAATTTGTACGAGTTTGCACTTTTACAAGGAAAACGCTTAATGCTTACTTATATCCACATCCTAACAAATGAACCTTCGTTCCTAATTTACATACCCCCAGGACTCGAATAAAGAATTGCACACAACTAAGTTGTTTCAAATTATCAATCAGAAAATAAAATGTTGATTACCCAACAGAAAAATAAAAGCTGATGAGCTCACCACATCAACAATTTTTGCAGATGAGGATAGCACTCCATCGACTGCCCAGTCTATTCTGTGAAGAGAATCTGTTGCATAATGTGACCCAGAATCCACAGAACTTCTTGCTGATATAAACAGAAGGAATTTTCCATCTGGGCTGCAAAAATTACATTGACCATGTTTCAAATACAATCAGAATCAGTAATCGCACATGATATTTGAATCAATCAGCCATCTATTGGATAATGTTGGAAACAATAGTAGAATAGTACAATTCCGATTCTAATGTTCATCAAACTCCAATTAGTATTTACTTTAGATATCAATTTCCGTTGTGAAATTGAAAGAGAGGCAACAAATAATTCTCCAGTAGTTCTCGAACACTCCAAAAACTTTAATTTTCGCTTGTGTAGTTCTCGAAAGCATACAAGTAATTCTCCAGTAGACAGATATTTATAAGGAGTTATCAAAAATCTATACAAGCACTGCACATAAAATATATCATAGACTGAAGTGCACACAAACAAAGACCTAAGTGTCAGATGGGGGAAAAAATTACCTGAACCGTGGATACAAAGCACTACTTATGCTTTGAGTCAGCTTTACAGCAGGAAAATCTTCAGTTGAACTAGCTCTAGAACAGTTAAGGAGATCAATACTTAATATCAAATGTAGAAGCACAGAGAACCTCCAAAACAATTAACAAGCAAAAGATCAAAAAAACAAAAGGCAACAAAAAGTATTACACAAAGCAACTCACTTGAGTTCAGATCCATCGGTTTCTGATTCACAATTTGGTGCCCTGACTGCATACAATGCACAGGGCCTATTAATGCAGTACTTGATACCCAGCTTTCTGATACCTTCAGACCACCCAACAAAAACCAAAGATTGTTGTGAGCCTTTAACTGGTGGCGCCCATACAACTTGACCAACACTCAAAGACTTTTCAATTCCTTTGACAGCTTCGGCCTCTCCACTGTACAACATCGGATAATTAAAGTTAGCTGGGAATTTAAACGAGAAATCTCCTTACTTCTTATCCTGGTACTAATAGAAACTAAACCAATTGTACAAGACCTGTTAATATTGATGACAAAAAGTGCAGGCTGCCTTTTTCCAGCATACGTTTCCCCCCATTCTTCCTTCCAATCCCCATGACCTTTCCAGTTACCAAAGTCCTTATCAGTGGAACTAACATTCTTGTAGCCCTGACCTGTAAATGTGGGCTTGGAGGGAGCTGGTTCCTCAGCAACATAAGCAATGAGAGTTTCATCAGCATTCCAAGAAATTCCTTGAAACCTGTATCATTGAAAGTTTGAAGTTCTACCACTATCACCAAAGACATAAGGAAAAAAGCATCTAGTACACAAGGCTAACATCAAATATCATGCATGGAAAGAATGCATTCACGATATATACCATTCATCAGCATATACTGAACCATGAACAGATTGGGGGATGTGGAATTCTTTCTCCACTTGACCTTGACCCCAAATTTCAAATTTACAGGGAGATTCATTCTCGGGATTCCGAACTACAAGAAGCTTTGCACCGGACGGGGATGGAACAAATACAGAGACTCCCATCATCTCAACAGGGAATGGGGACCAGTGGAAGTTTATAGAATTGTTACTTTCTCTTGAAATATGAGAGGATAGAATGAATTTCTTCCTCTTGTTTGCCAAAAGATTCGGTTGACTAATTGAAAACATTGCCCGAGACTCAATTCCTGAAACAAAGTTTAATGTGCACATCCTCATTAGGAAAAAGTCTTTGGCTTTCAATTAGAGAGGAGGTATATATGCTTATATATTTCCTTACGCATGTAATGTACATACATATGAATCTGTTGTGCGTAATCTAAGAATAAGGACGTGCATGTTAGAAGAATGAGAAATCATACCGCTGTCAGATTTAAAAGTCCATGCCTTGTCAATGCTGGAAATACTGGTGAAGTCTTGAAGTAACCTAGACTGTGATGCATATTCTTCCTCAGTTGTTGCATCTAACCCCAGAGGCGTCTCCTTCAATGGACCATCTTTAGAACTGCCCATGGCTAAAAGTGTAGACAATATTTTACTACGGAGTAGATTGCACAGAAGATATTGTCAATATATGATCACAAAGGAGCAATGAAAGTATGTAGTAGCTCATAACTCAAAGGGTCAGAAGCATTGGTCATATAAAAAAAAGGCATAATCTCCTAGAACGAAAGAGAAAAAAGAAACTATATTTTCTTGTTCTTTTAATGAAACAAATGAGTATTAGCATGTCATTCTTTCGTCAACCGAATACAGCTGATGTATGGTAACAGAAACAAGCAATCCGCCACCTCAAATTCTACTTTACATGAAAAAGATGGTACTTTTGATTATTGTGATGAACGTCAATAACAGCTATGTGAAATTTCTTCAAGTCAATCTGCCACCTCAGATTATAGTTCTACATAACTTGGAATTGGCAAATAGTTAACTCACATATTCGATACTACCACATAGCACTTGTAAGAGTTTCGGCTACAAGAAAATCTTAAGGCCTCTTTGCGGTCACGGAAATTACTGAAATTCAATTTACACTTCCGAGATCAAATTTCATACCCATCATTGGGATCCCATCAAGTAAAAAGGGTACTCGCGAATTCCAGCAATGTGGGTTAAAGTCGGAATCTTTTTCTATGTCCAAAACCAATGATCCTTTTCTAGTTTTTTTATATGCCCATTCCATCAATCCAGCGACAATATACTAAGATAATTTTGATTGGTAACTCCTGATTAACATTCATAATCGCACGCTAGTTCAAGAATTCAAACAAACATGTAATTCAATTCAAAACGTTCCACTCTATGCCACCAAAAACAAATGAATCAAAGCACCGAGCAAAGTGAGATGAAGAAAGTAAGAAAGGAAGAAATAACAGATACCCATCAAGCAGTTTAGCACAAACACTTGGATTCGACGACTAAAAGTCAACAGTGCATAGATTTTTTTTTTTTTTTTTTTTTTGGGGGGGGGGGGGTGTGGGGAAGAGAGAGAGAGAGAGAGAGAGAGAGAGAGAGCTTACGTAGTGAGAAAATAGCAAAAGGGTCTGCAACTGCTGCTCCTCGGGGTGAGAAGAAGAGTGGGAATGTGATATAAAATCGAAGTGGAGGAGGAGGGAATCTTGGAATAGGACGAAGCAAGGTGACGCACCAAGCCGAGGTGGTTCTGCTTAATAATGCACTGCTCATTTTATTTCAATAGTACACCATTTTTCTATGATTCTCTAGTCTCTGCGGCCATGCTTAAGGACTCCGTCCTAGGTGACCATGTAGGGTAAAATCCAATAACGACTAATTATGTCATGTTCTACTCACCAAAGAAGCTAACTATAAATCTTTAGCGGACAGAATTTAGTCAAGCTAGCTATATTTCTCTTTTCCGCATTCAAGTTTGACTTCTTTTTTTTCATATTTTAATTGAATCTGGTGTAGAATAATAGAAATAAATAGACATAAAAAGGTTATGCACACATTTTTTCAACACTTACACTTTTCAATTTTTTCGTCATTTAATTGAACAAATAAAGAATGATCAAGAGCCAGAATTAAAATGGTGAGCATGAGCCATGAGATGAAAATTAGCGTATAAAAATCATTTCCGTGGTTAAACTAAAAAATAAATACCTAACTCCGTTAGTTTATATTAAGGCAATGACTTATGGCATGCTTTACCATTAAGAGAAAAGCGTGTATTTGAGCGTTGCACAACGGCCACAAAATCGAAGATAATCCAAACCAGAAATGGCTATGTGCTCTTTACTCGCGGCTATGTCTCCTTACGCAGTTCCCAAACTGAGCTCAAAGCTGTAGGAATCTAGGGCGATGGTTTCTCGGAGTACTTAGACACGTAGGACCTCTTAATTGTACAGAAACTTGAGGAAGAGAAGGTTGAGTGCTTGGTTGAATGTAGCCAGGTTCGCGGAGATTGAGCCCCATCTCCGCGAAGACCACCATGACCGTTGGGAGACTAACAATATCAGCATGGTATAAACTATAAACGCTCACTGACTGTACAAGTTCATGTGATTATATGAATTTATCATGATTAGTGATTAATTATGTATGGTTAATTTTGCAGGATGATTTTAAGGTCGGGGAGTATGATGAGCACCACACTTACAACGAAGGCGAATAGAAGAAAGGTACCCTGTTTCTATTAGTTAGCACACTTAGTGGCAGGTAATCTAACATGTTATGTTATTAAATTATTCGTTCTAGAACCGTGACTTGCTTCTGCAAACTCTTATCCCGGAAGCTTTTGGGGATCAATAGCAGAAGACATTGAAGCAGTTGGAACCCCTACAGGTTTTCAGGGTACATACGAATGCCTACCAAACAACTTTGATCATTCACTAACCTACATTACAGCAAACGAACATTATCTATTTTGGTTGTTTCGGCAGGTCTTATATCATGGTTTTTTTTTTCTCCCAGCAGCAATTGCTGCTGGAATGTATTTCAACGCTCCGGTAATGCCAATTGTTTTGCATTCATTAACATGATGGTCTTGTTCATTGTCGCATAGGAAATCATATCCCAAATGCATTGTTTTTCAAGGGGAGTACTTGTACATTGGCGCCGGTCTGTTTACAATTGTGTTTTGCATCATTGAGATGGATAAGCCGGACAAACCCCACAACTTTGAACCCCAGATATACAACATGGAGAGGGGAGCTCGTGACAAGCTGATAGCGGACTACGACAAAATGGATATATGGGATTTCAATGAGAAATATATAGAGATCTGTGGGATTTCACTGTGACTGTGAAGAAGGAACATATTATGAAGAGATAAAAATTCATGTGTAGTAAATTCCGCCATAATTAATATGGGATTTCTCAAGTTCTCAACCAGCTATCAATACAGTCCTCTTTCTGTTGCTTCCTTTCTTTCTGCATCGGCTTTTTGACTTTCTTGTTTATATATTAGGCTTACGAATTGAAATTTAGAAGGGAATGAGAACACATATATAATTTTGTCATATATTATTGGATGGTGTATTAAATAAATAACGTAGCTCATCATGGTGTTCAATTAACCTAGTCTCTCTAACAATTATTAGTGAGAGGCATTTAAAGGGCAATTTATAGAAGAAAAAAAGGGTAATGCGAGGAAAGCTAAATTTTGTAAACTAAATGATGTCTGTGGAGCCTAAAATAATCACAAATATTCTAGAGGCGACACGTGGACCTTTATTCAAGAAAGACAAGATTGCCCTCAATAAATGAGCAGGCTTCTCAGATGTTCTCACGCGCAGCTCGCACCCATGGAGATCTCAGCAGCTAAACACAACTGCCCACAGCTCCCATGCCATTGGTAAGGAATTAAAGATAAGGATTAATAACCCAAATTCTATCTTTAATGCATTCCTAATTGAAAATTGACTCCAATCAAGTAAGTAATCCTAATTTAAATCAATTAGGGATAATTACCCCATTATCTCAAGATATTATCTCCTATTAAACATCTTGGGAATATTTAGAGAATATATCTCCATTAAACACTATATGGCCAACCCTAGCCCTATAAATACCACATATTCTACCAAATTTTCAGAGAAACTAACTTAGACATCGGAGATCCATTGACCTAAACCCCTCCCCCAGCTCGCGAGCGGGTAAGGCTTAGGTCTCTGATCAAAGGTGTTGATTGTTTTCTAGGTGTATTTTCGTCAAGACTGAAGACGGTGGAAATTTGCATCGACAAATTGGTGCTTTCATTGAGAGCTGATTCAAAACACTCGAAGAAGCCTCTTGCATTTGTTTCTTGAATTTTCTATTACATTGAATTTCTCACACGTCGTATCAATTAATTTTTCTTATAAAAGTTTCTTGATCAATCCCTGGAGAAAGGATACAATGGTAGGAAATTCAGAAACTATGACGAACAGAACCCCGTACGTTCAAGGATTTGGACTAGAAAGTGGAGACGAGGACATTGCCCCACATCGGAGGTCTTCAAGGCTCAACGCGATGGCAGGAGGAGCCCCACCACCGCAAAGCCGTACCATTACCACCATCATCGTGACCCATCAGGCCACGACACTATTTCCACCTTTGTAGTGTCGCACCCTACCAAACCCTAAGCAGAAGGCCCAGTCCTATGGGCAGGAGGCCCGAAACTTGGCAACTACCACAGCAAGCCCTGGGCAGAAGGCCCAGCCCACTGCAGTAGCAGGCCCAAACCCAAGCCCAGAATGCGGTAGCTGCTGCCAGCCAGACAACTCAATGGGCCTAGGCCCAAGCCACTCAGCTAGCAGGCCATGATGTGGCAACCCAACGGTCAAATGGGCTCACACCATGCAGGCCCAAGACAAGCAAGCGCCGGTCCAACGTGCCCTGAGACCTTCTCCGACGACCTGGCTCGTGGCTCAATCCATTCCAAGGCCACCTCCAACGGTCCAGATTCTGACCACAAGTCTCACGATCAATTCAGGGTTACTTACACCCTACTTTTCTGCAGAAATGCCTGCTTTGGGCACAAACTTTGTACCTGCAATCCATTATACTTCCACCACACATGGAGACACCTATCATCCAAGTTCTTCCAATCCAAATGACGAGCACCATCTGCCCTAGCAGGTTACCAATTTGACAAACGCCCTCGCGCAACAGACCACCTTGGTGAACTAACTCCTCGAGCGCATCGAGATGTAGTGCGCCCCAGACGAGGTGTCCCGAAGCAGGATAAGGGCAGAAGAATGTGACTCATTCTAGCGACGTCCTGGCAAAGAATCGCTCAGCCCACCACGAACTGTGTGTTCAGGTAGTGTGCACTCTTCCCTGCCTAGATGCGCAAAGAAGCGTTCATTCCCGAATTGGCTCACGAGTTAGTTTACATTTGAGGTTAGGTCCACACTCCGATGAGTACCCAAGACATTCCAAGTGAAGCATCCACACGAGGCTAGGTCCACAAGGAGATCCTCCTACGAGGTAACGGAGTAGGCAACCATCTGACATCCAAAAAAGAGCACGTAAGCAGTCCAGCTCAAGTTCCACTAGCAGCCCCCGCCAAGAGCAATGGCAAGCAGCACAACAACCGCGACACAACATGTCGAAGAGCGACATAGACCAGCAGATCAACACCGGGGGCAGCTGAGACTCTACTGCCTCACCAGGTACAAATCTAGGAGGAAGTACAAAGACTCGTAGTAGAACAACTGCGCGGATTCTAGCGCATTGACACTACCGACAATGCCCTTTGTAGAGACGTGGCCAACCTGAGCAGATCACCCTTTACAGACGAGATCGAGCAGTCGGAGCCACCACGAAAGTTCAGCCCGCCACATTTCACCTTATTCAATGGAGATGAAGATCTGGACAGGCACTTGATGCACTACCGAAGTGCCATGACATTTTACGTCAACGATAACGCTCTCATGTGCATGATTTTTGCCATGAAGCTCCAAGGCGAGGCGCAAGACTAGTTCCACACCCTGTCGCCACGTTCAATCAAGAATTTCAGCGAACTTTCCTTCGTTTTCACTAAGGAATATTTATCCTACCGCTCGATCAAGAAGAAGTCTGACCACCTCTTTAGCATGAAGAAGGACCCGAATGAGTCATTCCACACTTACGTTAAGAGATTGAAGGCGGAGAAATAAAAAATTGTCGGATGCAATGACAGCATCGCATGCTCAGCTTTCCAAAAAGGGTTTCCAGCAGATCGCCCACTTTTCTGGAAATTGATTATGGGCAAGAACCTGTCCCTGGCAAACTCTTATGCTTTGGTAGAAAAACACTCATTCTGGGATGATGAAAAGTTCTCCCAGAAGCCACCTAAGCAGCCGGGCAAAGATGTGATACCAACTCAGAAGAAAGCGAACGATAAACAGCTCAACAACAAAAACAAGCCAGGAAACAAACGTAGGGACCGGTCCCCAACAAAGGGAGGCACAACGCCCAAGAAGTACACCAAGTTCTCAGTCCTGATCAGCCTAATCCTTCTCGACCTCAAGGACAAGCCATAGTTTAAGCTACCACCACCTTTAAGGGGAGACACCTCCAAGATGAACCAGACCAAATATTGCTCATTCCACAAAGGTCCTAGGCACATAACCAATGATTGCACTACATGGAAAAAGTAACTTGAGCAGCTCATGAAGGAAGGCAAGTGCGACCAGTTTATCGACAAACCAGTTGCCTGGCCAATGCGAGAAGCAGATGCTGATGCCGAACCCCCAACCTAGACAGTCCGAATCAATAGAATCTTTGCCCAATCCGAGCATCTGGGGGCCACCAATAACTCCAAGAAGAGGAATATCCAGCAGGCAAGATCAGTCAATCAGGTTCAAGCTGTAAATGTTGTACCTGGACCAATCATCGACTTCATCGAGCAAGACGCTGAGGGAGTAGACTTTCCCTATGACGATGCCTTGGTGGTTTTTATACAACCAGCCCACGCCATTGTTGACAGAGTCATGATGGCCAACGACAGCTCAGTCAACCTCATACAACTATTAGTCATCTAAAAGATGGGCCTGGAAAGCACGATCAAATGCAAAACGAATGTCTTGACCGGATTCAACAGACTCACCTTAACTGCCATTAGCATTATCACACTCGATGTAACCAGCTCACCGATTGGCTCGTCGCAGACCTTCATGATCGTTAGTGACCCATCTCCCCACAACGAGATATTGGGCCGTCCGTGGCTAGTGAAGACTGGAGCTGTGACATCGATCGAGTATCAGAAAATCCGATTTCGCATCCTAGATGAGTAATTGGAGAGATCAAAGGCGACCAGGCCATGTTCAGACGATGCACTATGTAAGTTCTCAAAGAGTCAAAGAAGAAATCTTTTGCCCCAGCAGTAACAGCTGACGTGCAGAAAGACGACTATACCTCCACCAAATAGCAATTACAGCAGGCAAGTCAAGAAAATGATGTCAAGGTCAACAATGCCCTGGAAGATGAATCAGGATGGAAAATCGAAGATGACGCTGAAAACATCATTCTTAACCTCTATCAGCCGGAAAAGACGGCTAAAATCGGCTCACGTCTGAGCCCAGCGAAAAAGAAAGAACTTAAGGTTTTCCTTAAGGAGAATCGCGACGTCTTCGCATGGTCACCCTCTAACATGCCTGGCATTGATGCAGCGATAGCTTGTCACAAGCTGCATGTTCATCCCACTGCCAAACCTGTGATCCAGAAAATGCGACCTTTCGCACCCGAGCGAATATCATTGAGGCCGAAATCAACAAGTTACTGGAGGCCATATTCATTCAGGAAGTGGCACACTTAGTATGGCTAGCCAACATCATGCTAGTGATGAAAAAAGAGAAGGGAAAATAGAGAGTATGCGTGGATTACATCAATCTCAACAAGGTATGCCCTAAAGATAACTACCCAATTCCCCGAATCGATCTGCTCGTTGACTTAACATCAAGGAATCAGCTACTCAGGTTATAATCAGATTGCCATGCACAAGCTTGATAAAGAAAAGACAACATTCGTGATCGAACAAGGCATATACTGCTACAAGGTCATGCCATTTGGCCTCAAGAATGCAAGAGCAACTTACCAATGACTTGTAAACACGATGTTCAAGAAGCAAATCGGAGTCACTATAGAAGTCTATGTCGACGGCATTATGGTGAAAGGCAAGCAGCGGTCAAACCACAATCGCAACTTGACAGAAACTTTTGCCATTCTCCGAGAATACAACATGAAGCTCAACCCAGCCAAGTGCACATTTGGCGTCTCCGCAGGCCGATTCTTAGGGTACCTTGTAACCTAACAAGCAATCAAGGCTCATCCAAGGCAGATCAAAATGATCCTGGACATGAAATCGCCGACAACTCTGAAGGAGATCCAAAGTCTGACCGTACGAGCAGCCGTACTTAATTGTTTCCTTTCGCGATCCACTGACCAATGCAAGCCCTTCTTCAAGGTAATAAAAAAAGGTGCAGAAGGACAAGTGGGATGATGAATGCGAAAAAGCATTTCAAGACCTGAGGTAGTACCTAACATCACCTCCAATACATCTATCTGGCAGTATCGGAAATAGCAGTAAGCTCTACCCTTATACGAGAAAAGATGGGGGCCCAACTGCTTGTATTCTACACATCCAAAGCTCTCCTCAATGCGGAAACCAAATACCCAAAGATTGAAAAACTAGTTTTGGCGCTAGTTGTTGCAACTCGAAAACTCAGACCCTACTTTCAAAGGCATCCGGTCATCGTCATGACTCAGTACCCACTGCGATCAGCTTGTACAACCCAGACGCTTCTCAACGAGTGATAAGGTGGACGTTGGAACTTGGTCAATACGACTTAGCATACCAACATTGCACGGTGATAAAAGCCCAGGCATTGGCAGACTTTATAGCAGAATTCACCCCAAGCCTAAAGGATGCAGCAACATTGCCCGAAAATGCCTTGGAGGTAGTCGAGCACACAGTAACTGTACCTAGCCCACCTAATGGAGATTTTTGGCATTTGTAAGTCGATGGATCATCCAACCATCAAGGATTGGGAGCAGGCATGGTTCTCACTACCCCCAGACAGCTCGATGCTCAAGCAGGCGATCAATCTGAGCTTCAAAGCATCAAACAATGAAGCGGAGTATGAAACCCTACTAGCAGGTCTCTGATTGGCAAAAGACCCAGCACTGAAGAAGCTCGCGATCTATTCCAATTCCCAGATGATCACCAGCCAAACTTCAGGGGAGTATGCAGCAAAGTATCTAAATATGGCCAGATACCTCAAGAAAGTACAAGGGCAGCTAGCGACGTTCCAAGCGTACACACTCACTTAGGTTCCACGAGCAGAAAATGCCCACATAAACGCACTAGCAAGCCTAAGCTCCGCATTAAATCATCAGCTTAGGCGTTTCATCCCAATCGAGTACTTGGAAATGCCAAGTGTAGATGAGGAACCATCAGTCAAGGTGGCGCAAATCAGCACAACCCTGAGTTGGAAAGATCCTATTATCAATTACATAGTCAATGAATTACTCCCCGCAGACTGACTGGAGTCTAGAAAGCTCCAAATGAAGGCAGCACGCAACTACATATGGAACGACATGCTCGTTCGAAGATCATTTTCAAGACGACATCTTCCCCTCCTAACGACCTGAAACGAATGTGTTTATGGAGACCACTCTAGAGGTCGTTCCTTGGCGTAAAAACCTCTCAGCGTTGGTTATTATTAACCGACCATGCATCAAGACTTTAAGAAGGATGTACAAAGATGCGACAGATGCCAGCACTTCAAGCCTGTGCCCGCACTACTTGCCAACGAACTCCACCCGCAGATGAGCCCATGGTTATTCATGCAGTGGGCGATTAACTTGGTAGGACCAATGTCGTCTGTTACTGGGGGCAGAGGCATGATGATTGTAGCGATCGACTACTTCACAAAATGGGTCGAAGCCGAACCCATGACCATAACTACCTAGACGGACATAGAGCGCTTCATATAGAACAACATCATATGCCGTTTCAGCATCCTATACTTCATCATTACCGACAATAGTCCACAGTTCGTGGGCAAAGACTTGGCGAAGTTCTTAAAAAAATATGACATTAAGTAACACATGTCTTCGCCCTTGTATCCGTAGGGCAACCGACAGGCCGAGGCGTCTAACAAGGCCATCTTCGACTGCTTTAAGAATACCTTCTCTAACAAGAAGGACAAGTGACCATACGAGTTCCCTGGTGTTTTATGGGTATATCGCACCACCAAAAGACGAGCAACCGGTGAAACTCCATTTTCCTTGGCATATGGTTCTGAGACGATCATTTATCCCAATGTCATAGTGCTAAGCATCAGCACTGTACTGCCAAACCTTGAGCAAAACAAAAATGAGATGGCCACCAACTTAGACCTGGTATAAGAAGAGCGCGAGAAGGTTATCACCCACATTGCAGCCTATCAGCAACATCTCATTTCCAGCTACAACAAAAGGGCAAAAATCCGGCAGTTCCAGCCACGAGACTTAGTCCTCATAAAAGCCTTCATCACCGCCCGACGGGAAGGCTCCAAAAAAGATGGCTCTCATCTGGGGAGGTCCGTACAAAATCAACCAAGTAAGCGGAAAGGGCAGCTACACCCTCACCACTATGAGTGACAAAGAAATCGACAAATAATAGAATGCTTACAACATGAGAAAGTACAACGTGTGGCCTAACCTCCCACCACTCCTTGGACCCTGTTCAAGGCGAAAAAGTTCGAAGACTTAAACAACTCGACGAACAAGACCTTGCATGCCAAGAATTATCAGTTGTTATGACATTACTGCATACGAGAAAAGTTAATAAAAGCCTCTATTCTGAATGAAGATTGAAGGAATTATTCGTAAGTCTAGGCCAAATGCATAAACAAATTGACCAATTCCCGCGATAAGCAAAAAACACCTGCTGCCCAGCAAACATGGTGTAAGACACCCGTTGCCTTGTACACATGGTATAAGAAGCCCGTTGCGCTGCAGACATTGAATGAGACACTCGTTGCCCTGCAAACATGGAGTAAGATACCAGCTGCTCTGCAAACATGGCATAACCACCCATGTGACAAGCAGAAGACGCCCTCTGCACATTCAGACATGGCGTATCTGGAATATCTAGATGTGGATGGGTTGTACGACTGCTCAGTTCCCGCTGAATGCATCGACTACCTGCGCCGAACGACTCTCATAATTGGCCACGATATTCCTTCCTCTGGAATAGACTTAGCCAACTGAAGGATTCAATTCCGCGGGATCCCAGGTTTCTAACCGGAAGAGATGCTAAGCATAGGACCCCTACCTATGAAAAAGTTCGCATGACAAGATGGTCCGTCCTCAACATGCAAATCTTCATGAAGTGGCTTGATTTTAAAGTGTTGCAATACTAGTTAAGCGACCTATAGGATCAAAGCTGCGACTCAGAATGATATGACCTTTGAGGAGCGACTTCGCCTACACCTCATGCCAAAAAAGGCCTCCGAAAGCCAAAGATGACTCCTAAAGTGGTTATGCAGGTCATCTGCTTTTGTAAGTAAGACACCTGGTCAACAACCTGATGGCTAAAAGCCCAAGGCAACACGTAAGCTGAAATTTACGCCTATCGTGACTACGCGGACTCGCCTGCTTAGTTACAAGCAGCACTTCTGGCCGATGGTCTATGGTTTAAGTTTTACTAAGACAAAGTCAAGTGTCACGACTATAGCAGCTACACGAACCTCCTCTACTTCCTACGAGAAACACTAGTCCATCCGACGGTTCTATAAGTCAAAAATCTCGCGACATGCCTCAGGAAGGCCAAAGCTCAAGAAGTCATTAAAGTCGAGTGTCACGACTATAACAGTAACGTGGATCTCCTCTGCTTTCTATGAAAAGCATGAGTTCGGCTGATAGCTCTATAAGTAAAAAAATCTCACGACACGCCCCAAGAGGGCCAAAGTTCAAGAAGCCACTAAAGTCGAGTGTCATGACTATAGCAGCTACGCGGACCTCTTCTGCTTCCTACGAGAAGCACGAGTCCAGCCAACGACTCTATCAATCAAAAATCTCGCAACATGCCCCGGAAGGGCTAAAGCTCACGAAGCTACCTAAAGCCGAGATTCACAGCTACAGTAGCTACGCAAACTCGCATACCTCCTATGGAGACAACGAGTTCGGCCACCAATTCTACAAGTTGGAAATCCAGCATTTCTTCATTTTGCAGGTAAAGCTCTAAAAGCCTTAAAGCTAAAAATGAAGCCTAAAGTGACCGCGTGAGTCAACAGCCAACTCAACTGCCCGTCCTACGACAAAGTTTTGCAAGATGCCACAAGTAGGCAAGGCTCCCGAAGCCTCGAAGTCGAAACTAAAACCTAAGTGACGATGTGGGACCAACTGCTTCATTGAAGCAGCTCATCTAGCCACCCGTCCTACGGTAAAGTTTCGCAAAAGACATGGCAAAATAAAAGGATGGAGCAAAAACAAGGAAAGTTGTTTATTAAATTTCTAGCAAATTGATAAACCGGTTCGAAGGCCAACAATGTTCAAGCAAAGTAGAACAAAAAGAAAAAAGAAAAAACTCAAAACTCCTAAGTCTAAGCAAAAAGACTACTCGTTAGCAGCTTGCACAACCACTGGTTCCTTGACTGCCATGCCTTCAGCAGCCGTGCCATTCCCAGCAGCTAAAGCTTTCATCAACTCATCCTTAGCCGCCCCAGCTTGGACTGCCCGACCCTCAGCTGCTTCACCAAAGGCAACCTTAAACGAGAAATCAAGCAGATCAACTAGAGAAATGGAAAAAGTTCTGAAGTCCTTCTCGGAAAACTCGTAATCCGACGGGCTGCCCTAAAGATGGTATACATAGCCAAGCTTGTAGAAATCAGCCTGACAAGAAGCAAACACCAGTTCTTGACCAGCTTTCTCATTCTTCAGCTACACATTCTCCTCAACAAGCCAGTGTGAGCACATTGCAGCTCATCCAGTTCCTTTTTCAAGTGCTCGCTAGCAGACTATTCATCTTGTAGATCTATCTCCTTGGACTCAAGCTTACTAGCAACCTCCTTGAGGCGAGACACTTCAGTATGTATAAAGATAAGCTCATCGTCCTTGGCAAAGTAAGCAGATCATAGCTTCGAATTGACACACTGAAGGTCCTCGACCACCGGAGAAACACGATTGACTTCCTTCTGTGCAGCTTCCAACATCGTTTGAGTCACATTAAGCCTAGCATTCAAATGGGCAACCTCTTGATGAGCGATCTCCAGCTGCAAAGAAATGGGGGCAGAGATATCAGACCCCTTTAAAATGGTGAGTTCAGCTTCAATCTTCTCGATCTTTTCAGCAGCAGAGCGAAACTGAGCCACCAATGCCACTTCGGCATCCTTAACACACTTGACAGTATCCTAATCAACACGCATAGATTTGACTGCCAGGATTAAAGTCTTATGCATTGTAGCAATCAAACAAGACCTCCTCGAGTAGGCAGGATGCTTCGCAAAAGAGTCTGAACGGACGACAACTTTCCCAACACCGTCAACAAACTTAGCCCATGCATCGACGTCTTCAAGTAGATCAGCCTTTAGCAGCGCATAAACTTTGGGAAACTCTCCAACCTTAGACTCGGTAGATCTCTCACAACTGCCCGTGCGAGCAGATTTCCCCTTCTTAGCAGACGAGTCAATCATGGCAGAAGGAGAAATAGGCCCAGACGCCACCTTAGTAGCAAAATCTACCTTCCTGCTCTTCATAGCGGCGAGCCTCTTAGAAGTAGAGCCAGACTTAGCTCCCGACGGACGCTTCAATACAAACCCGGACACCATAGGCATCACCGAACTCTTCTGCTCGGCAAGTCTCTTAAGAATGGATATGGTCACCGTTGGAGCAGCAGGTTTCACATGCTTAGGCTCAACAGTTATCTTCGCCCCCTTGGGGGAAGTTAGATTAATGACAAGCTTCTCAGCAGCAGAAGAAGTCCTCGGCTGAAGGCTCACAAAGAGGTTAAATATATCTCTTATTTCCACCTTCATTGGCAGCAGGTTCTACAGCAGCGATCGGGTGAGCCAACGCATCATCCTTTATTAGTTTTATCTCTTCCTTTAGAGGCAGGCCACCCTTCTCCCAACGAAGAGGACTGAGCAGCCAGCGCTACTCATGGTACTTAGCAGGAATGCCTAAGGTGACGTGTACTTCCTTCATATCTGCCGAAGTCCTTGGAGTTGAGCCAAACTCCGAATCTACACAAAGTAGGAAATGCGATCAATAAATTGAAGTCATGAAGCAGTTCAACAAAAATTCAAGCAGGATAAGAATGAAGTAGTTCACTTACCATTAATAAAGGTAGTCGGGACATGCAGCTTAAGAGAAAAGTCAGACTCCTACTATCCACTCACCTCCAAGGTGTCTTTCGCTCACTCATGATCACCTTTGCTAGAAGCATCGAACAACCTATGGCGAGACCTCAGCTGCCCCACACATTCCTTGTGGCCGATCTTAAAGAAGTACCATAACTCATTAATGGTCAAGCCAAGATCAATGAACTTGCTCAAGTTCGAGAACCCCACCATCGCACGAACTGCATTTGGGGAGCACTAAGCAGGCGTGCATTTTATGGAGCAAATCACTTCCTAGAAAAGACACGGCATGGGAAAAGTGAATCCTAACAAAAAGTAATATGCATAGAATTTGATGGCCTTCTTCCTAGCAAATGCACCCTCGTCGCATGGTTCATGGCTGCTATCATCTTTCACCCGCTTGACGCGAACTCCTAATGGAATCGCATGCTTGTACGCCTCGAGAAAATCCCGAAACAATTCTTCGGAATTGATCTTGACATGTGCAGCCTTGAAGTAACCTACCTTGTCGAAAGAACCACCTTGACGATACAAAGGTGGAGGATATTTGACACTTCTGCAGTCGGAGGAAGACATCTCAAAGTCTTTGCAAAAAGTACGAGGAAAAATATTTGGAAGACAGCTTGCAAAAAAAAAAAAAAAGATATATGCATATATATACACACACACACACAAGGAACAACATGGACGTGGCCCAAGTTGCACGACCCAGCGAAGGGGAGGCCCACACCTCCACCCATCTTCCTTCATTTGCTCCTAGCGTACTCCAAGTAGGCCCTAAGGCCTCTCAGCCAATCTCATTTGCTTCCTCTCGCCTGCTACTACAGGCCCAAGCCTGCTTCACCTAACTTGGCCCTCGCCAAGCACATTCAAAAGGGCTAGAGCCTTACGCCTCACCCAGCTCAACGCCCCCGCGCACTTGCTAACCGTGCCGCACCACCTGCTGCACCGTGGCCTCCTTGCCAGGCACCACTCACCACCTCGGCCCCCGCCGAGCCAATTTTTCAAGCCCCAAGGCTCCCAAAAAATTCAAGAAAAAGAAAATTCAAATTTTTCTTACCTTGGTGCGGCACAAAGAAGAATAACTACAACGAGAGATGACTCTTTTCAAGGGCAAGAAAAGAAGAATGCCAGGGGAGGGTGAATAAAAATTTCCTTTGGCTTCTCTTCCTTGTTGGAATAGTGATTGTTCTCCAAATTTATTTAATCCCCTGCTTAAGGCAGAATTAAATAGGTATAGGGGGCAATTATTTTCCTTTTCCTAGAAGAAGTCTATCTCCAAATCAAGAAAGAAGATCAAGTTCAAATTGGGAAGCAATTCTACAAGCCTAAGTAGCTTGGGATTCCTACACCTACTATCATTTTCTTATGTGCAGCACAGTGGGTGTAGGGGCATTTGTGGAGCCTAAAATAATCCCAAATATTCTAGAGGTGACACGTGGACTTTATTCGAGAAAGACAACATTGCCCTCAATAAATAGGCAAGCTTCTCGGATGCTCCCACATGTAGTTCACACCCCTGAAGGTCTCAACAGCTGAACACAACTGTCCACAGCTCACATGCCCTTAGCAAGGAATTAAAGATAAGGATTAATTACCCAAATCCTATCTTTAATTCATTCCTAATTGAAGAATGACTCCTATCAAGTAAGTAATCCTAATTTAAATCAATTAGAGATAATTACCCGATTATCTCAAGATATTATCTCCTATTAAATATCTTGTGAATATTTAGAGAATATCTCTCCATTAAACACTATATGGCCGGCCCTAGCCCTATAAATACCCCATATTCTACCAAATTTTCAGAGCTTTAAAAAGTCCTAAACACTTTACTATCTTAGAGAAACTAACTTAGGCATCGGAGATCCGTTGACCTAAACCCCCCCCCCCCACCTGGTGGGCGCATGCGGCTTAGGTCTCTGATCAAATGTGTTGATTGTTTTGCAGGTGCATTTTCGTTAAGACTGACGACGGCGGAAATTTGCATCAACAATGTCAAAATTGATAATTAGATTATTACTTAAGTGTTGATTAACGTGCTTATTTTTTTGTTTGTGACACATCATTTAGTTTGCAAATTTAGTCTACAAATTTAGTTTGTCTGACATTATCCAAGAAAAAATAATACCCTCGACTATAGTCAATAATTGGTCAAGTACAATGATAGTTAGGTCCAAGAGGTTCTCTTTAAAAGTGGCTATAAGGTTCATCTTTGTCAAGATTTCGGCTTCATTTGGTGTATAGGATTCATTTATTGGTTTAGATTAGATAACTTACTAGATTCAATCAATATGGAATGAAGAAGTGGGTGCCCACTCACATAGTTTGTCCAAGTGAAAGTAGAAGATGAATTAATTATGACGAAAACTTGCCCCTCCTAATCTCCACAAGATTGATAAGATTGGAATAAACAAGAACAAGTCCACCCATTTTAGGAGAGCAAAGGCATGTAAGTTGCCCTTACTATTCACTTTGAATAGCTCATCATGGTGCATGTTGCATTTAAATGACTACTCAATTGACTTAGTCTCCCTAACAATTATTAGTGAAAAGCATTTAAAAAGCAATTTATAGAAGAAAAAAGGGTACTGCGAGGGTGACTAAATTTCTAGACAATTTTGTAAATTAAATGATGTGAAAGTTGATTATTAGATTATTACTCAAGTTGATTAACGTGCTTATTTCTTATTGGTGACACATCATTTAATTTGCAAATTTAGTTTACAAATTAAGTCTACCTAGCATTACCTAAGAAAAAATAATCAACTCGCCTACTGTCCATAATGGTCGAGTGCAATGATAGTTAGGTCCAAGAGGTTCTCTTTAAAAGTGGCTATAAGGGTCATATTTGTCAAGATTGCGGCCTCATTTGGTGTATAGGATTCATTTTATAGTTTAGATTAGATAACTTACTAGATAAAATTTGTAAACTAAATGATGCGTTACCAATAGGAAATGAGTACGTTTATCAACGCTTAAATAATTATCCAATCATCAACTTTCATGTCATTTAGTCTTCTAGCATTACTCCTTAATAGATTCAATCAATATGGAATGGATGCCAACTTACATAGTTTGTCCAAGTGAAGGTATAAGATGAATTAATTATGACGAAAACTTGTCCCTCCTAATCTCCTCAAGATTGGAAGGATTGGAATAGACACGAGTAAGTCCACCCGTTTTAGGAGGGTAAAGGCATGTAAGTTGCCCTAACTATTCATTTTGAATAGCACATGCCTTTATGCAACTCCACTTGTTTGAAAAATGACAATGGTAAGTACTATTCACAATTTTTTTTTTTAATTATGCTTTTAAAATAAAACAATTGTTGAATTCCAATAAATTATTTCAAATACAAGAAAAAAACATAGCATTATAGCAAACATAATTAATTTCAACAATCTTAATAGGATTCAACCTAGGGGATAAAATCAATATGGCTCGTTTCGTCTTCCCTTGGAATGTATGGAACTTCCTCGCTTTTCCAAAAACATTTTAAATATGTGATATATCATCGAGGTGTTGGGACATGGTATCACAATCCTTCTCCTCTTGTATTTCTTGCCTATTCCATTTTGTTACCTCAAAATAAATAAATAAGATAAAAGAAGAAGAGGAAACTCCATTTCTCTCGCTTTTGTTTTATCTCTAGCCCTGTCTTGCTCATAAGATAACCTTCCTTGCTCTATATTCATTGCATGTTGGCGAGCCATTTCCTCAACTATCTTAGAATAATCATTCTTCGACGAACTCCCTCTTCCAGCTCTTTTCTTTCCAATATGCCTCAGTGTTTCTGGGGTCTTCAATGACGACTCTTTATTAGTTGGCTTGTGCAATGGAGTCTCATTCAACTCAACTTGTGGACCACTAGGCAAAACTTGGTACTTTGGAGTATGCTTCACAATGTTTCAACATTCATGCCTTGTGAATGATTTCTTGTTATCAAGATTGAACTGCATTTGTGCTTGTAGTTGTTGAAAAAAAAAATTATGAAACGACATTAAATTTACATAACAAAGGTCAAAATAATGACATATTAATTACATTTTTAATTTATTAATAATAAATATTAATACCATATTGGTTAGATTAATTATCACCACTTCGATAAATTCCTTCCTCTTTTGTGATGGCTTCTTGCCAAGCTTTTAAATCTTTATGCAACTGATTGTACTTACTCACCAGAAATTGCTCAATCCGAGATATGCCTTGAATCAGCTCGACCAATTATGCATGAACCTTCTTCCATATATGTTGCACCTTCATCTTATTTCCAGTCATTGAATCGTGAGTAACACGCACCCAACTCTCAAGTTCTCAACCAACTTGAGCATGAAAGGTATATGGCGATTGATTTAGTCCTCTTTCAATTTTGTCATGTATTATTGGATGGTGTATAAAAGATATAATGTAGCTCATCATGGTGCACATCGCTGTTAAATGACTACTCACTCACTTGACTTCTCTCTAACAATTATTAGTGAGAAGCATTTAAAAATAATTTATAGACAGAAAAAAATTCCCCTCCACTAGTATCATTAACAATCGAGTGCAGTAATAGTTAGGCTCAAGAAGCTATAAGGGTCATATTTGTCAAGAGTTGGACCTCATATGGTGTATATGATTGGCTTACTGGGTTAAATTAGGTTAAAGATTCAATCAATATCGAATGAAGAAGTGCATGTACACTTGCACAATTTGTCTACACAAAATTGATAGGATTTGAATAAATAAGTTATTTTCATGACGAATTTATCTTTTACCTTCACTAGTCAAAATGTTCACAAATCACTTAATATTTATTGAATCTAGAAAATTATCAATTCAAACGAATCCCACCCAACAAACAAGGCCTAATTGTTTATCATTTGTACTCTACCTCTAAATCATCATGCGTTGGAAGACAACCTGTGTGGCTGCCAGTGCCAGGTATCAGTTTTTCATTTGGCTTCTGGAATCAACATTGTACTATAACTTTGACTTTTAAAACATACTATGTACAATTAGTCAAACACTGGACGGAAGTGTGAGGTTTCAAACCTGATCGCGTTTTGTAAGAATATCAATCTGTTGTGCGATCCGTCCCAAACCAAACGGCAACCCACTTGGCCTCTCCTGTCAAACATTAATGCGCGACTTGAATTTTGTCACAGATATTTTTCCTTTCCTTGTCCTATCACGTCTGTGTTCACAACCTCAACCCCTTTCTAGGGGAAGCAATTAGTAGTTTTCCCCCTTGAATAAGTTAAAAAAATAGTTGTTATTGAATATTAATCGCACTAGCATGAACTTGAACGTCACGTCGTAATGACCTCGTTAACAAGCTAAATTACAGCCACCCTAATAATTCAGTGTTGTGTTACAACTTAGGACCGGTAGATTGCGCCTTAATGTTCTGATCAGAAATCCAATCTTGTATAACCACTTGATCGGAAGAAATCAGGGAGAGAGGATTATGGAGTGATGGCCACGCCCATTGACCTGGTTGACTATGAATACGTGTTAGTTGGAAAAATGCATGTGGTAGGACCAGTAGGAAAATTGACCATGGAAAATAGACGAAACTCTACGGAAGCGTCTTTGACTATAATGCTTTTTTAATTCTGAATACGAAATAATGCTACACTTATTGTTATTATTATTTAGTTGTGTCATTATCTATGGCGAGACCCGCCAACTTATATACGCACACATCAGAAGCCATTCAGCGTAAAAACAAAAAACCAGAAAATATGAGAACCAAAACTCTGAACGTCTCCTCCGCCCTGCTCTGCTTCTTCTTTTTCAGCTGCCACCACCTCCTCCGCCATGCAGAAGCTCAAGTTCCGAGCACAGAAGGATACACCTGCTCAGCCAGAGCCAACCAAACCGCCTACCCATGCCAGACCTACGCCTTGTACCGAGCCCTCTCCCCCGACTTCCTCAACCTCGCCGCCATCGGAGACCTCTTCCAAGTCAGCCGCCTCATGATCTCCAACCCCAGCAACATCTCCTCCCCGAATGCCTCCCTTGTCGCCGGCCAACGCCTCTTCGTCCCCCTCTCATGCTCTTGCCACTCCCCCAACTCCTCCATCTCCATTTCCTACGCCAATATCTCCTACACC
This sequence comes from Pyrus x bretschneideri, assembly GCF_019419815.1. Taxonomy (NCBI): domain Eukaryota; kingdom Viridiplantae; phylum Streptophyta; class Magnoliopsida; order Rosales; family Rosaceae; genus Pyrus; species Pyrus x bretschneideri. The sequence continues at coordinate 11,678,139 of NW_025999798.1, forward strand.
ATCAAAGCCGGCGACACTTTCTACCAGCTCTCCACCCACAACTTCCAAAACCTCACCACCTTCCAGTCCGTCGAGCTCGTAAACCCTGATCTGGTCGCCACCAACCTAACCATCGGCGTCACCACCTATTTTCCCATCTTCTGCAAGTGCCCCAACAAAACCCAGGTCGGAAACGGAACCAATTACCTCATATCGTACGTTTTCCAGCCGTCTGACAACATCTCGACCGTTGCTTCATTTTTCGGGGTGCAAGCAAAGGCCATAACCGATTTAAACGGCAACAACATCCAGCCTTTTGACACGGTTTTCGTGCCGGTGGCTCGCCTTCCAGTACTCTCCCAACCCACTGTTCCTTCTGCTGCACCGTCTGGGAAGACAGAGAGGAAAGGAGTGATCAGAGGGCTGGCAATTGGGCTGGGAATTATCGGACTTGTGCTGATTTTGGTTGTCGGGTTTTTGATTTACAGAGACGGATTGCTGAAGAAGAAGATTGGTGGGAAGGGAGATGAGGAGAATAAGGTTCTGTACAAGAGCAAGCAGGGGTCGGAGAGAGCGAAGGAAATGGAGGTGGGTTTGATGGCGGATGTTTCGGATTGCTTGGACAAGTACAAAGTGTTTGGGATTGAAGAGTTGAGAGAGGCCACAGATGGGTTCAGAGAAAGTAGCTTGATTGAAGGGTCCGTGTATAAAGGCTCCATTAATGGAGATTTCTATGCCATCAAGAAGATGAAGTGGAATGCCTACGAGGAGCTCAAGATTTTGCAAAAGGTATTTCACCTTCTTCTTTTCTTCTCTGTTTTTGTTTCTTAATTTTTAGGTACTTGATATATAGATCATAGGATCTTTTACCAAACTAGCTATCCACGATACAAATTTGAAAGTTGTGAATAAGGGCTAGCTAAGTGTGAATTGATATATAGATCATAGGATCTTTTACTTTATTATTTTCTATGTGGAATATTATGTTCATGGTCGAAATCACATTGTTTTAGCATTTAGATTTATATCTAAAAAGTAATAAAATAAATGAAACCTAAACAAACGTTGTGAAACGTTGTTTCGGATATGAACCATTGTCAAATTACGCGGTGTCGGCTCATTTAAATGATTCTTCTCCTTCAGTTTAAGCAAAACTTCTTACTTAAGCAAGAACATGGCGTTTATGAAGGTTGTTCTCTTTTAATTATTAATTAGTGCAGTTTAATGTTCGTAAGCATGTTTTGGCTGGAGGGACAAGAACAAGGTCACAAATAGCGATTTTTCTTGAATACCTACAGGCACTCTCAATGCCTTACACATGTTTGACCGTTGGATTATCCGACAACTTAAACTGAGTGGCCGAGGACTGTCAGATTTTATGCAAATTTGTGTGGAAACTTTAGTGTCTGTAAGTATTCAAGAAAAAACGCACAGATGGTAGAAGATGCAGACTTGTTTGAGCCAAAGGTTGAAACATTCCAAAAGATAAAGGATTCAGACTAGGACAGCTCTTGAGAAGCCTCATTATAAAACTGATCTGTTGCAATATTCAATTAATTACTGCTAATATATGATATGATTTAGGTAATCTGGCAGTGCGACTTGTCTGCTTACTAAGTTTTTTAAGTTTTTATAATAGAATATCTTGTTTGGCAGGAAGCTTTAGATATTAATTGTGTTTAAAGCATTCTTAGGAAGAAAACAATGCTGGGAAAAATGTCTGCCGTCAGTGGTGTCGCATTTGTGGCCCAATTAAATGGATATTCAAATGTAGAGCCTTTGAATGTAGCCATAGATGATGTATTTCTAAAATTTAGACCAAAGTTTTTGGCAAATGGTAATGAGCTTTCTAAGTTTCTAGATAGATAGATAGATATAATGTATTATCATGCATATCCCAAAAGGATAAAGAATGAAGTAAAAAATTGCGTTATTGGGTGTCAAAGAAGTCTAATAAAAGTAGAAGCGTGTGTTAAATTAGTTGGCTTGCACTATCTTATTAAATTTGAATTCTCTTCTTGTAAATTAGAGAGTAATTTAAAATATCGTCTCAGTAAATCAAAAGTCAAATGAAGTATTAGGTGAACGATAACAAAGTGAACCATGTGCAGAAACTTCCAAATGTGCAGCCTTACAATTTGGTTTTTAGTCATTCTATTTAGTTCAGTTGTTTGTTGGAGGGTATTGCAGGGTCCATCCAGTTGTTGGAATCATTTTTCATGTTATTTTAATAGGTTTGGTGAGGTTAAACACAACATTTACTTACTTTTCTCTTTTCTTTTTTATCCAGAATTTAACGTAGATTAGAGCAGTTTAGAATATATATCATTCATCGAGTAGTTTAGAATATTTATCGGGTTGTCCTTAAAAAGAAAAGAACATTGAAGATTTTACTTCAACTGGGGTGCATATGAGATTGCTTCTCATACTTGAACTGAAAAACTTTGATGACTTCCAATATACTGTTATTAGCAGACATTTTAACTACTTTGCATAGGGTACTTTAATTACTTTTGAAACATGATTAGTATGTGATTATGTGCACAATTTTGAATTATAATTGACAAAATACTGGCTTTTCGAATTTTGAAGGTAAACCATGGCAGTTTGGTGAAGCTAGAGGGTTTCTGCATAGACTCGGAGGATGATTGTTGCTATCTAATTTACGAGTATGTCGAAAATGGTTCTCTTTATTCATGGCTGCATGAAAACAAGAATGAAAAATTGAGTTGGAAGACAAGGATGCAAGTTGCTATCGACGTTGCAAACGGTCTCCAATACATTCACGAGCACACTAGGCCGAGGGTTGTGCACAAAGACATCAAGAGCAGCAATATTCTCTTAGATTCGAACATGAGAGCCAAAATAGCCAATTTTGGGCTAGCAAAGACTGGTTGCAATGCCATAACAATGCACATTGTTGGAACTCAAGGCTACATTGCACCAGAGTATCTAGCTGACGGGGTGGTGTCAACGAAAATGGATGTTTTCTCTTTTGGAGTGGTGTTATTAGAGCTCGTTTCGGGGAAGGAGGCGATTGATGAAGATGGAAATGTTTTGTGGACAAGTGCTGGTAGGATTTTGGAGGGAAATGAGGAAGAGAAGGCAAGGAAACTCAGGGAGTGGGTGGACAATGAACTTTTCTCGGAGTCATGCTCAGTGGAGAGCATACTGAATGTTGTAACCGTTGCCATTGCTTGTTTGCATAAAGATCCTTCAAAAAGGCCAACCATGGTGGATATTGTCTATGCCTTGAGTAAGAGTGATGATTTGTTTTTTGACGTCTCCGATGATGCATCATCGGCTCCGCCAGTCAGAGCAAGATGAATCGCGAGGAACTCTTTTGGCTTTCATCTCATGTAGGGAAGGCAAGGGTTAGAGTCGAATTATTGCCGTGTCTAAGTATTTATTATGTACCTGTCAATAAATATCATGTATCTGGCATTTTCGAGCACGTGTTCCTACTTGTAATTTTATTATCATCGTGTGTAAAATCTGTTAATTACTGCTCAAGTGGTAGGAAAAAAAATCATTTGGAATAAAAACTCAAATTCAAGAGGGATGCAACCAACGAGCTATTAATTTAGCGGTATTCTCTTCCAGACTATTGAACTAGGTGCCAAGTTCGAAGCACGTATTTCTGGGATGTAGAAAAGAAATTTAGAAAGAAAAAAAAAACACTCAAAATCAAGAGATAGCCACATCAAGTTGGCAAGATCCTGCAAACTTTGCATTCAAAAGCTGAAACCCAGTTTCGCAATTCCATTCCAATGAAAAGCTGTAAAGATTTCAACCATAAACTGGAAAAAATTTAGGACGAGTGGGCAAAAAAGTGGTCGTAAGATGGGGAAGTCGAGCCGGGCAGTACGCTAGGTACAGGCATCATCATCTGTAGGATCTGGGCAGCCGCTGGCTGTTGAATCCCAATTAAACCGTCTGTTGACTTCTTTGTTGGTTTGCTACCCACTTTTAGAGAGGCGTCTCGTGCAACATATGACGTGCTTGGTATGATCACATGCTCCATAAATGGTGGTTTGTGTACAAAATTTAAACACTTTTACCCTACATAACTCAAGCTTCATCAGTATCTATCACTTAAATGCTCGACTTAGTTACAAGTCTATGCTACTGAGCTCAGCAACATTAATATTTAGTAGAACTTCTTATAAGCATCCGTTCTGTGCTAGGCAAGTGCTTTCCGATGTGGAACTCCGTCCACTTAATTTGTAAACTATGAACCATGGTTGTGGCAGACTCGCATAGCACGAGACAACTTTGAATGATGTCACGACTCACACCCTAGTACAATAGCATTTGCAGGTATCTACTTGCCACACTTCTATTGTTTCTTTTCATTAGTTATTAGCCTCTCTTTCGCATGCACTTAGCACTCATGTGAATAAAATCTTTCTATATAAAACATCTATTTTTCAAAACATGTCGATATAAGAAAATTCACTATAAAAATTAGTTAGAGCCACTAGCGTAGGGTTTTATTTCTAATTTGGGTCTTTATGGATTTTACTACGGTCTAGTGGTATTCCTCTTTATTTGTAAGTGAAAGGTCTTAAGTTCGATTATCGTCAAAAACAAATTTGAACTAAATTATTGCTAACTCATTGTGAAGTTAAGTCAATCCCGCTCCCCTTAGTGTAATAAGATAGTTTGTTCAAAAAAACTTTTTTTTTTATAAGTTAATAAATATTTATTTATCGATATGTTAATAACTTCTTCAAAATTACTCATTTATATAGGATTTTTACTATACTCACAATTTTAAGCATACAAATTATCAAACGTTTATTTGTTTTACTTTAGAGCTGATTATTCTTTAAACATAACATAGTCAATTTGTGGTTTGCTACCCAAACATAGGGAGTGGGGTGCCCTACTCTTGAGAACCATAGAGTGTGGTTACTATGGTACTCCAATTTAATGGTTGTGGCCTTTACCCACCTTGATGGATTTCACTTAGTGAATGTACCGCTTAGTTATAAATCCGTGCTATTGGACTCAGCAATATGAATGATTATTGTAACTACTTATAAGCAGTCGAGTCAAGCAAATATTTTTCGAAGTGGGAGTTTATCCGCTTAATTTGTCGAGCAAATGTATCTTTTTCTTCAGACCATATATAAGTATGGGATCGGGATAAAAGGGTGCTCTGTGCTCAGATAAAACAAAGAATTGACTATTCATGAATCATGCTTCCAACATATTATTGGCCCTTAGGATGAAGATTATTTAAAAATAAATCAGAAAAATTTGTCAAAAGAGCCTTTTACTTTATAAATTTATACAAGTAGATAAAAGTTTGAACTAGTATATCAATTTGTGCAAATTCTTGGATTGTTATTGACAAAGAGATCTTTCAAAAAGGGCAACCATGGTGACATCGTCTATGCCTTGTGTGAGAGTGATGGCGATTTGTTTTTCAACATCTACGACGATGGATCATCGGCTCTCTCAGTATGAGCAAGATGAATCACGATGAATTAAGGTTGTTTTTTTTTTATTTTAGGCTTTTATCTCGATTGGTTAGGAAAGATAAAAATTAGAGTCGAACTAACTATTCTTTTGTAGTATTTTCTTTTGCACTGTTTGTAGACGTGCCAAGTTTAAATCCCCTTCTCCAACAATACATGCACTAAAGAAATTATTAGGGTAAATTATAATTTTATGTAAAGTCAATATATCTTTATGTATTAGGAAATTATATGAAAGGGATGTTATTATTTTAGTTTGGATTTAAGAAATTCGATGAATTATCCTTAAAACATTTCAATCTTATAAATTAGTTATTATTTTAGTTTAATTTCGTACAACCGTTAATCACTTCGTTAAATTAACTGTTAAAAGAAGATGTGGCAAATGTGGAAACCACGCATTGTGATTTAAAGTCTAATTTGTGCCACAGGAGAGAGAGAGAAAGAGCCGAAGGAGATCGAACAAAGTTTCACACTTTGAGAGGTCTGGGATCGGACCAGTGAATTGGTTTTTATGAAGCCAAACCTGGGACAACTGGGTCATGTTTGCTAGTACTGATGCGCATGCCTGAGTACTTTATTTCAAGCTTCTCAACCGTGCAACTTTGGCTGACATATTTCACGCCAGTACAATTAGATTTAGCATCCCCACCTGCCCCACTTTCATTGCTTCTTGTGTTGTCTTTGTTCTCCATCGTCATTTTGCTTCACTAAGTGATCACTAGTCTCTTACTACGCGTCACACATAGAATTAGTTTTTAAATAGTAGTATAGAAACTCCAAAGGGTTGATTTAGTGAAAAGTGAGCAAAGAATTGGAGCTTTTCAATCCGAATTTGAACTACCACATATGCATTCCTTGGGCCCATTGGCTTTGCTTTGATGTGTCGTTTAATTCAGGTGCCAAAAGTATGCCCACCGTCTCTTGCGGTATTCGGGCTACATGGAAAGAGAAATTAGTATGCCACCAACCCTTTGACAACACGAAAAATCATAATTCAACTCTTTGATAACATGACAAACCAAAAGCTCTACCCCTCCTCTATCTATCCAAGGGATGGAAGGGGCTTTTGGGATGAAAAAGAAAAAAAACAATTGCAAGTTTCTGTTTTTGTTTTTGTTTTTTTTTTTTGAACAAATATATATATATATATATATATATTAATTTTTATTTATGTATACCTTTGCTTTGCATTGAAAAAAAAAAATCCGATAAAAAAAATGATATGATTCAACCTCAAACCCATTTGAATGTGGTGGATAACAGCATAGCTCGAGAATTGATGTGTATTCAAACCATACGAGCTAGTAATCGACGATATACTCATATTGGTGATATTATTGTGAGATACCTTCAACATTATAAAAATAATAGTAGCACAGATGTAGAACATGTCAATCCCCTCCATAATTTTTCATGTTTCATCGGTAAAAATTGTTCATATAAAGTCGATTTATATTACAAAAAGTTATACTTGGATCCTTTTCCGTCCAAGTAGGCATTCTAACTTTCTTGCCAACCATGTGGTTGGAGTTGAGTTGAATTACATCCACTACTGTTAAATTAGTTTTAGGATCCTTCGTGGTATCATAGCCTATTTGCGTTTTGTTTGTATCATACTTTATCAGTTCCAAAATTATCAAGTACCAATCAATCTTATACCTTCAGAGCTCTATTGAAGGATTTGTGTTGAGGCACTAGCCGTACTATTGTCGAAGTACAAGAGTTTCTCTCAAACCAGAAGACTAATTACAAAGTGACACATGTTAATATCACAATAAAGCTCATAGAGTCCCACATCGATCTCGGACAAAAGCGTGTGACTATAAAAGGAGACCATTCTCCCACAACTAATGAATAATGACATTATTCCACTTAACCCATTATTAAAACTTACTAATGATGATTTATGTTCGAATCTTTGCGTTATGTAAACTCTATATTATTAAAGAGAACTCCATTATCCTCGTGGACGTAGCCTAACTTAGGGTAAACCATATATATCTTGTATTTGTTTTCTTGTCTCTATCTTTTTACATATTACCTACACTTTACCGAAGCAACCTTGTGAATGTTACAGCTTGACACTTTACATTGTTCCAAAATCTATTATATTTTGTGCATCAACACGTGTTGATCTCCAATTAAAAAAATACGTTTTTAGAATGTCGATAACACGTGAAATAGACAAAATGCAAAGAGAAGCCAATCGTACCCTAATAAGTTCGGATATTATTTTATTCATGTGAGACGCTGATGTATTGTTTGATTGCTGTTGATGAGATCGGAATACGAAAATTAAGAACCACTGTTGGCAATCCTAATAAAAGAGAAATACCATCAAATATCAGACTTTTGGTGTTCTTGTTGATGAACAATGAACAATCGACGACAAAGGGTTGGACAGCGACTATCCACTGTAGTTGCAAGCGTGCAAAGGAAAGGAAATGACTTTTCGGGGAGGGACAAGGTTGTCCACGTCGGATTTCCCGAAAAATCCCAAATTTTCATGATTTCCCCACTTTTCTCTGTTTCTTTTTTGTTCCAAAATTCCACTTGTTTTGTTTAAAGTTTCTGTTGTTTCTCTCATGGGCCCCTGTTTCCTTCTTTCTTTCTTCTGAAACCTCGAAACTCCAGAAAAAAACATCCCTGGCTGACTGTAACAAACATGGTTCCATTGAGTAGTCAGCTGCACAGATTGCAGCTCGGCGTTTTGCCTCCTCGGGTTCGGATCTCCCACCGTTTTTCTTCCCCAAAAAGGTATTCAGAATTTCATTTCATCTTTTCAATTACCAAAAGTGATTGTTTGTTTTGGTTGTTTGTATGGCATTGGCATTGGCATTCATATGGGTTTTCTTCGCATTCAAGATCAAAGGGTTTATTTTATTGATTGGTTTATGGACTAATAATGCTATATTGTGCCCTCTGCCCACACTAATCTGGCTTAATAGTAGAAATCGTCCTCAACTATAGTTCGAGTTGCATTTTCGTCTCTGAATTCGAATGTTAGATTCTTTAGCCTCCAAATTTGGTCCAAGGTTTACACAATCTTGGTCATGAAAGCAAACTAATTTGGGGCATTTGGTTGGTGGTAATTTTTGAAGCTTTGTTTTTGGGTTAATCTTCGTGTGTTTCTTAGATATTTGTGAACTGGCTAGGGCTTGAAATTGTGAACTGTTGATTGTAATGTGAACCGAGAGATTTCAGGTTTTTAACTAATTGGGTAGTGCCAATTCTTTGTTGGAAGTGTGAACTTGTTGGTAGACAAAGGGGCCGTGTATGGAGAGGAAGTACGGTGCTAGGGGACAGGGAGTGATCAAGATGAGTACTTTTCATGAGGAATTTTTCTGGGTTTGATTCGCCTTTCCTCTTCAGACCGGCATACTGAATTTCTGAGATTCTATATACTTTGGCTCAAATTTTACTGTTATGTGTATCTTCAATGAAATGGTCTACTTAAAGTAGTAATAAATGGCTTTCGCATGAGTTGCTTGTTTAAAAGTATGCGTTCTTCCTGTTGAGTAGGAATTTACTAATGAAAATTAGTTGATGTCTGATGCCGTATACATAAGTTCTCCTGGCTGAGCTCCGTTTCATAATCCTTATAAACTGTTAGGCAGGTACGGGACCAAGATGCAGGATTATCAACATTTAAGTTTTGAATGCAGCATATAGTATTATGTATAAAAAGCTTCCGACTTCTATCTGAAGCATATTGTGATCATACCATATTTTGTAACTGAGGGAAATTGTAATTTGGAGTACATTTGCTGATGTCTGTATTTGTGCAATGTACTGTATGATACATACATGGGGCAAGTGTTGAAGTACAGTTATCCTGAATTTTAGTGTAGACGAGCCATATGATGCTAACGTTGATGATACTTACCAGGAAATTAATGCCATGCCAATTTTGGTGGATCAAATCTTCGTCTTTACATGCAAGTAGTTTCATAGTACACAACAGAGGTGAGAATATTGTATGTATGCTTTATCCTGTGTGAAAGCAAGGTATTGATAACTAACATTCTTTCATGTTTTACTTATGTTTATTCTTTTTACAGCGAAATGTGAGGCCAGTTCTCAAAGGGCAGAAAATAAGCTACATTCCACTGTGTATATAAATGTTGCAGATGATTTGAATGACCAACTCTTTAATACAGACCCAATTAATATTTCTCAGGTGAGCATTAGATGGAATTTATTTATTTATCTGTTTAATTTCTAACAAGAGCTTTAGATGGATGAATCTGCATAAGAGATTGTAATTTTTTTTTTTTTTAAAAAAAAAAAAAATCTGAAAAAGAACACACTTAGAATTGATTAAATCGGATAACAGCTTAAACCCCTTTCGATGTTCCTCTATTTAGTGGTTTCACCTGTTTACTCTCTGTTATCAAGTATTTGTATCCATGATAACTTCAGATCTTGCATTTGACTCATGTCATGGCACTTCTAGTATTTAGTATATTTCTTGACCGAATTTTCTGTATATGCAGGTTCTTGTAGCTAAAGTCACGATGGGATTGCTGTCCTTATATTTCTCATTTAGGCTAGGACAGTCAAATCTTTTTCATACTTTCATTAAGATCGTCCAAGCAAAACTTCCCTCTATCATTCAAACTTTTGGGGTTGCCACCTTGCCCTTTGCCTCTGTTTCTAATTCATTGAATAAACCTGTACCTCTTCGGTTGGATGTGTCTTTTCCTTCATTTCGAGACATTAGATGGAGCTTTGCACGGTTACTGTATCTATTTAACATCCAACTTGAAAGGAATGTTGCCACGTAAGTGAAGATATCAGATGGAGCTTTGCATGGTTTCTATATCTATCATTTCATGCTTGTAATTTGTTTGGTGTAGTTCTCATTTAGCTAAGTTCTTTTGTAAATGTTTTCTAGGTTCTTTCTGGTGCTCCTGGTAGCATGCTTCTCATTTGTTGTCATTGGTGGTTTCCTATTCTACAAGTATAGGTAACCTATAATCCTTTCTAAGAGCAGTTCGAATTACTTTCTCTGGCATATTCTGCTTCATGTTGCTTTATCGTATTTCATTAAATAGCATTTTTTTAAACCTCATGTCTAGACTATCAGATTGATACAATTATTGGCCCATTTATAACAGCTGAAGTTTTCTAATATGGTATCACCATATCAGAGCTTTGGTGGTAGCAGCCTAGCAGGGGGTACTGGATGCGGAACCCTCAATCCATTCCCCACTTCTTTGGTGCAGGGTGGGGTTTCAGCTATATTTTTCTTTTTGTTTGATTTTAACATACAAAGAAAGAACGCGTTCGTGTGAGGTACAGTGTTAGATTGATATACATTGTTGACCAATTCCCTAACAGCTTAAGCATTTGGGGTCCATCTGAAACAATATGGTTTCATCATTTTCTTGCCTTCTTCTTCACAAGGGTCTCAGCATCTTAGACCAACAATTATTTTGTATTCTAACACCTCCCCGTCAAATGCGGGCCTCTCTTCACTATTAAAGCCCAACATGTGGAATTCAACTTATATTGGTTACGTTTGCAGGATTTGACCAGGATTTCCTGCTTTGATACCATGATAAAGTTTGTTGTTAGCACACTATTCCGAAAAATTTAAGTGTTACAATGTGGGCTGACAAATATTTGATATTCTAACGGTTAAGCAGTCTTTTAATAGTATTTGTATCAAATAAATAAATTCCTCATGTTTGTTTACAATCCGGATGCATTTCAAATTACACAGGGGTAGTAATGAATCTTTGGAGGACTGCTTCTGGGAGGCTTGGGCATGTCTGTGTTCATCATCGACACATTTAAAAGTGTGATTTCGCTTCCTAATTTTATCATTTTGTTCATTCTAAAAGTTTTCACTAATTCTGTATTTTCTTGGATGATTGTAAATAACATGCATTGTAAAATATACACTGCAGCAAAGAACACGCATTGAACGTGTTATTGGTTTTGTTCTTGCAATATGGGGCATATTATTTTACTCTCGCTTGTTGAGCACAATGACTGAACAGTTCAGGGTAAGTTATTGGATTGTGGAACATTATCTTACATCTAACTTATATGTAAATGGCATCCTTATGGCCATCATTTGCTCAGAACAATATGTACAGACTAAAAGAAGGCGCACAAATGCAAGTTCTGGAGACTGATCATATCATTATTTGTGGAGTGAACAGTCATCTTTCCTTCATACTAAAGCAACTAAACAAGTATCACGAACTTGCTGTCCGCTTAGGTACTGCGACAGCTAGGTAATCTATTTTTTGTACTTGAATGGAGTTTTTAATATCAGGATTGTGTGGTAAAATTACTGGATTGTGTTGTTGTCTTGCTTATATGTCACAGGAGGCAGAGAATTCTTCTTATGTCCGATCTCCCAAGAAAGCAGATGGACAAGCTCGCGGACAATTTAGCGAAAGATCTTATACACATTGATATCCTTACAAAGAGGTAGGACTATAAGAAATCATCTAACTCATCTGCGTCTGATTTTATGAGGCCTCAGTGCAATAAAATAAAAAATTATCAGTAAGAAATGATATCATGTGTAATTGGATTTGATAATAAAATTGAGACTTTGTGTGCTTCTGAGTCTTACTTTGAGGCTCTACTCTTACAGTTGCAGCCTTAGTTTAACAAAATCATTTGAAAGAGCCGCTGCCAACAAGGCACGTGCAATAATTATACTGCCAACAAAGGGAGACCGGTGAGAACTTGATCTACTTTTGCTTCTATATGAGAAATTATATTAGAGTATACAAGGTTTTCAACAAAGTTTCTTTGGAATTTCCTAGTATATTAGAAATTTCTTATCTTTCAAATGTGTTTTGACTTCACATCCTCATCTGTTTAGGTACGAAGTTGACACTGATGCTTTTTTGTCTGTTCTGGCTCTTCAACCTATTCCCAACATGGAATCTGTCCCCACAGTTGTTGAGGTATATCACTAATCTAGTCTTCGTACTGAACTTTGTTACGAAGTTTGCTAAAATCATGTTAAATTTTCCGTGCCCAATGAATGCAGGTTTCAAGTTCCAATACATGTGAACTCTTAAAGTCGATCTCAGGGTTAAAAGTAGAGCCTGTGGAAAATGGTGCATCAAAATTATTTGTACAATGTTCTCGTCAAAAGGGACTCATAAAGATCTACAGGCACTTGCTTAATTATCGAAGTATGCTACAAGCGTCTGTTTGAACTAAAACTGGTTTTCTCGTGATGATGCTTATGAAATTCTTTTTTTTTTAACCCTCAATATCAATACTATACGTATTACCAAAAGGATATGTGATTTAAATCCAACAATTGCAAAGTTAAAGATGAAATGTTATTGCTGTATTGATAATTTCTCCCATTTTATCAGATGTAATAAATTGATACTTTGAGCCCATCTTATAAATCAATTTGAAATCTTTCGGTGGTAACTAGAACTTAGACCTGTCAACCCAAGTCATGCGTTGTTTCTTACTGCGGTGGTTATTTTTACATCATATTGGTTATTAGGCAAATGGAACCATCTCTCTGATCATTTCTGAGATGGCACACTAATTGATGTTTTTTCTACTCAGTGCAGAAAATGTATTTAATCTTTGCAGTTTCCCAAGTCTAGCAGGGCTCAAGTATAGGAGATTACGACATGGGTTTCAAGAGGTAACACCATCTGTCAAATGTAATTCTGCTAGTGAAGAACTTATAGCGGTTGGCTGATTGAGAATTTTTCTCTGACTCGATATCCCTTTCAGGCAGTTGTTTGTGGGCTTTATAGGAACGGGAAGATAGACTTCCACCCCAATGACAGTGAAATCTTGCAGGAAACTGACAAAGTATGAGAAGTTCTGACTTTTTTAATTTGAACTAAAACAAGCACCAATAACTTTGATATTTCTTTTGACTTGTGAAAAATGGAATCATGAACACAATGTTTGTTAAAATTTTGTTTTGTAAATATCTCTAGACACTGATGGTTGGTTGGATTGTTTACTTTCGCGGTTCCTGTTTTTATTTTTCATGAACAGACAATTAGACAAAAATGTAGTAAAATTTGATAATTGCAAAATAGAAGAAACAAAGATGATCATGGGAACCTGAGCGGATTCACTCTGTGACTGCTTCATTTGTTTTAGTACTTGCTTTTTGTTGTTTTGCTGACTGAATGGGTCATGTTTTTATTTATGAGTTCCTATCGTTGTGCACTTTCCTCATGTAGGTATTATTCATTGCACCTGTTAATGGGAGTAAGACACCAGATGTTACTTATTCGAATGTTGTCAAAGAAATAGGCGCTGATCAAAGTTTGGATGATCTAGAAACAAACGGGGGTACTCACCCGCATGCCTTGCAACTGGTGAAAACACGACTTGAGAACATTGTTAGGCGTCCCAAGAAACCAGGCTCTAAGGTGCAACTTGACAAAAACATAATTGCTTGAAGGTCACCAGGGCTTGATAGATTTGGTCTCCAATCTGAATAATTTTTTTCTTATTAATGCAGGCCTCAGACTATAATCTGGGACCAAAAGAATTTATCCTTCTGCTTGGATGGCGCCCCGACATCATAGAGATGATTGAAGAATATGACAATTATCTTGGACCTGGCAGTGTCGTGGTATGTTCTAATTCGCTTGGAACTCTTGTTGTGGATCCTATATTCAGCAATTTCCCTAAAATGTAAAACAATAGTTAAAGTACATTGTTACTTACGCAATTGCATGTGTGATGGAATCTTGAAGAGGTACTTATATTAAGTGGCTGCAAGACTCCAAAGTAAAGGAAGGCAGTGAAATCTCTAATAAATCAATTGCCCTGATCTGTAAAACATTAGTAAAGGATGTAAATTGTTACTTGTGCAAGTACATGTGTGATGTAACATGGAGAGGTGGTTATATTAAGTGGTTGCCAGGTACTTCAAAGTAATGTGCAGGCGGCGAAATTGCCAATAAATCAATTGGGATGTTATTGCAGGAAATTAACGGATTATAGGAATTTTTCTTCACCTTGAGGAAGCATGATAGAGACTGAGAAAAATAGATTTTTTTGTCTGCACAACCAGGAATCGTTGTTTTATATGTGCAGGAAATTTGACACTTGATTAAACATAATTTTGATATGATCACCTAGACTAAGTTTCTAGACATACATGCATTGGTGACTCACAATTCATCATCTTTATGCATGCAGGAAATTTTGTCAGATGTACCGTTAGTGGACAGAAAGAGGACAAGACAAGTTTCTGATCAAGGAAAACTCAAACATGTCAAGGTTTCTCATCGGGTACTGCCTCTTTCTTTCAACCTAGAGTAGTACCTTCTGGTGTTTCTTTTCTTTCTCTATAATATCTTTGCAGGGAAGTTTCCTTTTCCGCTTATAAACTTCCATTTTTTCCATGAGCTGCAGATTGGAAATCCAATGAACTTTGAAACCTTACAAGATACCATAGTGCATATCCAAAATTCATTGAAGAATGAAGATGTTCCCTTGTCGGTCGTTGTAATATCTGATAGGGAATGGCTTCTTGGAGGTGAACATACATGAATTCCTCCCTTTTTCTTGGTTTTATGTTGTTTTCAATTAGCTTTTGGTCAATTTGCGTTGAAGTACCCTCTCTTCAGATCCAACCAGGGCAGACAAGCAATCCGCGTATTCTCTTCTTCTTGCTGAAAATATTTGCAACAAACTTGGTGTAAAGGTAGGTCAAGTTCAAATAAATAACAGCATCAATCATCATTTCCAATTTTGTAAAAATTCAAACTCAGAGTTTAATGAATTAATTAGTTTTCACAATAACTTAGTCATAATCGTCACCTAGAGCGTTTTCACAATAACTTAGTCATAATCGTCACCTAGAGCAAAAGTAACAAGGTGGTGCTTTGCAGGTACAGAATCTAGTCGCAGAGATTGTGGACTCGAAATTGGGCAAACAAGTAAACTCCGACAGACTTTTGTCACTGTTTATTATTTCTGTTGATATTCAATGGTATTGATTGTTATACACCCACAATCACTGCAGATCACAAGAATTAAGCCGTCCCTGACTTACATTGCCGCAGAGGAAGTAATGAGCCTCGTAACAGCTCAAGGTCTTGAATCCTTGTACTAGATTTAGCTCTCACAACATATAATATGGTTATTCCAAAATATTATAACGGGTAAATGATTTCTTTGTGCTTAACAGTTGCTGAGAACAGTGAACTAAATGAAGTGTGGAAAGACATTCTAAATGCAGAGGGTGATGAAATATATGTAAAGGTAAGTGCCTCGAATCCTCAATTTTAATATGTTATGATGTTGATCTCGATTGGACGTTGTCTTTTTTGTATTTTCGGCTAGAGGATTTGGATTGGATATCCATTAAACTGTATATTTAAACTTTGCCTGCTTTGTTACAACAGGATATCAGCCTCTACATTAAAGAAGGAGAGAACCCTTCATTCTTTGAGCTTTCTGAAAGAGCACAACTGCGGAAAGAAGTGGCGATAGGTTATGTGAAAAACAACAAGAAGGTAAAATGGTCTTGATTTGGATTCGGCTCTTAAATTGCTTCAGACTTCTCATTCGTCTCTTATGCCATGTTGCAGTTTATTAATCCAGTTCCCAAGTCCGAACCCCTCTCCCTTGAGTTGACAGATTCGTTGATAGTTATATCCGAACTTGAAGGAGAACAACCTATCATTCTGGAGAACCAATCAAGTTGAAACAACCGCCCAAATTTTGCTCGTGAAAGTTTGAATCCCATGCTAAATGGAAGTACTCATGTTTTGACAGTGAAAGTGTTCTCCGAGCTTGACCATAGAACCGGCATTAAACCAGCAAATTGGTGAAGAGACTGTTTTAGCTTCTTTCTTTTGCAGTATTAGCCTCTCTTTTGTTGTTAAGACCGTAACATGATACAGACACCACACTAATTCATGGAAATTTGTCCAATAAGGAAAATCTGGATTAACAGTAATAAGCATTGTTAGCCATATTAATTATACCTTGATATTGTCCATGTGTTCGAAATTAACAGTTTCGTCTGACTGTTCTAGTAATATGTCTCTTGACGCTGGAAGACGTCCTAAGTTTGTGGGTTGAGCATGCCGTAAGGTGCGCATTTTAGTAAGAAGTTAATTATAGCTGGCCACTTGTATAATGCTCTTTTAGCAACAGATCAAAGTCTGAATAGAGTCTCGTTCTTTTGGTCACTTGATGACAAAGGATTGATGGTTACTGCCCTTTAAATTTGATACCAAGGATGAGATTAAAACAATAAAACCACGTTTATTTAATCTCAACGTTTGGTATCAAAGCCAAATGTGAGTGAGCATGAATTCCTTGATTATCAGTTGAGTAAGAGAATATTTTTGTGGTGACCAAGAGAACATTCTAAGTCCGAGTAACAAAGGGTGATCCAAATCTGAATGCGTGATCCATGCACCACTATATTCTCAAATCTCAAATAAGACCATGTGCAATGTAACATGTGTTAAGAACGATATGAGTTTCTTGAGAATACAATTAAGCTATGCTTATAATACTCGATCAAATTCCACATAAAACAATAAAATACGATTAAAGAACGTCGTTACTAATGAAAATTTTAAGCATTCCAAGGTTTCACAATGATATGATGCTTATTATAGAGATTCAATTTGTATATCGTAATCCGCTTGAAATAATTTCACTATGAAATTGTTTGGCAGCTCGTATAAATATGATTAATAATACATACTCGGTTGATTGGTACATTTATATTAAAAAAGTACTTGGATAATTTAGGGTAGTGCTATTCATGGGTATTTTTACCCTCTACACACCTTCTGTTTTTATTTTTATTTTTAACAAACAATAGTATCTACACTAAGAATAGAGGAGTGAGCTAAGCCTTACAATAGGCTTGTCATAATCGTGTGGTTCAACTTCGCATTTGGCAAGAATTGAACTTAAGACCTCTCATTTACAAGTAAAAAGAAATACCACTAGACCGTAGTACTAAGTGGCCGCACACACTCTTGTTAATCATTGATCTTCATCAATTAATTCGATCCGACGGTTGAAAATTGAGAGAGTATGTGAGAAGTAAAAATAGGGGCGTTGATAGCATTACCCAAAATTTCATTTAAAGAATTATAAATATTAATGAGTGGTTTCATTAATTTTAACAAATGTACTTCTTTTATATAAATTGGTTGCGAATTCGCCATTTATAAGATTCGAATATAAGATATCTCACTCACAAGTAAAGAAAAATGCTATTAAATTATAGTACTAAGCGACAAGTTTAACAAATATCTTAGTATTGTAGCCAAATTCTAAATAAATGAAACTAACTATAATATTTATACGTGTTTAATACAATGAACGTTTAACCGTCAAAATAATGATGATATTAAACACATAAGCATTGCAGTTAAATATAAAGTGTGTACTTAAAAATAATAAAATATCAAGAAAGTTTAAGCATGCTTACTAAATGTTATGTTTAGGTGGGTGCATTCGATTGATATTTTGAGGGGTTTTTAATTTTTTTAATGAATTTAGGGGTATTCAATCAAGATTTTAAGTAATTCTTTGAAATTCAAGGTGTATTCAATTAGAATTTTAAGATAATTTATTAAAATCCTTAGAAATCCGGATGTATTTAATTAGGATTTTAAAGAAGTTTGTAACATTCCAGGTGTATTCAATTAGAAATTGATTTTAAAAAATTTGACAAAGTTGAGGAATTAGAGGGAATTGAAAAGATTTGATAATGTATTTTAAGTATCCACAAATCTCACATCTCCTCATAAAATTTAGAGGAAATTAAATCAAAATTTTATATAAAATCTTTACAAATCAATTAAATTACATAAAAATTCTTAAATTTATAAATCTGTTAAAATCTTTCCAATTCTAAATTGAATACATCCCTTAGCTCTGCATGAGACGGCGGATTAAGTCCGAAATGGAATTTAGGTCAAACGCGAGGAAAATTTTATTTCGGCTCAACTTTTTATTTTTTATTTTTTTAAAGAAAGGAAAAAAGAGAAAACTCAACAAAACAAATTGCTCTTGGAAAGCGCTCGCTGTCATCTGTCCGTGCCCTCGTCGATTATTTGGAGAGGTAAAGCCATGGCTCACGGTGGCTACAGCAAGCGGCGGGTGAACCCCGCCGGACGTCGGTCCAAGTCGGCCTTGGGCCCGGAGAAGAAGCCCAAGTCGGTCACCCTCAAAAACCAGATACGCTCCATCGAGCGCATGCTCCGTAAGGTACTCCCTCACTCTTTCTTCTCAATCTCCAGCTCTTTATCTGTTTTTCCATTTCGACCTTGCTTCGGTTGTGGTTGATTTTGGGGTTAGGGTTTGTGCGGTTTGGGGGTTACAATCACCTAGTTCTTCGCTAGCCCTGATGTGTGTATATATAGACAAAAGTGTGTACAGTACACTGAATTTCTGAGGAATTTGAAGGAATTGGAAAATGTCTGACCTAATACCGCTTGAATTAGTATTCATGTTCCAAGATTAGAAATTTGTAGTTGGCAACTTTGTGGTTTTATCTATTGATGAAGTGCTAATCATCGTGAAATGCCTAACACTTTGATTGTTTTCCTAAGAATTTACCAGCTGAAGTTAGGGAGGCTCAGGAAAAGAAGTTGGAAGGGTTCAAGAAACAGCAGGAGATTCACTCCCGTCTCGCTGTGGAACGCAAAATATTTATGCGTGACAGGAAGATCAAGTTTTTTGGTATGAATGAACCGAGTCCATTTGTTATTCTAGTTATTGTGTAGGTGAATTCTTGCATGATGTACGGCTTAATTGCATTGGTGGTGCATGTTTTGCTTGAGTCGTGAAAGTAACGTGCACCTTTTTCAGAGAGAAGAAAGATAGAGAGAAGATTAAGACGTCTGGAGAAACTTCAACGTGCTTCTTCTGGTCAGGCACAAGATGCAGAGATTTTGTTGCAACTTTCCAAATTGAAAGAAGATCTTGAATATGTTAGGGTAAGCTATATAGTGGCCTTTGGTTTATCTGCTTTTATGTTGATGTCGGTGCATTGATATGATAGTTGTAATTGGAAGTTTGGTATTTTTTCTTCTTTCATGAGAATATCTTAAGCTTATATTGACTTGAAATGTGAACTTCTACATGACCTTGTGCTTTACTGGAGAAGAGCCATTTTCTTTTGTTACTTTGCTTGTTACAGACTTTGAATTGTTTTTTGAAATAACACTGTAGTTGTTTCCAATAATGTCAAACTAAAAGGCTGATATTTGTTGACCATCAGTTCTTTCCCAAGACCGAAAAATATGTCTCGTTGTTTACTGGAGGTGAAGATACAGATGTGATTGATAAGAGAAATAAGTTGCGTAAGCAGATTAAGGCCAATATAGTTGCTGCAGCAGCTAGCGGAAAGGATTTGGAAGGTATTTCTTTTATGCCTCACTTCCATCAGAAATTTTCTCGTAGAGTTATTCTTCATAAGATCAGGTCAGACAACCTCTATATAAGCAATAACTACCTAATGTTATGCATCAATATATTTTTTAGTATTCCGAAGTTGTTTGAGGGTGAATTCCTAACTTGGTGCAGACTTATCTGAATATTTATTAAGGGTAAATACCACTTGAAAGAAAATATTGGATGAAAATACCTAGCAAAACATCTAGTCTTTAAATGAAGTTGATAGTAGAAGTAAGAATGGCTGGAAGATAACATATCAAACACAAACATCTACCAACTTATGCTTTCCGCATTTCTGCCATGCTATTATTTTCTTTCAAAAATCTAGGAGATGTTTTATGTTTTCTCTGCGGGATGCTTATTTTACCTCTCTTTTCTTCTTTTAATTGTCAATTATGAACATAAGCTGAGGGTTGCAAATTATTGAACTATTTTGTTACACTGACAAGAATGTTTTTTGTTCTTGGAATTCCTACAGAAACAGGGAGTGAGGACGACGGGCTTCTGGATATGAGCGAAGATGATTTCTTCCTAAATGGGAGTTCTAGTGATGAAGCAGATGCAGACGATGAATGGACAGATAAGAGTGCAAAGTATTTTTCCATCTTATTCTGTTTGTAGTTTTTAGCAATAAAATTGTTTCTTGCACAAATAATTAAAATTATGAGTGAGATACTATTATTTAATCTTGAGAACCTTTTTGTTTTAAGGTAGGGTTATATGTTTGTTTTTGTTTGAATGGACTGCGTTAATATTCCCTCTTTGATTGGTTAGTTGAACTAACAGTTTAAGTTCTGATTTATCAAAGCAAAACAGTGAGTTCTCATTTATCAAAAAAAAAAAAAAAGTGTAAGTACTCAGTGGAATAGAAAGCTTATTTATGAATTAGGGGACTGTTGTGGACTTCGATCATTATCACTTTTTTGAAACATGAGCCCACTGCTTGTAATTTGATTTAGTATATAATCTGTTCCTTCATTTTTATGTGTGTTACCTATTTATTAGAAATATGGTCTGCTTTGATGGAAGTTGCCTCTAAATTTGTCATCTGTTTTGCAGGGAACAGGCTTCCAGTGCTTCTGGAAAAGCAACCTCTGGCATGTCCAGTGATGAGAGAAATCAGGTTTCCCATCTTCTCACTATTATACTGCTGTAATTAACTATGTGTACTTATTGAGTGTTTATATTTCTGCCTCCTCACCTGAACTTTCTTAAATAGCGACAGATTTCTGCTAGAGCTTTGATGCCTCCACCCCGGCCATCCAGCAATTCTCGCTCAAGTTCAGTTCATGCTCAGTCAAGGTTTGGTCCTTCATCGAGCAAAAATTCCTCAAAAAAGCCTGCTGAAATGACCACATCGAGCAATACATCAAATAGCAGAAGTGGAACTTCCTTCAATACATCAAATAGCAATACATCAAGTAGCAGAAGTGAAACTTCCTTCAAAGATAGGGGATCCTCTAATTCAACTGCTGGTCAAAGTAGCAATTTGAGCTCCAACTCTGATGCTCATAAGCCCCGTAGAAAGAGGAGGCCAAAGAAGAAAAAGCAGCAGGTTCGCGTTACTTGTTAATGTTGGATAGTTTATATTTTTGCATTTCTGTTCATGAGGTTTGTAGTTTCTTTTCGGTTGAAAATTTGTTACAATGCTTTTAAAAGTCTGTCTATGACAATCTCCAAAGATGATGAAAAAAGTAAGGAAATTTGCGACTCATCTAGATGGTCTTGATTGAACCTAATGCTACTTGGTTCTAGTATCTGTTTTTGTGTCTTATATAAGAATATCACTCCTTTTTATACCTCAGCTACTGAGCTCTTGTACCCGCACTTTATCCCACACTGGGGTATAGGTATTGGCCCTCTAGGGTCAGTCACGCATATATGGAACTTACTACCCTTGCCATGTTTCCATGGATGCTAAATATGGCCATCATTGCACAATTTCCTTGAGATTGATTGTTCTTGAATACAATGTGTCAAAATTGGCTGATTGGTAGTAATTGGCCACATCCTTGTTCCTGTGATTTATGAAGTTCATATACCGTATTGGTAATCAGCCACATTCATTATTCTTGTGATTTATGAAGTTTATATGCCATATTGGTGTATATGTGTTGTGATGGGTGACAAAGCATTTTCCTATTTTCATGATTAGTTTATGAGCTTTACAACTCATAAAGAGTTGATTTAGGCTGAAAGTGGGTACACAGACAAGATTGAGCCCCAAATGGTGTGAATTGAGTCAATTGATGCATGTCCGCGCTTAGATAGGCATAATGACAGTGGCTAGGCATTTTTTTTGGCTAACTCGAAGAAGTTGGATGTATATCTCTGCCTGATTGATTTTAGCTAATTATTCAAGCTGGAAAACTGAAGTACAATTCAATGATGGACAATCTTTGTTTGTTTATTCATCATTTATCATTAAATAACCATTAATTTAAATACCCATACTATGCTAAGTGGATTTCTTCATTGGGTAGAATCCTTATGTCCTACAAGGCTGCTATGGGATGTGTTCAATATAGTGCTATGCTTGCTTCTATTTATTTCAGAGCCAACTTCGTACTTGCTCTTCGTAGTGTTCAAAAGTCTGGTTCATACTAGTATTCTTTGTACAGTTGATGCCATTTGTTTACGATGTATTGTAGTTGGTAAACATCTTTTTCATAACCAACTACTTGTATATTTTCAGGGATGAGGGGAAGTTGCTTGGTGCGGATGCGGACCTTTGCTTTTAAGGATTTGATGGCTTTGAGTTGTTACGCGAAATTCTTACTGCTCAGTCTCGACAATGAAGTGTGTATTTTCTTTTTGTATCGGTCTTTGGTTGGAAACCGGTGCTTACTGCTCAGTGTAACGATCAGTCATAACTCCATGCCTACTCACTCCGAGTTGGGCTCGATTTATCTTGAGAATGTTTCTGTTGCAACTGTACAAACTTCCGATCTAGTGAGAATCACAAAATCCTTGGATGGATATACTTTGTACTGGATTTGCTTGCGGAAGATATGAAGCTTCAATAATTTTATGGAGGGTGTTGGCAGTTGGACTTGGATGCAATTGTGCATCAGTTGATTTCCGCTACAATTGGGTGGGTTGATTTATCGGGTTGGGTTTCGTTAGGTATGGACGGACAAAGCATCAACACAGCTCAACTTAATAAATAGTCGGTTTGGCGTCGCATTGGGTTTGAGCAGGTTATAACAAAAAAAAAAAACTGCCCTTTCGGGTTTAAGATTGGGATTTGATATGGGTGGGTTCGGGTTGGCCCAACCCAAGTTACCTTTGACAATTAATTTAAGTCTTAGTTACTCGTAGGGTGCTAAACCCTTACCATTCACCCTTAAACCAAACTATTATAATTAAAACATAGTATTCTTCGTATAGAATTTGGCCAGTACGCAAGAAAAGATAGAATAATGTAAAATTATGAGCACAAATTGTGCAGAAACAGAAGGAATACCCAAAAAGTCGCTTCTAAAAGAAGAAGTAACATAAAAAGTACAAGCAAAAATTAGACTACAAGAGCCAGTACTCATAGTGCTTCCAGTTGTCAAATTCTTTGAGAAATGCGTCTGTCTTGACCATGAAGTTCATAAAATTCTTGATAGCTGTTGACATATATGGAAAAGCCAAGGTCAAATATTATTAATGCTACATATAAACATATGTGTGTGTAAATCCATGACTTGGGATATAAAATTAAAGAGAGAGAACAGAATTTTAAGGAAGATGCTATTAACACTACACAACTTGTTATTGTCGAGCTACATGTGAAGCCCGTGTAGGGATTATTGCACGCGATCACAATGGTACATTTTTAGGTGGTGCTTCTTTACAATCACATCAATCCTCGTCCGATGTCGCTGAAGCAAAGGCTGTTCTCTGGGGTTTGAAATTTGCCAAAGCCAAATGTTTCAACCATATCATCATTGAGAGCAATTCTTCGACGGTCATTGAGTGCTTGAGGAAACCAAACCTTCGCAACCAATGGTGTCTATATCGAATTATCAAATTCGTATGACAGTGGCTTCCTTTGCTTTTGTTGAGTGGAACTGGGTTCCAAGAATGACCAACCAAGCAGCTCATGTGGTTGCATCTTTAACTAATTTGAGGGTGAGCAATCTCTCATGGACAACTTTGCCCACTCCCTCACTGGTTATGGTTCTATCTCGGGATGGGCTTGCATGTCCTTCGCCATCTTTTGATTGAGGTCTGATAGTGGTATCACTATTAGCCTCTCCCTCTTTTGTTTCACCTGAGTGGTGTTTAGTAGTGTTTGTCCGATTGTCTAGGCCGTATTTCACTACTGCCTTGTTTGAATCAAGTGCACTCTCTTTTTTATTTTGAGTTTTGCCTTTGGGCTATCATAGCCTTTATTTGTACTTACTGCCCCTTTTTACGTCTTTAATGAAGCTTTCATTTGACCAAAAAAAAAAAAAAAAATACACAACCTGTTAATATGCACTCCAAATTTATAAGACCACAAGGAAAGAAAAAATTTGAGTGAGTTGTCGTAGACAATTGCATTTTTGAAGTGCTAATAATTAGCACTTACACACACACACACACACACACAAAAACAGTTTGTAAGGACCAATACATATTTCAAGCGAAGAAAATCACTTTTAATTTATTAGATAATAATCCCCAATTGGACAAGGCAAACTAAAGATTAACTAGATGCAGTACAATAAGATCTCACAAAGAAAATCATATGATGAATTAACCTCATCGTAAATCATTGAGGATCGATATTGTGAGAAATTCATATGTGGTTCTAAGTTCAAATCTCTTCACTCTATTGATAAAACAAAATTCAGAATTAAGATAGGGAAAACCAGCCAAACTACTTTTGAATTAATCAGATAAAAGAGAAGGCGACAACTGTAGTAACCAACTTCAAGAATTTGAAGATGTAGCATAATAAGATTAACCTCACAGAAAAATCATGAAACAAACTAGTCATAAGGTTACTGACTTTAATTACCTCCATGTTAGCCTAATCTCTTCCACCTTTTCGTCGATCGCTCTAGTTACTGACTTTAATTCTATACGTATAGCAACATAGGAGCCGATATGCTTCCTAAAAAAATGGAAACCCCCCTTACGCAATCATTGAAATGTTTTCTTCTCCTTTCTTTAAAGTTCTTTCTTTTTCGAGAAAATCCCCATTGGAATTGATTGAGCAACACGAAAATACTATACTAGTTAGGTTTTAGGGCCATCGCCTAGTGTCTGTTATATATCGGTAGGGTTCGGTTTGTCTGTTATTGGTTTATATCATGAGATACTTACACACATGAAGTGATTTAAACGAAAACTGATCGCACAATATACGATGAACAAATATATTAGAGAATTTCCAGAAACTTCACACAGAGAAAATCCGGCAAGAATCCTCTCTAGATTTGCAAGAGTTAAAATACTACATGTTTATCCAAATGTGTTACACTTTTCCGTTTAAAAGTTGTATTTTGAATATGTGTGGCAGGTGATAAAGATGCAGTGAGATGCGTGTTTGATGTGAAACCTGTTGGAAACTTCAAATGGGATGCTAGCTAGTTGCGGTAATTCTAGTTTTTGGTGTTGGGAGATCTGTTGCAGAGAATATATAATTTATAGGAGAAATTAGATTCTCATTTTTTATTGTGTTGATTAAATTTTAATTTTTTTAATTTTTTTTATCAAGATCTTTAGATTTTAATGAAAATTATTATTTCAGATATAAATTGTTTACATATCAACATATTTAAATTTTATTTTTAAAATATATTAATTTAGTGTTAGAAACGTTACATTTGATATATTTATATTTATGGTTAAACTTTGTATTATATATTTTTTATTTTTAGTTTGTACCATTTTTAATTTGCAATCCTTTTTAAATTTGTACCAATTTTTTTGTTTTTTGTTTTTAGTTTTAATTTGTATCCATATATTAATATCATTTTGTGCCCATAATTTTAAATTTTTATTTATATTCATAATTTATTTATAATGTACCTATTTTTATTTATAAATGTACCACTTTGTACATGTAAAATGTATCTTTTTGGTTTTTTTTAATGTAAAATATACCCATATTTTAATGTAAAATTTATTTACTTTTTATTTATAATGTATACATGTTTTATGATAAAATGTACCCTTTTTCAATTTTTTTTGAACACTATGGGTACATTATTTATTATTTCAAAGTTATA
Organism: Pyrus x bretschneideri; assembly: GCF_019419815.1. Lineage (NCBI taxonomy): Eukaryota > Viridiplantae > Streptophyta > Magnoliopsida > Rosales > Rosaceae > Pyrus > Pyrus x bretschneideri. The sequence goes on from NW_025999798.1 coordinate 11,704,228, forward strand.
TTGTTACCTGTTTTTATCTATTTATTCAATCAAGATTTTTGAGTATTTTCTTTTTCTTGTAATCATTTTTAATTTATATTCCACATAATATGAGATTTTAAATCCCATAACATGTCAAGTAATTAATATCAAACATATGAAAATACATATTGATAGCAATAATGAGGTGTACCAAGTCAATGGACTTTGATAAAAAATTGAATAACATTAAGTTTTAAGTCAAAGAAAGTTAATTAGTAAATTTTTCTCTACATGTAAGTGAGAACTTACAATGGAATAGAGTTCTAATAAGGACTCACAAGTTACAACGGGATAGACTCCCAAAATAGCCACACCACTATAATGAGACCAACCACAATTAAATAACGAAATTTGTTGAAATATGATTGAGATACCAATTTTTTCGAGAGATTTTTGGTGTACTCAAAACACAAGCAGTGAAGCCCAAGCGATGTTTCGGGTTTCAAAACTGTCTTAAACGTGTAAAAAGTAGGGCATATATACGTGAGAAAATATGTGCCAAAGATTAGGGTTATATACATATATTACATGAGAAAATTGAGGATGCTGATTTGGCACAGTTAAAGAGTGCTATTTGCATTCTTATATTACATTACAAAAATTGGGATGGTAATACGCCATAGCCAGAGAGTACTATATACATTCATATATTACATGCCAAAAATTGAGGAAGTTAGTATGTCATCCTCATGGATTGTTCTTCAAAATTGGGATGGTACGACAACGATGAACTGAAAAAAAAAAAAAAAAAACAAAAAAAATTAAAAACAGAACTCGATCACTTAAGAATTGAATGAATCTAAATTGCATATCAACATTCATCACTTAAAGCAGTATAGTTATTTAAAACAAATAATCTGGCTTATCACTTGCAGCCATGTTTCCAATTGCTCCATTTCTTGTGATTTATTAAGTTTTCTTCTCTAATCAAGGGAAATTACAAAATCATATTGAAAACCCCTATCGAAGCACGTTAATAATCTAACTAATGAATGTGATTCGAGAAACAAACCTTGTTCAAGTGCAACCGATCAGATCTCGCCCTTGCATTGCTATTTCCAACACAGCACTCTGTACATAAAATCCCAAAAAAAAAAAAAAAAATCAATAGGTAACCTACTTAATAGATTAATGTAGGCATATGTGAATTTGAATGGCTTAAAACTAAAAAATTGCGAAATTTTATAGAAAAGTTTCAGTCAGACCTTATTTCGAAAACATTGCTCTGTTCTTCCTCAGGTTGCGGAACAACTCCTCCACCAAAACTAATTTACAGCATTTGTTTCAAGCCTAATCATTATGAGTCAATTTGGAGATTTGATAAAAGATCTCAGAAATTAAATGAATAATTCAGATAAAAAAAATCATATCAAAAGAGCCCATAACTTTAAAAGAAAAATTATCCTAAACCCTGCAAATTTAAACGAAGAATTCTAAAAAAAGGGTAAATCGATCTGATAAAAAAGGGTAGATCGATAGTTGCCTACACATTTTTCTAGACAAACAAGAAGAACAAACTGAAGGTGAAAGATCCTCACTAACAGAATGTCTAAAATTTCTGAGAATAGCAGAGAATACTTCCTCAGATGGGTGCCAAAGTCTCTTGTGCCAAACTGAAACTGTCACAGCTTTTCCAAGTAATGCAATTGCCTTATTTGAACCAGCAACAAACCTTCTTGAAAACACATTCACAGATATCTCATATAGCTCTCCTTTACTCCTGCCTTGGTACAATATCATTCATGTTACCTTGTCATGTATGAAAAACACAATTCATCACAAATAAACTAGCAACCACTACCCTTGCAAAGTTTCTTTACAAATAAAAGATTGACTAATTGTTGGAACATGTAGTATATTTCTTAAAAACAATAAATGTTGTGGAGTAGAAAGAGTTACAGAACCAATGTGTTTAACAGTCAAACCTTCACTATTACCAATAGTGATCTTCTGTTTACCGTTAAATTGTACTGGTTGATTCAGATTTCTGAGGTTTGGTGTCATGTGATGGGAGGCACCAGATCCAAGTATCAGCAGCAAAAATTGCTTGTGCATGTTGTCCAAATTTAGCTGCAGAGACCTGTGTTGGAGCTTGAGCTGAATAAGCAGTGAGAGAAAGAGGTGAAAGTGCACCTTGATAAGTGATGTCTTACACCCTATTACATATTCCATAACATCATCTGATAGAGTAGCAATCAACAAACTCAATAGTGCCATATCCTTCTGAACCAAAGATTTATAAGCCTCTGTTATTTCTTTAGTCACTCCAGTCTCAGTATCAATCACAAACTTTGGTGGGCAAGGAGATTCACCACTAAAGAACTCCAAGAAATCATACCCTCTTAAAAACTAAAACTGATAATTACACTTAACAAAATTGTCATCTTGCAACTTCAGAGTTAACATCCCAAGCAAACTTTAAATGCATACTGATTTATCAGACATCTTGATCACTTAATTCTTTTCACAACAAACACAAATCTTCAACAATTGATCACAATTTACACCAATCTGTCAAGAAATTTAGAATTCGCAAATCACAGCATAACAACATTCAACTTCAATTACTAATCCTTTTAACTCCAACAATTATCAACTTCTCAAGACAACAAGCTCATACATTTGGCATCGGCCTTGTTGATTCACACACTACAAATGCACACATGTCAACAATTGCACAAATCTTTGACGCCAGTCCTTATCACAGAAACACATACAGTTCTTCTACCATCAACAACTCTTGGCATCGGCCTTAATCATGTACAGAAAGAAACCTAGATACGAAAAAACCAAAAGAAACACCCCAATTCTCCATATATCTTCACTGATGCATAAACACAAACACTTGATGTGCAGATAGTAAAGGAAGAAAATAAACGACCTGATTCAAGATCCAACGAGCCAAGAATCGCAGAAAACTGATCAGCAAGCCTCTAAGAACTGCAATGAAATCTCCAGTTCTTTAACTTCCGCGGAAGAGATAACACTGAGGATCGTCCGGGCGATTGATACCATCTTAACAGTGTCGAATTGATATGCCAAAAAACTAAGAAAGATGAACAACAAGAAGAATTCAGAGAAATTGAGAAAGAAACAATGAAGGCTTTGTATTGATCGATGTAAATTGTACATAGGGCTGGAAAAAAATCCCAAAAATCCCAAACCAAACCGAAAAAATCCCGATCCCAAACCAAAAAAATCCCAAACCAAAATTCCCGAAATTTTCGGTATGTAATCCCGAACCAAACCGAAATTTTCGGTATGGGATTCGGTATTCCATCTCCATTTTTTCGGTATTCCCATACCGAATTGAAATAAATATGATTAATCTTTTGTTTGTTTCTATATTCCAGTTGTCTCAACTAATGTGATTAATCTTTGGATATTAGTTTAAGTTCATCAGAAAAGTTTGATTATATATATCAGTATACATATATTATACTAGTACCTTAATATTGTGCATGCATATTGTTAATTGATAAACTAGTACATTAATAAAACTAATTAATATAACTGATGTGGTGTAATTCACTATAGGGAGGTTAATAAAAGGTATACTGATAGTTATAATTGATGCACCTTAATATTTGATGTAGTTTAAGTTCTAACTAGTACTAATAGTTAGTGATATGAAAAGTTTGTATTTGAATTATTCATTATTTATTAGTTGTAAACAATTTAATTTCCTCTTTTATTTTCTTAGTATTTATTATCTATTAGATTATAATTCAATGTAAATGATTTGTGGTTTATTGTTTTAGACACGGCTAATTTGGGAGGTGAGGAGAATACAACACAATTTTGGCTCATAACTAATTTTTTTGATTTTGGGTTTGTTACTTTATTTATAAACCTTGGCTTGTAACTACTATTTTTGCTTTTGAGTTTGTTACTTTATTTATTACTTTATAATATGTCAAATTTTAGCCCAAAAACATAATATGTCAAATTTTAGTCCAAAAGCCCAAAAGCATTTTGGGATTCCCGATTTGTCCCGAAATCCCGAAATTATTTCGGGATTCCCAAAAATTGGGATTCCCGAAAATTTGGTTTGGGATTGGGATTGAATTTGGGATTCCCAAAAATTTCGGTTTGGGAATCGGGACAATGGTTTCGGTATGGGATCCCATACCGAACCACCCCTAATTGTACACAATGAGCTACTCGCAGCCCTTTTATACACAACTAATTCCTCTAACTTACTTTCTTACACCGTAAGCTTGCTCGTTACCACTCTAACTAATTATTAACTGTTTTCTTGATGACATGGCATATGATGTGGCATTTCCCCAGTCAACATGAGTCAATAGGAAATCATTTTCCTCGTGTAATTTTTGTTATCTTACTGCACTCGCAGAATATGAGTGATCTTTGTAGGCTTGTAATATTTATCAGACTTATATATAATTTTTTTAAGAGAATACGACTTATATCAAATTTAGTTGGATTCATATTGCACACTAACAGTAAGATCGATAAATTGAAGTTACGAATGACATGTTTTAATGAAAAAAATCACATGGAATATGCAGCGATTAGAATAAAAAGAGATTAAATTTTTTGAAATATATTATAATATCTAAAGTATAATTAAATTGTAATGCTTCTTCTATAAAGGTGACTTTGTTATTAAATTGCATCTAGTAAAAACAAATAATACATAGCAGTCAGATCCATCTCCTGCTAATAACCATGTACTGATACAAATATTAGTTAATACAATGCTTACAAAGTTTAAAAAAAATTATCTTTTCCTGTTAAGATTTCTAGACAAAAAGAAACAAATTTTAATGAATTTACTCAATCACCGACTTTGCTGACATGTTTTGGTAATTATGGTTAGATTTGAAGACAGCCATATCTTAAAAAGCTAGGCGAAAAGTAATCCATTTTCCACACTTGCAACATCATGAGACATGTGCACTTTGGGAGGCTCTATTCCCAATATCTTAGGCCATTTTCAACAGAAGGTCCAGAGGACTAGAGGATAAAAAATAGTCCGAAAATCATCTCCAACAGAGGGCTAGGTCAGATGGCTCGTCGAATCTGAGAGGAGCCCATGAAATCTGAAAGGACTAAAGGGCTGGAGGGCTGGCTACAACCAGCCGGGGGTTGGCCAGAAAAAACATTAATGCTGTCGGTTATAACCGATAGAAATGCTTAAGCTAAAATTCAAATGCAACGGCTAGCTGACGTTAGTTAGCTGTTGCATTTGAATTTTTTTTTTTAATTTTTACAGTTTTATTATTAATTTTTATTTACAAAATTTTTCCTACATCTTCTATTTTTCATATTTTTTTAAATTCTATTTTTTTCCTATAACTTTTATTTTACAAAATTTGTTTCATATATATTTTTTTAAATTCCATTTTTTCCTATAACTTCTATGTCACAAAATTTGTTTCATTTTATTTTAAATTCTATTTTTTTTTTCCTATAACTTCTATTTCACAAAATTTGTTTCATATATATATTTTTTAAATTATATTTTTTTTCCTATAACTTCCTAAGCCATTATACAACATTAATTTTTTTTCCTATTTTCCTATAATTTCATTAGATTGGCATGCGCCATCGATCTATTTTGTGGTCTGTAAGAGCGACCAGCAATAGAGCCATCCCATTGAGGTTGTTCCTTAATTGGCTAACACACCATGGCCGCAGCCATGGCTGCTGCTCTGTTTTATTTGTTGTGCCTTACTTGAACTTCTTCATCATACTCCTCATCTTCTCGTCTCATTTGTGCCCATTTTGCTTCCAATTTGGAATTGGATGAGGACTCCTAGTTGGAATCTGAAGAGGATCCAAAGTTGGAATTCATTGCAAACTTGAATTGAAAAAATTGAATTGAAAGAGATTGAATTCAAGGTTGTGTGAATTATAGCCCAATATCCACCTTATTTATAGCAAAAGAGAATTCAAATCTAACAGCTAGCTGATGTCAGCATGATGTCAGCTACCAATTAGCTGACGTAATTTAGCCATTGGATTTAAATTTAAGTTGTAGTTTTTAAATAATAAAGTATGTTTGGCCCTATGGCCCTATGACCCTTGGTTGGAGACAGTTTTTTGTGACAGGACTAAAATGAGCCCTATGGCCCTTTGACCCTCAGTTGGAGATGGAGGCAAATATGGTCCTGTATTGTTCATTAAAATATTAATATCTTGGAGGGCCAAAGGGCTAAAATGAGCCTTATGGCCAGCCCTCGGTTGGAGATGGCCTTAGAACTTGTTTGACTGTGTTTTTAAAATGACTAAAAGTGTTTTTAGTGAAAATATTTTTAGAAACAATCATTAGTAAAAATGCTAATAAATTCTGGAAAATCACTTAAAGTGCTTCTTGAAAGAAGCACATAACTGATACTTCTTGTAGAAAGCTCTTAAAAGTGCTTTTGGAGTCCAAAAATATTTTCTCTAAAAGCTCTTTCAGTTAATTTAAAAGCACATCCAAACGAGTCATTAGTAACTTTGCCTTATGCTAGGTTGAAAGAATAAATTAATGTTCTTATTTCCATTCATAAAAGTGATATTAAGGAGGGAGAATCAAGCTTGAAATCTTAGGTAAAGGTGACTCTTTACCAATTAATCCGTCAGCCCAAGAAAAACATGAAATCTGAATTTCAGCATCTTTTGTTGACCAAACAAAGAAGGCAATTTTTGTGGTTATTCAAACTGTTCTTTTTGAGCTTGTTGCTTTTGCATCTTTGTTATCCTATATGTTAAGCAAGAGAGAGATCCATTGAAGATAGAGATTGCAGAAAGAGAGAGAATATCGAAGAGAGACAAGAGGGAAAACAGAAGATTCAATATTATTTCTTAACGAAGAACTCATTACAAAGAAAACTACTTATGCTAGTACAACACTAGCTTAATTACTGCCTAAACAAACTTCTTATTCTAATTACAGGTGTCATAAATTCTTAGCAGATTGAAATGTGTGGTGGCTTCTGATAAAAATATGATCACTAGATTGGATAAGATAAGATGCATCAATAACCCTTGAAAGATTTTTGCGGCACCCTATCCTGAACATCCAAATCTTTTACTCGTAAGGTGAAATGTTTGTACGCAGTTGTCAATTTGATCATGTTTAAGGAGTGGAATGAAATTATGAAATCGAACAGAAAAAAATATTGAACATCGAATTAAATCTCAGAAAAAAATATTGAACATCGAATTAAATCTTTCTCAACTTGTATTACAACAGAAAGGGGTACAAAATCTGCATGCAGTCTGAAATTTCTACACACATATGTACTCAAAATACATAAGCTTTATACTACATATATATTGATCCATATGAAATATCAATAGTACAAACTCATAGCCAAAACATTAAACGTGCCTCTTCCTTTCTATACAATCTCTTTAGAATCAAAATCTCTTTGTGCAGTTTTGGTCTGACTGAATCATAAGAAACAATACGATACAGCATCCATCACGGATGCGCAAACCGCAAACAAATCTTGGTGCCAAACTTAAGGAATGAATCTGTAATTACTTCACCAGCTAGATTATCTTCTGCTTCGGTCTACAATCCCAATCAACTCCAGAGAAGATATGTCGGTCATTAAGGAGACTAAGATCTGAATATCTTCGTCGATAACCCAAGCTGTGAGATAGAATTTTCTCTCCATGCATATCATGAGATCGAGAGAGAGAGAGAGAGAGAGGATATATCTTTCCGTCTCCCTTGCTCTTTTGGGCTGACATGTCTTTTTCATACATCACACCCCAAGCCTCTGGCCTCTGATCCTTTCATGATTCTCAACTTCTTGCAGGATGACATGAACATACTGTAATAACAACAGAAGACTTATGTGAGAGAGAGAGAGAGAGAGAGAGAGAGAGAGAGAACTTACTCCCATGGAACATCTCCAACCAGCATCCAATCACCATCTTTGTCCTCATAAGTAGGTGCATATTCTGATCCTTTGTAGCCTTCCCTCTCTGAGTATTGACCTATAGTAAACTTAAACATGACTTCCAAGGCCTTGAGGAGTTCTGGGTAGCATTTGTAAACCTTAAGATCAATCTTTCTGAGGTAAGGTGCTCCATCCATGCTCACTTTCACATAAATCCCAGTAGCAGTCTCACCCTCTGCATTTTTATTTGCTTGGAGGCTGTTCTTCCTATAAGATCTGATTGGTGGCCACCCCACTATTTGTGCCCTGTCATACCAACACATCAAAACTTTCTGAGTACAACAAACAACTCAAATCTATAGCTCATTCAACATATTTCTTACGAGATAAATTCAATTAAACATGATTAATTAATAAAATGACTTACTTTGCAGGAGGGGTTTCCTTATGAGCGTTTTTAGCATCAGTGCTTCCTTCTTCATTTTTTGAGTCAACTGGCAGTCCTCTCTTCTTGTTTTGATTAGGAAGCTCAATAATTTCATCTCTCCCTGGCAACCCAAGTGTAAGCTCTGTTGCCTTGAGGTTGAGATCTTTCTCATGTGCCTTGCTTTCCATTTTTAACCAAGAATCTTCGACACGAATACTATACCGAATTATTGAACCTCAAGAAACAACACCCAATAATCTGCTCTAGCAAAAACCCAAAAGAACCAAGTTCTTCTTTCTCTTTCTTTTTTTCTTCCCTTTTTTTTTTTGTGGAGAAGTTAGAAATGTGTTTGCTTTGTGGGGAGGTGGGAATGCAAGTGTGTGTTGTATTTTATAGATATGATTAAAGGAAGGAGTGGGAGTTGTGGTAATGCCTTAAATTTGTTTAATTTTTTATATACTCTCTCTTTAATTTACATGAATTATGGACAAAGGAAAGCTAAGCTGTCGGTAGCGGTAGCAGCACCTTTGAGGCATTTTGCCTCTGCGTTTGGGGGACAAGAGTTGGACAAACTCAGCCAACCCCTGTGCAAAACTGTGGACTCACAAGGACGGTCAAGATGCGTTTTGGGGGACTGTGGAAATGTAATCTGCACCTTTAATTGTAAGGGGAGAGTTGAGGAGCATTCCCATGTGAAATGGGATCACATGGATGTTTGGTATGAGCATTTGCATCACCATGTGAGATTAAACTTCGGCACTTTTATTTTTCTAATAAAATTTAAGCTTATGTATTTATATACAAACGATACTCTACATTTAACCGATATAATTTATTGCGAAAAATTCAAACTACAATACAGAGAAAAAACACACCGTTCTAATAAATTCATCTACATGCGAATTTATTCACCTTACCCCTCCTAATATGAAGAAGATGAAAACCTAATTTTGTGTAAACTTTATTATTCTCAATATTTATTGCTGGAAAAGATTATTCTGCATGGTTTAAGTCCCTCTGTCTTCATTTGTTTTTTCTTCCCTACAGTTTCATTGTATTCAATATCTAGTTTGTTTAGAGAAATAATATTTCTTTTTCTTGACCAGGCAAAGCTTGCTGTTTAACTCCAAATTCCAAAACAGGAACCCGACTGACCAAGTGACGTGCAATTTAATCTTGATGTGTATATTATGTTTGACTGAAAATTGCAGATAAGACCACTTGCAATGTTTTAAAAGGCGAAAGCGTGGACGAGGGGTTTGATGGATAGCCCCGTCTAGGCGAAAACCTTAAGGTGTGAGGTGAAGCCTCATGAGACTTAATTTTTTAATACATATGTTATACATATAAAAATATAACAGTCACAAACAAGTTTAACTCACATAACCAAGTTTAATCAAGCAATCAAATTAATCAATTTCAAACATCTACTTAAGCAAGTGCCTATTTATACGAGAGTTTTGGATAATATTTAGGTGGGATAGGTAGTCTTAAAAAAAGAGAAATAAGGAAAAGAATATAACGAAATTAAAAAAAAAAAAATAATATAACATTAAGAAAATAATAATCCAAATAAAAAGATGTTTTCTTTTCTACCGCCAATCATGAGAATATTCAGGAAAATAATAAAAACAAAACCAAAACAATGCTTATCTAATATATATCTAGTATATGAGAAAATAAATATTAGAAATAAAAAAAATGAAGAGAAAATAGAGAGTGCGGTAATAAATGCCTTTAAAGTGGGATTAGTTTTTAAAAAATGAAGATAATGGGGGTACTAAATGTGGTAAAGTATGGTCAGTTTAAGCATTAAAAAAATAAATAAAAACACCAACTCAGCCTAAAAAACCTAGTCGTCTTCTTCATCTTCTCCATCTCATTTGCTGGTGTTCATGGCTTGCAACTCAAAAACAGCTCTACAACTCTAAAAAATTTCTAGATTTTTCAAACTTAAAAAAGAAAAAGGGACGCCCAATTGATGTCTCAAACACGTCTCAGGCGCGACCCAAGAAGCTTAGGCATGTATTTTGACGACTCCCTTAAAATAGAGGCGAAAATGGTGCAGCCCTGCCTCCAAGGCCACCTAGGCACGCCCTGAGACGAGTCTTTTAAAACACTAATAATTAGTAAGAAAAATATGACCCTTCATTGATAAGCATTTGAAATCGAATACAAGATGAGTGGACTTTTTCCTAATCTGAATTTAAATGTATAAATAAAATTAAAAATAATATAAATATAAGAGAATTATGGAGTTAGGAAAATTTTAACACAAGTATTATCATCCTGAATTATTGACATGTTGAATGCGGCAATAGCAAAGCAAGGTTTCTATTTAATTATTAGGGTAAAGTATAAAAAACTACCTTAATTATTGATGTCACAACACTTTCATACCTCATCTTTTAAAATTGACAATGTCATACCTCATCTTATGAATTTATGCCAATGTTATACCTTTCGTTAGCTTGGCGTGAATTTTTCTGTTAAATGCTGACGTGGCTTGATCCTAAACCCATTTTATATAAAAAAAATTAATAAAATATTATTAAAAACTAAAAAAAAATTATTTAATAATTTTTAAATATTAAAAAAATAAAGAAAAGTAAAAATAAATAAATAAATATATAAAAAAAAATAATAAAAAAACCCTCACGTCCCCTTTCCCCACCCCCTTCTCTCTCTTCTCCCCCATCTTCATCTTCTTCCCCCTTCTAGCGCCCTTCCTGCAACCCAGAAAAAAGAAAAAGGAAAAAAAAAAAACAATTTATCTCCCCCCCCCCCAACTCGCGATTTTTTTTAGTTTTTAATAATATTTTATTAATTTTTTTAATAGAAAGTGAGCTCTGAATTAAGTCATGTCAGCATTTTACTGAGAAATTCACATCAAGCTAATGGAATGTATAACATTGGCACAAATTCGTAAGATGAAGTATGACATTGTCAATTTTAAAAAATGAGGTATGAAAATGTCGTGACACCAATAGTTGAGGTAGTTTTTTATACTTTATCCTAATTATTATTTACTTTATATTTTGGGGGGATCAAAAGTAAAGGTTGATCAATTAAGTAATGAATTTATGAAGGGCATGTCCTTAAAGGGTGAGTCCCACGCTTTCAATCGATATGGAGTCTGGACCATCATCTTGCTCACAGTATTATGCTTGTTCAATGTATATCGCAACCTACTCGTTAAAATGCATTTTGGTCCATCCCTTCCCTGCCGCACTCGTGCGCATTAAAACGATGATCAATTATTGTCAAGAACAAACTCAAATATCAATTTCTCGTGTTCTTATCCACATTAGCAAATTAATCTCAAAACAACTACTTACTAGCCAAATTACTTGATCGATTTCCAAGCAGTAAATTCGTTTGGCAACGTTTTTTAATTTTTAATGCTAGCATTAGCCTTTAGGATATAGACTTGGAAATTAGCAAACCTTTTGATGCTTTTAGGGTAAATTTTTCTTTTTGATTTCGATGCTTTTGGGATCATGAGGTAATTTAGAGTTGCAATGTCCTTATATATATATATTGACCAGATAGAAGCATTTGTGTTTCCTATCTGCGGCAGCTTTGATAGTTTTCATCTTTCACATGACTTTGGTGCATCGGATGTCTTGGTTTATGTGGATCCTCCGTCTCTTACAACACTATATTGCAACGTTTGTAATTATTATTTTGTATCTTGATACCCTTGTTTGGAAGTACCGGCTCAGAATATTATAAACTTTTTCTTGAAATATATCATTTTCTTCACACATACACAGCAATCCTTTTTTGATGCTCTAGAAAGCGTTTTTCTTTGATATTCATTTTATTCCCTTTGTACTGTCGAAGTTAAAAATAAATAAATAAATAAAAACTCGAAAGGGGGCTAATCAAGAACATCAACAATATAACTTTCTCCAGTCATAACAAAATGGCAAAACAGATATGCTTCAAAACCTCCCCAAACGCAACTTAAACTAGAATTCTTGCAAATTTACCACCAGGCTTCACTTTTAAGGTGGACGTACCACCTCTGTTAAGGCTTGTTAAAAGTTTCATCAGACCACGTTTGTGCACGGAAAAACTTCCATGCCTATGTTCACCACTCTAAATCCTTATTATACACGACTTGCGGCTAGAATTTCGTTGATTACATCTTGTCTTCAAGTAAGAAGAAAATATGTCCCACGAGCTTTAGAATGGGTCTCTAAGTGGAAAAACTATTCTTAAAAAATAGTTCATGTACATTACAAATTATACGTTTTGACTAAATTTGTAAATAAAACTAATGGGATGATATGTTCTCACTAAAGTATGAGTTTTGATGGTAAATTGACTAGATTTTAGTTTGAGGCATTTGTGTACACCCCGAATATGTTTTCTACTGCCATAAGTATCTATTATCACATAATATATAAGCAAAGGAATATCAAAACTTAACAAACAATGTTGAATATATATATATATATATATTTTTTTTTTTTTTTTGGTGTAAAATTATTATTTTAGATTCCAGTGTTTTCCTTTTTTTTTGTTACTTTGAAGCATTGCAGTCAAGTAAAAGGACGAGTATAGTACGAACGTTAAGCTATTTCACCTTTCTGGCCTTGTCGGGAATTTTGTCATTGTTACTTCTTAACCTTCATGCAAGAATTTCAGAATTGAAGAACACAGAGAAGTTTAGAGGAGAAGAAAGATGTATTTCTGATATCTCAAAACAGTTATTACAACCCACTCTTATCTAAGTACCAGTTTGGCTTTAGCTTAAATTCTAAAAAAAAAGTGGGTACCAAAAAAAAGTTAAGCTTTAAAATGTGTTTGGTAAACATTTTAAAACAGTTTTGGATGAAAAAAAAGCTGAAAAGTAGAAGCAGCAAAATTGAGCTTCACAAGATCAGCTTTTTATCGCCAAAACACGGATGAACAATGTTCGTTAAATGAAACTTTCAAATTTCCAAACCTACCATTTTGCATCTTTATCCTAAAACTCTCCTTCGCTGTTGTCTCTCGCCCACTCCCACTCTCCAGCTCTTTCTCTCTTTCTCTCTCTCCGTTTGAGATTGATCTCTCCCTCTCATCTTGTTCGAGCACTCTTCACAAAAATAAAGGTACATTTCCTTTTCTCAATCTCTATTTTTGGATAGTTGGAATATTGAAATTGAATAATTGGAAGGTAGAATTGGAAGATTTAGATTTCTGGGTCATTTGGGTGATCTGCGATTTTGGGTAATCTGGGTTTCGTAGTGACGAGGCTAACGATGATGGACTTCTTCAATGACATGGAAGACCAGGGCCCCACCATGGCCATAGACATCTCATCAACCCACTCGAGGCGTTCCGCGAGACCCTGACAGGTGAAAGCAAGCTAGCTGATGTTGATTTCTTCACCTGCTTCGAGGACGATTTTGGTGACACCGACATCAACTAAACGAGCAAGCCAAGTCATCTTTCTCTCTATTATTTTGAAAAATTGGATATAAAAGATATGGATTTTAGTATGTGTTTTTGCAATTTGTGATTTTTCTATGAATGATTGATGAGTTTTCTGTATGATTTGCTGATAAATTAGACATTCTTCTATGAATGATTAATGTCCTTATTAGTCATTTTACACAGTCACAACAATTTTATATAAAAGTTTACCAAACACTCTGACACTACTTTTTTTTTTGCTAAAAGCACTTTTAGCATTATAGTTTACCAACACTTACCTGCTTTTTTTTTTACAGCTATTGATTCTCACAGCACATCAGAAGCAGTTTTGAAAAAAAGCATAACAATCCCAAACTAGCCCTAATACAAGGAAATAATACTCTATATAGTCGATTCAACATACAATGGCTTGTATCTCAAGCTACTGCAGATGTGGCGGCTTTAATGACCTAGCATATACTCAATACACTTGGCATATATAGCCAATACTCCTCAATCTTAGCTGGGATAGGTTAGCTTAAGATTTGAAACAATGGTGAAGAAAATCAGGACCATGAAGACCTTTTGTGAGAACATCAGCAACCTGGTTTTTTGTTGAAACATATTGAATCACCAAGTCTTCCTTTTGTACCCTTTCTCGAACGAAATGGAAGTCAGTTTCCAAATGTTTGATCCGAGAATGCTGAATTGGATTCAAGCTAAGTGCTATTGCAGATTGATAATCACAATGAATTAAGGGAGGTGAAGACAGGAACTGATGGACATCACGAAGAATCAACCTAATCCATGCTACATCAGTAGCGGTATGTGCAAGAGCCCTATACTCTGCCTTGGTAGAACTCCTTGAAACAGAAGCTTGCTTTCTTGATTGCTAAGATATAAGATTGTCCCCCAAATAAACAACATATCCTGTGATAGACCTTCTAGTGTTGATATTGGCAGCCCAGTCTGAGTCACTGAATGCAGACAATGCCATGGAAGTTCCTGATGTATATGTAAGACCACAATTGAGAGTCCCTTGCAAAAATCGTAATATACGTTTAACCTTCATGAAGGAATTTCAGAATTGAAGAACACATAAAAGTTTAGAGGAGAAGAAAGACGTATTTCTGACATCTCAAAACAGTTAATACAACCCAATCTTATCCAATACAAAGAAATAATACTCTATATAGTCGGTTCAACATACAATGGTTTATATCCTAAGCTACTACTGATGTGGCAGTTTTAATGACCTAGCATATATTCAATACACCTGGCATATATAACCAATATTACTTTATCAACACAACCATAGCAACACATATTCATGTGCTTAGCTGAAAGTTGTGGCATACAAGTGATGAACATGGCATTCAGTGATTTAGATCAATCAGTATTTAATTTGCTTGTAATCTTGGCCATTGCTATTTAAAAAACACAAGAAATTAAGAAAGAAAATGATGCACAACTACTTAATAATCAAATGTAATAAAGTTAGGTATATACATTCTCTATTTTTGATAGATCAGACCGATTCAAACTTCAGGTTAGACATGATATGACTTGTCAGGAAATTGCATGACAGATATAGTTATATGGAAAGGGAGATTTCCAGGTCGACAATGTTGTCTTTGACCAATTGTATAGGGTGACATTGGATGACCATGGATTTCATACATGGCGCACAAAGATTCTAATAAATGTTTGGCATCCAAGCAATCAGACATGTGGTGATGATTACACATTGCATGAGATTTGGATATGAAACATTGATATATATGTGTCATGCATGCTATGTTTTTACTTGACTATATTTGTCAGAGCCTAACCCTACTTCATACCTTATGAGCTGTAATTGCTACAACCAACATATCAGACTGCAAATTGCCTGGGAAAAAAAAACTGCTTAAATGTTTCTGTTTCTTCTGAAGCTTCTTAGTTTTCAGTCATGAGTTTAATAATGATATGTAAATTTGATGGCATAATGCATTGAAGATCAAGTTAAAAAGTGGAAATTCCTATTTGGACTCCTATATATAACATCTAGGGCTAAGAGACATATATAGAATGTTTAGGCGTGAAATTTGTTATCTTATCAATTATAAATTATTCAATATACTATGTTACTTTTTCATATGGATTCTATAAGGTGGTTGTTTGATTTTCTTCTTGTTATCATGCTACTTCGAATGCTTAGAGCCCAATATTTTCTCAACATTTCTTATCCTCTCTTAGTTATGTGTGCTCATATATTCCTTAAGGTGAAGCATACCGTATTGTATGATGCTTATGTTAGATCTTGACAATCATAAACAACTAAAACCACAATAATGACACTCATCCGGAGAAGTTATAGACGTTGAATAGAATTGTAGCCACCTTGTAAATCCTTCATGGTTAACTAAACCTCAAGAAAATCTTTTGCACACTACTTACCTTAAATGCAACGACTCAAGGGGGAGTACGAAACTTTGTTCTTATGTTAGGTGTATAGGGATCCCTTGTATCTATGTTGGCATTGACCTTAGAGCCCCATCATAAATAAACCCTAAAGCCCACCTGTAAAGCCTTTGACTTAATCCCCACATCAACATTAGGGTTTAATCCCTTTGTGCCCCTTTAGTCTCATGTTATATAATTCAACACTAGTAATTTAATACAATCCCTAAATCTCAATTAGCAATATGAGGGGTTTCTCAACTAATAGATCCATAATTTCAATCTTGCAGTCAAGAATCCATTTTACCATCCTCACTTAATATTGAAGATCATCAACATCTGTTTCACAAGAACTAAGCTCTTCACATGGAAATGCTCCTCATACTCCTTTTTCTGGTACATCACCACTGCTGCATGTCCCAATGATACACATTTAAAGGTATTGCTTCCTATCTCAATTTTTACTTCAGATACTATTTCAGCTATTGCACAAAATGTTTTGAATACCTTATTTGTTCATTTTATGTAACAATATTGAAGAGGAAGACTATTGACAAAGAATGCTATAAAGGTTTTGTGGCTTCATTTCAACACTCATGTTGACAGATGAAGATCTGTTTATTGGAGGAAGAATTTGACAGATGATTCTGCAGAACCAACTGTTTTTAGAAAAATAGCTTTTATTCCTCAATGACAAGTAGCAATGTAAGAAGAATTTGATGCCTTAAAACCTCAAATGACTTGATTTCGATGCCTCATCCAGCTGATAGATCCATAATTGGGAGCAAATAGGTTTACAAGATTAAGAAGAACCATGATAGTAATGTTTCTAGATACCAAGCCAAACTTATAGCTTAAGGATTCTCTCAAAAACAAGGTTTGGATTACTCTTAAATCTTTAGTACCGTGGTAAGACACACAACTGTGAGGCTTATATTATTTTTAGCAGCTATTAACAAAGGAGAACTAAGGTAATTAGATATAAAGAATGCACTTTTACATAGTATGAAGAGGCCTCAGAACTTTATTGATCCTTCACACCCAAATTATGTTTGCAAGTTGATTAAGTCATTATATAGGTTAAAACAGACCCTAATAGCATAAAGTTCCAGATTTACGAGAAATTGACCAACAATGGGATTTCATGCTTCTGCATCGATACTAGTTTGTTTGTGAAAAAGGATGGTCTAGATGTAATTGTGTTGTTGCTCTATGTGGTAACATTGTCCTTACTGGGTCAAATGCTACTAAAGTTCAACAGGTTATTCAAGATCTGGTTGTAGCTTTTTATCTAAAAGACATAGGTATACTCACCTATTTTCTTGGGTTGCATATACATTATAAAAAAAAATAGGGATATCTTTGTGAATCAATCAAAATATGTGAAGAATCTCATTAATAAATCTGGAACAGATTCTTGTAAACTTGTACTCTCTACGCAAGCTTCATAATCAGCTTTTGGTCACTGAGGGCAAGCATTTATGGATCTGACTTTTTACATAAGTCTTGTTGGTTCACTTCAATATTGGACATTCACAAGGCCATATATATATAGTTTTTGTTGTGAATTTAGTTTGTCAATTTGTGACAAATTCAATTGATGTGCATTTTTAGCGTGTTAAAAGGATACTGAGATATCTTCAAGGAATTGCATTGTGGAATTACTTACTCAACATATATAACAATCCAATTGACTACATTTTTTGATTTAGACTAGGTTGCAGACTTAATTACCATAAGGTTAGTAACTGGTTATGTGGTATACATTGGCAACAATCCCATATCAAAAACAAAATTATGTTTCTAGATACTCAACAAAGGCAAAGTATAAAGCATTATTTTGCAGCCGATGTTGTTTGTGTGTGGTTAGTTTTGAAAGGTTGAGGTATTTTGTTGACTTGTATAATATTTCCTTTAATTATGGGATTCTTATAATCTTGGATTTCCTAGTTTAGGTGATAGATTGCTTGTAATTATTCTTTCTTTATTGTAATAGGATTGTCCATGATTATATATACCTCAGAATGAGAAGAACACAATTAACATATCTTAGCACTAGAGCCAAGTTGTAACAAAAGGAAAGAAAAGTTTCTAACCCTAACTGGGTTTGTGTTACTGTGCCATGACAAGCACCACTGTTGCACCTTCGACGAACAGTGAGCAACTAGAATTCGTTGTTGTGTCCTGTTTTTACCCAGAACTGCAGCGAGCAACATGTGTCATTGCTAATCGAGTGTCTTTGTCGCTGCACATGCCTATCACCCTTCATGAAAGATGTATACCGAGAACAACTAACTAGTTCACACTACTGTCTCTGCTGTGGTTCAGCTAGATAATTCAAGCTTCAACATTGGGATGGTTTTGGATGAGAAGAACTACGATTTATGGGCTCCTCTTATTCAAATTTATATTGCTGGAAGAAAGAAGATGAGATATCTTCTTGGGTTTATCAAAGCACCTGCAGAAGATGATCCCAAATATGATGATTGGTTCTATGAAGATAAGAGAATCAAAAGTTGGCTTTTGTCGGCAATGAAGCCGGAAATCATGAAATGATATATTCAATTGTCAACTTCTAAAGAGATCTGGGATGCTCTTAAGACTGCCTATTTTGATGAGAATGATGAGGCTAGGATTTATTCATTGAATCAGAAAGCTTCACGTCTCAGACAGAATGGGTGGTCGTTGGCTAGCTACTTTGGAGAATTGACAAAGATTTTTCAAAAATTGGACCACTTTAACAAAGTGGCCATGGTGTGTGAAAAAGATGTCCTGATATTTCATAAGACTACTGAGCGACAACGGTTGGAATTGTTTCTTGGTGGAATTGATGATGTGTTTGATTAGGTTCGTAGAGGAATATTACGTAAAGACCCACCGCTTGGACTCTAAATTACTTATGTGTACGTTCATTATGAGGCGGATTGCAAGGAAGCCATGAAGATGGAGGTCCAAAGCTCAGAACCGGTTGCAATGGCAGCCAAGGCTCGAGCTTCCTCCAACCGAACCGACCGAGGTGGATTTGAGAGTAAGTCTGGGCAGCCACAAACCGGCCAAACAAGTCGTGGTCGCTCTCAAGGTAAATGTCCACACTGTGGTATGACGGGACACTTCAAGAGCTGGTATTTCGAGTTGATTGGGTATCCCGATAATTGGGATAAGACATGTGACCCTCACTTCAACAAACCTCAAGCTTCTGTTTCAAAAACCAAGGATGATTTGGAAGATGTAGCAAGCGAAACATCAGCTCTGATAGCCGTAGCATGTACCGATGGTAAGGCACTTAATGTTTCCACTTCTATTATGAATAATACATGGATAATTGATTATGGAGCTATTGAACATATAACTTGTGATTCTAGACAAGTTTCCTCACTAAAAAATTCCACCCATGCCAAGGTTAATGTTGCTAATGGTGATACAACCCTCTTAGGGAAGGCACTGTTTTCCTTTCTGATACCATAAGACTTGATATTGTCCTTGTGGTTCCCTTCTTAAATCATAATTTATTTTTGGTTGCCTAAATAACCCTTACCTTACACTATTTGGTGGTTTTTTGGCCTTATTTTTGTGTATTTAAGGACATCCGAACACGGAAGACGATTGGTTATGGTATTAGACGATGGAAGCTGTATTTCCACGAGTTGAATTCCAGTAGCTCGAGATTGCTTACTCAAGCACTATCAGTGAATGGGACTTCAGCAGAGAATAATAAAGCGCCAGATGTATGGATGTGGCACCGTCATCTTGGTCATGCTTTGTTTGGTTATTTACATAATTTATTTCCTAGTTTGTTTGTGAAAAACGATGTTTCTCAGTTTAAGTGTGATGTGTGTGAAAAGAGCCATCAAACTTCTTTTCCTCCAAGTTTAAATAAGAGTTCTGTTCCATTATGATTGTGCATTCAGATGTTTGGGGCCCTTCAATTGGTGGAGCTCATTGGTTTGTCACTTTTATTGATGATTGTACGAGATTGACTTAGGTTACTTTATTAAAATAAAAAAGGGATGTTAGTATGGCTTTTCAAAAATTTCATAAAATGGTTTCGGTATAATATAATATGAACATTCAGGTGGTTTGAAGTGATAATGAAGGCAAGTATGTTAATACCAAGCTCCGCTCTTTCTTTGATATGCACGGTATTGTTTATCACACCATATGTCCATATACTTCTCAGCAGAATGAAGTGGCTGAACGGAAGAATTGACATTTGTTAGAAGGTTTATGCTTATTTTCTTGAGGCACGTCTTCCCTTGCATTATTAGGGGTGAGGCATTCACGTCTGCAGCCTACCTTATTAACCAGTTTCCTTCTCGTACTCTTGAGTTTCAGACACCATTTCAGACCTTTATGTCCCTGCTTAGTTGCCCACCGGTTCCCAACCTTCCCCCTCGAGTCCTTGGATGCATGGTTTTTGTCCACGTGCACTCTCCCCAATGGCATAACAAACTCGAACCTCAAGCTATTCGATGTGTGTTTATGGGGTATACTACTACTTAGAAGGGCTATCGTTGCTATCACCCTCCAACCAAGAAAATGTCTATCACTGCCGATGTCACTTTTCATGAAACAGAGGTGTTTTTTGGTTCCTCTAAGTCCTCACTTCAAAGGGACTTTCAAGGTGATGAAGTTCATTTGTTTGATTATGGAATTGAGTAACAAGCTACTGTGCAGCCACCCATCACCGAGCAGCAGGCCACTGCACAGTAGCCTGCTGCTAAATCGATGTCGATTGCACATCAGCTTGTCACTGAGCAGCAAGCCACATCACATCAGCTTACCGTCGGGTAGACACCAACTGCACATCAGCGTAGTTTCAAGCAGGTTGTTGCTACACAATAGCTTCCTGCTGAGCCTGAGATGGCAGTTAACACGATCCCCTTGCAGTTGGACCCCACGATTATAGAAGAAACAGTACATACCAACTCGTTTCTCAATGATTCTTATAACCAATCGTCTTCTACGTCAGATGGACCACATCTCCGTAGTCTCCCATAAAGGATTAATTGAGGTATTCCTAAATCCATTTATGAGGCAGACCCTAAGTGTAAAACTAAATATTCAGTGAGTAAACCGACCCATAACTCGAGAATGAGGTACCTATTAAACAATTATGTGTCTACATGTCACTTGTTTGAATCAAATAAGTCATTTGTAAATCAATTGTCTACTATATATATTCCTAACAGTGTGCAGGAAGCCTTAGCTGATCCTAGATGCAAAGAAGCGATGAATGAGGAACTAAGATCACTGAAAAAGAATGCTACCTGGGAACTATCGGACATACCAGCAGAGAAGAGACATGTGGGATGTAAATAGGTCTATATAGTGAAATATAAAGTAGGTGGAACAGTTGATTGTTTTAAAGCAAAACTAGTGGCAAAGGGGTACACTCAGAAATATGGCATAGATTACATGGACACCTTCGTGCCCATAGCCAAGATCAATACTGTTTAAGTTCTATGATCCCTGGCAGCAAACCTAAATTGGCCATTTCAATAGTTCGATGTCAAATATGCATTCCTACATGGATATTTAACTGAAGAAATTTATATGGAGCTTCTATGGGGATGTACCAAAACGGACATGAACAAGGGTAAGGTATGTGTAAGCTAAAGAAGTCACTATATGGATTGAAGCAGTCACCAAGAACATGGTTCGGCAGGTTCACTAAATCAATGAAGGCATTCGGGTATAGACAAAGCAATTGGCATCACACTTTGTTCTTGAAACAGAAAATAAGAAGATTACAACACTTATTGTATATGTGGATGACATGGTGGTTACAGGGAATGACCCAGTTGAACAATCGGCGCTAAAGAAGTATTTGTCCACAGAGTTTGAAATGAAAGATATTGGATCTCTAAAATACTTTCTTGGAATTTAGGTATCAAGAAGCAAGTCTAGAATATTTTTGTCCCAAAGAAAGTATATTATTGATTTGTTAAAAGAGACATGGATGTCAGCATGTAAACCTGTAGCAACTCCGTTGGTTGAAGGAACGAAGTTGAGTATTGACCAGAATCAAGTACCGGTAAATAAAGGAAGATATTAGAGGTTAGTTGGGAGATTGATGTATTTGGCCCATATAAGACCTGATCTTGCTCATGCCTTGAGTGTGGTCAGTTAGTATATGCATGATTCGGGAGCATAACATATGAGTGCGGTTATGAGAATATTGTGTTATTTGAAGGGGAGTCCAGGAAAAGGAATCTTGTTTAAGAAAAATGAGCATTTCAGGATTGAAGGATATAGCGACGCCGATTGGGCGGGTTCAATAGATGACTGACGATCGACTTCACTTTTGTTGGAGGTAATCTGGTAACATGGAGAAGTAAAAAGCAGAATGTAGTAGCTTAGTTGAATGCAGAAGTAGAATATAAAAGTATGACTCTTCGTATTTATGAACTCTTGTGGCTTAAGTTTCTATTACAGGATTTGGGGGTTAACCATAGTCGGCCAATGAGGTTATTCTGTGACAACAAGGTTGCAAGGGATATTGCTCATAATCTGGTACAAAATGATAGGACTAAGCATGTGGAGGTTGATAGGTTCTTCATTAAAGAGAAATTGGAAAGAAAGGTAATTGAATTTCCCTGATTAGGACTGAGGATCAATTGGCAGATATACTTACAAAGGCGGTTCTAGTGACAAGTTTTCAAGTTTTTTGGACAAGTTGGGCATGTGTGACATATATACACCAACTTGAGGGCGAATGTTGACTTGTATAATATTTCCTTTAATAATGGGATTCCTATAATCTTGTGTTTCCTAGTTTAGGTGATAGATTGCTTGTAATTATTCTTTCCTTATTGTAATAGGATTGTACATGATTATATATACCTCAGAATGAGAAGAATACAATTAACACATTCAAAGCATTCTTTTTTTTTTTTTTTTTTTTTCAAGTCCTCCCATCATTTACTGTGATAACATGTTAGCTATTTCCCTAAGTTCCATTCAAGTTTACCATTCAACAATTAAACATTTTGATATTGATCGCCACTTTGTGAGAGAAAAGGATCTCCAATGAGATCTTCATGTTAAATATCTATATAATGATGATCAAACTGCTGATTTGTTGACAAAAGGACCTCACAGTCCTGCATTTGTAAGATATTGTTTCAATCTCAAACTAGGTTGCCCTAGTTGAGATTGAGGGGATGTTGACGGATAAGTCAGTAATGAGGTGCCAAGGCTGCCTAGGTATGTTTTGTTAAAGAGTCGGTTAGATAGCTTAAAGATTAAGCAAGTTAGTTTATTTTTCATTTCTATATATAAAGCTGTGACTATTGCATTCAATTCAGTTGAGATAATAACAAAAGTTCAGCTTTTTCTGTATTATTCCTCTCTCTTATCTTCCCTTTTCTCTGTTTTCTTCTAGCCTGTTCTTTTAGATTTCTGCATAATAGTTAAGAATTACGAGCACATACACGGTTCATTCTCTCCCCAATATAAATTCATACTCTTAACAATTAGAAAGTATTAAAAACGCGTATTGAAAAGTTGGATTTTAACCTAAACCAATAAGCCGTGAATATATAACAAATAGAAACACACTTATATAATGCGTTCAACTCTGATTAGTGCCCCTAAAAAGAAACGCAAAAGTACGTTTATCATATGTAAACTTGGCAACTCTTTTCTTGTTCTCTCTCTTTTGTTCAAAACATGACACCTCTGATTATGGCGTGGAGTGCATGCCTGTGGATCCTATTGATATTATACCAAAAAACATCTGGGTCAGTATATTAGTCCTATAATCTTTAGGGTATATACCCCGTCCAAACCGAGTAGAGAGGTTTAAGATTGTCTGTTGCATTGCTGTATGGTACCCTAGGGGGCCTAGACAAAACGACAACGGACAAGCAAGTTTTGGGGTAGTGGTCCCTCCCAGAGGCGTCGGAGTTTAGGAGCACTAGACAAATTTTGGGCATCACAATATATTCGCAACTTTGAGGGGCGGGTGCGCGGAGGGTCACTCACCGATCATCTTTGTGAATTAAATCCGTGGGCAACGTATAATTATCTCTCTCTCTCTCTCTCTCTCTCTCTCTCTCTCTCTCTCTCTCTCTATATATATATATATATATGTCTCTGTGTGTGTGTGTGTGTCAGACTGTACTATCATTTCATGCTTTGGACCACACATTGTGCTCCTCCATTCGAATATCTTACATTGTATAATTCAAACCATATGTGTTGCTTGGAAAAACCTAAATCCAAATCCTACCCTACCCACCCACTCCACTACAGTTTTGTTTCTGTTTCATCTAATTTACCTAATATTGTGAGAAAGCCAGGGAATATTCTTGTATGATAAATATTGTTATAAGCAGTAAGCACAATATATAATTAATTATTTTTGCATGTTTATTCTACGTATTTTCTGAAACATGGAACCTAGTTTACAAATGTTTCGAGTATTTTTTATATGGGCACTGTGTAACCTTGATACGATGATATCCCAATATATTAATTTCTAAAGTTTATCCATCTGTTGTCATGATCATTTTGAATTCAGCTATAATTCTTTCTCTTAAGCCATATAAAGAATTGCAATTCTGCAATTACATATCAGGAATGTATAGCCTTTATAACAAGTCATAACATTTAGTTTTGGAATATATAAACAAGATATGGGAAAGGATCATGATAGGGAAACCAAATTTTTAAACCAAAATTTGCAAATAAAATGATGTGTCACAAATATAAATAAACACGTTAGTCAACACTTAAGTAATAATCCAATTATCAACATCCATATTATTTGGTTTAGAAATTTGGTCTCTCTTATATTACTCTGAAAAAAAATGAATGCAGAGGAGAAAAAATGAAAGGGAAAGAGAAACAAAAAAGATGAAGGTATGTGTTTATTATACCAAATGAATGATTGTTACGTATATACTTGGTGAGACCTGCAAACCACACAAGAGCAGAGGTTAGGATGGGGGCCGAGCCATGATATCTGGGAGAAGAGGGGTCTTTTCGTTTGCTTGGCTTTCAGTGGCCGATCTGAGGCAGATTAAGACTGATAGACAACAAATAATTTGAATCAATCCGCAATACTCTAACTGGTTATTGAATTGAGCCACGTCTACGCACCCATGACCATAAAGAAGCTAAAATTGAGTCATCAAAGTGTTGATAAGAATTGCTTATAGTTTATTATGCTGTTTTGTAAATGGTTAGTTTGGTTAAGGGTATAAGTGTAATATGTTAGAATACCCAATACTATATATAACAAACTCTGCTGTAATTATACATTACATTGAATGAAAGGAAAGTCTTCAGTTTCTATATGGTATCACGCCCTTCTTGCCTCACGGCTTCTTCTCTCTCGATCCTCTCGATCTTTTGTGCTTCTGTTCTCAATTTCTGATCTTTCTTCCCAATTTCTGTTGTGATTCTTCTCTGTTCTTCTTCGATTGTAACTTCTGTGTAGTTGCCTGGTGTATTTCTTTGCATTTCATCATGGCGTCACCGTTCAATTCGTTTTTCCCCATTAAGTTGGTGCAAGCTCCAAACCATAATTTCTCCAATTCTGCGATGTCTTCGAATTCGTATGCTTCTCTTACGATCCAAAACATCAGCAGTATGGTACTAATCAAACTCAAACGATCAAACTACCTCCCTTGGCGTGCATTATTTGCCCCAATTCTGCGCAGTTATAAGTTTCTTGGGATCATTGATGGTATAGAAGTCTGTCCACCACCTCTTCTTCCTGATCACTCTCTCAATCCTGCTTTTGAGATTTGGTATGAGAAAGATCAGAATCTTCTCATCTGGTTGAATTCTACTTTGTCTGAAGAAGTGATTCCTTTCATCGTCGGTGTCTCATCATCTCGGGACTTATGGCTCAAACTTGAGCAGCACTTTGGAGGAATCTCTGATGCTCACATTCATCAGTTACGCTCTCATCTCCAATTAATTCAGAAAGGTTCACAGTCAATTTCTGATTATCTTCAACAAATCAAGGAAATTTCTGATGCTTTTAATGGCAGCTAGTGCTCCTATAACCGATCGTGACCTAATTGCGGCTACACTCGTTGGCTTACCTGATGAGTTCGAATCCTTTACTGATTCATTTCTTTTTCGTCTCTCCACAACAACTCTGGATGAATTACATGGCTTACTGCTCACCAAAGAACTGTCCATGTCTCGAAGGAAGAAAGTTGTCTCCTCGAGCACCACAGAGCCTTTTCATGCCTTTGTTTCTCAATCACAGCTTCCTCTCTTGCCTACACCACCACCACACCAAGCATTCGCTATTCAACCCCAACCTCCTCGTGGACATTACCGAAGCAATCATTATGGAAATTATAGAGCAACTGCTCGTGGTCATCGTGGTAATTACAAAGGTCATAATTCCGTGGCAATTCTCAAGGCTTTTGTGGCAACCCTCAAGGCTCTCGTGGTCTTAATTGTCAAATTTGTGGATCAACCAGTCATGAGGCTATTGACTGTTTTGATCGAATGAATTCGGATATTTTTGGCAAAGTTCTTCCAGCCAAACTCACTGCTATGTGCACATTTTTCATCTAAGCCCTATCCTTCTTGGCTCATTGATTCAGGTGCTACTTCACATATTACAAATGACATTTCTATCATTTCATCTCCTACTCATTATCATGGCGAAGACAAGGTCTACATTAATCATGGTAAATGTTTGACAATTAGCAGCATTGGTTCTTCCTTTTTACATACTCCATCTGCTACATTTAAATTGCAAAATGTTCTTCATGTTCCACAAATGAAGCACAATTTACTCTCTCCATATCAATTTCTCAAGGATAATTACTATTCTTTGACACTTAAATTTGATGGATCCTTTGTAAAGGATCGTTCTACGGGGAAGTCAGTTTTGCGGGGACTTGTTAAGGATGGTTTTTATCCCTTCCAATGTTCATCCTAGTCACCTACAAGCTTTACTGCTTCAACCACTGCCTTAATAAGTGTCACAGCATCTGTTCCAGTTTGGCACAGTTAACTTGGCCATCCCTCTTCATCAATTTTCAAGCGTGTTCTTTCAATGAATAAGCTTGCTCTTCAAGGACGAACTTCAGTGGATTTCTTTTGTTCCAACTGTGCTCTTGCAAAAAGTCACAAACAATCGTTTAGTCCTATTAGTTCTACTACTTCTTCTTGTACATTGTGATCTTTGGGGTCCAGCTCCTGTTATGTCTGTGAATGGTTATAGGGACTATCTGTTGCTTGTGGATGACTATAGTAAATACAGTTGGCTCTTTCCTTTACAGACAAAATCTGAAGTGTATTCTGTATTTGTTGAGTTCAAGAGTTATGTAGAAAATCTTCTTGGCAATAAAATAAAGGTTATTCGTTCTGATTCAGGAGGTGAATTTACTAGCTCTGCATTACAAAATTTTCTCAAAACTTATGGTATTGTACACCAATTTAGTTGTCTGCACACACATGAACATAATGGTTGTGCAGAAAGGAAACATCATCATCTTGTTGAGACTGCTCGAACCTTCTTGGTTGCTTTTAATATGCCTCATGTTTTCTGGGTAGAGGCTTTTTCCACTGCTATATACTTGATTAATCGTCTTTCAATCTCTGGCCTAATGCAGTCATCTTGGGAATTATTGTTTCACACTCAACCCGATTATAGTCAACTGAAAGTATTTGGTTGTAGTTGTTTTCCATGGCTTAAGCCTTATACAAGTTCCAAACTGGACAACAAAAGTAAGTACTGTGTGTTCTTGGGTTACAGTCTTCAACATAAGGGATATAGATGCTTGGATCCATTGACACATAGGGTATATATATCTCGTTATGTTGTTTTTGATGAATCTACCTTTCCATTTCATCACTCTCAGCCATTATCCTCGAGTCAACCATTGTCCTCGAGTGCTTATCAGTTTATTGTCATATCTTCAGTCGATTTGCAGTTTACGGTTCCCCACTCTTCCAGTCTTCTACTAATGTCACACCTGTCCCATCTACTGATATCAATGTTGACTTGTCCTCACTGTCTTTTATCTAACGTATTATCAATACTTCTTCACGTGCTGAGATTGTTGATACCCATGCTGCCCCTGTTGACCCACATGCTACTTCTGTTGATACCTATGCTACCCTTGTTACTGTCTCTTCTACTGTGCACAATATTCATCCTATGACTACACGGTCAAAAGAAGGGATATTCAAACAAAAAGCCTTCTCTGCAACTAAGCATCCTCTTCCCTCTTCTATCGACTTTGTTCCCTCTACTTATTTGCAGGCTTCCAAGCATGCTTACTGGAGAATAGTCATGTAGGAAAAGTTTAATGCTCTGTAATCTATAGGGACTTGGGTTCTTGTATCCTCATCTCCTCATCACAATGTTGTTGGTTGTAAATGGTTGTTTCAGATTAAGAAACATCCTGATGGTTCTATAGATCAATATAAGGCTCGGCTTGTTGCCAAAGGGTTTCATCAATAAGAGGGCATCGACTATAAGGAAACTTTCAGCCCTGTTGCCAAGCCTGTTACAATTCACATTCTCTTATCTCTTGTTGCATAGTTTCACTGGTTTTTAAATCAGTTAGATATTAGTAATGCATTCTTGCATGGGGATTTACAAAAAGATGTTTTTATGCAGCAGCCTCCTAGGTTCAGTGATCCCTCTTTTCCTAATCATGTTTGCAAGCTTAAAAAGTCTCTCTATGGCCTTAAACAGGCTCCACGGGCTTGGTTTGACAAATTATTTCAAGGGTTGCGATCTTTTGGCTTTCAGCAATCATCTTTAGATGCTTCTCTTTTTGTCTTACGTGCTCTAACCTTGGTTATTATCCTTGTATATGTTGATGATATTCTAGTCACAGGACCTAATGCTACTTTCTGTCAACATTTCATCAACAAATTGAGCAATGTATTTCCAGTCAAAGAATTGGGTTCTTTGCACTATTTTTTGGGACTTGAGGTGCACAGGTCGTCTGAAGGTATCTTTTTACATCAAGGAAAATATTTACTTGATCTTCTTCAGAAAACTAAGATGGATGGTGCTAAACCATCTTCCACTCCTTTAGGCACGACAAAGCTTGATCATACAGGTTCTCTTTTGTCCAACCCTACAGAGTATCGATCCTTAGTTGGTGCCTTACAATATCTTACCTGGACACGACCAGACATATCTTTTGTCGTTAATCAAGTATGTCAATTTATGCATGCTCCACAGGACTCCCATCTTCAAGCTGCTAAACGTATCCTCAGATTTTTAAAAGGTACTCTCACACATGGCTTATGGTTCAAACCAGGAACTCTGACTCTTACTGCTTATTCTGATGCCAATTGGGCAGAGTGTACCTTTGACAGAAGGTCCACCAGTGGTTATTGTGTCTTCCTTGGTTCTAATTTCATTAGTTGGAGTGCCAAGAAACAGTCCACGGTTGCACGATCCTCTATTGAAGCAGAGTACCGGTCATTAACTCATACCTCTGTAGAAATAACATGGATTTGTAAAGTTTTCCGAGATATTGGACTTCTCCTACCTCAGATTCCTCATCTCTGGTGTGATAATATTTATGCAATCTTTTTAGCTTCTGACCCTGTTTTCCATGCCCGGACTAAACACGTTGAAATTGACTATCATTACATTCGTGAACTTGTTCTTGCTCAACTTATCAAGGTTCAATATGTTTGTAGTCAACATTCATACAAAGTCCCTATCTCGGCAAAGATTCTTATATCTTCAATCCAAGCTCTCTCTTGGTCCTTTTAATGCTTCCAAGTTCAGCTTGAGGGTGTGTAAAGAAGCTAAAATTGAGTCATCAAAGTGTTGATAAGAATTGCTTATAGTTTGTTATGCTGTTTTGTAAATGGTTAGTTTGGTTAAGGGTATAAGTGTAATCTGCTAGAATACCCAATACTATATATAACAAACTTTGTTGTAATTATACATTACATTGAATGAAAGGAAAGTCTTCTGTTTCCATAGACCATTCATGGTTGTCATCATAGCTGCAGAGGGTGGACCCCAACCAACCTGGGAAAATGAAACACCATCATTCATCATTGGACCCAATTTGGTTCTCTCTAGTCTTGTCCTGGTAAAATTTACACCACACGATCTTACCCTAGGATTTTTCTACCATGCAAATCTTTGGTTTCTGCATGTTAATGGTTGTGTTATTGTAGATATTATGTATATATTTTTAACAACTTTGATTCGTAGTTGTGAGTAGCCCATCACGAGAATATAGTTTTTATGACCAGCCAGATTATTTTTCTGCATGGTCATGGTGCGGTTGTCGTTGTATTTGTAAGAACTTAAATATTTGGTTGTGACTAGTCTCATTTGGTTTTTGTAGTGGCAAATGTGAGATCCCGAGTTTGTAGCCCATTACTCATTCCAGATTTTTTATATTTTTCTTTTAATTTTTTGTTAAGATTAAACACAAAACTGAAAAGTAAAAGGGGAAACCAAATGATAGAGAAAAATGACTTCTATCAAGGTTCTGATTCGAGCCAAGGCTACTGAAGGATAGATGGGCTTGCACATGTATATAGTTCTTAGGTTGAGACTCGGAGAATCTGAAGAAGGCTGATAATGGTTGCTGGATTTTCCCCATTTAAAATCGAAATTAATATTTGGGTTACGGGCCTTAAAATATTTACAAGCTAACCATCCTAACTTGTACCTTTAAACAAAAAGTAAATTACATTTTGCTTCCTTAAGTCAATTACAAAAGGTAAATTTCATTTGAATATCATACAAAAGGTAAATTACATTTTGCCTTCTCAATTACAAAAGGTAAATTACATTTTGTGTTCAATTTCAACCTCATACATATTAAAATATTTTCATCTCATGCATTTAATTATTATTTCATTTGAATATCATACACATGTTAGTTAATCGGTTAAATTGACCGTTAAGTAATGATATGACAAGCGTGATTGATCTAAAGATAAAGGGTAATGACAAAATTGAAGATGGTCTAAGGAGACTAAATTTGTAGACAAAATCTTGTAACCTAAATGACATAGAAGTTGATAATTAAATTAATTATTAATTAAGTGTTGATTCGCGTGGTTGTTTTTATTGATGACACATCATTTAGTTTGTAAATTTAGTTTACCTAGCATTACTCAAAGATAAATTAATAGCGTTGGACCATTTTTGTATACATATCTATCCTAGAAATACGCCTAATTTCAAGTCAACATCCACACTATCTAGCCCCTCAACATTGACATGATCATTATCCATTTCTTGAAAGAGATTTTGAATTGAAAGTTCAAGAACAATAGTGGTTGATTAATAAAAAAAATGTTGAACATTCATTTGCAAGATCAAACCATCATCGGTTATCTAAATGCGGAAACATATAGTACTAAACATTTCATTTGAAGACCATCAAACTAGAATTTGACCATCCATTTGTAAGAACACACTTGTTTAGATCATAAAAGCTACATGAATTCAACGTTTTTAACTCATTCCGGTTTGCTGTTTACTGAATTGCTCAATTCCTAAATTTCATTTACACGTCATGTATTTTATAGGATTAGAGACAAAACATAATGTCAAACTCTATGACAATGAATGAGTATATCTCATAAAATGATGGTTGCATGTATTATTTGTCACACTAAAATAAACTAAATATCATTAAATTCATGTAACTTTTTGTAAATGAATGTTCAGCATTTTTCACATATTATACTCGCCTCCTATTGTGCCTATTGGGCTTGGGTTATTAATTTACGATTGTACTTTGGTTTTAGGTTTCCTATTATTAGCTTGTATACCACATCATCTAATTCTGTATATTCCTTATTATAGAGAAGAATAAAATAAGAATAATTTAGAAATAACTTGTTTTATAAACACTTCACATATTATTGAATACACCTCATATACTTATTACGTTCTATATTTTCTTTTTTAATTAAAATCTATCTTAATATACCTCACATACTTTTCTATAATAGCCTCACTCTGCATAACCCACATTTTCTACATACACTCCACACTTTAAACCTTAGGTGCAAATACATATTTTATGAGCTTTTCAAAAAAAATAAATACATATTTTATGTTTTTATT
Organism: Pyrus x bretschneideri; assembly: GCF_019419815.1. Classification (NCBI taxonomy): domain Eukaryota; kingdom Viridiplantae; phylum Streptophyta; class Magnoliopsida; order Rosales; family Rosaceae; genus Pyrus; species Pyrus x bretschneideri. Next base: position 11,736,446 of record NW_025999798.1, read on the forward strand.
TTTATTTCTTATTTATGTATAATCACAAAACAATGAAATTGGGTTGAAGAAGAATGTGATTTCGTATGTAGAAAATTGGATATAAGGACTCTATGAATCATTGGATTGAAAATCGAGATACTTTGAATGAGTTTTTTCTTCTTCTTTTTTTGGTTATATAACGTGCACAGCTTAGCCAGTAATCATAGGAGTATGATTCTCTTCCTTTTTTTTTCCCTCCCCTTCATTCCCTTCCTGTTTGAACGGTCACGGTTAAGCCATGTTAACATTGTATATTAGTTTTTTATAGTAAGAGAAAGACAAAATAAGAGAATGTAAGAGAAGAGGGTGGAAGAGGATGGAAAGAGGAGGGGAGAGAATCCTAGTCCGTGATTATATCCTTAGCAGCAGAGGTGTCTTGTTTAACAGCAGTCTTCTATCAAAACATCGAAGAGAAAGTTTTGGAAGATAAGGGTTTTTTATTTTTATTTTTTTTGGTTATAGTTTCGCCCTTTTTTCTTTATCATAGCAGATTGATTAGTGAGATTTTTCTTCTCTTCGTAAAAAAATTTCTGTAATAAATTTGGATTGTGGGTTTGAGGCGTCCTTCTCTATTCATTGGTTAGGTTTTGTAGCTTGGGATATACACGTTTAAACTAATTTGTGGTGTATTTAAAGTTTATTTTTTAAACATTAAGATCAAAATTGTCATTGCATATAAGGGTATACAAGTCATTTAATATGAAAATGTAATATGGAACATTATGTGGAGTGCTAATTAAAAATGTAGGAAAATTCTCACAAACTTTGAGTTGGTTTGGAAGTGCTTTTAAATGACTGAAAGTGCTTTTGGTCAAAATATTTTTGTAAGCAATCTTTAGCAAAAGAGTAAATTGTAGCAATGGTCCCTCAACTTTAATTAAATTGGAGCCATGATCTCTCAATTAAAAATCTATTACTATTTGTCCCTTAACTCATCAACACATGTAGTTATGGCCATTTTCGTCAACTTCATCAAAATTTTGTTAAAATGAGTTATGTTGGAAGGACCATTGCTACAATTGGGTTAAAGTTGAGGGATCATTTCTCCAATTGGGATAAAGTTGAGGGACCATTTCTCCAGTTAGATTAAAGTTGAGGGATCATTGGTAATAGATTTTTAATTGAGAGACTATAGCTGCACGTTTTGATGAGTTAAAGGATCATGGCTAATGGATTTTTAGTTGATGGACCATTGCTCCAATTGAGTTAAAGTTGAGAGACCATTGCTACAGTTTACTCTTAGCAAAAATATAAGTCAATCCTAGAAAAGCACTTGAAATGCTTTATGTGCTTCTTGAAGCAATTCAAATTTTTTTAAAACCCAAAAACATTTCTCCGAAAACACTTGAAGTTACGTACCTGGACCTGAGCTACTGAATCCATTAAATTCTCTAGTTGGGGGTATTTATGTGCTAACGCTTAACTTAAAGGACCAATTGGGATAAAGTTGAGGGACCATTTCTCCAATTAGATTAAAGTTGAGGGATCATTGGTAATAGATTTTTAATTGAGGGACTATAGCTGCACGTTTTGATGAGTTGAGGGATCATGGCTAATGGATTTTTAGTTGAGGGACCATTGCTCCAATTGAGTTAAAGTTGAGAGACCATTGCTACAGTTTACTCTTAGCAAAAATATAAGTCAATCCTAGAAAAGTACTCGAAGTGCTTTATGTGCTTCTTGAAGCAATTCAACTTTTTTTAAAACCCAAAAACATTTCTCCGAAAACACTTGAAGTTCCATACCTGGACCTGAGCTACTGAATCCATTCAATTCTCTAGTTGGGGGGTATTTATGTGCTAACGCTTAACTTAAAGGACCAATTGGGATAAAGTTGAGGGACCATTTCTCCAGTTAGATTAAAGTTGAGAGATCATTGGTAATAGATTTTTAATTGAGGGACTATAGCTGCACATTTTGATGAGTTGAGAGATCATGGCTAATGGATTTTTAGTTGAGGGACCATTGCTCCAATTGAGTTAAAGTTGAGAGACCATTGCTACAGTTTACTCTTAGCAAAAATATAAGTCAATCCTAGAAAAGCACTTGAAGCAATTCAAATTTTTTTAAAACCCAAAAACATTTCTCCGAAAACACTTGAAGTTATGTACCTGGACCTGAGCTACTGAATCCATTCAATTCTCTGGTCGGGGGGTATTTATGTGCTAATGCTTAACTTAAAGGACCAATGTGGAATAAGAAAGATAACGACCTGAACTAAAGTATTTATCAACCAACTTTCTTCTAAAGAAGATTAGTGATCTTCTTTTGTCACCCACTAACAGATTTGAGTATCTTCATTGATATTTAAACTTTTGCAAGTAGTTTGTAAGCCCTGCGTATACTATGGAATCAATAATCAACAGAGTTTTATTTTAACCTAACAAAAAAAACCAAATAAATAAGAGTTTGATTTTAGATAACTTTAATGAAAATCTCCCGGTACTGTTCACTTTAACGAAAAACCACATTTTTACACTAAAAAATCAATCTTGGTACAATTCACTTTACCCTTTAGGGAACTTTAACGAAAAGCTCCCGATACTATTCACTTTAACGAAAAACCACATTTTTACACTAAAAAATCAATCTTGGTACTTGTTCAGACACAAATTTACACCATCAGTCTATGCAATCGAGGCCGTTGAGTAAGCATAGTTCTAGACCGTCGGATAAGAAAGTTAAGATAATTTTGTTTTGAGATAATGTTATGGTTTTTAATCATAATAATTATCTTTTAATAAATTATCTCAATTTTCTTATACAAAATAAATGGGATAAAAATCATAGTCCCAACGTAAAAGCAGGTAGAACAGTCTGATTTAATTTGGATTTGTTAGCAATGTGCTGTGTGGATTAGAGCAACTCAGCTTGGGCATAGCATGGGATTTGTTGGTCTTGGATAATGGTGAGACAAAAACCTAGGTAGGCTAAGTCTTTTTTGCATAGTGATGGATGTGGTCAGATGAATTGATGATGGAATCACAAGCATGCCGTGTGAAAGATTATTTCCTATATAATTATTAATTCAATGATGGGATGAAAGAAAAGTCATGTGGTAATAAAGGAGTAGTTGGACTAGGAAACCTAGTCTGAGGAGGCATGCAAAAGATGAGTCCTCTAATAATGCACGTGGCCTCCATTTGGGATGTGGGGTTTTGATGACGCATGTTAGGTGGAGGAGGTGGTAAAATTCCAATCAATTTCTACAAAGTTATCAGGACATGCCAAGCAAGAACTGAAAGCTATAAGTACAAGTCACTCTATATCAGAAGAGGACCTATCCAATTCAACACATAACTGCCTTGCGCAAACCTCTCAAACATCTTGAGATTTTTATTTTCTTTTTCCGCCGACACATCTTCAGTTTGGATAAACAGCACTGTGAAGGCAACCGGCAAACATCTTTAGTTTGGATAAACAACACTGTTGCCGTAGAATCAGTCGACCAAGGAGCACATTCAGTTTGGATAAACAGCATTGCGTCGAAGTTGATTGATTACCTATCCAAATCTCGGTTGAGAAGGGTTTCCGAATCCTTATTGGTAGAGGTCATCTTATTAGCCTTCTCAGAAAAGTAAGGTATTACGAGTTACGACATTCGGCACATTAAACGCTAAGTGGTTTTATGATTGGATACTCATAAGTGAGTTTCAGAGTTTGGCATTCTGACGGCCGAACCACATTTACCATCAAGACATACATCTCCTTTAAGTACTTGTGTTCATATAGTCTGGTGTCGATTCGACGTGCTTATATTCTTCCGAATATAATCACTGTGACCGAATCCGGCGTCGACGATTCGTGAACTTCGTAGAACTAGCAGCCTTGTCTTCAGGCTCAAGAACCCGAAAGCCAAGACTTGTTCCTTCCTTGGCCACAATTGCAAGATCAAGAAGTCAGTAACGCGCTCAACGCAACATCAACAAATTGTACTCCTCGACCAAGCTCGGCCAACAAGTTGGCACGCCCCGCATCAACCGAATGACGTAGTTAGCTCATTAGTTACTTGGCCGGCGCACCGCGTAAGCTTTGTAATTTTTAGGGTCAACAGTACTATTCACTTTACCCTTTATTTTGTCTTTATTGTTAAAACTCAAAATTTTCAAGCTATTTTCATTAGTTTTCCTTTTATTTTGTCTTTATCATTAAAACTCAAAGTTTTCAAGCCTTTTTCATTAATTTTTTTTTTCAAAAGATAGAAATTTATTAGAAATTAAATACGAACAATTACATTTGTATCTTCTACTAAAATATTAAAAAGAAACTCAGGACCTAATTTATCCCAGCCAAATCTCCCGCCATGCTTGACGACATACACCGCTATCGAATGGGCTGTACGATTGCATTGACGAGGGGTAAAGCAAAACCTTACCAACTGAAATAAACTAATCATTCTCCAAATGTCTAGGATATAAATCTCGAGATTCACATTAACCGGGGTCTTCTTGTTTAGCATCTTAATCAAGCCTTTGGAATCCGATTACACCACTAGTCTAGTACTAACCTCCCCATCCTCCCTCCCCACCATCATCTCCAGTCCCTATCTAATCGCCTCCGCCTCTACCATGGTGGCATCCACAAACCGTCCACCTCCTACCCCTCCTACAAGCTTTGGGATACCCACAAAGTCCTTAAGTACCTACCTCACCCCTCTCTCCCCCGTGTCCTTCCTACATGCTGCATCACAGTTCATTTTTAATTCCCCATAAGCCGACTTCTGCCACTTAACTACTCCTTCCCCACCTATCAACCTTTCCTCATACTCCACCCCCTCACCTGTACCCTCCCCGATGTCTTCCCCAAAACCCAACCCGATCCTATCCCTCATACCACTCTCATCTGCTCCACCCTCCCTCACCGTAACATCTATAACATTCCTATATTCCTCCATATGCCACTGCCATAGCTCCACTGCCAACTGTGGTAATGTCTGTACCCCCTTAAAAACCATTTCATTCCTACACTTCCAAATTCGCTAGAAGCCAAATACCACCTGTTGCAAGATCAATTCAGCATCTACTTCGTTCTCCAAACACTTTACAATCTGCTGCCATCCCTCCAAAAATTCATTCAACCCCATAGCTGCCATATTTATTTGCAATGACGTCCCAAACCAAAAAATACGACTAAACTCACAATCAAAGAAAATATGAGCCTTAGTTTCATCACTTGCTCCACATAATTCACATCTATTCACTATTCGGATCCTCCTATGTTCCAAATTATGCCTAACCGCTAAAGCTTTCCTACCAGCCTTCCAAATAAAGAACCAGAGTTTCTGCGGAACATCGAGAGTCCAAATCTTCTTCCATGTCCCTCCCAATAAGCCCAAAGAACTCGCCATCCCACTCCCTGTCCTTCCAAACTCACCATTTTTCAACACCATCGCAAGCGCTTCCAAATTTCACCCCTGCCTATCCGCCGTCATCAACTCACACACCTTTGCATTAGGATCCATATTCCTCAACACCGGTTTAAACAAATGGGGCTTAGGCACTCATGGCTCAGCCACTCGAACCATCTCTCTATTGCCCACCCTCCATCTAACCTCTTGGTGCAAAATTTGTCTCCCCAGAAGAATACCTTTCCACCCCCACGATGATTTCTTCTACTGACTTACCTCCAGAAAAAAGATGAATTAGGAAAATATTTGTCCCGAAGCACATACTAAGCATCGAAACTGGCTTCCACAACACCCTCCAACTAATTTTATCATGCATAGCCAAATTAAACCCAATAAGGTCTCGAAAGCCCAAACCTCTAACCTTCTTACTCTTGGTCATTTTATCCCATGCCACCCAATGACATCCCTTGGTTTTTGCTTGACTTCTCCACCAAAACTGAGCAATGACTTGCTCTCTTTACACATTCTCACTAGCAACTTAAAACATGCCATAGCATGATTTAGCATCGCCATTGCCATCGATTTAATCAATATTTCTTTCCCCGCCAGCGACAAAAATTGCTCCGCCCACCCATCTATGCGACTTTCAAAGCCACGACGAACAGATTCAAAAATCACCTTTTTCTAATGTCCAAAATCCGCCTGGATTCCCAAATATTTTCCAAAGCCATCTCTTGCTTGAATATTCAATCTCGACACAATACGCTTTTTATTCTTCATCAAACAACCCTTCCCAAAGAAAATAGAACTTTTCTCCAAGTTAATGATTTGACCAGATTCCTGACCATACTTCTCCAATATCCTTATTACATTCCTTGCCTCCATCTCATCCGCTTTGCAAAACACCACCGAATCATCTGCAAAAAAACAAATGAGATTTGGCATTTGCTCCAAGCGCCACCCGCACCCCACTAATTTGTCCTTCCATTTCATTTTTTCGTATATAAGCTGATAGAGCTTCTGCACATATGAGAAAAAGAAAAGGTGATAACGGGTCACCCTACCTCAACCCCCTCTCCGATCGGAAGTACCTCGATGGTACACCATTCACCATCACACTATATGACACCGTAGAGATGCATTCAATTATCCATGTACAAAATAGTGGATGAAAACCCAAGTTTCTCATAACCTCAATCAGAAAACTCCATTCCACTCGATCATATGCTTTTGCCATATCTAATTTGACCGCCATTCGACCCTTATCGCCCTCCACACCCTGCTTTAAAGAATGCAATATTTCATGAACAACCAAAATGTTATCATGAATCTGCCTCCCCGGTACAAATGCCAATTGATTGCCACTAATAACCCGGTCCATCACATTCTTCAATCTTTTTGTCAGAACTTTAGCAATTATCTTATACACAACATTACATAATGGGATCGGCCTAAGTTCTGTCATCCTTCGCGTAGCCTTCACCTTCGGTATCAAGACAATATGGGTATGATTAACCTTCTGTAACAACCTCCTTGAGTGGTGAAAAGCCTACACCATCTGGATAATATCCTCCCTCACCACCTCCCAATGATCCTGAAAAAAACCAACTGTAAAACCGTCAGGACCTCAGAGATTTAGTAGCTGGAATCTGGTACACAACATCTCTAATTTCATCCACAGAAAATGGCCTAATAAGTTTTGCATTCTGCCTCTCATCAACCTTTTTTCCCACACAACCCGCCACTTCCCCTTCCGGCCGAGCACAACCAGACTGAAATAATGAGGTAAAATAATTAACCACAATCTATTGTACACATACGGTTTCCTTTTGCCATACTCCATTGCTATCCTCCAAACCCAAGATCCGATTTCTTCTTCTCCGTTGAGTCGTTTGAGCATGAAAAAACTTAATATTTTTGTCCCCTTCTCGGAGCCACATATTCCGAGATTTCACTTTCCAATATAATTCTTCATCCTTAATAGCCACCTTCAAATCTTTCTCATTCCCCCTGATATAGTCTTGCTGCACACCCCCATCCACCACCCCCTTCCTAATCTCTGCACAAAGCTCCACAATACGGCGTTGGGAATTCGGTTTCGAGATCCTCTTCCACTCTCCCAAAAGGTGCCGTGTCCCCTTAAGCTTTTCACATACCTTAACTAATGAACCCTCCACCGATTTCCTCCAAGCATCCGTGATAATCTCTTGACATTCCGGCATCTTCCCCCATCTAGAATCATAAATGAAATGCCGTGGCCCTTTCAGAGAGTTCCCTTCAGTAGACAAAATTAGCATGGAATGATTTGAACCCTCCAACACCACATGCTTAATTTTCTTTTGATTTTAACAATTATTTTTTCTTTCAAAAGTTCGATTTCATAATTAATTATTATTATTTATGAAAGTTGAATTTGATTATAATTATTCACACAAACCACGTAAGAAGAATGATGATAATGATGAATCTGGAGGCAGCCTGGTGAACTGGCCAGGCCATATTTTTAACTAAAAGTCTTCGCAAAGAGTGTCGTAATCAGCCCCCACTGTGGTCTACTGGTATCCTCTGTCCCAAGTTCAGCCAACATTTGGAATAATATTATTGCAGAGAAGATTCTCATATATTTAGTTTCGTAGGAGGCGGGACCATCTTAATAAACTACACCAGGTCGAGCACTTTGACCTTCACTAATATTAGTTAATTACCTAATGCAGCATTAGTTATTTTAATACAAATATCTGCTTAATTTGCAAAAGTATCAAAACAGATCGACTTGGATTTGGCCTTTTCCTGAGTTTTTTTTTTTTTTTTTAAACAATATTATCTATACTTTTATTATGTCAAGGAAATGAACGGGATGAGGGAAAAAAAGCTGAATATTGAACTGAATGGGGCCCTAGCTGAAAGCCATTACACGTGTATGTCACATAATCTTATTTTGAAGATGATTTCTACACATTTTTCTATTTATTTTTTAATTAATATTGATCCGTCTTTTGTTTAACTAAATATATTGAAGAGCTAGAATTAAGAGAGGTATGCAGAGTGAAAAAGAAATTGTCGAAATCACTTTCCTGCCAACCTTATATTAACAAACAACTGAGTATTGCCAACCGAAAATGATATATAATCTTTAATTATGTTGTGGCCAATTTATCTAACAAGGAGGGAGAGAGGGTCGCGGCATAGAGAGAGAGAGTGGAGAAAATATGAGATTTATGGGGTGTATGAGTTGTGTTTCCCCCCACAGACTGCTTTTGTTTATAGTAGTAAAGAGGAGAAGAATCTTTGTCCATCAAGGAAATAGAATCCTATTAGAGAAAGAACACTAGCAACCAAATTTATCTAGGATTTACACAATCACACTTTAATATATTATATTCATAATATACTCCTCCTTGAATGTGTAAATACTCAAGCAGATTCGTCATCTAGTAGAGTTGAGGAAGTCGACTCTTCAGCACTGATTCTAGGAACACGCTAGTCTTAGACAAAAGGAACTTGCATATGGACCTAAATCTCACAAAAACCTAATGACTATGATAAAACCCAAGGCCGGACAAAAACTCATAGTCTAAGGAAAGTTTGTGAGGAAGTACAAAGTCAAATTAAACATCTACGAGATATACATTAGAGATATGACCAACCTAGGATGGGTGCCTCATCAAAGACTCGTCAGGTAGCAAAAACTCAAAGAGAAAAATGCTCTTAATCGTAGGAAAAAAGTACATTAAGATCAAGTGAGTATATTTCAGAATACTTCCCCTGAATTAGATATAATTCCAAAGAGAACTAAAGAGTTAAAATGTTTCTTGGTGTGTGAAGTTCGAAACCTAATGGTTTTGCTTTACTATAATTTTATTTTTAAATTAGTCATACAAAATAAAAGGTCCAACTTGAACCCGAATCAGCCTATCGAAGTATATAGGGGAGGTCAATTTTTGCATTTCCAATAACAATTAAGTGTTCCCCAAAGGATTATCTACATTATCAATTTAAAAGAGTTAGCAAATAACCTTGAATTTTTTTAAATTCTTGCCTTTTCAGTTTCCAATAACAATTAGGTGTTCCCCCAAGGATTATGTACATTATCAATTGAAAAGAGTTAGCAAATAACCTTGATTATGTAACTTAATTAGGATTTTTGCGGCTAAGAAAACAAGATGAATAATATTTCAGTGACGTTGTGATATAGTTATCAAATTTATGTTAAATGTTTCTTTAGTTTTTCTTTTCATTGTCACATTCTTGAATTATCTTAGGCATTATATAATAACAAATTAGTAATTATTTACCAAAAAAAAAACCAATGTGAATGTGCAACATATTATAGTGCCTAAGAACACAAGGATCTCTTTTTAGCAGCTCGACCTGGGCTCCCAAAATCTCATGACCGGGCCTGAGCCGGCCAGTCGGACAGCTTTAACGAGCACTTCTTTTCCTCTTATAGAAAGAAGCTTACCCTTCCAACTCCCTCCCAACTCTTTACGTTAGCTCCCAACAATCTTTTAGTGCACAGAACATCAGACATAGTAGGCAGACCAAGGTACCATTCATGACACTAAACAACTGGCATTGATAATTGTGTCTGTAAGGTAGCCTGGATATCTTCCGTTGTTGAGGCACAAGGCATGGCAGACTTCTCCACATTTATTTTCTGGCCTGAAGCCGATTTGTATAAAGCAAATAACTGTTATTTTAGTAACTTCAGAAGAAGAAGCATTAAAACAATAAACTCTCACTCGCAGAAAATAAATGGTTTATTGGCGGAGCCTCAGGAGCAATAGCTTACCATGAATCTTGCAATCCAATTTCGCTTTCTGGATAGGAGCTGAAAATCCTTCAGCTACAATTAAGAATAGATACCGGGAGATGGGGTCCCCCTGTCGTAGGACCCGAGAAGGTATAAAGTGGCCAAACGGCCTGCCGCGAATTTTTACGGCCGAAACCGAAAAGAGAGTCGAAATCACTATTCGGTTTGGTTTGGTTCGATTTTTTTAGTTTTTTTTTGGTTGGGTTTTATTCGGTTTGGTTTTTTTTTTTTTTTTTTTTTTTTTATAATCTTAATGAAACACTTCTGGTATTATTTACTTTTAACGTTAAAGACATTTTTACCTTGAAAAGTCACTCCTGATACTATTCACTTACACCTTTATTATATCTTTTGATTAAAACTAAAGTTTTTGAGGATTTTTCTTTAGTTTTTATTTTTAATTTTTTTATATGAACATTTCAAATTTTCAATATTTAAAAACAATTCAAAGTTTAACAATTCCAACTACGATTATAATTTGATTATTAATCGATCGTATGGTTGAACAGTTATAATGCCTTGTTTGAATATTCAATAACCTAACCATTTGAACTCCAGACCGATATTGGATAACCTAATCATTTTGAACTCCAGAGTACAACAGCAAACTGCAAAATAAGATTTCGGTTATTCAAATTCAATTGTGGTATGGTTAGGTTATTCAATAATCAATTGTATGACTACTGATCTTTTTCTTATCAAGCAAACGTTTGAAAAAGGAATACTAATTACTAAAATGAAAATCTCGAAGTACTGGGGGTGGAATCGAATGAAGAAATGTTCTTGCCTCTTCAGTCAATAACACCGAACAGAGTCATGCAAGAAGCAACAATCACCCTTTCAAATGTAAATAGACAAATAACAAAATCCTACTCATCGTTTTGTTTTGGACAAGAAGTTTCTATTGTCAAGAAGTGACAGAAAGGAGAGAACAGTTGAAACTTGAATTTAAATTATCTTCTTTCCATTTGATAAGTGTTCCGTGGTAAAATTCTAATAACTATATTCAAGAGGAGAAAATGGTAGACATACATTCGACATGTGGAGATTTCGATATCTACAAAGCCAAAGCATAGTTTTCAAAAACCACAAGAAGGAAAGAATGCTCAGGAGCATCACATGACCAGGAAGCGTTGTTTTAAGTGTGTTTTGTATTCACTTCGATTTGGTTCTGGTTTCTAAACCTCTAAAACCGAAACCGAACCAAGAAGATTTGGTTTGATTTTGTTGTTTTATTCATTTCAAATGAGACGACTTGCAGGAATAAGATATGATAATTGTAATGATTAGCCATTTAGTACTACGGTCTAATGGTATTCCTCTTCACTGGTAGATGAAAGATCTTAGTTTCGATTCTCGCGAATAATGAATTTGAACCACATTATTGCTAGTTCATTGTGAGGCTAAGGTGACCTCCTCTCTCTTAGTGTGGATAATATTCATTTATGCAAAAAAAAAAAAATTGTAATGATTAAGAGTCTAAAAGATTACTTACGTATAAAGAGATTATGTTCTACGTACATAAAACATCTTGAAATACTTTATTTTCTAGGAGATTAATTTTTTAAAACAATTGATATTCTTGTTCTTAAATTATCTTGCAAGTTTAAAACCCTAGAAGATATATGTATCATTGTTTTTATATAAAATACATGTATCTTCATCACACACACACACACACAAAATTGAACAAAGATACAATTCTTTATAAATTAATGATTATTCATTTATTTATAAAACTAATAAATTATTCATTGATATAATAATACTGATAGAGATAATACATAATCTTGTAGTGCATAGGATTGTGACACTTCTAATGAGATTAGGAAAGTTAGTTATCGTTCTTGTAATGTGTAGCTGTGGAAGGTTCTTGTATAAATACCCTCGTAGTGT